>NC_139221.1:39709779-40432279 GCF_055691185.1 Crinia signifera | reverse complement strand
TGGCTGCTATTTTGTGGGAAGATAATAAACACACTGAGCTCAACAACATCACTCTGTTAAAGAGATTCTGGGGTAGATGTAAGAAGCAGTAATAAGGGAGGGGAAGTGATAAAGTGCCTGGTAATTTATCACCGGCCAATCAGCTTCTGTCATGTAAATGATTGCTACTTACATTTTGCCATTATCTATCTCCACTTTATCTCAGGCTTGCCTACCCTCCCGGAATTGCCGGGAGGCTCCCGAAAATCGGGTCCCCCTCCCGCCCCCCCCGGGAAGGTCGGCAATCCTCCCGCTTTTGCCTGGCAGCCCCCGCACCCCCCCTTCTTAACGCACTAATTACTGTTTTTCATGGGTCTGTGGCAAGGGGCGGGACTAAAATGACACAAATCGCATCATTTTGTGTCATTTTAGCCCCACCCCCTACTCGCGGACCCTCAAATAGCGGCATTTGCCTGGATTGGGGGCGGGGATTTCAGTCAGCAGCCCCGTCCCCACCCCCTAAGTCGGCAAGTATGCTTTATCTCTCTCAGGGGCAGATTTAGTAAGCTCGGTGAAGTGATAAAATGACTGTTTTTTATCACCGGCCAATCAGCTCCTTACTGTGAAGTTACAGGCTTGGTTTGAAAAATGACAGGTAGTAGCTGATTGGCCGGTGTTAAAAACCAGACACTTTATTACTTCACCGAGCTTAATAAATCTGCCCCTCAAAGCTTTGGTACATGACATCTCACCCTAGGTGCTGTAACCAACAGCAACTATAATAAAATAGTTTTAATTTTCTATCACGTTAGAATAATAATACCATGTTGCTAAATAAGCTTACATAGCTATTAAGCTCTTATCTGGTCTTTTACATGGTGATGCATCGCTTAGATGCACAGAGTGGACATTTCAGTTTGTGCACATTGAGGCGCACCAATTTACACCATTGACAGGCTTTGTCATTGCATTAGCAACTGCTGCAAAAAACGCAAGGGTGGCTGCAACTGCGTCAGACTCCACTGCTATGACAGGTTGCTAAGGGATTCACAGTGCCCATTGCCTCCACTTCTACTGAAGATGTGCACTATTATTGCCTATACACCGCCTCGCTTCTCTGCCAGAGACACTAATGGAAGGGACTACACTATTCATCCATAGAGCTATCACACCACACAACCATAAATAACACAAAGAAATAGCTAAGGGCACAGAACCGCCTAGGACTCGTGTCCATCACAGCACAGACCTTACAGCTCAGATTTATTTTCCATTTTCTCTCTTTAAAAGCAAAACACACATTTGTGACCTAGCAACAATAAGGTTTGAAATCATTTCCAGATCGATGAACTGAGCATTACCTTTAAAAATGGTATGACAAAGGGTCGCAGCGGAAAGTTAGTCGCTTCTTGCAGTTTGGAATGAAATTCTTCAATTGTCAGCGTAGAATTCTGTGGGATATAGAAAGAAATCATTTAGCCGATTGCCACTGCTTTTGGAAAGGTTAGCGGCACAAAATTATTACAAAGGACAAGTTTAAGTATTTCTTAGTGCCTTGATTTAAGTCCTAAATAAAATGTTTACCCACACAGAAAACATGGCATGTATACACAGGAGACATTTACAGCAGACCTTTTAACTACACACAGCGGGGGGCATTGTAAGGGATAAACCAATAGCCCACCTTAGGATTCGCAAAGTAATAGTAACATCATTAAAGGTATTGTAAACTGGCACCAGGAGGCACATAACAATCTGCCTCTGAGATCCCACCAATATCCCACTGCGATAATTAAATACATCGCACGGATGTATCAAACATTGCAAACAGAGGCCGAGCTTGCGAGAAAGCTTTGTCCCTGGGAAGCCGCTTACTTTGTAACCGCACATATCCCGCCAAGGACTACCATGTGCTCAAATGCCCTTTGGCATATTTAGGAGATACTAAAATATTGTCAAAGAATGTAAAATCGGGGAAAAAGCATTATTTCATAGGTAACCGATGAATCCCGTATATGGGTAATATCCAGTTATCAGTGCAATTTTTTGGGAATAAAAAAAGGCTATTAATGCCATTTTAGCCCAATGGTCAGTATTGGGCTGTTCAATTTGCGGGTGAGAACAAATAGGATCTGGGATAACACCAGGGCGAGTCAGTTAGCCATAGTAAATTACTGCAGCTAATTGGATACTTCCCTAAGTCTACAAAATGTTGGTTTCCAAGGTGTGTGGTTGAGGTTTACTTTAAATGCTTCATTTTTTTTATTATTATTAGTATTGCTACTGAAAAAAGTAAGAGCATTATCAAAAATTAATTCTTAGTAGGTATATGTGAAATCATACAGTAATCAGCACTTTTTTTTTTTTTTTTGGGAGCCTGAAGAATTTGCTGCAATTCCCCAGTGAAGTTCAAAAGGTTGGGGTCTTGGGTCTTTGGACCCTCCCTAAAAAGGGGAAGGTCCCCATTTTTTCCATCCCCCCCCCAGGAGACAAAAGACAATATTGAGGGTAAAAGAGAATCTTTAGATCCCCCTTCACTGTAACTATGGGGACCCCTTAAACCCCAAAGCCAAAAGGCCCCTTAGACCACAAGAATCGATGTTGCCCATTTGCCCCCCTTTTTAAATATTTTGAACAGCCATTCCCTGTTGACCATTACAGAGAACCCGACAGAGAAGGGTGGAAAGGTCAGTTAGTCCAATTGACGGAAGTATGGCTGGTAGGAAAATAAATTTGTGATTGGACATAAAATGTAATATGTGTAATATTATCATTATTTAGAGCAAGGGTTCCCAACCACGGCCTACAAGGCACCCTAACGGTCCAGAGGAACAATTGCCATTGGAAATACAACAACTTCAATAGAAAATGTGCTAAAAAAGAAACAAATAAGGACATAGACTAAAATAGTGACATAAGATGAATTTATTTTTAAATGTGTAACTATGAATCATAGGACACGCTACTTCCCGTCCTTCGGGAATGCGATAATAAATAGTAAGCCTGAGAAGGGTAATGTAATTATGATTATCTTGCTACTTATCGCCTGGTAACTCTGTTTTCGGCATTACTGAAGGGGTGATCTGATGAGATGAGATCAATGGCTCATAAATCTGTCAGCAAACCATTGCACGGTGTACGAGGAAGAATGTAACTCGGACCCAAGACAGAAGACAATGCAGCCAGTTACAGTTATTAACCACCTTGTTCCAGTAACACTGCAGGTACAAAGCTCTGCTATTACAATGCGGAATGTTGAATGAGTCGCACTTGCATGCCAGTCATTGTAATCTGTGTTCCCGATATACTTGTTATTCTTTATATTTCATGTCTTCGGGGATTATTTATTATTTACAGATACATAATGAAAGAGCTTTGCATTAAATAGCTACAATTTTTCAAAGCTATTACACATCTCCGTTATGCATAAGTAAATGGAGTCATTTGTAAGACCATTAAAATAACCTATTAGGTTTTATTTGTTTATTTATGGCTGAACAAATGTTGTGATATAATTTGTAATAAAACGTAATTCTGGGGACCGGTGACACCATTTTGCTTACCACTAGTCCAAGCACAAGCGTGCGCACTCGTTCCCCGATTTCTGGTGAAATGTCATTGCCAAACTGTTGTAACGTGGTGAGGAACCTCTTTAGTTTGCTGAGCTGCCGCGCACCGCAGGCTGGAGGCAACTGCTGGTTCGCCAACGAGGATGAGGAGGAGGACGAAGGTCCGTTGCTAAAGCCATTAGGAGGGGACGGAGCTCCATTCAGTGCTGTTGGTGAATGACTTGTGCCATTGGTTACTGAGGGATAAAGCATTAAACATTAAACAGACCTGTTATATATATATATATATATATATATATATATATATATATATATATAGTTTTTTTATTAGATAAGTAAACAATGTTGACATTGATGTGGTCATTTATTTTATTTTAAGGCTACAGTCAGGCCTTGCATTTATAAAAGGTGACCTATGCATTTGCCAAGGCAACTTAGATCCAAAGGGGGTGCCCAGCGGCAGGCTGGGCATGTACCCTGCGTGAAAGAAGGGGAGAGCATATTATAGGTAACTGTGGTGCCTTGATGAGATAAAAAGAAAAGTGATGACCAATCAGTATCCTTCTCAATGTGCAGGGAGGTGGGATTTTGGCTGGAGGCAGAGCCTGGAAGGAGGACACAGCTGGCTGGGAAGAAGAGGGAGGCAGTGAAGAAAAATGGTACAGTAGGTGGGCCAGAGGTGGTGGAGTCGGAAGGAGGACTAAGATGGGAAGAGCAGAAGGGAATTGAGCTGTGCTGTATAAGTTATTCAAGCAGTATTGCATTCAGCTAAGGGCCCTGAACAGAGCCAGCAACCAAGTTAAAATACTGTAAATAGGATTTTGATTGAAAGGTGGGATTCATGTTTTTCTCTTACTGTCACAGCAGGGTTTTTTTTTAGGTGAATGAACCAAGAAACAAGGTACTGGAGCTGGGGGCTGCAACTAAAATATTTCCCGGACACCCAGCGTAAGATGTTGGTGTGACGGGACTTTGAGCTGGCATCTATCTATACCTTGCCTAGTGGTCTGCTGCAGATGTCATTTTTTTTGTTCCGGATTAACAGATAAACCGGGTTTAGGTCGACAATACCATGGTTAACCACTAGTGGTCGACGGCGTCTAGTTAGATGTCTATACTTGGTAGACAGCATTTACATAGACAGTGACGCTAGATCGACGAAAGTAAAGCATTGACAGTAGCAAGGTCTTTTTTTTTTCTTTTTTTGGTGCCGAATGTCAGAGGGGTGCACCTGGACACTGTATATGTGCACAGTGTCCCCTCGCTGCGCTCGCTATGCTTTGGGCACGCGGTCGACCAAGTTTAGATGTCTAACCAGACATGGTGGACCACTAGTGGTTGACCATGTTATTGTTGACCTACAGACGGAGCAAGCCTCATCTAGCCATCTCTGGATAGCCATGGTAAGCCATGGCTCACCAAGGCCTATTGTTCTCAGCTGCAATACAATACATTACAATACAGTAGGGGATTAGCAGAGTAATCCCATTACTCACTTAAACCTATTAAAGGGCTAGATGTGGATGGCTCTATCTGTAAATCCCATATAACATTGTTTCAACCACCTCCGACCTTCCTAATTTGCATATAATGACAACAGATATATTGTATGTACCAAAGAAAATGTGACCAATATAGATATAGTTATACCCTCATTGTAATCTGCTTCCTTCATTTATTTTTTTCCACAAATATTCGTGTGTTCTATCAAGTGTATCTAAATTCTGTTTCATGTATCAGTTTCCGCACAACTATAACAATGCTTTACCCTGCATCCTTCATCCCTGCACAATGCTTGCATGTCATAGCATATAATGTGACAGTTTCCAATTCACAAGGTTTGATTGGCCATTTCAGTGGCATTAAACCAGCAGGAAATATACTTTGCAATGGCCCAATGATGTACAAGTACCTATTTATACAAAGCAAACCATTTGCACAGTTTATCCTAAATATAGCAATCAAGTACAGGAACCAAACTGGCGGGGTAGTTACTGCCATCCGATGTGACCGGTGAGGTCGCTCAAACAGCATACGTTTCTGAACTGCATGTAAGCAAGGCAGGTCTGTGTCTTTTGCAGTGCTCATTACCAAACAGGGAGACACCGGTGTTTCTGTATTTGCCATTCATTTGCTATTTCATTAGAAATATTATATATTAACAGTTTAATTATATGCCACATCGATTCTTCATCGCCCATCTGGAGCTTACAAACTATCAAGGTGGCCATACACACACACAGATTAATCTGCAGATCTGTCTGGTTGGAACAAAAACATGGTTATGGATGAGAGCAAGTGACAGTTGACCATTTGTTTGGAAATGCTGCAAAACGGACAAACTGTCACTCATCCATAACCATGTTTTTGTTCCAACCAGCAAGATCTGCAGATAAATCTTACTAGTGTATGGGCGCCTTTAGGGAGATGTATCAAGCCATCTAAAGAGCGATTGGGGTGAGATGTTGCCCATAGCAACCAACCAGATTCAACCATGGTCTAGGTTTTAAGGAAAGCCCTACTTGAACACAGATCACGTAATTATTACCTCAGCTATTTTGATTGAACCATCTGTGCTCAAGCATGGTTATCACTTAAACCTGGACTGTCAAGTTTGGTACACACCTACAGATATATCTGAAGATCAATCTATCTGCAATTATAGATGGATACACACTGCCGATCCGATCCGTACATTGACATGCACATGCCCAGTCAATCATCTTCATGGATATATGTGGATGGACCGACTGTGCTGCACTGTTGAATGACATTGTTCACAGACGTATCACTGGTAAAAACTGGAAGTTGGTCCATCGATATACTGGTCTTTCAATCGAGCGACTGATATATCGGCCAGTGTGTACCTAGCATAACAGTCATTGTGACAAAATCATTTGATGGTTGCTGACCATCAAATAGTTTTGCATGCACTCGCTGACCTAAGACACATCTGTGGTGCTGTAGCTCTGCAGCGCCCTGTACAGGAAGTGAGCGGGCAGCTGACATCCGCTGACATCAGCTCCTTGCCCCCTGCATGTGCATCACGGAGGCATTAGCATGGGAACGCCCAACGTTTTCATGGGAACGCCTTGAAACAAATTTCCATGGGTGCGTCCCTTCGCCGCCACCCCCCCCCCCCCGCACGCACTTCTAGGTATGAACGGGACGGCGAATATAAATGTATATGAGCATGCGCATTCGCTCACCATCATGCACGAACAAGCAGGGGAGCGTGAGTACCTGAATAAGGTCCCATGTTTGGGAACCTCTGCCTTAGACTATAATCATTAGACATTACAATATTGAACTTGATTAGTGCAGTAAAGAATTTCTTACACGTTGTAGGTGTGAACGAGCTCGTTCTTGGGGCTCCCTGTGTGGTCGGGGGAGGCGGCATCGTCGGCGGCGTCAGCCTGGATTGCGTCTTTACCTCCACAGGTGAGTCCGGCATCGTGGAGCGCTTCTCAGTACGATCTGCGGAACAACATAAAAGACATTTTATTTTTTTTAAAGTCCAAACCTTTAGCTCCCTACGTACTCCTTATACACAATATAAACACAAATATAAAAAGAGCCGCCAAATTACAGCAACGTCATTCAAATAAACCGTTTTTTTTTCTTTTCGTTATGATTAAAAAGAGCGAACACCCCTGATAGACAGACCTCATTTTAAACAGTGAACTCTAATCTTTTGAGCTTATTTAAATTCAATGCGCACAGATGCTTCTTCCACAGCCGGCGCAGAAGCAATAATGGCAGTTCAATTCAAAGCTATGGGAGAGAAATAAATAAATAAAGAATGGTAATGAATCCCCAAATGACAGCTCCAACAAACCAAAACCTGATGCTCTGTTCTACAGGTGAGCTGCTGGCAGCGTTGCTACGTCCTCCCAGACTTCCCTTCTAAGCAGCACCTGCTGCCCTCTGTGCTGCTTTTGTTGTCATACTGCGAGAGATTCAGTATAATGCAGAGCGCCTCCTGGCTCCCTCTCCCACCCTATTTTCTCTTGTTTTATTCCGAAGCAACAATAGATAAATACCATATGTCACATAGTAAAAAGCTTTTTCTTTGTTTACACAGCAGCGGATTGTTTATACTTGTTCATTAGGGGGGAAAATGCACAAATAGTCCGGTTTATACCGCAGCTTAAAAAGAAAAGATTACAGGTGTATTCCAATTATTGTAAATATTGCAAGCTGGCGTAATTCACAGCCTGCAGTTCCTGTGTGTGTGTAGATTGGTGACGGTGTGAGATCCAGACATGTTATTAGTGCTGGGAGATTTTCCATTTAACGATGGCAGGTTAGAGAGGATGAGTGTATAAAAGGGAAGCAGACAGTGTTAGGTAAGGGGTTTATCTAGGTGCGGAGATAGGGAAATAATGATCAGAGATAAGAGAGGGGGAAATATGTAAAATATACCAGTGTTTGTGACAGGTCTTTATAAATGAGCGGTTCAAATTAGTGCCGAAGTGGTATTCAAACCTGTTCCTCGTGGAACCCTAACAGCGCATGTTTTCCAGATCATCTAGCTAGAGCACAGATGTGTTCATTGACTAACACAATAGATCTACAGTACAGGTGGTAATATTTACTGCTGAGGATAACTTAAAAACACGCAAAGTGATAGGGCAGAGGTGCCCGACCGCAGTCAACAAGGCACACGGCGCGAAAATCTGGAAGTTTATGGGAGCGAATGGCAATCGCCCATTTGCGAACCACTTCTGTACAGGTTTGTACTGGAATTAGAATCAGGTGCTCCATGATAGCAGTTTTAGGGGAACAGTTATCAAACTGAAGGGGTTCATTTAGTAATATAGCAACCAATCAGAATCTACTTCTTATTTGTTTAGAACCTTCCAGAAGATAATAGATAGCAACTTCCCATCTTCAACAGAACACCCATCCTTAGTAAATAAACCTTGAAGAGAGAGATAAAGTGGAGTAGTTCATCGCAATCATTTTTTTTCAGACTGTGCTAGAAATATTAGCTATATGCTTCGTTTGATTGCCTTGATGTTTGATATACCTCCGCCAAAAAGAGATCTATAAGACTTTTAACTTGAGTATTCCAAAAACTGATGTAACTAGACACGTAAACGAAATTCTTAGTATAATACACACTAGGGGGAGCTCAGAAAGAGCTAACGACCCCTCCCTCGTCCAAGCATGCTTGGACGAGGGAGGTCATCGTTAACGACGGCCATGTTGCAGCTGAAGCACGCCCATCTCCCCCTTGCAATCGCTCACCTCGTAGCAGGCATCGGCAAGTGTGTATGGCATATTTAATAAGCATTCAGTATGATGAACACAGAGCCTCAGGAACACTACAGGAAACACTACAGGAAATGAACCCTTGTTAGGCCATTACACACTAGCCAATTCCCCCGCCACCAATATTGGCGGTATCGGGGACCCGGCAGGGAGGTGCATTGGCTAGTGTATATGGGTCTAACAAGTGATCATTTACTGTAGTGTTCCTGAGGCTCAGTGTTCATCATACTCAATGCTTATTAAATATGCCATGCATGCTTTGTTAAAATTACTGTCCAAGGTTTGTCTTCATTTTTAAAATGCTTTGCCCCACCATTGCCAGTGTGTATGGAACCCAGGAGAGGCAACATAACAAGCAGCCGACAAGTGCTGAATTAAGCAGAGCAACAAACCACCATTTACAGGAGACAGAACCAAAAAGATCAATGTTTCCACCTTGTAATAAAGAGTCCGCACTTCTGTATTAAACTTAATAGGTAATAAAAATACTGACAGTAAGTCTACAGTTCTTTGAATGAGTGCGTAGAATGAGAGAATGAGATTTATTGCTATTTAAATCCACAGCATCTTCTGCAATCACACTGCTAATTTGAACGAGAACAGCACACAGCCTCTCACTTGTCTAGTTCATTCTTTGTAGGTCAAGTTGGTTCAAATGAATAAACATTTGGCATCATCATCTGGAATCATTAGCTAAAGGATGTCAGAAGTGGGCTTAGATTATGGCTGACACCTGTGTACTAGATTTTCCCAGTGAGCTATTAAATGAGAAACAACCCCAGTCCTCAACTGCACAAAGGATAAGCACACAGCTCTTGACGGAGGCCGTGGAATGAGGCCAAATGAAAAGTCAGAATATGGTAAGATAGATTTACATGGGCCCTAGCTGTAGACCAGAACCAGTTAATGTTAAGCATTTCATATACATGGCTGCATCACTGCGCATACAGTGTAAGGTGTTGCATTGCTAAAACATAAACACCTGCAGTCTACTGATGCTACGTTGTATTGTCAGAACAATATTATAACAATTCGGACTTTAACAACTCAGATATTTTAACAATTTCATCAGTGGTGCATTATGGGGGTGCAGGCAGCATGGAATTTGCTAATACAGCCCTGCCAAAATGTCCGCCACCTTGTTTGAGACAGGTGCTAGAGGTCCACTCCCTGTCAGGGGAGAGCAGCCCATACAGCGCTACCCAAAAGTGCCAGATTTTGGGAGTGCTGGCGTGCTGTTAGCATACTGTAGAACCCCTGGCAACAAGCAGAAAAAACATAGAAACCTCTGGCAATAAGCATGTAACCCTCTTGCAATGAGCATTTAACCCCCTGGCAATGAGCATGTAACCCATGGCAACAAGCAAGAAACCCATGGTAACAAGCAAGAAACGCCTGGCAATGGGCAAATAACCCCTGAGAATGAGCAAGAAACCCCTATCGAGCATGTGGGTAAAGAAAATTATAATTCATAAATGGGGGAAATTTACTAAGATGATAGATATATTTCAGATGGAATGTTGCTATGGGTTTCCAATCAGATACTTCGCCAGATGCACTAAGCTTCAAAAGTGATAAAATGGAGAGTGATAAACAACCAACCAATCAGCTCCTGTCTGACATTTTTCAAACACAGCCTGTGACATGGCAGGTAGGAGCTGATTGGCCGGATGTTTATCACTCTCCATTTTATCACTTTTGAAGCTTAGTGCATCTGGTCCACGATTAATCTATTATCTTCTAGAAGGTGCTAAATAAGAAGTAGATTCTTATTGGTTGCCTATAGCAACATCCCATGTCAAATAGAACTCCAATCGTAGTAAATTTCCCACAAAGTGTTTGTTATTTTCACACTAGATAACAACCACCGCGGTGGTATTCGCCTTATCACACTTCGCTCACCTCAGCCAACCTTGGCTTCCTTCTCTGCAGGGAAATTAAATTGCTTTTAGCTCCGACTGCCACAGAGTGAGGGCGACAATTAATGCGCACCATCTAAATAAATGCAAGTATTTCTCCCTATCCAAGGAAAGATAGGCAGACATTTGCCAGAGCTAGTTTACAGATAGCAGCGAGAATGCTGTTCCATCTGGATTCCATTCTGCTAACACTCACGCTAAACTATTGGAGAAGACTTTCCAGATACCCAGATTGGAAACATGTGGGAACAGTAAAGGGAGGGAGTGGATTTCGACTTAGGGATTGCTGTACAGAAATAAGGCACAATGTGTATCCTCTAATTCAAGTATTTACAACAAAACATCACTCCGGCCCAGCCAATCTGTTTTCTCTTAAATAATTATCTCATTAAAGACTGTTGTTTCGAATAAAAGAAGTGGCAATGAAAGAAGATGGCACACAATGGTGGCATAAGGACTAATACCAGTCATTACCACTTGCCACACTATGGCAGAACATGAGGAGCTGGTATGGTTGGCATATATCCACTTTCTGCATTTGTGCACTACTAAAGCTGTTCTCACTTTCCATGGACTGCGGTTGACGACACGCTATTTTTATGACACAATTAAATAACACATTTAATTCTGTTTTCAGTTTCATATACTGTAAGGGCTTTTGTTGGATGTTCTAGGTCGAGGAAATAAAGAACTGGCAATGATTACATTATACTTCCACTAAGGAACTTGGCTGTCAGTCAAAATCCAGCTTAGATTGGAGTCTCGATTCTGACCAACCAAGACGTCAACCCAAGGGTCATTGAAATAAAGCCAAAGTGATACCATCTGCTGCTCATTTTACATTCAGAACAATCAGTTCATGATGGAGATACGTGGTGATATAATGGGTCAATCTTAATCCCCGTACACTCATGAAACCCTCTGGTGAAGTGGAAGATTTGAAAATAAATTCAGGAAATATCTTCTAAGAATGCACAGACCTGGGGCAGTTGTTTTGGATTATGGTAAAAAAAAAAAAGTTGGAGACAGTCATTTTGAGTTAAGAATTGAACATTAAGAACTGTGATCTCAACCAACTGGGGGTGATAAAAATTAAAAATAGCAAAGGCTGAGAGGGGCAACAATCAATACCCACAAATCACAACATTATGAGGATGGGGACTAGGCCTGGTCAGCCGGTGTGGCAAGCTGCGGCTCTTCTATGGGCTACTTTAAAGCACCCAGGAGAGGCTCTATCTGGCAAAATTGTGTGAAATAAAGATTAGTTTATGTTTTTTTAGACAAGGCTTGATATGCACAAGAGAAAGACCATATATATGTTTTAGTATAAAGAGCTACAATACATAGGAACCTCTTGAGATTGTAAGAAAATAATAATGAATATTTTGGTCCATTTGTAGGCCATGTCTTCCTAGCCTTGGCTGACCGATGCAGCAGGAATCTCTCTCTCTCTCTCTACATTGCTCACCCATGGCCATGAACTTATTCTGCCCATCGTGGCAGAGGGAATGGTTGACTGAGATGGAACAGATCATCCAAGACTAATATATAGATAATAACAATAAAAATATGAAATGACTTATCTATCTATAAATATAAAAGGCTAACTGCTCCTCACCTCTATGAGGTAAAGTACCGACAGTGACCACTAGAGGCTACTCGACAGACCAAATTACTCAATAAAAGAAAATGAAAGCAATTTCTACATGGACTCTGATCTGTTTCAAACTTGCTGGATAGGTAGAGAGGGATGTGAAGACAGAGATTTGCGGTAGAAGCAGATAGAGACTGGTGGTGGTGTGGAGAGTTTGTGGGCTAAAAACTTTCACAGCTCAAAGTGAAAGTAAAAACCGTCACATCTCAAACTGAAAGTACGTTGCAGAAGTGGCCATTTTGACAGGCTCTTAACTAGTGTTTTAATAACTGTGCAAGCCCTACCTACCTCTCCATTCTTTATGCTGACCTTTGCCATCTTTTATAACTTAAAAGAACATCGCCCAATAGAATTGCAGAAGTTTCTGCAATTCTTCCGCATGACCTGTCAGTCTCCTAGGTAACAGGGAGCTCTATTAAGATTTAAATTGACACATAGGGGCATGACCATGATATTGCTACCAAGTAAAAAAGTGAATTAATAAGTGATATGCTATGCTTCTTAGGGGGCGTTGGTTTACTGCCATAATTAATTATATTCACATTAACAACATTAATGCAAGCCACTGAGAAACAGCCTTCCTTTATTATTTCAGTACGGGCTATGTTCTTTCCCCATTAACACAAACAATCGATTTTAATGACGACATGATTTCTGAGAATAGGACATTGTTGGGGGTTTTTTTTTTTCCATGTCCTTAAAACATGCAGTTCTCTGTTTATACATACTTGGAGAACAGATAGCATTAGCTGTCTGCCGGGCCAAAAGAAAGGTCTTTGATCAGACTCACAGTTGACATAAGTGTTGGGCCTGACTGTAAGAATGTGTCTGGGCTCCGTCCTGTGCCTTTATACCAATAGCGTTTTGAGATCAAGCTCTTCATTTGTAAATAAACCATGGGGCTCAGAGAGGCATCAGAAGTCGGTCACATTGAATATATTTAATTCATCCAGCCTGCACAGTGACATAGAACAGTGCGAGAATGCATCCGTGCCCAGTAACTGCGCGAGCGATGCTTCCAGGTCAGAGGTTCTATGGATGTTTACATAATGTAAACAATATGGAATATATATAAGCATTTCAATGGTGACTTTAATGTCGAGTATGAAGGGCTTTTTTCAGATCCTTTCACATATGGAAAAAATAAATTGTACGATATCCATTCGCAGATGTCAGCCAGGGTAAATAATTCCATATGCGTATGGGGACTGGTTTGCTCTTAACCCCCCCCCCCAAATTCTATTTACGCTTTAGAGAATTTATAGACATATGAACATATTTAAAGTACGTTAAATTATTTTACTTTGAGAGGTAGGTTTATTGACGACTCGAGAGGAAGATTTATTGACGACTTGAGAGGCAGATTTATTGACGACTTGAGAGGCAGATTTATTGACGACTCGAGAGGTAGATTTATTGAAAAAGTGGATGCGTTGCCCGGAGTAGCCAATTGAATTCAAGCTATTGTTTCTATTACGTTCTACCTATCCTATTGGTTCCTGTAGATTAGACAGCCAATATTCCTTTTTAGAAGTTTTGATAAATCCAACCCCAGAAGTTTACATATGTCAAATCGTATTCTTCTCGTAAGATTTTCATGTGACACGTTATCAAATACTGAACCCCAAAATATGCTATGGTGGTGCTCAATATTCGTTTAAGTATTCTGTAACTGGACGCTGCTGATCCCTTGTAGCGCCTAATAAAAATAATATAATAAATAATAATAATAATAATAATAATAATAATAATAAATGCTAACCCCAACACCCCCTCTGCACGCTTTGCAATGGGACACTAGTAACTTAATGCTGCTGGCCAAAGGAAGTAATTACAGCCCTCACGCAGCTGACAGGTCCCCCATGCCAGTAGATATTTAACCTTGCAGGAATTTAGTGAATTCTTTCAGAAGTGGCTACTGATTTGCAGATTTTGGTATTATCATCTCAGGGTCACGTTCTCTAGTAATCTAGTGAGACATTCTGTGTTTGACACTTGTGTGTAAATTGTTGCTGCCTTCATGTAGGTCTGTGGGGATCAGTAGCGCCGTCAATGGCGTACCACAATCAGTGATTTATCTGTGGTTTACCTCTTGGTTAATTGTGAGAAGCTGAAACAGGAACTTTTCTCCAACAAATACATAAATATTTTTCTTGTAGATTAGAATTTCGACAGCAGATAAGACCACTTAGCCCTAAACACATGTACATGCACACACTAGGGTTATGTTTTGTCATGAGTCAATTAGACTACCAGTATATTTTTGAATTGTGGGAAGAAACTAGAGTACCCAAAGGAAACCTGCAGGGAGAATATACAAATTCCACACAGAACCATGGTGGGAACTGAATCCATCTATCTATCTATCTATCCCGTCATAATTGTACTGATTTCGGTGGGACGGTGCTTCTTTATGGTGACTGCCCCACCAACAGGCCACAGTATCCTGCTGGGGAGGGCTGGGGTTAGTCCAGCCTCTCTGGCAGTGCTCAACACATCCCAAGGTCAATGGCAACGGTGCCGTGTTGTGAGACCATGCCTGATTTTTACACTGTTCGGAGGTATGATCTACATTAGTCAATGCTTTCAATAAAAGACTTATAATAAGAATATATTTACCATGTATCAAACATATAGGGGTGCTATCCTATTAGCTGTGATGCATTGCTGCAGCAATGGATACCGGTGGGCCTAAGCAACTAATCCCGTAAGCAAGCATTTTTTGGGGCTTCTGCAGAATCCTGATAAGCAGCCCAAGGACACCTGTTTCTTGACCGATAACTCATGGGTCAGGGAACTTATCCCAGGATCCCATTAGTTATTGCCCAATAATGGGTCATTTACCGCACGGTAGAAATGGGCTATAATTGAATAGACCATTTTTCCGGGATGTAATCGGATACCCCCCAATGACTTGGAATCATTAAATATTTTTTTTATTTTTAGACAAATAGTAACAATTAACAGACTGCCAAATTCTGTTGCAGCGAATAGGGAAGGGTCAGGTGTGAAATATATGAGCGTAGATCTCTATCTCTTCAGCCTCACACATATTCTCCAGCAAACAAGCAGCGGATATAGGTGTCAGGTTCCCGTGGCAGGTATACTGTGTGTATACGGTAGGGCGGTATCATTTGGGCTCAAACGTGATGTCTGCAATCAATGCTAACAAAGCTCACCCATAGCAACCTTTTCTTATATACTCACATACATATTTATAAATGGAAATAGATACAATTCTATATGAAATACGTTGAATTAGCATTTTTTACGCTATGTAAGAATGCTACCGTGGGAGCTGAAATTGAGCATCTCCAATATTAAGGGTGGAACAGATCAAAATAATTTTTATTCTAAATACTAAAAAATGTCCCTTAAAATGAAAAGTGCTTTTCCCAAATGTCATGCGACGTTGTTTTTTCTCTCTCCATATATATAAATTAGGTATCACGCTGCTCACTCCTATTATGTGACCTCAGTGACAAGCCTGTGCAGACAAATCATCGCAAACACACAGTTAATGGCGAAATAAATATCCAGCGGAATATATTTTCCAACATAATTACCCCATCTCTCACTTTCTCTTTTTAATGTCTCAGAATAATTTATGGCTCTGTACACAAAAAAGACTGGGTAGCTTAGCTGGCTACTGCTCTCGGCAAGTAAAGTGGCAGGGTGAAGGGTGGCCCGGATTACATATAATTTTATGCCGCGCACAACAGTGCGTGGAATAATCTTGCAGTTTTGTAAAGTGGCCGCAAGCCAGTAGGTAACAGTGTATAAAAATAAACTCTTTTTCTCCTGTAAATTATGAAGACTTTTTATTTTTTATTGTAAATATTCTACTACTTTGATATTGATATTTTGATTGAGGTTTACCCATTTTTATTGTTCATTAGTTTTATAATGCAAAAAAACTGTTTTTAAAATAACTGTTTTATGTGTGTTTTTATTTTTGCCATAATAAAAATAATAATGATAATAAAAATAATAATACAAATAATAATAATTAATTATTTATTTCCAGTTTCTTTTATAGCGCAACAGATTCCGTTGCGCTTTACAATTGTAGACAGTGATAAAACAATCTGGGTAACAAAAGACAGACTTGGAGGTAGGAGGGCCCTGCTGCAAGCTTACAATCTATAGGGACATAGGAGGGAAACACAAGGGCAGGCACCAGTAATAGCATAGCGGTCCCACCAAGTTGCAGGTCCAATTGTAAGCATTCGAGCAGGGCCCTGTGACCTTTTTATCAGTCTGTTATCATCCAGTCTTTTTTTCCTGTTTAATTTCTAGTCGTAAAGGCACAAAAAGCAAATGTCTGGTTCGCGCTGTGGAATATGCATGCGCTATAAAAATAACTGGTAATGAAAACATAAAAAAAAAATATTAAACAAAAAAAAATTATGATGTATTATTGCTTTTCTGCTTCCAAACTATTTTGCAACTATTAGGATAGACATAACAATGTTGCATCAATAATACAAAAGTATAGTATTATGACAGTAAAAAAAAATAAGACCTTAAGTCATTGGTAATGAACAGTATATTATGCTAATTGTTTCTCACTCCATACAGAACAAGAATTAATGGATGTGAATGTGATGCTTTGAAATCACCAGTCACAAGTTCAGAAAGAGTAAACTGTCTGGAGACCCAATCGGAGCCCAGCAGACCAAAGACATGATAAATCTGGAGTGAAAGCCAGCTGTATTATCCTCCGCACAATGTTCTCTTTTCACTGTAATAAATGGGACTTGTCTCATTAGATGTCCAGATGTTAACAGTACTGTTGGCCATCATGAAACATTTCAAGAATCTTGTAAGTGCTGACAATACTAGCTTGAATTACCCACACTGCCTCCCACGTCCCTCTTTGGAAACCTAAGCCTGTTATAATGTTTTGAAAAGCAAAGTGTTGAAGTAACAGTGAAAACATGTCATGTTTCAGAGCTGGTGCTCAGGAGCAGCTCGGCCACAATGACCCATAATAGGCCTAGTTCATTATATGACCATTTTCTAGACCTGTCACTATACAGGTGCGCCTTGCCTGAATAATAGCTACTGATACGTCAAGGAGTATTTACAGCCCCCGACGTGATAAAATACTGAACTTACGGCGTTACTGGCAGAGGCTGAACGGTATACATTTGCACTGTGTATCTTCTAGAAGCAGAGGCAGAACTCTGGGAGGCAATGGAGTCATCTGCCGCCGGGCTCCTGCTCCCAAGGGGGCACCTCTCCTCCCCATGCAAGTTTGAATCAGTTAATTGAAAGCCATTGATATCACCAATATTTATCTTGCCTTCGGGCAACTGGGACGAACTTACGCTACTGTCTAGAAGGTTCTACATAAATAGAAGTCAATTCTGATTGGTTGCTATGGGAAACATCCCATATTCTATGGAACTCCTATCTTAGTAAACAGACCCCAAAGTAATTTTAGAAAATAAAAATAAAAACCATAGCACAGAGTTTAATGTCACAGAAAAGAAGAAAATAACAATAAACATACTGCGGTTTGAGTAATAACTTTCACCGGCTGCATATTCTACCCCCAAAAGGTACCAGGTAAGGCAGCCATTTAGGGCACGCTACATAGATTACCCGGGGTGGAACAGACAACCCTAGAAGAGATAACACAAAATGGGGAAGTTGCAGCATACTAAAGCTAGATGCCAGGACCCTTATATAACCATCAGGTCCATGTATTCTTTTACCCATCCACGGGAGAACCAGGCGAGACAGCCATTCTGGAGTGCAACAAAATATAAATTTTGCACTGTATAAAAGGAGAGATAAATATATTTGCAGTACAACATTGTGGCAGTACCAAATACAGCAACAATATCTCTCCATTATACACTTTATCCATTGCCTAAAAACCCAGGCAATTGCTGGATATACCCGGACATGGGCTCGATGGGGTTTATTTTTCTACGATGGGAGTTCTGTTGAAGATGGGCTGTTGCTATGGGCAACCAATCAGATTATATCTATTATCTTCTAAAAAAGTGCTACATAAATAAGAAGCAGATTCTGATAGGTTACCCATAGCAACATCCAATCTTCAGTAGAACTCGCCTCATAGTCAATAAACCCCAATGGAAACGGCTACTAGGAAAAATCGGTTATTTTCCAAGGAAACAAGCAGCGTTTTTAGCGGGAAAACCCGCTAACAGTGCAGTGAAAACGTCTCTTACCGGAGATTTTATACTTGGGTCAATCCAAAATCTGCTGATTGGTCCTTCCAGGGCCAATTAATAATTAACGAATATTTTTAATGACTCCGGGTCTACTAAACCCAAGAAAACTTGGGAAAACTCAGTGGAAACGGGGTCTAAGCCAGGTCCGACCCAGCAAAATCTGGTTAAAATTCCTGATAAAAATTTTGGGAGGGACTCAATATTTTGGCGGAAAAGGGGTTTAATATGGTTAATAAAGCAAATGTCAACATACAGATGGAGCTGCTCTCGTTGGAGCGGTTCCCGGCTATGTGATCGTCAGCCCTCGCCAGCCTGCACTGCCCCCACCCTGTCCACCAGAATGGGGCGCATGCACACGAGAAGCTAGTGTGCCCTATTCTCTGCAAAGGGACATCCACCGGCCGCGCCCCCCCCCCCGCCAGCACTCGAGATATGTCGCGCTGGCGGGCACAATGAGGCTCCATCTGTATTTACAGCTTAATTAAGGGAATGAGGACAAACAAGGAAAAGTCCTGGGAGCCACAGGCGAGACTCTTGAGGGCCACATTGTCGCAGTATCATAACTAACTCACCAAATTTTATTAGCCACGTTCCAAACGTCGCATATTTTTTTATTTACATTTTACAACTCCTTACAGTAAAAAATTATGTCGAAATTTGAAACTGTTTTTATGATCTTTAGGAAATATTAGCTCGCTCACGAATATCCATATGGAAAACCAGGGCATCTCTTTAGTTCCAGTGCGTTGTGTGAGTCAGGAAATAATTCAAATATACATTTTCAAGTGGGTTAATAAATAGCCCAGGCAGAGGTGACCTGCTGCTGCTTCTGTCTGGGGCCAGCAGCTTCCTACTACTATGTTATAATTATTATTTCCTAGCACAGCCTTTAAATGTTCTCTGTTATTTACAAGAACTAAGTAATGGTTGACAGAATAATTCCATTGATGCGTATTGTTATTCATCCCGCTGTACCTTGAAGGATGACATTCAGATCACTCTCTTTACCGGATTCAGTACAATACATATCCACTAGACCAGCTAAGAGGGTTTCACTACAAAAAATCTGCACCTCCATCCTTCCCAATGTAGTCACATTAGCTATGCAATGATTATACTTCCAATGAAGGGAACGCTATATGTGCACTGTCATGCATCTTTACTTCAGCATCATTAAGGGACTCATAAAATAAAGTGTTTATTCCATACTTAAATACTCTCCGGGATAAGTACACCAGCCGCACCGGTCCAACCCACTTCCCCAGTGAAGTAGGTCAATGGTTCTCAAGCTCGGTAATCGGGACCCAAACAGTTCATGTTTTTCAGGTCATCCAGCAGGTGCACAGGTGTATTTATTACTCATTTGACACATTTGAAAAGATCCCCAGGTGGAGGTAATAATTTCACTTGCGGTTCTGTGAGGAAAAATGGAAAACGTTAACTGTTTGGTGTCCTGAGAGCTTAATTTGGGAACCTGAAGTCGGTGGTCTGGGGACTTTAGGTTGTGATTGGGATAATGACCATGTT
This sequence comes from Crinia signifera, assembly GCF_055691185.1. Classification (NCBI taxonomy): domain Eukaryota; kingdom Metazoa; phylum Chordata; class Amphibia; order Anura; family Myobatrachidae; genus Crinia; species Crinia signifera. Next base: position 40,412,145 of record NC_139221.1, on the reverse strand, counting down.
TCCCCCAGGTGTCTCCCGGAGGATGCTTTAGAAACATCGGCAAGTATGGTGTGAGCAAGACACAATGCTATTTGTTGGCTGAAGACCATATAATTATGATGGCTGATCCGATGTACAGCATACCTCCCAACATGAGCCATTCCACGAGGGATGGAATAAGTGCTTCAACAAAGGTGGTAGCAATCATAAATGAAGAGCGAAGTCCAGGAATAGAGCATTCTGTCCCTCCTGGAGAGGGTGATGTTGGGAGGTATGGTACAGGTAGACAAACATTACGAGTTTAGACCATCACAAATAACTGACTTTTAAAAGTGCGCATGTTTTATGGTAAAGATGGAATCATAGGATGAGTAGATCAAGGACAGGGCTTATTTTGTCCTGTTTCTTCGTGTGTCAAGGGTTGAAGGTATTGATAGAAGAGACTGAGAAGAGATCAAATGCAATAAATATGGTTTGGGATGCATAATGCATTTACAACACCTTCAGGAGCCTTTTCACCATAGGATGCCAAAGGGGCAGACTAGATGGGCCAAGTAGTTCTTATCTGCCGTCAAATTCTATGTTTCTATGTTTCCAGCGCTGAAGAGTAAGTATTGAATGCGTCATTAGTTGCGTTGGTGGATACTTAATTACCATAGTTATCTATTGTAAAGCGCAACGAAATCTGCTGCGCTATATAAGAAACTGTAAATAAATAAATAAATAAATACCATAGAAATTCAGTATTGCTCCAGTGTTGAAAACAGTTGCTTATTGAAGTAGCAGTGATACCAACCGGTGCCCGTCTGGTCATGCATGTGCTCAGCCAAAGGTTGCACTGTGTATCGCTCTTCGCAACACTGGACCCAATTTAGAGTTTTCTAATTCTGCTGACTACTAGGTGGCCATATCTAGCCCATAATAATGAATAAACCCATGACATCATCGATGTCAAATGTGCCCCTTATATAATTGATAATGAATCGGCCCATACATTATGGAAGATGAATAGGCTTCTAAGTAATGGACTAGGCGCCGTGCCGTTTCTACAGATGGACAAGTCGCGCAATTGGGGTGCCGCGTCTGCAACAATACTGCTCACTAATGAGTGTACAATAGGTTGCTACGGACAACTATGCTTTTTATTTTGCCCCTATCGCCATATATACGCCCCCATCCCATATAACATATTTAATAAAGGCTTTGATTTACAGATATCATGGATGGCTATTAAATCATAACGTTCGATCCGATTGACATTCATTTCCTGAGGATCAGGGTTATATACCATTGTCAATATGACTACAGGTAATAAATGGAGCGTGCCAAGCCATTAAGCCATTATTTGTGCTATTAAGCTTTTTTCCCCGAGTCATCACTATCCACAAATTTCCGATGCACTAAATCTTTTCCTTTCAGGTAACTGTCCCTTTAAGAGCCTACCATCAAGATGACAGAGCAGGCACTCAGCCCCTGGGGAGCGATGCTGGATGGCTGGCGCATTGTGCTGATGCACGGCTGGCTGCTGGCCTGAATTCCAATATAAAAACAGAAAGTGACCCTCAATTATCTCTTCACATGTTGGTATAACAGCCCTCTTATCAATGCTAAATTGCCAGTTACTGTGAAAAATCGTCTACATAGCGTAATCCTGTTAACGAAGGATTTGGGGGAAAAGAAATAAAAGAAGCAGATTGCTCTCACATAGCAGGAACAAATTCACGTCAAACGCCATTTAAAATCATTATATGGATGGGCTGGACACTGAATCTTAATAGCGCTACATAGATGCGGGCTGATAGATAAAGGGCTAGTAGCCCGAGGCAATTAGAATACGGCAGTTACATTGATTTCATTTAGCATTCATTTGGTTGACCACGAATGTTTGTAACTTGCACGATTGATATTTACCCAGAATATAAATATGCATTATTATTTCGCGAAGTGACTCATCGTTGACAATGAGCTCCCAACTGTCATTTTTTTTAAACACGTGACAGCTAGGAGTTGAATACATGACAGGAGCTGATTGGCTCCTTGTGTAACTTGTTGAGAAATGAGCCCCATAGTATTTAGATGAACATTGATTCAGCTGGTATGCTTCTACATATTGGGCCTGGTTCTAGTTGCGCTGTACATGCGTTGCATATACCATGTTTTCCACATTATACCACATTAGGTATGCGCTGCATACACATCTTTGTGACCATATGTGCGAGTCATAGGCCTCCCCGACATTTCTTGGCGACTTTTCTGGGTGGTAACTGTATGGAGCGCTATAGCAGTCTTGTGACTGTGTTGGAGTGTGTCATTGGTGTGTAGTCAGAGTCACTTACTATTCTGAGTCGTGCATATGCATTGTGAACTCCAAACAGAGTCACGTCTCCTGCATCGCACAAGAGGGAGGTAGAGTGCAGATAATAATGATGACGGACACTGTTGTGTATATTAGAATAGGGTGATGTCATCCTATAGACAACACACATTATGTTTGGAGTTGCATTATTTATAATGTGGACATTAGGGAGATCAGGGCAAAGGTCACTTCAGTGCAGGGTCCACACCCAGAGCCATCTTGATGTATATTCACTCCGGGAAGCTGCCAGAGGTTCCACAATTCTAGGGGCCTTGGAGGAAGGGCGAGTGGTCACACAATCAGAGCAAGGAAACAGCATTCTCCCAGCCTGCAGCCTGACAGTGAATGACTGTCTGCATGATGATTGGTGGGTGGCTGGAGCTATTATCCAATCACAGTTCTGACAGCCGTTCACTGATACATCTTCAGATGATCATTACCTCTTTAAAACAAGAGGCTTCCTAGAACACAAGGGGGTAAATTTACTAAGATATGAGTTCTATTGAAGAATGGAATGTTGCCCGTAGCAGCCAATAAGCTTTTATCTGTTATCTTCTAGTAGGTGCTAAAGAAATAAGAATTAGAATCTGATTAGTTGCTATGGGCAACAGACAAACTTCAATAGAACTCCCATCTTAGTAAATTTACCCCAAGGTGCTTGAGAGAGAACTTATTTTATGGCCTCTAGTCCCCACATTCCATTACAAGGAAGTCCAAGGGAAGACACCTTATTCTAGGCCAAGTGCCATGGCATTTTGATTCATAGCATCCCAACGCCCACCCCTCCCTCCAATCTCTCCATTGTATCACAGAACAGAGGGGTGTGCTGGCATGGGGACACAAGCAGAGGGTATCCCAGGGGCTGTGCCAGCAGTATTTTGTGAGAAAAGGAAAACAACAACAAACAAACATAGTTGAAATATTCCCACCAAGATGATACGATGTAACAAATACATAAATCACACATAATAATAAATAGTAATAAATCAGTACAAATCAGCAAATATAACTGTGCGGAAAACTGCACCAGAATTTTCTCGAGACTCCAATCAAATGAGTTGTTGATAAATATTAAAAATAGGGAAACAATTGGTAAATGTATCATATAATGTAAGTTAGGGTTTTTTTTTTTAAATAAAAAAAACACACAGAAAAGAAAGGGGCGCTCACCCTTAAATTATTATTTTTTTAAATACTGAAGCAGTACGTGTTTATCTTCGGAACGAGATGGCGAACTCAGTCATGGCACAGTAGGCAAAAACATCATTGAAATTCAGAGGCAGCGTTCACGGGAAGGATGCCTCAATTTGTATGCAAGGGATGCTGCCTTGCCCTGAATACATTATGAACTGGCAGCATGCTAATACGCCGAGCTATCATAAGCACCAGATGGAACAGTAGGCAGTACATGTCCCATCAAACCTGAAGACGATGTATTATTGTCCCTACTCAGGGTTTTTAACTGCAATCTTTTGCCCAGGTCCCCAGACTTCTTCATTTCTGTACACTCCTTCGCCTGCTTCCGCTGCATTGCCCCTCTCTCCAGGGTTCTCCCATCTCTGTACATTTTATGTATGCAGAAACTGGACGAGTAGTAGACATACGCGCAATCATGTAAGGGTATACACACAAAACACACACACGCAAAGGTAAAAAAAAGCACATAGGGACATATAGATATACACACACAGATGCACATAAATAAAGACACATACACAAAGATGTAGACATGTAAATGCAGAGAGAACTACACACACAAAAATAAATACACAGACACACATACACACTCACACACATACACACACACACACACACACACAAGGTACAGACACACAGCCTTACACAAAAATACAAAGACATAGAAAAATCCATAGACACAAAGATAAAAATATAAAATAAAACATATTGATACATGCATACACACACACACACACACACACACACACACACACACACACTATACTCAGAGATATATACAACCACAAAGACATGCAAAAAAAAAAAAACAGAAACATAGACAAAAAAGCAACACTAGGACACATAAATACATGCATACATCCAAACAAACACACACACACACACACACACTAACACACACTATACTAAAATATATATATATCATATATACAACCACATAAACACGCAAAAACCCTCAGAAATAAATAATAAGAAAAAAGAAACACTAGGACACATAAATAGTATACCTGCATAGAACCAAACAGACAGACAGACACACACACACACACTACACTCAGAGACATATACAACCACATAAACAATCAAAGACAAAACATAAATACAAAGGAACACACGTGAATAGACACACACAAGGACACACATATAGACACTCATACGTGCAGACATACACAGACACACACGGAGGGTTTAGCAATGGAACATCAAAGCAATGGAACAAGCACAATTTAGTTTTACTGGACTGGAGCAATGGGTTGAAGCCGCACATCTGGATATACTTATTGAATACGCTGCTTTCTGGAAAGAGTGAAGAACCAACCTACTGTTTTATCTGCGTGGCGACGCTAGGCAGTAAACCTTTCCTGTCCTATTGTAACATTAAGAGAAGGGTTAAAATCAAATGCTTTCAGAGCATGCTCATTTTGAATTCTCCATCAACCTGACAGTCAATCGATTCCCTTTTATCTCTTCTTCTAAAGAGGGATTAAACCTCAAAAATCTATTGATACATGCAATAGTTATTAATGGATATTTGCTGAATACCATCAGTTATTTGCTCTGGCCAACAAGGAGCGTCCATCTTTCTAAATGGCAATATTGTGAAATATATCGAAGAGTAATGAAACTCGTATGTTAATAGCAATAACTTTCTTTGATCTACATGATTGGTAAGCATAAAACGGGGTAAAACGGTGCATTACTGTCAGATCGGAACTTTATTGACCCAAGTCAGTGACTTAAGACGTGGGATGGACTTTTATTGAAATGTGGTAGTGTGCGGCGAGCAACGATTTGATTAAACAAAGCTGTTCTGACAACGAAAGATAGAGCAACACAACGCGCTTCACCCTCACTCTCAAATTCCTTTTTTTGTTGTTGCAGGTTTAATTCTTTACCAATGCTGCTTTTCATGTGGGGAGTTCCAGGCCGATTCAGGACAGTGATATTTCAGCATGGCCTTCACATAGATTAATATGCCTGTGCTGTGTTCTCGGATCACCCTCTCTAAAGCAGTTCTTTTAAATGGCAAAACCAAAAGCAGCAAAAATCAAAAAGCTGTGTTAAGAGATAATATTATTGATTTTAGCTTGACTCCTGTGATACAATGCAATTTTGTGGAGAGAATGTAAACAATTTGCCACCTGCTTGCCGGTGTCACAGAAATAGCTGCTATTTTGAAAAATAAATTGGCAATTTTACGCTAATGAGCCAGCTGCAGAGTACACAAAAATTGGGTAGATGATAGGAGAATAAAAAGGTTTTCCAGCTCCCCTGACCTGTGAAGAGGTTAGTTAATCATAAAAAGAATTTAAACTGGGCAATAATGAAATTGCCTGAATTTTTGTTATGGGTAAACTGACAGCGGCATTCTGTGTATGGAGAGCAAAATGCATCAAAACAAAGGCATTTTATTACTACAGTATTATTATTGCCCTTAATTTACATAGAGCCTTTCAGGTCAAGCTTTTACGTAGCCTCCGGACTCACCCAAGACCCACATGTACAGTCTATTATTTGATGTTTTAAAAAACCATAAATCTATTCCCACCGCTCCATGATAAAGTATAGCTCAGTCCCAAAGCATGGAGAGAGATAATGTACCAACATACCAGCTCCTAGTTGTCATTTATCATACAGGCAGCGAGATGTACTAAGCCTTGAAAAGTGATAAAGTGGCGCGTGAAATACCTCCAACCAATCAGCTCCAACCAATTTGTCAAACCCATCCTGTGACATGGTAGTTAGGAGCTGATTGGCTGGTGGTTTATCACTCTCCATTTTATCATTGGAATACTAAAATGCGATAACAACCCAAAAAATCCAGTTTGTGGGGGCTTTACAGCATTTTCCATATGTACCAAGCTGCAGAATGCGTTACATTTCAGATGTCGGAGAAGGTCAGTAATGCCATCTTTGGGTGGCATTACCCGAGAGAAGCCTAGGCTTCTTTATGCATATCTTTCTGAGCTCATGCGCAGATGGGCTTCCATGTCCTAAACCCAAAAGTCCTTTTATCACAAAGGAAAGCTCTGATTGGGAGGGCTGCCTTTTGCAAGTTTCTTGGTACATAAAGACATTTTGCCCCCGTACGCTACCCTGCGTTGGATGTTTATGCAAAACATCCATTTCCAAAGTGGCGGGGATGTTGGGAGAGCGGTGGGGGGAGGGGGGGGCGTGTGGCGTTAGAAGACTCGCTAAGCAACAAACTACCGCTGCCCCCATAGGCTGGTACTTCCCCCTCCTCACCTCAAATGGCATCAGACTGTCAATCACTGACCTTGCGTGTTGAGTACAGTACTTATAAACAAACAGGCAGATTGGGCAAACACAGTGCGTGGTTTCGAGCATTTATAACAATACAAATAAGTTTGATTGTCCACCGAATAATGAGGGCAGCCAGGTGGCTGCAGCTGCAGTGGCCACACTTTAAGTAAGTTGGACAGCAAAGGACATGGCGCTTAGTATAAAGAAATGTAACAATGACTGGAGTTCTGTGTTCTAGAAACATATAATATGTAGATGAAAACGTCTTTATACAGCTACTTTGTTCAATAAAAAGCACGTCTATGGGAATGCTGAAACATATGTTATTGTTTAATGCAAAAGAGGCCAATAGATTTGAAGGAAGATAGCAGTGTACTTCATGGTGTGCTTTAGAAACGAACATTTTCTATTACCACGGTAATTCAATGCCACAGAATGCAAACCCTATGAAAGATGATTTATTCACCAACACCACTGATAATGGCTTCCAACTATTCATTTATCCTGTAACCGAAACACAACTGCACTGTATTTATGTGTAACTTAGAGCCAGCCTTGGCTTTTGTCACAATCTGTCATCGTCACACACTCACACTGTGATGGTCACCGTCTCCTTCCTTGCACCCCGCCCTTATTATCCGGCACCGTCTGGACCAAATAACCACCTCAGAATACTGGCATCAGGCCTCCACATATGAGTTGTGTTAAAATGTGCAATGTAACTCCATGGAAAAAATAAATCCCAGTATCAGGACAAATACTGACAATTACTCATTTAGGATGAGTGAAATTATATTTAGGTTAACATATAAGCATGTCGCTGCAATGCAATTCTCATAGTGCATTACATTTTTTTTATGTAGTTTTAATTTTAAAGAGAGGATCTATTTCTTGTATCAGAACAGATAGAACAGATTTGAACATTCTTTCATTTGATGCCCTTAAAACATTAAGGGGCCCATTTATCATATAATATTGGTCTGCTAATTTTCCCCAAAAACACACGTTTTCGGGGGATAGCCGCAAATATTAAGTATCACCAGAATGTTTGTAGGAGGAACCACAGCAGAAATCACCGATCCTTGTTGCAAACCCTCCTGTCCCAGCTCGCGGCCGCATCCCACATAGGTTACTGTGTATCAACATCGGGCAGCACCGCAGTGGGACCTGGGGCTACCGTGATTCTGAGACGGCAACAGCTGGCGGCGAGGTGCGGCAGCAGGGGCTTATGCTAACCAGGCACGCGCAGAAGCCGGCGAAGCAGAGCGGAGGAATGGGCTCCTTTTCGAAGGCCCTGTCCATGCGCCTGCAGGTTGATACAGTCAACCGAAGAATCGCATATTGTAATGCGATACTGGGCGGTAAATTACACCCAGATAGTATTGCATATACCAGTGATGGCTAACCTTGACACTCCAGCTGTTGTTGAACTACACATCCCAGCATTCCTTGCATCAGTTTTACCATGGGCAAATAGTAAAACTGTAGCAGGGCATGCTGGGATGTGTAGTTCAACAACAGCTGGAGTGTCAAGGTTAGAGATCAATGGCGTTTATGGTCCAATAATAAATGGGCCCCTAACAGGCAAAAGTAAACCAATTTATTGCGTGATAACGATCATCCCTTTCAACAGCTCTCTCCTGGTAAAGTTGATTTCTATCAACTTTACCATAACTAATGATAACAAAATAACCAGTAAGTTTGATATCTATCAAACTAAAAAAAAAAAAATGAGAGTATTGGCAAGATAAGTATGAAACATGAATTATTCATGGAGATAAAGAAATCTCATCGTAGTTTATTAAGCACTAATTGCCGCTAGAGAGTAAGTGCAGGATAGCAGGATTCCCCTTGGTTCATGCTGTTTTACTATAGGGTTAAGTAATAGGATTACGGTTAAACCCTATGGGAGAAAAAAAAGAAAAAAACAAATCGCTTTATTGTGCATCAATATCCCAAATGGTTTTAGACATTTAAAACATAGATTTCTATTCCATGGCTAATGGAACCGCATCTCTATTTTTAAAGGAAATAGGCAACGCAAAAAGATTTGCTGCAATGGCGATATATTATTACGCCGTCAGCATTCAATACTCAGTATTTTTCCTTTATAGCATATGCACTTCCCTAATTCCCATTATTGAGCGCCAATGCCATCCAGAAGGAGACTTTACCGAGTCTATACGGTTATTAGGTCAACAGTATAAAGGTTGATGTGCATTGGGTTGACTACTGAAGGTCGACACCTAAAATAGGTTGACATGTCTAAGGTCGACAGGGTTGGAAGGTCAACACAAGCATTAGGTGAACAATGGGAAGGTCGACATGAGTTTTTCACTTTTTTAACCAATGTGTTCCGACAGGCGGTATTTCTTGCCTTACCATTCACTACGGCATGGTGGGAGAATAGAATAGTGTGCCCGAAGCATGGCAAGTGCGGTGAGCCGTGCAAGGGGACGCGGTACACTTAGACAGTGTTCATGTCGACATTTGGGACAAAAAAGTGTTGACCCTCTTTGACTGTCGACCTTCCGACTACTTTCAGTGGTTGAACCAATGCATGTCAACCTAAATTGGGTAAACCCAATGTAATTTAGGGAAAAACTTGAGTGAAAAATACTTGTTCGTTATTGTTGTAGAAGGAAAAATCATTCTACCCCTGCAATTACCTCGTAGGCCTTCTCTCCAGTTAGGTACATTAAGCCTGGGCAATAGGTGACTATCACATGCACTTACATGGTGACTTTTTCCGCAATGACATCACCAACCTCACCCATCAATGTTAGATGCCAAAAATCTTTGTAGATCTCATCAGGACCAGGCATAGCTAGTAGAATACAGCACAATGAATCTGATTCTAAGTGCAGAATTATTGACAGCAAACTACACTTATGCATCAAGATACATGCAGCATTCCTAATGCTCTCCTATTTTCCATTTGATGCAGACCTGCGGTATGTTAACTAAGCAGAATGGAATCATTACAACCTTCCAGTAATTGCAACCAAATTCTGTTTATTTATTTATATTTGCTCTATCGAGAGGAAGTTCTCTGCTATATTATCTAACCGCTTGGAAAAAGGAATATTAACAAACCAAATGTCTACATTTAGGAAGTTCCGCTGCGTATTTATGGCGTTATGCATAAATAAAGTCACATTGATCATGCAAAATACGGTTTTGCTAATGATATAGGTTAAGAGTGAACTTCCTGCTGTATATTTATACATATGGGGTCATGTTTCCCCGTGTTTAATGCATTGCTAGATGATTTAAAATGTATGCAGGTTCAGGGGGTGTGGGTTGATCCAGTATAGATAACCAAACTTTTCTACATGATGGTCTTAAGGTCCAAGATCGTAGAGTGCTCCTTCCTCCTACACCATTGACTGCACATTAACATGTTTTGTATAATTGTGCGGTGGGGGACAGGGCACTGATGATGTAAATTGTGCATTCTCAAAGGTGGCGGGGTCTAATATTGCATCACTCGCCATGCAAGAAGGGTGGCATACTCAAGACTATATTCCCTTCCTACCCTCTAACTTTGCTGCGGGAAGTACCTTAGCAGAGGCCACTGGGTGTTCATAGGTCTCTAGGTGCTTACCTCACTAATACATGGGTTAGGTTGTTATTACCCTAAAGCAGTTGATATTAACTTACAGCGACACCACTAGTGCAGATGTGACATTAGTTGGGGAGTTTGAATACCTTGAGTTGTTGAGGACGGGCTGGCAGTTGACTCCCATCTAGGCCTTAAGTTGTCATTAGTTATGGGCTGGCAGTTGGTCCCATCTAGGCCTTAAGTTGTTGGTGGTGGCCTGTCAGTTGTCCACATCTAGGATTGAAGCTCTTTTTGGTGGCCTGGCAGTTGTCCCCATCTAGGCCTTAAGTTATTGTTGTTTTTGGCCTGTGAGTTGTCCCCATCTAGGCCTTAAGTTGTTGTTGTTGGCCTGTCAGTTGTCCCCATCTAGGCCTTAAATTGTTGTTGGTGGCCTATCGGTTGTCCCCATCTAGGATTTAAGCTGTTGTTGGTGGCCTGCCAGTTGGTTTGTGAAGGCCCTTGGCCTCACTGATGTCTTGTCACTCTTTCTTACCACCACCATACCTATTTATTTGTTATGACCCTTTTCCCCTGCTATTTAAGTCTCCTGACATAGCAATTGCTAAGAGAGGACAGTCTGGTACCTAAACCACAGCGCTTCTTGTTAAAGCATTGGGAAGATGGAGAAAGTGCTCTATCGCCTTTACGAAATAAGCCCTTACATCATTTTGTGAACATTACAGACAAATGTATCGAATCAGCAGTAAAATCATGTATACAGTATGCTGCGATGAAACAGTTCATGTCTAATAAATGTTTGCAAGCCAAATACTGATGATTTTAATGTTAACCAAATGTTTCTGTATGTCTAATTGTTATCTTGAAAGTCTTTCATTTCTGTCCAGTTTGAAGCAAAGCAGAATGCGGAACACGAGATAAAATACAACATTATCAGTCCGCAACCATATGTTTACACACAGGAACAGGGACAGGTCTGTACTACACTGATTGGACTTCCTTTCCGAAATTCACAGCAACTCATTATACTGCCGCAGGTATATAAATTGATTTGGGTAGGAGGTGTCAGTTCCAGAACAGAGTAGGAATTCCCGGTTTAAATAAACATCTCTCATTCTCGGGGGAGATAAATGTGTTTTTATGCCTTAAACATCTGGTTGGCAAACAATCAACTCAGCTTAATCCATTGATGCCAGCAGGGCTTGGAATCACATTTGGATGGAGTTGGCAGACAGCAGCTACAATCAATAGGCACATGAAGATCTCAGATGCTTTTTATTCAATAAATATTATCTGTGTGGATTAAAACTACCACGGTGATGACTCAGATCCAATTACTGCTCACCTCAGTGTTTTGAAGTTAGGCGGTGGATACAGAGGCATTGTAGCAGCGCTGGTGCTTACATAGCTATTTAAAAATCCCCTTGATAAAAGAGATACATCGCGTTCCCCATTTCCATCGTCATTATAGCCCCATGGCAGTGATTGGGTTATACATTGCATTAGACAGTTTGTGATATGAAGAATTGACACCGAAAAACACATGGAATCCGAACATAAAGGGTAGGTGTATAGAACCTTCTAAAGAGAGATAAAGGCCCTTATTCTGGATCACTCACAAAGGCAAATTCCTTCTTAAGTGGACAAAACCCCCGGGCCCTTATTCTGGTTGGTGCGGCCGGAGCCGCATATGCGGCTCCGACCGTGCAGGCGAATCCCCGCCTTCCATACGGATCGCCACGGCCGTCCGTACGCGGATATGTGGCGATCCGCATGAAATTGGACGGGGATACGCCTCCTCCATGGTGGGAGCAGCCCCTGCATTCGATGGTCGCCGAACATCGAATGCAGGGCCGCACGCTCCACCAGGTCCCGCAACACAAGACCACACGGACACTTGTCCGTGTGAAATCTTGTATGGGGGCGGGCAGCTGACATCCGGCGATGTCAGCTGCCCGCCCCGTACCCACGCGTCACGGCCTCATTACCATGCATACGCCCCGCGTTTGCATGGGAACGCCCATGAAACGCGGGGCGTATGCATAGGGTAATGAGGATAAGTAGCCCCTCACGCCCCTCTACGCCCCCTGTGCGGCGTATAGAGAATCCTTGCGGCGAAATCACCTGCACATGCGCAGAGTGACCTCTGCACATGCGCAGAAGATAAACATCGGCGGCCCGTACGCAAGCGGGAATATCCGCATCGATCAGAATAAGGGCCAGGGGGTGCACTGCAGGTGGGGCTGATGTAACTTGTGCAGAGAGAGTTGGATTTGGGTGGGATTTTACTTCAAAGTGAGATCTATATTTCAGTGTAAAAATAAAGCAGTCCGTATTTTCCCTGCACAGAAACAAAATAACTCACCCAAATCTAATTCTCTTTGCACAAGTTACAAAAGCCCCACCTGCAGTGCACATGGTTTTGTTGTCCATTTGAGAAGGAATTTATATTTGCGAGTGAACCAGAATAAGGGCCAACGTGGAAAAGTTGTCCATATCAACCAATCAGCTTTAGCTATCATTGCACACTCTTGACATAAGTTTATTTGTTGCTATGCGCAACTTCTTCACTGTAAAAGCTGAAAAAATGTGACCTGGAAGACAAATCAGAAGTCACCATCTATATTTACGGAGAACCTGGCTCATTGGTCTTAACTCTCTCTTACCCTACAACATACCTCCCAACTGTCCCGATTTTTGGGTCCATCCTGTTTCCCCTGGGGCCAACAGTGTCCCGTGGTGGTGGGGGGTGGCAGTTGGGAGGGAGGGGGGGCAACATCTCAAAGTTGGGAGGTTTGCCCTACACCTCCATAGTGTCATACATAATTCCAGGGCTGAGACAACATTTAGGAGCCCCAGGAAAAATGGTTGTACAATGCACATACATTAATGTAGCTTTAAGCTATAGTTAACATATATACAATACAGATTAATGAAACTATGATAACATGCAAGGTAGCCAAGTCTATATATGTCAAATAACTACACAAATATTTAAAATTGTATATAAGAGAATTATAGACTTAATTAAAAACCTACTACAGCACAATAATAAGTGTAGCACTAAAGTACTAAATAACCATTTATATAAGAGTCCTCACAACATATGTCCAACAAGAACAATCATCAGCACCATATAGGGTGCATATACAATAACTCCACTATACAATAACAAATTATAGAAGTCTACCCATTGTGGCCTTAAAAAATATATGTGCTGGTAATTACAGAAGACGATGGGGAAGATGTATGAAACTTCAGATCGAGATAAAGTGGAGAAATTAAAAGTACAGCCTATAAAACAGCAGCTACAAGCTGATTGGCTGTTACTTGATCTCTTTCCAAGGTTTGATACTCTCAAAGCAAAGCATCGAGAATAGTTCTAAACTATTTAAAACCAGCCGGCTCTCCCTTATGCTATAAATCCAGATCCACATGTAATTATAGAAAACGGTTTGACACCCAAAACAACCCCTAAGTTTGGTCCAAGAGTTTCGTAAACATGGGATCATAGGCAACACACCCAACCCTTCACACCCATCACACCCATCTAAAAATGGGTTGGGGTAAGTGGTGGATCCAGAGGCGGGGTTGCAACACAGTCCAAAATTCAAATATGGGAGCCGCACCCACTGCCAGTGAGTCAGTTTGAAATGGCAGTTGATGTGGATCCCCTATTTGAACTTTGCTCCAGCCCCACCTCTGTAGCCTCCCCATGTTGGGGTCAATGGAGCATCTAGTGACTGCTAACCCCTTGGTTCCTAATGGGGATCTGGTACTGCATACACATAAACATAATGGCGAGAATAAGAGAAAGGTAAATATATCCATATTAAACACATACACATGCAAAGGACTGAAAATGAGCATTTCAGACATGATAGTTCGCTGCAGAGATGTGAGAAAATTTAGCCATCCAGCATCAGACTGCTGATGACCAAAAACAATATCTTGCGTACTCACACTAAAATGGCAGCGATTGCTGATGACTGAATTGTTTTCAGAGTTGATAAGAATCCCGATCGGTCTGGAGGTCAGAATGCTACACGTTTGAAGCGAGCTATTAAAAAATTCTGATTTCAAGGAAATAAACTTTAATTATCGGTCTGTGCTTCCCGTGTGAATGAGGACGGTGGAATTTAATAGGCTTTGTTCAGACAGCAGAAGTGATTCAAGTGATATAAACTTTATTGGAATCACAGAGCTTATTATTGGCCTGGCAGGCTCTGCTTGAATTAAATTAGGACTGAAATAAGGAGCTTGTCTCAAGATAAGAGATGAACAAGGCCAAGGAAGGTGACAGAGAAGATTACTTGCAGAGAAGAACTTTACATCTCCATCCGTAAGCGTAACATAATATGGAATTCTGTTGCTTTCGTCCTGATAAGAAACATGGCCGACGAACAGTAGCCAAAGTTAATAACACCTGTCAACGTAGACCTTGGGAAAAGATCTATTACTTTTTCTAACAACATACACATCTAGGTACCGGGGCAACACTGCACTGTGCATCCAGGTTTGCCCTAGAAGTCCTTCCCCACAATTCCTAGAGTGAGGATCTGCCTTCAGATCTGCCTTTTGAGCTTGTGAATAGACAGGTTCAGCACTTGGAACCATGGATGGTCTAATACCACCTGTGCTATCATCATCGGAAGGTTGGTTCATGTAGGTGGCAAGGGCACTTTTATGTATCACGCAAACATTACTTATTATTGCAGTTATGAGATTTATCATCCACAAAGCGGATGCATGAAAAAAAACATTTTTTATAATACTCAAACTGCCCAGTGATAAATATCACTAAGATGCCAAAGACACAGATACAGTACATAGGAGAGAATTCAATTGAACGTGATAGGTAGGGCCCCCATCGCAAGTTTTCCCTCACGCCCCATAAAAGTGTCATGTCGGCTGGGGCGATGTACCACTCTGGAACGGCACAACCAGAGCAGGATTAACAACAGAGTTGTCTATGGGACCCCCACACACTGAGTGGCCCTCACACATAGCTACATAACCACTGTGAGGTCACTGAGGTATGTGTGATCTGTGGGCACTACAATGTGTTTAATACACTTCTACTCAAAAGTGTTCCCTACCCCATAGGGTAGTGAGTACTTTTAGGTGGATCAGGCCATAAGTAGGGTCAAATCAGGCTGCCGTTGCCAGCGTTTAATCTCTGTGGCAATGGCAATCTTTACCCTTCGTCCACAATTGGATTTCCTCCTAAGTCTCAAGCATTCTGAATAAAAGATTATGTACTTGCACATCCGTAATCTATAACGACAGGAGACATACATTTTTGTAAACTATTAAAATACCTCCTTAATCTGTTTTATATAAAACGTCCGCAGCATTAAGGAGGTAGGAGCTGTCAGTTTGTTTTTGATGTAGTATAGAATCAGGAGAAGGGTAAGTGTTGATGAAACATCCCATGTAATATAGAATAATGTTACCTATGAAACACTCTCATAAAAGATCAACAAAACACAAGTATTAATAAAACCTTCTGTACTCTATAATTTTACAGCTGCTACATAAACTGTTCCAAACACCAAAACAAGATCTCGAGGCCTGATATTAATAGAATTTGTCTGTTGTAGAATGGAAAAGCTTTTTGGATATGAAAGAAGTTTTATCAAAACAGGTAATTTTTCAACCGTGTTTTTCAATCTACCACTGACAGCAGTAAACTCTATACATTTATATACAATGGAAATCCATGCATCATACTATCCGATTGCCACAAATGTGGCCAGTTTGTCTCAAATTTTTGCCCTTGTGTGGGTGTTTACATGGATATGGGTGTTTTGTTTAAAAGTGGGCATTTTAGGGAGAGGTGGGGCTTATCTTGCCCTGATTCTATGCATTGGGAGGTATACTGTACATGTAGCAGCAGTTCCAAAATTCAAAAAGGGGAGCCACACCAACTGCCACTGAGCCCCAACTAGTGCGATCTGGGGTGGCAGCTGGTGTGGCTCCCCTGATTGAGCAGTTCCAAATTTCAAAAAGGGGAGCCACACCAACTGGCACTGAGCCCCAACCAGTGAGATCTGGGGTGGCAGCTGGTGTGGCTCCCCTGTTTAAATGTTGGGCTGCGCTGCAACCAACATCAACATCAACGATGACCAAACCAAGAGCTACCAACAGTCATGTTTTCCAGGCCACCTGTGAATCTGTACAATGTGTCAGTTAGGAATTAATGCAGCACATGATTGAAAATGTGGCAGTTAGTAATGACTGCACCTGTGCACCAGCTAGGTGGCCTGGAAAATGTGAACTGTTGGTAGATCTTGAGGACTGGTTTGGCCAGCCCAGGTATACATGCATTAACAGATCCATGACACCCAACTGTCCCTATTCTGGTGACACAGTCCCGAATCGCGGGTCTCAGAACAGAAAAAAATATGGTGTAGAATTTCACCCCAAAATTAGTATTTCTGAGAGGGACTGGATAGATAAGGGTGTGGGATCTACACAATGCTAGGTATCATGAGGGGTGGTGGCTTATCGTGGCTGAATTCTGCATGATTCAACACCAGGACATTCGATCAGTATTCCCCACTGCCGCTAGCAGTTACAAATACACAACAACTTCTGTACGTTTTAGGCCAAATGAACGCTTGCAAGAAGCAATTCTGAAAACGAAAAAAAGACCTTAGAAAACAGAGCAGCAGTAAATGCCAAATCAATGTTCTGCAGACAGTAAACTGGTTTACGGTTTTCAATAAACAATGCACTATTAGAAAAGGCCAGAAAAGACGTTTTTATGATACATAGAGAAGCTAAATGGAAAATACGGACATGATGTAAAAAAAAAAAAGGGGGGGGGGGTCTGGCTGTGAGTTGATGGATCATTTCTACTGGGACCATCTCGAACTTATGTGCAAGTGTTTTAAAAATCTCACATGATGTAGCCATGTGTTAAAAATTACAGTCAGTTAAGTTCTCTGCTAAGAAAAATATGTGGCTAATTTATGAAATGCACTCCATGATGGAGATGTCTTAAGTAAAACCAGATTCTAAAAACAAATCCATTTTTGAAACATGAACTTTGAAAACGGAACGGTTCCAAAGAACATCTGGCGAGCAGGAGCATAGAAAGGGTGGTCTGACCTTATGCCAAGACATCTTCTAAAGGAAGGTTATTATTGCTGGCCGATGCTGACTGATAACCGGCTCGCCTTTTATGGAAACGGACTCAACCTGAGACGCAGGCGATAGAGATGTGTTTTGCAGGCCAGAGACCATCTCTCCTATTACTAAACCAATGTTCTCCAGCCTGTAATGTTTTTGTATTGGGCTTCAAGGATAAACAGTAACACATGGCTTATCAAAAGTATTCTCCAGTATATTAACAACTATGCCTGGATACTTTTGGCTGCTCTTCCCCATGAGCTCTCAGGAAGGAGAGGTATGGGGTACTGATGTGAGAGGCATAATAACAAGATTTGCATCACCACAGCTCCGCCCCCTCTGTAAAATGCTAGGATAAGCAGAAGTGGGTGGGGCTTAATAATGTGATTCAACACGAAACGCATCGCCCGACTGGGAGGAGTGGGTGAAGCAGGACTCAAGGGGAACTCACTGCAATTCACAAGTCTTTCTGGGAAAGAAGCCAACTACATCAGCAATCCATCCTGATTTGTATATTTTCTATTTGTAATATATTAAACTAATGGCATAATCAAGGCATAAATATATAATGTGTTAATATAAACATAAGTGATATTAGTTATATTTCCATAGAAAATAAGACACACATTTGCTTGCATATACAGTATTATTTGCTCCTTGGTATGTTTTAAAATGAGTGCAGTACCATCTCTTAACCTACAGATGTCAGTGTGGCAAAACTTATGTGTTTGGGCACTAAGTAGGTTTCCTCATATACTGCAGTAGAACAGAAACAAAAATAAAGTAAGAACATTTTGAATAATAGAGAATGTCACACTGTAGAGGCGGATGGGTTTATTTACTAATGTAGGGTACACACCACGACGACCCGCTCACGATGCACATTGTGAGCGGGTCGTCAGTGTTTCTTCAGACCCGCTCACGATGATGCGGGGGGGCACGACCCGCTCACGATGTGCACCGTGAGCGGGTCCAATCCAATGGCGACCCGCACCCGGCAGTATGGTCGTTATTCAGATCCTACCTGCAGCAGGTAGGATCTCAATAACGACCGACCCGCGGGACCGCGCATCGGATCGGTATCGGTCCACACCAGGACAGAAAAGGGCCCAATCACCACGCAATCTACATCCAATTGGTCGGAATTGGATCTAGATTGAGAGGATCGGGCCCTAGTCGTCCTGGTGTGTACCAGGCATAAGATGGGCGTTCTATTGAAGATGGGATGTTGCTATGGGCAACCAATCAGATTATATCTATTATCTTCTAGAAGTTGTTAACTAAATAAGTAGATTCTGATTGGTTGCTATTGGCAACATCCCATCTTTATTAGAACTCCCATCTTCGAAAATAAACACCAGTGTCCTCATTTTAATTAGCAAAAATTCTTCTATTAGAGGCATTTCCTGAAACAGTGACTGACAACCCTTAAATGGGAATGGTCTGACCTGACATTTTAAAATTGTAATTTGGTCAATTTAATTAATTTCCAGATTTTTTTTTTTAATTAAGAGTAATGCTGTGAAGTTACATTGTAAACTGATGTTTTCCAGATGTAGATGAGTTAAAAGAAAATGTATTTAGTATAAAACAAAATATCATCTCATCTGTAAATGATTCTTTATACAGTCACTGGCTATCAGCACTCTGATTGGTGGATAGCTCCGTCCATCCACTAATCAGCAAGCTGACAGTCATGCACTGCATAGCTACAGGTTAGGAGGCAGGTAAAGAATGCTGCCTCGTCACTCTGATTGGTGGATAGCTCCGTCCATCCACTAATCAGCAAGCTGACAGTCATGCACTGCATAGCTACAGGTTAGGAGGCAGGTAAAGAATGCTGCCTCGTCACTCTGATTGGTGGATAGCTCCATCCATCCACTAATCAGCAATCTGACAGTCATGCACTGCATAGCTACAGGTTAGGAGGCAGGTAAAGAATGCTGCCTCGTCACTCTGATTGGTGGATAGCTCCATCCATCCACTAATCAGCAATCTGACAGTCATGCACTGCATAGCTACAGGTTAGGAGGCAGGTAAAGAATGCCACCTGCCCGTACTCGGAGGCTCCTAGAATTGTGCGATGCTGGGCAGCTGCCCAGTGTGCCTATATAGTAATATTGCCCTGGGTCCTGGGTTTTGGCAAACATAGAACTATAACAGCTCTGGCAATGGCATGTAGTGAGAACCAACTAGTATGGTTCCTGGTCATGTGATCATTTTAATATCCAATCACAGTGAAAGATTGCTTACAAATCTAAGATTTAAGTGGCATCATCAAAGTGGCATCATCTCCAAACTGTCATGTTAACTACTGTACAGTTTTAGATTAGGTTACTATATATATATATATATATATATATATATATATATATATATATATATATATATATATATATGTATATATATATATACTGTATATATATATATATATGTATATATATATATACTGTGTATATATATATATATATCCAAAAAACTCTAATACAATCTGAAACTAATGAGTCACATATAGATTGAAAAAAGCAGCCACATAAACTTTGTTTAGTTATATTGAGAAATTAAAAAAAAATAGATAAAAAAAACCTGCATAATAGAAATGCATAAATTATCATCATTTATGATGCAAACTACCTACCAGTCATAAAATTAAGTAAAAAAAAAGTAAAAAAATTAGACATATATATATATTTTTTGCAGGATAAACTGGTTTCTGTATTTTAGCAGTAACAATAAGGTTTGATGATCACCGGCAAATAAGATTGTCCCATTCTCAATGATGACACACAGATGTAGATGATTAATAAAGCAGCGTGGGAAATATCGATGTCATTATATTGCTCTTGTCTAGAGTATACCATTAAGAATGTAAAATACATATATTTAGTATTGCTTGCGATCACTGTACGCCTTCTTATCACGCAAAACAAAAATTCTATAAGTACATTTATGCTCATAGGCAAAAAGCTGGTAGTACATTAATGATTGCTCCTATATAATTGTCGTCATAATAATATGTAATCATGTGTCATCTCTGCAAGATAGTACACATGGTTAGATGTGAATACTAATGGCTGCTTTTGCAATTATAAATGTTGTATATATTTATATAGCGCGCACATATTCCGCAGCGCTGTACAGATAATATTTGGTCATTCACACCAGTCCCTGCCCCATTGGAGCTTACAATCTATATTCCCCACCACATGTACGGTATCCAGATGACTGACAGACAATGTCAATAGGTTGACACAATATGGTCGGCATACATCTGTCGACACGGTCAAAAGGTCAACGTGACATGAGTTTTAGGGGATTTTTTAAATCTTTTTTTTTTTAAATCGCACGTACCATCCACTTTGCTCTGATTGGGAACAGTACAGTGTCACCTTGGCTCACAGCTCGCTCATTATGAAAGGGAACACAGTACATTGGGGTTCCACGTTCCCAGGTGTCGACATTGACACTAAAAAAGTTAAAAACCGCATGTTGACTCTTTCAAGTGTCAACGTTTTTTGTCTTGTTGTGTTGACCTTTTTCCAGTGTCGACCTTGTATATGTCGAACATTTGTGGTTGGCATAGACATTGTCAACTTAATATACCACACATGTACACACATACAGATGTAGCCACTCTCACCGTGGCTCCAATGCACTGCAAGTACGTAATGTATTCCCGCAGTGTGTGCGTGTATATCTTAGTCACACCCTGTGCTGCCGTATAAAAATTGTGGGGACCAGGACTGACAAAATTGGCAGGGCCCCCCTCCTTTTTCTCGAACACCTGGCGCGCCTCATGAGATCTGTATCGGCAGCACTGGCCGCGCTACGCAACCTTTACATCTCTTCATGGGAAACGTGAACTGCGTTATTATACTTTCTAGATTCCAGTCCTGGGCCCCCTTTCTATGTAGGCCTGGGATTGGCGTCTATAAAGTATCATTCCTCGTAAGAACACAGTGACCATCAGAGGCCACTCGACAGACCAAATTATTCCTTTGTGTGCTAAAAGATGTAATAACAGAAAGTGAAAGCAATTTTTGTGGGGACACTGATCTGTTTCAAACTTGTTGGATAGGAAGAGGCAGCTGTGACGACAGATTGGAGGTAGGAGCAGATCATGACGTGGGGTGGAGAGCTCGTGGGCTAAAAACGGTCACAGCTCAAAGTGAACGTAAAAACGGTCACAGCTCAAAGTGAAAATAAAAACGGTCACAGCTCAAAGTAAAAGTGCATTGCAGAAGCCGCCATTTTGAGGGGCTTTTAACTAGAAAAGACTCCTCAATCTAGTGGTCCTGAGAAATTCCTCATCAGATGCAGTACTCATTGACTACCTGCCTGCTCATTGCCACTCTCATTAATGAAATGGGATGAAGCAGAGCCATGAGATGGCAGATAGAGGGTTAAACGTGTTGTCACTGAACCAAGATTCCATTAAAAGAAAACATCAGCGCATCAAACCCTGTGTCTAAGCAAAGCACAGGCCGGACACTAAAGCCAATATATTTATGAAAATGCTGAAATGTGCAATAAACAGATTGAGCGGACGTTCATCCTACCGGAGAGTATTAAAAAAAAAAACACTACAGATGGGTGTCAAAAATAGCCAAGTGTCAGATTCTCTCAGGTCTTTCTCTTTTGGCACATGCTACCAGTCACAGCTGTGAATGTATTCTCTGTTTCCAAGTGCAAGCCTAGCTGGCACTCACAGCAAACATTGAAATACACGAGTGCTTGCTTCTACTTTTAGAGGAAGGCAGTAATAATTTAAGCTTGTTTAACAAGGAATGTGGTCTAAATACTGACGACAGATTAAACTGGAATTGTTTGTATTAATAATATCGTTCTGCATTACGCTGCATCTGTTTTATTTATACACACACACAAATGCTACTGTTTGTTGCATCAAAAGGCTGAAAGCATTTCTTCTTTGTTTTTTTTGTTTTTTTAATAAATCCAACCTTAACCCTTTCAGTGCCAAGTGATTTGTCAAAATAGGTGTGAAATTTGCCAAGCTAACATATACATCATAATGACCTGTAATGTTTACCTTACTGTATATATATATATATATATATATAATCTTTTTTTTGCACAACATAAATTTGAATTTATATAACAAATGTGAGCGACGCTGGCGTTTCAAGCGGATAGATGTTGACACTCAAAGGGTTAAGAATCGGAATTGTATTTGTTGTTATTGTCTTATTGTATATCAGGACCTGAAATCAGAGAGACTGGGTCTACATACTACCAGATCAATACACAGAAAAGATGGGGTATGAACTCCAGAGATATATATATATACACATATACAAACACACAGACTTACACGTACATGAGTACTGTATATATAAAATATATAAATCCAGGCAATACAACTCTGAAATGAATCTGAGGATTTTCCACCTTATCACTACTACCGCCTAGCATATCTACACGTCAGGCCAGGACCGTGACCACAGATCAACCCTAAGAAAAGACGTTCTCCCAACAACTGCCAATACCTCAACACAAATGTGGCCATAGAAAAAAGCTGGCAGCCGGATAGTGTTTCAAAACACCATCTGCGCCGTCCACAGACTCTGCGACTAAAAAGCTCAGTGACCTCCCTCAATAAGACCAAGGAATCAGGGAATGTCAGGAAACATCAGTGCGCTAACTGTCTTTCTGTGAAAACATTCTTTCAGTACCACAAGCTCCGCAGCAATACAAAAGTGTTACATGGCCTACCTAGTCCCCTGACACAGCTTCCCGACCCATTCTCTTTCCACTGGTTCTCTCCAGCTAAGCCAGATGTGTTATTCCTGGCAGCGCATCTGAAATTGGGGACTGGACTTACATCCAAGATTAATATTTGGCTCTGCATATTTGACTTGGAGCAAAAAAAATAATAAAATAAAATAGAAATAATAATAATAAAAAAAATTCCTAGCCAGGGTACGGTGTGTTACTTAGTTCTGCAGATATTGTTTCACATGTCATTCTGTCCGAATAGAAGATGTTTGACGATATAATTCATAGCTCGGATGAGGCAAGAAAAAGTGTCGTGACCATCGCAAATATACATCACCATTAAAATATTGTTTATATGCGTGTGTGTGTGTGTGTGTGTGTGTGTGTGTATGGATTCACAGATAGATGCGAGATAGACAGAAGGTAATAGAGGATTGCATGCACCAGTATATAAAACTAAATTAAGGATATAGATAGATAGATAGATAGATAGATAGATAGATAGATAGATAGATAGATAGATAGATAGATAGATAGATAGCAGAACAGAAGGTAATATAAGATTGCATGCACCAGTATATAAAACTAAATTAAGGAGATAGATAGATAGATAGATAGATAGATAGATAGATAGATAGATAGATAGATAGATAGATAGATAGATAGATGATAAATAGATAGATAGATATGCATTGCAAACAGAAGGTAATAGAGGATTGCATACACCAGAATATGAAACTAAGATGAGGCTACAGATAGATATAGATAGATGATAGATAGATAGATAGATAGATAGATAGATAGATAGATAGATAGATAGATAGATAGATAGATAGATGATAAATAGATAGATAGATAGATAGATAGATAGATAGATAGATAGATAGATAGAGAGATATGCATTGCAAACAGAAGGTAATAGATTAGTGCATACACCAGTATATGAAACTAAGATGAGGCTACAGATAGAGATAGATAGATAGATAGATAGATAGATAGATAGATAGATAGATAGATAGATAGATAGATAGATAGATAGATGTCTGCATTTGTTCTGTATTCTACCTCCTCTGCCTGACAAGGCGACAGATCCCTCCCAGCATGCAATCCTTACCAGGCATCCTGCAGAGCTGCACACAGCCTCCCCTAACTGGAGTTCTCCTTCCTCGCCTCTCGGTGTCTGGTAGCCGGCTGTGTGGGGCTAGGGGGTGCTCCTGCTCAGGAATGGATGCCTGGCCATGCGGGCTGGCTGCTGTGGCTGGAGGCAGGATGCTAGACAGATGGAGAGCTGACACTCCGTATAGCACTTGGAGCAGAATTGATGACAGGAGCACATGTGGCCTTGAACCCAGCCCTGTCTCTCCAGGCAGAACAATGACAAGGGATGTGTGCACAAATTAGCACAAGCCCAGGTCTCTCCTGCTGACTCGTCTCCCTCTATCTTAGCCATTCATGTTCCACATACAAGGCAGGGGGACAGGACAGTCTGCTCACAATTCAATGATTCAGCTCTTTACCCAGGAAAATCAATTAACCCTTCTCCTTATTATCTCTGACTTAAAGCCCAGATCGCTGTGGCCCCCTTATTCCATCACAGACACAATTGCACGGATCACCCATGGTAAACACGCTCTTTTGTCTGGCTGCAGGAATCACACAATAAACTGTTTTTGTTTTTTTTTTAAATTATTATTATTTTTTTTTAAATATACCGATTCATCCCACTGAACAAAAGTGTCCGGTGCCTTTCCTTTGTTATCCCTGGAAGTATGTGTACAACACGCTCCGAAGAGGGGCACTTATTCCGCCACAGCGGTCCTAAGCTCCCCTGGGAACTGCGGATTGATAGTCTCCAAACATTTGCAGCTTCCACTATTTTACCTTTTCCATGCGGATCCATAGGAGGCGAAAACAAAGTATCTCCTGCAAAGCTATTTTCAAAGCTTAACAATCATGTCCTCCTGATTCTGAATTTCGCACACCCTTATGTTTATCCTTCCAGTGAATAACGCAAAGCTCACTGGGTTCAATGCTCTCTTCACTAATAAGCTTTAATGGACACCATGATACATAAAGCTGCATGCTTTTGTTAGGCTGCTTTATGTAAGGCTGGCTATTTTCCTCTCAGCAGTGCCTCTTTAGTCCTTTGTATAAGATCCTTACCTCATAGGAGAAACATACGCCTGACAAGCATGTCTTATGTAGCACGCTCAGGTTTGTACAGAATGCCGAGCCCCAGGAAAATAGCTGCTGTTTAAAACTCTCTCTTTGAACATAACCCTTGGTAAACCCTCTTGGTGTCTGTGAAGTAGAGCTCTGCAGTACAGGAACAGCACACGCCGCCTCGCTTTAAAGTACCTTTGCTAGTGTATGTTTCAGTCAAGGAGAGATGAAGTAATTATTGTATTCCAGATCTTCAGGAAGTCTCATTCCAGCAAAGCACAAGTATCATAAGCTTCTCCTTGGCTACCGCGTAACTCGTTCTGTCCTCTACATGCCAGCAACGTTCTGTCCTCTACATGCCGACAGCGTTCTGTCCTCTACATGCCGGCAGCGTTCTGTCCTCTACATGCCGGCAGCGTTCTGTCCTCTACATGGCAGCAACGTTCTGTCCTCTACATGCCAGCAACGTTCTGTCCTCTATATGCCGACAGCCTTCTGTCCTCTACATGCCAGCAGCGTTCTGTCCTCTACATGCCAGCAACGTTCTGTCCTCTACATGCCGACAGCGTTCTGTCCTCTACATGCCGACAGCGTTCTGTCCTCTACATGCCGGCAGCGTTCTGTCCTCTACATGCCAGCAGCGTTCTGTCCTCTACATGGCAGCAACGTTCTGTCCTCTACATGCCAGCAGTGTTCTGTCCTCTACATGTCGGCAGCGTTCTGTCCTCTACATGCCAGCAGCGTTCTGTCCTCTACATGCCGGCAGAGTTCTGTCCTCTACATGTCAGTAGCGTTCTGTCCTCTACATGCCAGCAGCGTTTTGTCCTCTACATGCCAGCAGCTTTCTGTCCTCTACATGCCCGCAGAGTTCTGTCCTCTACATGCCAGCAGCATTCTGTCATCTACACTCCAAAATTGTTCAGTCCTGTACACTCCAGCAGCGTTCAGTCCCCTACACTCTAGCAGGCTTCAATCCCCTACACTCTAGCAGCCTTCAGTTGTCTACACTCTAGCAGCCTTCAGTCGCCTAGACTCTGGCAGCCTTCAGTCACCTACACTCTAGCAGTCTTCAGTCACCATATACTCTATCAGCCTTCAGTCCCCTACACTATAACAGCCTTCAGTTCCCCACACTCTATTAGTCTTCAGTCACCCTACAGTCTAGCAGCCTTCAGTAACCTACACTTTAGCAACCTTCGGTCGCCTACACTCTAGAAGCCTTCAGTTACCTACACTTTAGCAGCCATCAGTCCCCTACTGTCTAGCAGCCTTCAACCCCCTACACTCTAGAAGCCTTCAGCCCCCCTACCCTCTAGCATTGTCCATTCCCCTACACTCTAACAGTGTTCAGTCCACTACATTTTAGCAGTGTTAAGTCCTCCACACTCTTTAACAGTGATTGGTCCTCTACATTCTTACAGCAATTGGTCATCCACAATCTAGCAGCAATTGGTCATCTTCCCATCTCTCAAGTCACATACAATTGTGAATTTCCAATGCAACCCTGCCATGATTCAGTACTGTCAAATAACGAGTGTATGTATAAACTGTGACAAACTTGCCCCCAACCATCTTCATTCCCCATTTAAAGGCGTAGAAACATCTCTGCAGAAATACGAAGAAACTGCTAACACAGCACCGATTTCACAGGCTCACACAGCACCCACCTCAAAAGCTCACACAGCACCCACCTCACAGGCTCACACAGCATCCACCTCACAGGCTCACACAGCGACCAACTCACAGGCTCACACAGCACCTACCTCACAGGCTCACACAGCGCCCACCTCACAGGCTCACACAGCACCCAATTCACAAGCTCATACAGCACCCGGCTCGCACAGCACCCAACTCACAAGCTCATACAGCACCCACCTCACAAGCTCATACAGTACACACCTCACAGGCTCACACAGCACCCACCTCAAAAGCTCACACAGCACCCACCTCAAAAGCTCACACAACACCCACCTCACAGGCTCACACAGCACCCACCTCACAGGCTCACACAGCACCCACCTCACAGGCTCACACAACACCCACTTCACAGGCTCACACAGCACCCACCTCACAGGCTCACACAGCGCCCACCTTACAGGCTCACACAGTACCCACCTCACAGGCTCACAAAGCGCCCACCTCACAGGCGCACACAGCGCCCACCTCACAGGCTCACACAGTACCCACCTCGCAGACTCACAAAGCACCCATTTCACACAGCACCCGCCTCACCAACACAACATCACAGGCTCACACAGGCAAATGAAATAAAGCAATAAAACGCTACTCATACAACCTGCAATAGAATCAGCCAAAAACAAATACTTCACTTGTCAACAGGCAGCTTCCCATAACCAGCTAACCATGTTGGTGCCAGGCTAGGAAAGAGAGGGTTCTTTTACTTTACTACCAAAAAAAAAAAACATTCAAACACTATTACAATTTGCAGCCACCTCAGCCAAGCACTGCTGCTTTTGCTGCCAACCATGTTATCAGGTTTGCCTGCTTTTAACCCTGTCTATACTGGAAGTGATGTCACATTTGCTGTAAACAGGCTTGGGCTGCCTATGGTACAATACCAGCTGCACATTTCCAGCCAACTAGTAAGAGTCACCTTAAAATAATCGGGATGAATTAAAAACAAAAAAAATGCGCACCTTTCCCCCTTTTAAAATTCACCTCGCATGTACTAGGTGATTAGGCATCCTTTACTTTGGCTTTTAACGTCGTTATCTGACTGGAGTAATTGGTACTTTAAATTGATCCACGTCAACGCGAGCAGGATCCCTGGAGATTGTCACCTTGAAGTTGGTTGTAGAAACAGGGTTTGACAGGATGCCTGAGCATCTGAGAATACTTTAGCTTATTTTCCGTCAGCAGCCAGCTGCAAGCCTACTTTTTTCTCTTCCTCATTATTTAATAGTTGCAGACTTCAACCTTTTTGGCAGCTCTCCCCGAACACATATTCCTTGATATGTGTTTCTCTCTTTTTTTTTTTTCAACACAGCTACAATAACAATGTGCATCATTTAAAAAATTTATTTATAGCAAAGGCGTTAAGAGGCGTAGATAATAATCAGGATGGATGGGAGATTTTTAGTTAAGGCAAAACACAATGGGTAATATAACTGCGTAAATGGAAGGTGCCAAGAGAGTTTTTGATATACATCTTAAGAGCATCATTATGAACCCATTTGCTACAGTACAATTTCTTTCCCAGGCACCAGCCAAGTGCTAAGC
Organism: Crinia signifera; assembly: GCF_055691185.1. Classification (NCBI taxonomy): domain Eukaryota; kingdom Metazoa; phylum Chordata; class Amphibia; order Anura; family Myobatrachidae; genus Crinia; species Crinia signifera. Next base: position 40,383,511 of record NC_139221.1, on the reverse strand, counting down.
TATTACCAATATACATATTCCACCGGGCAGGGCTGCTAAAAGTGAAGATCAGGACTTACCAGCATGGTCTAAGAAGCTATAAAAATGCATCTGGAAGGCAGGCAGGACAGCCGTGGACGAGTGTCAATGCGGATCTGGTGCCTGTGTCTTGGCTCCTGCTAACTTCTACTTATAAGCTCCTCTGATGTGATGCATGGTGAATTCATGACTCACACAGTGGGTATTAAGTGAGTTCATTCAAAAGGAGCTGACACCTGATTGATCCTAATTGAAAGCAATACACCAGGCCAAATACACACCCCTACCCCATCTGCTCTTGCCTGCCACCAGCTATTCAACCCAAGAGAATTAATAGTTTCAGATATTCTAAACCACCAAATAAAGGAGCTCGTCTAAGCCGAGCCGCATTAACAGGCCCGAGAAAGGTTTCAAATGGCAGATTTTACTCCTTGTTGGCTTTAACAAAGCTGAAAAGGGTTTTCTTTTTTCCCCCTTTTGGCTCTGTGTTTGCAAGACTTGATAAACTGAATGAAGAGGCAGCACTCAATGATCAACCAAGGAGCATTGATGAAGGCTAAATAGACCCTCTGCCTAAGGAAGTCTTCATGAGTTAGGGATGAACCAGCTTGGAGGGGCGGACTTGCTAATGCCCGCATTCTCCCCCATGTTAACTCTCAGATCAGTGGCTACAAATTGTGGCTGGCACATTAGAAAGTGATCTCTGCTGAGCGTGTAGAGTCATTTCAATGGCAGGGCTTTCACATTCAAATCTGGGGCAGGTTTCCTTCAGTCTCTCAGATTTTACACCTAGCTTCAGGCTATTAGGGGTTTGCTAAAGTGTCCCACTGATTGGGCGAACCCACCTGATGGGGCGGCTGTGTAGGCAGCTTGGTAAAGGTGACCATAGACTTATACGATACGCACCCTTTTCCGCATGATTTTGACCCATCGGGCCAATAAATCATGTGAAAAGCTCCATATCGTCTGTGTTTTACCTACAGATCCGATGTCCCTATTTGCTGGATCTTATGGCAGTCAGTGGCATCAATGATACATCATATGCAAAAGGAGGTCATATGGCTTGGGCACCCTGCGGGTAGTAGGTGGGGCATCGTATGCGGTCAGTGTTAAGGGTGGCTCCAGAAGGGGGTGGGCAGTACTGTTAAAAATTTAAATAGAGGAGACACACCAACTACCACCATCTGCCATTCCAAACTGACTCACTGGCAGTGGGTGCTTTTCCCCTATTTTAATTTTAAACTGTGCTTCTGCCCCTCCTCTGGAGCAACCACTGGTCAATATCCTTCCAACTGTGGACCCACTTCTATGATAAATGAAGTATGCATTGGTGTACCATATGAAGACCGTAATATAAGTATACTAACTATATTCATGTACAATAATAAGTATACTAACTATATTCAAGTCCAATAATAATATAAGTATACTAACCATATTCATGTACAATAATAAGTATACTAACTATATTCAAGTCCAATAATAATATAAGTATACTAACTATATTCAAGTCCAATAATAATATAAGTATACTAACTACTGTATATTCATGTACAATAATAAGTATACTAACTATATTCAAGTCCAATAATAATATAAGTATACTAACTATATTCACGTACAATAATAAGTATACTAACTATATTCAAGTCCAATAATAATATAAGTATACTAACTATATTCATATACAATAATAAGTATACTAACTATATTCAAGTCCAATAATAATATAAGTATACTAACTATATTCATGTACAATAATAAGTATACTAACTTTATTCAACTCCAATAATAATATAAGTATACTAACTATATTCACGTACAATAATAAGTATACTAACTATATTCAAGTCCAATAATAATATAAGTATACTAACTATATTCATGTACAATAATAAGTATACTAACTATATTCAGGTCCAATAATAATATAAGTATACTAACTATATTCAAGTCCAATAATAATATAAGTATACTAACTATATTCATATACAATAATAAGTATACTAACTATATTCAAATCCAATATATTCAGTCATTTAATTCAAGTATTAAATGACTGAAAATTCTAAATCATTTTTAGCTCTGTAGTAACTTTACCACTGTTTATACTTAACGGAGATATATTTAGTATTAAAGGTACAAAAGGCAAATATTTGACAGCCATAGTGCTTGTCATTCCTGTTCCTATACACACATGTGGTCTTCTAGCTAATATACATAAGCTTCCATCTTGCAATGTCAGTAATGTATAAATGATCCATCAGCTGAATGAACAGGTGGCTTCGCTGAGAATCCTGATGAACTGCAAACAGTCTATGCAATAAAACAGAATTCTTTATTCACCCTCCCCACTCAAGGCTGCCTGTATTAACTGAACAGACTGTGCTGCACGCAGACTGGTGTAGACTGATTCTTGCAGGCGAAATGGATGGCACTATTTAAATCCAACTAAATTCATTGCACAAGGCCTCTTAACGTTTTATTGAAAAGCCATTGTTTTAATGTCAGCCACTCTTAGTTGTGACTGATGGTGACTTAGTTTTGTTAAAAAGAGATGGTGATTTCACATGCTCCAGTGATCCTGGCCTCCTCTCATCGTCAGGGACAAAAACCGGCAGCTCTGTACAATGCTGGCTGCCATCTGGCCAGCTTCCCCTCAGTGCCCACCCCACACCCCACTGCAGGCACCCTTGCAGGAGCTCGGAGCTGTGCTGAGCTATTCATAATGCACTCACTTCACATTTTCTGCTTGTACCCTTGTTACTGTGAATGGTGTCATGATGATGGTGACGATTATTTATTAATAATAAGACAATAAGAAAGGATTTCAAATATCATTCACGGAGGAAGAGAAATAAAAATAGCCCTCTGGTAATAGCAGGGTGTTGGATCAGGAGTACAGAAAGCGTCATTAGACATTATGGTTATATAGAACACAGAGCAATACAGTAAAATCTACATTGTGGGCAATTGGCATCTATAGATAAAAGGCTACGGGCCAGATGCACTAAGCTTCAAAAGTGATAAGATGGAGAGTGATAAACAGCCAGCCAATCAGCTCCTACCTACCAAGTCACAGACTGTGTTTGAAAAATGTCAGGCAGGTGATTGGTTGTTTATCACTCTCCATTTTATCACTTTTGAAGCTTACTTAGTGCACCTGGCCCTCAATCTCGACACCGCTGAGGTGAAGTACCACCAGTTACCACTAGAGGCCACTCGATGGACCAAATTACTCCTTAACAGAAAGTGAAAGCAAAATGATCTGTTTCAAACTTGCTGAATATGGAGAGAGGGAGCTGTGAAGACAGAGATTGGAGGTAGGAGCAGATAGGGACTAAGCCGTTCTTTTGACAGGCTTTTAATTAGCGACTTGGATCGCTATGGGTACTGTAGGCCATAGTTGATGCACACAACAAGTACTGACACAGTTTTGTGCAAGGAGTCCGAATATAATTGTGTACCACACATCGCTACACACTAGGGGGATGGATGTCGCATGTCCATGGAAGTATTAGTACTTAGGGCCTGATTCGCAGGAGGACACAGAAGCCGCTGAAGCTGGGTGGGCACCACTAGGGTGACCAACTCATCCCTTTAATCCGGGACACATATTAATTACACAGGTCTGTGGCTGGCTTTCACCTGGTTTTAAACTGCCACACCTCAAGACTCCATTTCACCTGGTTTTAAACTGCCACAGAACCTGTGTAATTAATATGTGTCCCGGATTAAAGGGATGAGTTGGTCACCCTAGTCACCACTCACGGCTTGCAAATGCCGTTACAAAGCTCTCCAATGTGCACATCTCTTCATACGAAAGTGCAAGGACTGGGACAGCCACCGTCAGCGTCCGTACATGAAGTAATGCTAAAAAGTGCAACAGAATCGATACTTGTACCATGGCCTCTTACTTAACCCACAGTTGCACAAATATTGCTCTACTACGCCTGGCATCGGAAGTTGAAGTTGAAGATGGGATGTTGCTCAAAAGCAACCAATCAGATTCTGTCTGTTATCTTCTAGAAGGTGCTCTAATCTCAATCCCATCTCAGTAAATGTACCCCTTAATTTGGACCTGTCACATTGGGGGTAGAGGTCATTTAATAATAACAGAATTGTAACCTTCTTCTTGTCACAGTGCAAAATAACCCGACTGGCACGCTAATAAGTCACTGGCAAATGCTCTATCTCTCCAACGCCATACTCTCTGCGCCGTACCTTAGTGCTCCACATTCTTGTACACCTGCGCTACACATATCAGTGGACAAGCGGAGCTCCACACTATACAATAATTAACATACTAGCAACTGGTGGACATGTGCTACATGGGTGGACAGATCATGTTGAGTATGTGATCGTCGAGCACACTTCCGCCGCTCTACCGCTGGCGTCTAACCCGCCGCTCTACCGCTGGTGTCTAACCCGCCTCTCTACCGCTGGCGTCTAACCCGCCGCTCTACCGCTGGCGTCTAACCCGCCACTCTACAGCTGGCGTCTAACCCACCGCTCTACCGCTGGCGTCTAACCCGCCTCTCTACCGCTGGCCTCTAGCTTCCTTTCCTGTCGATCTTAACACGGTCGACTATCTTTAGACGTCTAACTAGACGGGTTCCGCTAAGGGTGGTTGACCATAACATGGTTGATCAAGCCAGCGTTATACCATAACCCTGCCATATATGGAGAGGGAACATTATTATACTTTTACTACCTAGTTAGTTAAAGGAACAATAACCCAATAGTGACCTCCATAAGGTGCCATATTGGCCATTCCGGTTCATAGGCGAAGGAAAAAACAAATCAGGAGAAATTATCGACGTAGATACTTTAGAGCAGGCATGTCCAAACTTTGGCCCTCCAGCTGTTGTGAAACTACAAGTCCCATCATGCCTTGCCACAGTTTTGCTATTAGTGAATGCTAAAACTGTGGCAAGGCATGCTGGGAAGTGTAGTTTCACCACAGCTGGAGGGCCGCAGTTTGGACATGCCTGCTTTAGAGCTTTTGCCACATTCCAACTTGCATATTCTATTTCCAACAATTCTCTACAGTAGGTCCATTATGTTTTCAGATATGTTTTTATCCCTCTTTATGGAAAGCTAGAAAATATGCCTAAAAGTCCCGCGTAAAGGTAAAAGTGCCACCATCAAGCCAAGAAGTAGAAATTCAGGTACAATCAATATATACATTCTAAATAAGTACTAATTAATCATGCTTCTGCTGTATATCACAGATGTGGAAGATATTATACAACCCACCACAATGTCTCCAATAATGACATATATCTCAGTCTGCCTCCCACCCAACCCCAGCATCTACACCATAGTTACCTACCCTCCTGCATTCTGCAGGAGACTCCCGGAACTAGCAGCAATCTCCTTCTCTCCCTCATTAGTCTATCAATCTCCCTCATGTCACCTAGCCCACATTACACTCTTACAGTTTTGGGGCAAAAAGGAATGAGGGACCGATACATTTACATTGAATCATCAGCACCATTTCCCAGCACTTAACCAAGTATAGTATCTCTTACTAACTGCTTTGGGGCTCCTCTACATTTGGATACAAGTCATTTTACAAGATTCCTCTCAGATGTAGCAGTACACACCCACGCTTCTAGGTGCCACGTTCACAGTGTATTTTCACAATATCTCCATATATGGAACTAGACACGCCCTTTGGGTGGAGAATGACACGCCCCCTCAATGGGGTGCTGTGCAAAATTCTACTACCAACGATAATCTCCCTGAAACTAGTTTTCAAAAGTAGGCAAGTATGATCTACACCAGTATGGCAAATCATGTGACCAGGGACATAGACAAATACAGCACCTGCTGCTGAATTCAGTGAGCAGGTTGGTGCTTACACCCTATCTCTTCCTCACTTGTCATCTTACTGCACACTCACTGCTGACTTTATGAATTTAATTGGAATGTGTGGAATGCTGTGGACTGTAATTGCAAGAAGTTTGCTTTAAAGATCCACCAGGTGGCACAAATGAGCAACTATTTGCATCCCAATGAACAACCAAGAGGTTTGATTAGTCACAAAGCTACAATGTGATATACAATGAATGAGGAGGGGTGGCCAATCTATTAATTACCTTACCTGACTTTATGTTAAAGTCTAGAAATCTGCCTTAGGTGAGTTGCTGTTTCTGATGCTCCATTATTAGAGAGATTTTTTTCTTAATGCAATGTTACTGATCCCATGTGGGATAAAGACGAGGGAGATTGTGCAATTATTTATGACAATGATTGTATCCATAAAGTGTGGCACATCTGTGATAGCACAGGATTCTATCTACAGTATATAATAGATGTAGTGCCTTAGCAAAGTACATTCAAGCGGTGTATATGTATCTTATCTATCGGTATCCAATTTAGCCCCAAGCCTACAATATAATGTTGATCAGTAATACCCCGTTCTCACTGCCGCAAAAACCCGGGTTTTTGCCAGGGCAAACAGTAATTTCCCGTGTCCTGTCTCAGTGTGAACTGGTGTAAGTGAAATTCCTGGGTGTAATGCCCTGAAAATTACACACAGGTTTTTTGCAGGGTTATTCCTGGGTAATACACGGGTGTATGTCAGTGTGAACAGGCTAGACCCGGGTTTTTCTCACAAGATGCAAAAAAGCAAGCTCATTGCATTGCTCAAAGCTGCTTTTTCAACAGCCAATCAAAGCTGCTCTTAGATTCAACACACTTGTTGGCAGGCAGACCAGGGGAAGCAGTGTAAATGGAGCAGACACGGGAATTTCCCAGGTCTAAGGTGCAGTATGAATGGGGTCTGTAGAGCTGAGATGCTCTGTGCCCTGCCAGCAAAAACCCGGGTTTTTGCAGGGGTGGCAATGAGAATGTGGTATTAGTTACGGCAACTGGACTAATAAGAGATTCTGCAGCAGCTGGGTGTGAGCTGTCCATGGTCTGGGGTGACCTACCATGTAATCAGCCTTTCTAGTAAGTGCTCTTGTTTTGTAATTTATTGGCTGTAGCTGGGTACGCACTGGGAGAATCCCAGCACTGCCAATATCGGCGGTGCTGCAGGAAAATCACATAGCGCATGCACACTTTTGGGTCAGTGGCGTCATCGGGACTACATCCAATGCAGTTGCTGACGATATTATCAGATTGAGATGCATTTACAGACGAAGGGAAGGGTCGTTAAAGATGGGAAGCAGTGTGCGTCATTTACGATATTAAGCATACACACTGACCGATGTTCGCCATATATCGTAAGTGATATCGGTGTCATGCATATTGGTTTTTTTCCAAAATATGTTTTATTGATCCTCTCATAATACAAATAATGGAAGATGAAACGTGGAATTATATAATGAGGATCAATCCACAATTTTCTAATTTTCCAAAAAAAAAAACGTACATACAAAGAAAAACATAAGTTGCCGAAGGCTATCGATAGAATAAAAACTTCTAGAAAATAAAAAATAAAAAAAGTAAAAGAACATTAAACAAAAAAACAGTAACGTTCAGACATCTAAACAGTCCGTTCCTAGTTCCAAGCCATCAACCCATCCATGGACCGATCCAGCCGCCCAGCAAGAAGCACAAGGGAGAGAGGAAAAAAAGGATATGGACAGAGGAGAAGGGAGAGGGACGCGTGTGATTGCTAAATGGTGACAGGGACCTTGTTCTGAAGCAGCTGTAGGTTATGTCATGAATATTGTTAATGATATAACGTCCAGTGTGTACCCAGCTTAACACTGGGAATGTGCAGTATAGGTAACGGTAGATGCAACCCTTGCTAGAGCCAGTACATATAGCAGTATGTATAGCCAATATCCCATATAATACATAGAATCATCCAGCCTGGGCTGCAGTGGGGCAGATGCCAGGAGCTGTATCTGTCAGCACTGAGAGGGGACAGGGGGAAAGCCCGTCCCAGTGCACACAATGGGCTGAGTGAATGAAAGGAACCCCGGCAGAGCACAGGATGCAGCCCGGTTACACACACCCTGTGCAGGCATGCTCTGCTCGGCGGGTGATTGTAAGAAGGAAGCGTGCAGGACTCTGACCCCGGGGCCCGGCTCCAGGGGTCTGCCTATCATCTTCCGCACAGCCCCGGCCCGGGAAAGCAGGCTGATGGAGTCTCACACGTGTGTCATTGCACACACGCATCGTGTTGTGACGTAGCAGCAATTGCAACACACGCACATATGTAAGTGTATGGTATTAGACTTATTGCTAGAATTTTTGTGAAATTGTGTTGTACAATACATAAATACATACATGCATGCATGCATGCATACATACATACATACATGCATACATACATACATACTGTACACACACATGCATAAATACATACATGCATGCATTGCATACATACATACATACATACATACATACTGTACACACACACACACACACACACACATGCATACATACATACATACATACATGCATGCACATATACATAAATACATACATGCATGCATGCATACATACATACATACATACATACATACTGTACACACACATGCATAAATACATACATGCATGCATTGCATACATACATACATACATACATACTGTACACACACACACACACACACACACATGCATACATACATACATACATACATACATACATACATGCATGCACATATATATATATATATATATATATATATATATATATATATACATACATACATACATGCTGTACACACACACATGCATAAATACATACATGCATGCACATATACATACATACATACATACATACATACATGCTGTACACACACATGCATACATACATACATACATACATACATGCACACACACACATATACATACATACATGCATACATACATGCACACACACACACACACACATATATACATACATACATGCATACATACATGCACACATACTCGAAAAAAGCTACACATATTGTAGGTGATATATAAATAACTAATCATGATTATGATAATAATATCCAAATTGTGAAACAATAACCAATTTTAGTGCCATGATAAACACACAAACATACACACACACACACACACACACACACTCTATCTCACCATCTGATGTCAGTCACATGTACTCGATTAGCTCTGTTAAGAAGGGGTTAAACACGTTCCCTCAGGGTGCACATATAAAAGTCAGCATTATGCAGATCCGCCGTACACTTCCAATCAGTGGGGTTGTTTTCCAGTGTGGCTGGATGGTTATATGAAATGGGTTTAGTGTAGGCAACCATATGGCTGCAGATGATCAGAGACAGCCTTGTTTATGAGCTGTAATTCCCCACAGAGAGCCGTGCTGTTTCAGCAGTACACTGGGAAATGTGCAGGGCAGGCTGGTCCTGAGCTGTGTGATCTGGGCTAGTCACACACTGATACTGTAGCGTCCTATAGATGACGCAGAATAAACGCGCGCTGGTAATATTCAGATCGTCGCAGTTATATGGCTGCTTCTTAATACTATTTCCCTGTATGGCATATCTGCGTCGCTTCAAAATACATTTCTCAATGTTCTATTTAGAAATGTGTGTTAGGAGGATGGCACGGAGAGCAGAATTACCCATGGTTGCTTACCCTCCCGGATTGGCCGGGAGGGTCCCGGAAATTGGGTCCCCCTCCCAGCCTCCTAGAAATGTGGGCAAACCTCCCAGTTTTCCACGTGCACACCCACTCACCCTCGTCCAGATGTTTGAATACCGTGATTCACGGCTTTCCGGGAGGGGTGGGGCTAAAATGATATTTTAGCCTCACCCCCTTGATGGCGCCAATATCATTTTTCAAACACAGTCTGTGACATGGCAGGCGGGAGCTGATTGGCTGGTTGTTTATCACTCTCCATTTTATCACTTTTGAAGCTTAGTGCATCTGGCACATAGTTAGTATGAGATCCATAATCTCACAATAATATTTGAACTGGATATTCGTGACCAGGGAAATCAAACCAATATGAGCCTGCAATAGTTGAAATAGTCTAAACCACAATACATCAAGATTTAAGGTGAAAAGCTCTGTCAGGCATGTCCAAACTATGGACATCCAGCTGTTGTGAAACTACACATCCCAGCATGACTTTCCATAGTTTCAGCAAGCCGTAATAGCAAAACTGTTGCAAAGCATGAGGGAATTGTAGTTTCACAACAGCTGGAGGGCCATAGTTTGGACATACCTGCTGTAAAACCAGGGTTGCCTACCCTCCCGGAATGGCCGAGAGGGTCCCAAAAATCGGGTCCCCCTCCCGGCCTCCTGGTTTCTGGGGGACCCCCATTCCCCCACCCCCTGTTCCCGGCTATCTCACCCCTGACCACAGCGTTTAAATAACCGGATTGGCTGATCTCCGATGAGGGGGCGGGGCTAAAGTGGCTTCTCCCGGAGAGGAGATTTAAAAAGTCGGCAACCCTGGGTAAAACGTATACATCATAGAAAAAATTGCACCAAGCAAGGCCAGCGTACAGCTCATCGTGGATTCTATCATTTTGCCAGTGCCGATCCATGAGATATATATATATATACAGTGGTCGAAGTGGGGCGGTATACGGGGGTATGGCATACCCCCACTTTAATCTGAAGATAAAAAAAAAAGTTTTTTTCCCCCCTCAGGATGCTCTCTGATCACTCAGCAGCACATATTGTGCTTTTGTAATACCCCTGTACAACGGGGCAGTCTGGCAGGGGACGTTGATGGACAGGGGGGTATCCGAAGGTGTGCACTATATTCACTCTTTACTTTTCCATACCCCCACTTCAAAATTTCCATACCCCCACTTCAAAATTTACACTTCGACCACTGTATATATATATATATATATACATATATATATATATATATATATGTGTATATATATATATATATATATATACCGTACACTAGCCTTCCAGTTCCTGCATCGCTTTTATTCCCAGCAAGACAGCCGCATGATTTGTGAATTGTAAACTGACTAATAGTTTGTACATGTATTCATTTTCAATTTAATTTCATCCTAATCTTTCACAGTAATACAAAAATCCATTCCCTTTACATCTCAGAGATCATTGAATATAAGATGGTCGTGAACAGTCAGCAACCAAGGGAGAGCGAAGAAAAAAAAAACACAAAGGCAATCCTGCTTGTCTGTGTTCAACACAAAGGACATTAAATGAAAACAACTGGCAAACAGCCAAATTCCTATAGAGGCAAAGAGATTCAAATAAATTGATTTCACGCATCATACTGACCCGGGATCAGCCAGCGCAGTTACATTATTCTCAGAGCGCTGTGTGGGGGCACAGCGCATTAATGCTGCCGGGGACCACTACTCCATCCCAGGGAAAAGAGATAAATCAGATGGACTCTCTGAATGGAACATTTGCATCAGGAAATTCAGACAAAACTCTAGTATCGGCACTAAAATACTGGAGGACGATGAGTTATTATTATTGTTGGTATTATTATTAATGATGATGATAACAATAATAATATTGTCCTTATTACTGCAATCATACTGACCCCTCTGCTTTAAGATTTTGGTTGCAATGTATAAATCCTAGTAGAGGGGTAACATGGAGAGAGAAAACTTAGGAACCAATCAGGTCCTGTGACTTTTAAGAACAGCCGTTAAACTGACAGTTAGGGGCTGATTGGTTGGTACTTTATCTCTCACCTTTTTATAAATCTCAGTGACTTAGTACAGCTACCCCAAAGAGATAAAGTATCAGCCAATCATCTCATTTAATTTTACAGGATGTGCTTCATTAATGACAGTTAGGGGCATTGGTTGGTACATTATCTCCCTAACATTTGATAAATATACCCCCTAATTACCGTAGCACCCTTGGAAATTAATACATCAGTTACTTGTCAACATGGACTTCAAAGTGTCCTTAGTATAAGCTCTGTCGTTTTAATTGGCCATTGATACATGGGCCCTTATTCAGATCTGATCGCAGTACAAATTTGTTCTCAAAATGGACAAAACCATGTGCACTGCAGGTGGGGCAGATGTAACATGTGCAGATAGAGTTACATTTGGGTGGGCAATGTTGAAACTGAAATCTAAATTGCAGTGTAAAAATAATGCAGCCAGTATTTACCCTGCACAGAAACAAAGTAACTTCCCCAAAGCTAACTCTCTCTATACATGTTACATCTGCCCCACCTGCAGTGCACATGGTTTTGCCCATTTTGAGAACAAATTTGAACTGCGATCAGATCTGAATAAGGGCCATGGTACGATCCTATAGATCTGCACTAAGAGAACAATTTACAAGTTTCCAGAGATCCAGCCATTCCTTGTATAGCGCTCAGCTGGTGGACACCATCTGGCATCATTGGACCCCATTACTGTGGTTGGAACAGTCCACCACAGAGCAATAGAGGTCATTGGGGGTCATCCTCCAAACACTAATGTTCCAATCGATTTAAATTGGATTATTGTCAAGCAAGGGATTCCTTGTCACCTTCCAATATCGGCTGAGTTGATGGCTATTACCACAAATACTGCAGCGGGTTTGGCCATTGTATTCCTCCCTGGTAATCAGAATTAAGCTATTGCTTGCTGAACGCCGGTATCAAGGCAATATCCGCAGAGTTTGAAAGAGACAATAAACACTTTGAACGCAGAAAACATTGTAATAATATAACAATCTGTTTGAATCTTCAGTTACATTTAAACAACTCCTAAATAACAATCAATATATATAATAGTATTGACCGGAATGATGGATTCGACGCTGCAGACTGTCATTAGCAGGCGCTATAAATCAACGAAATCTGATTAAGAAGGAATAGGCTGCTTATGTAATTGTATCTTTTGTTTATAGGTTTCTTTATACTTCCCAGGACCTATTTATTGGCAAAATTAGTCATGTATACATTTATAAAACCATTTACTGAATTTAAAAAAATAATACTGACTTGAGATTTTAAGATGCTAAAAATACAGGTATGTATAACTAAAAGCAAATTGAGGATCCTGTGTCCAGCAGGACTAAAGAAAAACTCTTCAATTCACATTTACAACTGTTTTTTTTTTGTTTTTTTAAACACACACACAAGTATACCTATACGTTAAAAGTATTTGTTAGCAAACTATCAAATCAATTCACCAAATCACTACCTGTGGCTACATAATAAATCCACCGCTACTTGTATCATCCCATGTTCACCAAAGTGGAAGCAGCCAGTGTGTGGGAGGGGTCAATACTCAACCAATCAATTCACTAGACTGTTTCCTTATTATTTAATAGGCTGATTAGTGACTGCTTTCACTAACTACACGGTTATTGTAATCAGTTTGCATTCTTACTAGGTCAGTCCCCAATGTAGCTCTGCGCACTTACTGCTAAATATATGTAAAATGCAACTTACACCAATTTTAATTTGCCATATTGAGGCCTATTCAGAATAGTTGTGTCTAAACCCACTTCTGTTTCCTGAGGAGAAAGTGAGGTGAGGGACGGAAGTAGTTAGATGCCCTCACAGCGCGTTTTTGAAGTAATCTGTATTTACGTAGGTGTAGGTTCCTTTTTTTTTTTTTACATCAGCTGGATTGTACTCTCGTGGGTTCGCTTCGCTCGATGCGCTTCGGGCACAGATTTATATTCCCCCTCCAGGTATACGTGGACCCAGTACATGATGGGAAAAGTCAAGAGACAGAAGTGGATCTAGCTGCAAACTGTTTCCGAATCGGAGGCATATGCATTTCTGCACAGCTGCAACAATAGCCAATTATAATGCAAGATTTGGCTTGTGTATGCCAGACATTCATTAGTATCTGGCCACACACCCACTACAGGCAGGGTGCAAAATGTATCCGTAGTTGGTGTCCCTTGTCCATCTGCACACTGTGGAAGATAGCTTACACACCCGTGGAACATCGATCCCACTCCCACTACACAGAACAGTTCCGTACATCCACAATGTTGCCACCTAGTTACTTCCCAGAAACGCCCCTTTCATGGTCGGATCAATAAGTCCGCACTTGTGATCTCCGTCCGTGTCAGAAGCCTAATCCGGAAAGTGCACAATATCTGATTTGGTTTTTTTTACAGCAAATGTACAGTATTGTGTGCTCTGTTACATTCATCCCTTCTGAACCAGACTCACTGTGCGCAATCCAATCAGATTGCAAGAAAAATTCATTCAGATATTTTTTTTTTACATATTAGAATTTTGAACATATATATTAGTAGAATGTGAAAATAACATTCCTATATAATGTAATAAATGTAGGAGGCATTCATCAGAACACGTGTGGCAACGTAGTCATAGGAGGATTAGCAAATCTGTAATATGAAACCACTTTGGGAGTAATAGGTTATGTTATCTAATCAATTAGTCCTTCACTATATACAGGTGCCATTCTACTGCATTTTTATATATATGTCCTCGAATGATGGCTTATCCCAAAAAAGACATTATAAGGGTGAGATAATATATGACAGTGGGGCAGATGTATTCAGCCTTAACAAGAGATAAATGCAAAGGTGATAGAGAGATTAACGTCCAGCCAATCAGCTCCTTACTGACTTTTTTCAAACATAGCCTGTAACATGGCAGCTAGGATGTGATTGGCTGGACGTTTATCTCTTTATCACCCTTGCATTTATCTCTTGTTTAGGCTTAATGCATCTGCCCCAGAGTCGGTATTGTCCATGATCAGTATACTTAAGTGTTGTCTCTAATACGCATCCAATTCCACTCAACTACAGCACGGATGGTGTAATGGTTAGCATTACTGCCTTACAGCGCTGAGGTCATGGGTTTGATTCCCACCATGGCCCTAACTGTGCAGAGTTTGTATATTCTCCCGATGCTTGCGTGGGTTTCCTCCGGGTACACCAGTCTCCCACAATCCAAAAATATACTGGTAGGTTAATTGGCTCCCTACAAATTGACCCTAGAATGTCTGTGTGTTCATGAACATGTGGTAGGGAATATAGGGGGTTATTTTGGTTCACTCTTTCTGACAACTTCCTTCTTAGATGGACAAAACTATGTGCACTGCAGGTGGGGCAGATGTGAAATGTGCAGAGAGAATTCGATTTGGATGAGTTACTTTGTTTCTGTGCAGGGAAAATACTGGCTGCTTTATTTTTACACTGCACTATAGATCTCATTTGAAGTAAAACCCCACCCAAATCTAATTCTCTCTGCACAAGTAACATTTACCCCCTGCAGTGCACATGGTTTTGTCCATCTAAGAAGGAATTTGTCAGAAAGAGTGAACCAAAATAACCCCCCATAGTCCCTGGGGCAGGGGCGTGATGTGGATGTTCAAATATCCTCTGTAAAGTGCTGCAGTAAATAAATTTATACAGGCTAATGGGGCATTTTCTAAGTGATTTCACTAGATTGCTTAGAAAATGCCCCTATATCACTCCGTGTGTAGGGGCCATGGCAATAGTGAGGCACGGCCTCACCAGAAAGCACTGGCCCTGACAGATCACTAAGCAACATCTCCCCATGTGTAGGCCCCTTTATGTTAGATTGACGTTGTTGTAATGAGATACGTAAATCATTGTTAGTGACCTGATGTATCACTGATAGGCACTGGATTATATTTCACAGCAGGTATAATTGGGGCTTATGCCTCACTGTTAAGGGCCAATGAGGTGGTAGTAGATTGCTAAACCCAGGGATTTTCTTACAACTCCAGATTCTCCGTACAATTGTACCTATTGCTTGTTTTGTGGATAAGAATGAACAACCAATCTAAGGGGCAGATTTAAATATAAGTTATATTCTTGTTATCTCTCATTATAACCATTACACGGTGATCCAGCCAATCAGCTCGTGTTTGAAAAATGACAGTTAGAAGGTGATTGGTTTAGAGCTTTTTACTGTAACTAGTCTTATATATAATATTGGATAGTGATGATATTGAAACATACATAACTGAATGCCACTGAATATCTTATTAATTACTGCTGG
Source organism: Crinia signifera (assembly GCF_055691185.1). Taxonomy (NCBI): domain Eukaryota; kingdom Metazoa; phylum Chordata; class Amphibia; order Anura; family Myobatrachidae; genus Crinia; species Crinia signifera. The sequence goes on along the minus strand of NC_139221.1, from coordinate 40,367,592 downwards.
CACCTTAGTGTTTGCTATTAGAAGCACAAAAACTGTGGGAGATTAATCTAATGAGCGCTGTGACCCTGTTGACCACCGAATCCTTGAACTTTCACAAGTTCTGCGACTTATCACCAGTGAACCCGTATTAATGCCAGTTACCAGTTACTTTAATGGGCATTAGTAAGGCTATCGGGTGAAAAAAGGTAGTACAATTGTATAGCCCCTGATGTTAAAGCCCCTTCCCCTTTTCACCCGAGTTAATTTACTGTGGATAACTGAATTCCAATCCTAGTGTTGTGCTTTAATAAACAATATTGTTATTAATTATTATGAATGAACATAACCAAGCAAGACTTCCAATTAGGCAATCTGTCCATTGACTTTCAGTTGCTTAATGTTGATGACATTCTGGTTTCATTTTCAAATTGGCCAATAACCGAACACTTGTGAGCTGAGGCCTTATCCTAAATGTTCCACATCCTATATTGGTTTGATCTGGGAGAATAAATAGGTTGATGATTCATCTCACTGACATGCATGTGAAGTCATTAGTGGACCATCACTTGTTATTGAATTGAGTGATGCCATTTTTATCGCAATCTAATCGAGATGGACAGTAAATGTTGAATGAATTGAACAATCCAATGTTATCTGTATTTTTAACAAAGTACTATGGGGTCTGAATATGCTCCAAACATGGGAGGTTACTCTGGTTGGTGCGGAACTTTCCGAATTCTTTCGAAGCTGACCGAACGCCACACTGTGCGTACATTGTAAGAACAAACGCCCACAGGTCCACCGCATTCAGGTGGACTCACTCTCTAAGAAGAGGGTGTGTTTTCGGACAACATCCAAACCGTGCGTGTGCGGTGGCCACACAAAGAATCTGCATGGTCTTACAGCGTCAGAACGGACGGGAACCTGGCCGTACGCACCGATGCGGTGAATTTCAGCAAAACTCACGACTATTATCTGAACTCATACATCTGCCACATGACACACTTATGCAATTAGGCAACCTCATAAAAAAGGGTTTGTTTTTAATTGTAATAAATTTCTGACCATTGCTTGCAGTGTAAATGTGGGTAAAATAGCAAACATGCAGTGGTGTTTTAGCTTATATTTGTGTATTTAGTAATGCTCCATTTAGGCAGCAATGCTTCCAATTGAAGCAATGAAAAGAGTGTAATTAATGACAAATGAGTAGAGGAGTGGATTGTATTGTGTTCAGCTGACAGTGCTTCAGGTGCGGGCGTACTAATTGGGCGAACCGAATGCCTAGCACATGAACAAGTGATCTCCGCAAAGTGAAACTTGCTTATGAAGTCCGCATATTTCATGCGTGTTGGTTCGTTTGCAGTCAGTGTGCTGTCCGAATGCACGCCTACCACAGTTAGTGCACTCCCTCGTGTACGCCCATATTTACGCCAAGTTTTTCCCACTTTGAAACCACGCCCTTGTGTAAGTCCGAATGATGCCCATATTACGCCCATATTTCCAGAGTCAATTCGATGGACATTTCTGTACGGTATGAGTGAGAACGAGTACGGAGACCATGCGTGGCACATGCGCATAGCGTTGCCTACGCATGCGCAGACGGCTAAAAAGCGCCCTCCGAAAGAATTCGGAAAGGACCGCACCAACCAGAATAAGGCCCATGGTGTGACTGGGCCCAAAATTCTTTCTGTGACCATGGACACCAGAACTTACCCTTTGGACAGATCTTATACAGTATATTGGTAAGTTAAATTATTTGCATAAATCTATTTTTTTTTACCAGTTTGGTAAATTAGAGACATATTTCTATTTTAAATGTTTAGATTTTTTTCTGTTACTTTAATAACTTCCTTGTAAAACATAAAAATATGTGTTTTTCCTACTAGTAGAATTTTTTTTTATTTTTTTTATTTATTGATTCCTTTTTTAATCATGCAAACCTATAGGGAATACATTTCGCTAAATCTTCTAAAAAAGGGAAAATGGGGATGTTGCCCATATCAGATTCTGTCTATTATTTTCTTAAGGTTCAATAGAGAAATGATATCTAGAATTTGAGTGGTTGCTATGGGCAACAGCCCCACATTTCATTTTTTAGAAGATTTAGTATATTTACCCCCAAGTGGTTATTCATATATTTAACAGGGGGTATGGGTCATAAGGTCAACTGTATGAAGGTCGACATACGTTTGGTCGACCACTGAAGGCCGACATGGCTTAGGTCGACATAATTAGGTCAAAAGTTCGACAGTCAAAATGTCGACGTGAATTTTTCACTTTTTTTGTCCCGAATGTCAACATGGTTGACACGGACACCGTCAATGTGTACCGGGCACTATTATATTCTCCCACCACGCTGTAGGAGATGGTAGAGTATGAAATACCGCCTGTCGGCTATGAACCTGTGAAAAAATTGTGTTGACCTTTTCACTTCGACCTTTCCATTGTCGACCTAATGCTTTTATCGACCTTCCGACCCTGTTGACCTTCAGTGGTCAACTGTCATAGTGTGTCGACCTAACTTAATACCAACATCCGTTCACATGGGTATGCTGTTTCTGCTACAAACATATGTTCAAGTTGTCATGTCCCTTTACAAAGCCCCGGTTGTTTCCTCTTTACCTTCTACCAAAAGTGTCATGTGATAGACCAGTGAACCGTAACCCATCCACAACTTATGTCATAAGCAATCTATAAGTTTCAAAGACGACAGTAAAAAGATTAAAAAACACCAAAAAATACAAAAAAAAAAAATCCCAACATTTCGCATTGCTATGGAAATTGTGAGAAACATACCTTCCCAAACAAATATTACTTTTTCTCAATGGTATGAAGTAATGAGCAACACATGTCAAACCCCAAATCCGTGCAGTAGTTGGGTCTGCAACTAATATAAAATACAGAGTGAACCCTGCCTTATAAAGGATTCGTGTTACAGCAATATAATGTGAAAGCCAGATGTAGACAGAGCGCCTTAATCACAGATGGGAATGTAATCGCTGGAACCCAATTTTTTTTTTTATCAATCTTAACCATATGCGAAATGTATTTCTTTTTCAAAAGAATGCAATAATTTGAGGTTTCTGTTTAATTCCAGTCCACTTTCGTATTTTGTGGTTCTTTCATCTCCCCCCCCCCCCCTCCCGCCCCTTTCCCCGTTTCCCCCTCCATACAACACCACTTCCATTCTCCACTCTGCAAGCGCCGGACAAACTTCAGCTGCAATGAGGAAAAGTTTTAAGTACTTTTGGCAAATCATTTTGATATCTCTTTATTTTTCAAAATGTAACAGGATGCAAACAGTATGACTATATGCATCGACCACATAAGAAATCAATTGCCGTTATCCATTACAGAATTCCTTCATGTTCCAAACATATTTCCCATGGCGCGCGGCCAACATTTGGTACTAATTTATCCAGATATGCTTATATCAAATTAGCACTTTAATACGACTATCCTGTTTTTCTAGGCCCCTTTTTAAGAAAAGTAAACGGTATCAGTAACATTTTTAAGCGGTGAAAACGTAATGGTTTTCTTAACTTAAAATAATGACCGTGTCTTTATAAAAGATATGTTTTTAAACTATGTTCTGTTGGCTATTTTTGTTAATGAAAATGTATTTGCTTCCTAAAGATGCTTTATTCATAACTTATTAAAAGCCCGTCAAAATCGCGGCTACTCTTTTCATTTTGAGCTGTGACAGTTTTTACTTTCACTGTGACAGTTTTTAGCCCATAAACTCGGTCCATATCTGCTCCTACCTGCAATCTCTGTAATCAAACAATGGGAAATGACAGTGGAATACTTGGACTTCGAAAAATGTTTGGACTTGAAGTGGTCCTAGTGAAATGGGCTGGATAGGAGCCATCGGGGCTTACTTCTGCAAATGCATGGGGCAAACATATATTTAGTGCTAAGTCTTAAACTATTTAATGAAAAGAAATCGCAAAACAACCCCTCCCCCCCCCTCCCAAACAAACACAACGAGAAACAGGCAGACTAGATGGACTCTTTCCAGTCGCCAAATTCTGTTTATGTTACTGAGTGTAATTTCTCCCAGATGTACAAAACCATGAGATAACTTGGAGAGAATGTCAGTTTAGCTAAATATAGCAATAATCAGTAGGTAGACCTACAACAAGCAAACACTAAACTATACTATTATAAAGTCCGGCTGTCTCATCAGCTAGGACTCCTGGCTCTCTATTTGATAGCCAAGCAGTGATCCTAGGCGGTTATATTCTCTGTGCATGTAGCATTATACAGGTCATATGGTAGTAATAAGGAGCTGAGAGCGGTGCTTGCAGCCTCTCATGAATGCACCAACACACACACACACGCACACGCATAGAGACACAATAGATTAACCAGCTGCACAGTCTTTCAGGCGGAGAGTCCAGGTGAAGTCAGTGATCTGCAGGTGGCTTCCATCCTCTCTGCGGCTGAAAGTCACTAATTAACGTCATCTTTGGCACATGAAGATTTAGGATTTGTGTTTCCAAAATAAACATGAAATGGAAACTATGATGACTGCGCTTTTTTTAGTGCCGACGAATAAAAGAATGGGTGTGAATGGGCCAATTAAGAGGTTCTCCACTGTAGGACAAGCCTTCCCTGACTCCCTGGCAACTGCGCCATCCCATGAAACCGTTAGATAAGACTTAACACTATGCAGTACTTGGGCTCATCGCAGAACAAAGGGACAATTATTGTCCTAGAAGCATTTGGATTTGATTCTTGGATCTGAGCTGCTGCACGACATTGGACCTTATTCTGGTTGACTCGCACAGCTGCGAATTAAAAGTACTGCCATCTGCCCCTCGCACGGGGACAAAGTCCTTCTGGTCCCTGTGCAAGCGCTCGCAAATCTAAAACACCTCTTTGGTGTCTTAGATCTGCGAGTGCCTGTAGGGGAAATAGACAGGTCGCTGACATCCACTGGCGTCAGGTGCCCGCCCCACACACCCGCGTCACCAGCACATCTGCATGGGAATGGCCAACGTTTTCATGGGAACACCCATGAAACATGCACAAGCGGGTATTTACGCTTGTGCAGACCCCGGCAACAAATGGTATTGTCAAGGTACACACTTGTCTTGCCGTTCGTTGCGGCGAGGGAGGGCTGGGAGATGGACGGGGGCGGTGAAGGCGAACATCGCAGCTTACCGTGCCAACCTGAATTAGGACCATGGTGTGCATTACATCTTCACTGTGATACCTCAACTGCACATGCTCAAAACATTGCTCCTGCTACATTTTCCCAAAGATATTGATGGCGGCAGAAGTAATACAGTGTAGTAGTCTATGGGTGCCGGGTGAGTGGTGTGGGCAAAGCGCTGTCAGATTACTTGATTTGCCAATCCTTTATAGACAGTAATAGCAACAGCTACTTAGATGACCACAACTACAGAAACAGTGGTATTGTATAATTTTGTCATACACAGGGCCAGATGCACTAAGCTTCAAAAGTGATAAAATGGAGAGTGATAAACAGCCAGCCAATCAGCTCCTACCTGTCATTTTTCAAACACAGTCATGTGACATGACAGGTAGGAGCTGATTGGCTGGCTGTTTATCACTCCATTTTATCACTTTTGAAGCTGAGTGCATCTGGCGCCAAGACACGACATGCATTGGTAGCAAACTCTGCAATTGCTGTCTGCCAATACGATGACAACCATAGGACAGTGATCCTAGAAATGATCCTAGAACAGATTCACAAACAGTATATGTGTCATCATTGTCATACCATAACAGATTATGTATTAAGTCTAGTAAACTAATAAAGTGGAAGGTGATAATGCACCAGACAATCAGCTGTGTTTGAAAAAAATGACAGTTAGAATTTGATTGGCTAGTGCATTATCTCCTTCCACTTTATCATGTACCAGGTTTAACCCTTGGAGTGCCAAGTTTTGCTGTGAGAGATACTCAAAATATCCGATAAAAATTGGCCATAGTGTCTGTGTGAGTATGTGAGATTTATTCTAACTAGGACAAGCAGATATATTGCCCATAACAACCAATCAGATTCTAGCTAGCCTTTTTCCAGTACATTTTACATATTGATAGCTGGGATCTGATTGGTTGCTCTGGGCAACACCTCAGAGACTGATGTCAATGATTGTACAGCCTCTGTACAGCACTGTGTAAAATGATGAGCATAATACATGATAATCAGGGCAGTAGAGAGTCTGGGCGACGCCTAATCACAGGGGCGTAGCCATGCACCCATATATTAAAATACAGAAAAAATAGTACTTTTAGCACCTCCCTGGCCACAATTCAGCCCAGTACACTGCAGTGTTTGCTATGTTAAAGAGAAGAGCTGCTGCTGCAGCTCCTGCTTCCAGGTAATGGGTGGAGGACCAGGGCCAGTGGCGTAACAATAGCCCCGCAGACCCCGCGATGGTGAGGGAGCGCTGAGTAAGTGAGGATGCGGGAGGTCTGCGGGGCTATAGCTGCGCTGCACTGCTGCCGGGACCTGCCTTACCCCGCACCCCTGCCCTGCTTGCCGCCGCCCTGCTGAGACCCGCAGAACTACTTGTCTCTGCCGGTCCCAGCACTCCTAGTGGCTTCTGCTATGCCTCTTAATGAAAAATTACCTTCACAAAATGTCTGCTGCCTTACAGCAGACACCTTAATAACGGTCTGCTTTTGGGGGCAGCCATTTTGTGAAGGGCATTTTTCATTAGGAGCCAGTCCAGGAGGAGCACCGGGGCCGCAGACACATAGATCTGCATGTCCCGGCCACAGACCCGGCGGCAGTGGCAAGCGGAGGGGTAAGGCAGGGCTGGGGGTAGGCTGCCTGCCGAAATTCTGGGTGAGGGGGACTGCCTGTCTGCCTGACGAAATTCCAAGGGATGAGGAGGGCTTCGGCGAAATTCCGGCAGAGGGGGTGCGCTTATTTTGTAGTTATGCCACTGATGAAGGCCCTCACTGGGCCCCTCCATCAGACCTAATGATTGCACAAATGTGGCAATTGTATGTACAGTGGGTTTTATAGAGGCCTACGTTCCCCCTGTTCAATGGCTGTCTCCTATAATGGGAGTGATCCATTAGCCCTTCGGACGTGCTGCGTACAGTGCTTTATTTTGATTATCTAACATCCTGTCTGCCTTATCATCTACTTTAACTATCAGCATGTCGGTTGTTAAAAATAAACGCTTTACAAAATTACAACGCAAGGCAAACGTAATGGCATTCACCATTAATGCTTAATAACTAACTATAATAATCTGTCTACTATAACCAGAAATCAGAATGAATAAATAATGAGCCAGCCTTTCAAATGCCATAGTGATCTATGTATTTAATTTATGCTACTGTGTACTAAAGAGAATGTGGTATCATTAAATACAAAGAAATCTCTCAACAGTAAAGTCGTCCAGGGAAGGGCAGTGAAAAAAATACCATGAAAAGCTTTTGTTTTCTGTTCATTTTCTTTTTCATCTAATTTAATCTGCAAAAAAGACCGTCCCCGGAGAACACGGGAAGAGAGAACCAATTATATCCAGAGCCTGGTTTCTCCAAAATGATGGCATCTGTTCTATGCCAATGACTTCCACATGGAAGAAAAACAGAACTTTGTAGGCATCTGTGTTCATGGTTGAAACTCACAGATCTTAGGGTGCCTTGTAATTGCCCAGCTGCAAATATGATTTAGTCAATGTCCTCACAGCTGATGCCACAACTGCACACAAGTAGCTGATATCACTTCAAAAAGCTGGAAAAGCCATGTATAAAGCGTGGCTCCTGAATAAGTTATGATTTTGTAGCCCGGACGGACCTTCAAGTCAAGGAAACATTTGTAATATGAGGTCGTAGCACATAAAGATTGCATTCCGCTATTTAAAAACTTTTGGTCATTGTTTGTGCAGTGGTCTATCAGAAGCACATTACAGTACACGTTAACACACATGCACGCGGTTATTTTCAAAAAAGATTAAAAGCAAAACATTCCACGCGAACATCAAAAGATGCACAAAAATATCTGCACTTAGGAATTGTGGGTAGGGGCAGCCACTTCCTGGTTATGCGCAATAACGCAAACAATGAAACAAACAGTATACAGTGCGATTTAATATATACTGTATATGGCTAAGTATTACACATAACACAACTGATGTTATTACTCTATTTAAGGGGTGGTGCACATACTGGCGAAAGATGATCATTTTATAAAAATAAACTATATTACTATTTGATTCAAGAATGTTTTAAATGGTCAAAAACTTCTTCAAAAATATGATTTTTCAATGTTCGGGTCTCCTGGACATGTGCAAAGACCACAAGTACATAATGTTATTGGATGAAATTGGACCAGTGCAGTTGTAATTTAGCCCTTTATCGATCCTGATCCTCATCCCTCATTGGTGAGTGCTACTAAGTACAGTAGGGCCCTGAGATTGCACAGTTAGCTACAAAGGTTTGTAGCTAACTGTACAGTTACCCCATTTGATGCACAATGGGGTAACTGGGGGGGTGTTTCAAACATTATAATACCATCTATGCCTATGCGTGAACACCACAAAATGACCTCACCCCCGTATATGTGTCTATAGAACATATACCAAATTCCCTACACCCCCACACTGTCCATGTGCCCACAACATTCCCTCTGTGAATATGTTTTCCAGTGACAGGTTATCAGATGCCCAGCATCCTGGGTGTGAAGGGGCCTACACAGGGGGAGATTTGCCAAGCGTTGTGAGCGGTGGTAGAGAACGCTCAGCTAGGTCGCTCAGCACACAGCGATGTGTCAGCGCTGTTTGCTGAGCGATCTGTCATTGCCAGTGTTCTCTGGTGAGAATACCGGCCCTGACCGGCAAACGTGCCTTCAAGCAGCTATACAATATGTGGGGATGGGTGATTACGATCCCCATTAGACACATAACCGTACCAAACTAAATGGAAGAATATTGGTTGAGCTTACAAAGAGGCAGATTCCATTCTGAGTCTATTATGATCTTTTGTGATCTTATTGAAGACAAAAGCGTAGACCTCAAACCCTTTCTATTGTCAGTCAAACTGATCAGAAACATTCAACCAAAGCACTGAAGGATGGAACAGATTGTCATCTCAATAGAACCTGTTCCTGTTATCAATCTGTATCTTCCCCGTGGATGCCACAAAAACATAACTTTTATTTTTAGACACTTACAGTAATATACAGATGATGGTGATGATCACAAATGAAGCCATGTAGACATTAACAAAGATGCGCACAGGCTGAGCACATGGTAACACATTGGAATGTAGTACAAGTTACTTTAATGTACATTGCATTCTAATGATAATTGCTTCTTTAGCTGTACTCTATGTGGACTAGGGATGAGCGGTAGGCATCAGCCTGGAGGCCGCAATCTGCAACACTATGTTTACTAAATAGCCCCCTCTTTTGTGTGTCTTCTATCTGCTAAACAATCTACCTTCACTAAACTATGTACCCTAAACTTAACACAATTAGTGCTTCCAGAAAATGGTTACAATTTCCTGTATGTACTGTACAGTATTTACCAAGGATTTTAAACAATGTCTACTGCAATGGGATTTTTTTTGTGCCACATTTAACTATAAAAATGCAATTGATCTGAGGCTCCTATTTAGCATAAAAAGTGGTAACCTTATAGCGGGTGACGGATGACGGCAATCAATCGGGATTTTGACAGTCAGTACACCGACATCGGGATCCCATACCTCCCAACTGTCCCTGTTACTGCGGGAATGTCCCGGTATTTGGGGACATTCCCGTGGCCCCACAGTGTCCCGCGGCGGGGGGGGGGGGTTGGGGCAGTTGGGAGTCCTCCCCTGTCACCCGCGAATAGACGCTATTCATGCACCACAGTGGCGAAAATGGGGCATGGCCTCAGGGGAGCATCACGAGTATAGGCCACACCCCCTTTAGATAGGACACGCCCCCAAATGTCCCCGTGCCAGTATCCTTCCTCCGGCAGCCACAAAGTTGGGAGGTATGGGATCCCGATGTTCAAATACCTGATAGTTGGGATCCGTACTGACAGGGGCTATTCTCTATCGTTGGGGTTCATGACCCCCATAGATGGAGCAAAGAACCTGTGGTGAGCGCAGCAAGCCCCCGATCCTGCAGCAAGCCTTTAAGGGGCTACTTTGCAATCACATATGGAGCTGTTACGACAGAGACTGGAGGTAGGAGCAGAAAGGGACTGTGGGTGGGGTAGAGAGTTTGTGTACTAAAAACTGTCACAGTTCAATGTGAATGGAAAAACTGCCACAGCTCAAAGTACATTGCAGAAGCCTTCATTTTGACGGGCTTTTATCTAGTATTTAGATAAGGCTGGAAATGTTTATTACTTGTCAGAACACCGTGATTAATATTTGATAGTTCTCATAAATTGTCAATCAGTTAAGAGAACAAACAAAACGCACACTATGCCATATATAATATGTGAAATGCCATTTAATGTGTTGTTTGTATCTGTGAAATGCTAATGTTGCCTGTAGTAAAATATTCAGCCAGGCACATATTCACTGCATTGTAATTGCAGAATACAAATTTCACCCACCAACGATAAGTGGTAAAAAACAAAAAATGTACATTAGGCAAAGGAATTTCGGAATAGAAAATTGATGTCCCCCCCCCCGCCCCCCCAAAAACCACTTGCATTAACAAAAGATTACAGAGGCACCTAAATTACAGGGTCTTATTTGAGCGGTAGTGATTCAATATTCATATTGAAGCAGATGTAGCAGTTAAACAAAATAGCTCTTCAAATCCAGCACAAATTGAAAAACACAGGGAAAAATGATGGTGTTTTCCCTCTCTTTCCTCTTATCACTCTTCCCTTCAGAATTGGCACATTTGGCCTTTAGAAAAATGTATCTCTAGGGAAATTGCCCCCAAAATTTCCACCTCTCGGTGTTAAATTATAATGGGGTGATTGGTTATGCCTGCAAAGTGCCATGGAGACGTTCGGAAAGAGGCCCAAAAACATCACCAATTTTCCTCGGACCTCCTGACCGTAAACGACTTTTTCGGTGGTCACCTCTGAAAGGAGTTTGGGGGGTGGATGCAGCTAAGTGGGCCAAGGGTTCTGGATGCAGTAGGTGGCAATCCATGGTGGCACAATATAGCCGAATTGCATCATCAAGCCACCCAGACTGCTGCCTATTAAGCAAATGGGCGGCAATGGGTGTTAGAGATAGCCACCCGAGAATCCGGGACACTAAGGACAAAAGGTTGAAACGCACAAAGTTTACATTTACAAAAGATCGATATGAGCAAAAAATTTACCTGGAAACGGTTGACACATGAAATTGTCAACATGAGTTTTTTATGTTTTGGGGTGTCAATGTCGACACCGCATCCCGCATTACAATTATATAGAATAATTTTTTTTTTTTTCTTTTAACTGCTCTACATTGTTTTGCGTCTGAGTCTACCTCCCATGATTTTTTTTTATTTAGTTATTCATTTGTTTGTTGTTTAGGTCATTTTTGTTCCTTTTGATATGTATTTTTGTTCTCCACTAATTATTGATGTTGTTTTCTTGACTTTTGTTTTTATGGTTCAATTAAAAAAGTGTTTTGAAAATAAATGAATGGTGTCATCTGTTTCTTTTGATTGATTGTGAAGAAAAAAAAAAAAGGATTATTGAGTCATTCGCCCACTAAATCATGGGTGGTTACTACGTCCAGATAGATGGAAATCATTTGAATAGTCAAAATTGGATAATTAAAAATTAATAATGCCAGGAAATCGCTTCATGTGTAGGGGCCATGGCGATAGCGATGCGTGGCCCCATTCATATCCAGCATGCTGGATAATTCTAGTTAATCGCCGGTCAGGGCCAGTGTTGTCACCTGACAACACTGGCCCCGACAGATATCTCAGCACACATTGCTGACATCGCTGTGTGCTGAGCGATCTTGCTGAGCGTTCTGATCAATCTAGCATCGCTCAGGAAGCTCAGCGAATCTCCCTGTGTGTAGGCCCCTAACATTTTGGACCATATCTAATAAGTACATGAGCTGCAATTGCACTGCTACAATCTGTTGTGCAACGGTCTTTTAAAATGTGTCGCCTGAGCCATAGTTACGCCCAGTTCCATCCTCTACCATTCAGCCGCGGTGATAAAGTACCCTGAAAGGACAGATGAAATACATTGATATGTGTCAATGGAGCCGGTCAGTCTGTAAACGGTAGCGGTTCATCATGTTCACTGAAGCAATTGGATTTCTTAAATGTCAATAAATGTCTATACTGTCTTAACCTCAGCTCTCACGCTCACAACAAAACTATACAATGACTCTATGTTATTATTTGCGTTTCACTAAAAAAATACATGTAGCACCCTGAAATCTATGAGAATGTATTGTATCTATTATTTACATTGTTAGAAGGTAGAGTGACAAAAGTGCTTCCAGGAGAAAATACAAGCAAACTGAAACACTTCAGGGGCCACTCTGGGTGGCCCTTTAAACTCCATACATATAATGAAAGAAGAGACTCCTATGTGTAATAACATATTAGCAGGCATTTTAAAAAAGACAACAAACAAATAAGACAACAATGCAGAAAGGAACTTGGGGCTACAAGTGATGGCATGGAGGACTGGCTGCAGACCCATTTCCCTAGTAAGTGATTTTGGGTTAAAGAACCAGCAAACACCTAATACTGTAACTTGGTTTTCCAGATCGTTCCTTTCCCAAACCTAGCCGCAAACTCTGCTGCACCGCATACCTTCAGAGCTTAGCCTGGGGCTGTAAGTATTATTAATAATATTATTAATATTATTATTTGTACAAAGAATACACACAGAGCTTAACCCTTTGCGTGCCAAGTTCATTTTCTCATCCTAATGACCTGTAATGTTTGCCTTATACAGGAAATACAATCTTTTATTACACAACAATTTTTATTTGAATTTATATAACAAACGTGAACGACGCCGTCATTTTTAGCGGATATTTTGAACATCGCTCACAGAGACAATGGCACTCAGAGGGTTAAACTCCTGACATAAAAGTGTGCACGCGCTAGTTTTCAAATGGTCAGAATCCAATTAAGCTATACCAGTATGTTTCTGGGTGTAGAAGGAAACCAGAGCACAGGGGGGGGGGGGGGGGGGGGACTCAAGGAAGCATAGAGAGAACATTGACCTCCACATGGACGGATGATGACTGGGAATTCAACTCATGACCGTAGTGCTGTAAGCGAATAATGCTTACCACTGTGCCACTGTGCTGTCCCAACACTACTAACAGATGGCTGACCATGTGATGTATTTCTGGTGCTGTTATTAGAGCAGATCAAAGACTGCTTGGCGATAGAAAGCATTTTCTGCAGGGGTTCTGCATGCAATATGGCAGTAGAGGTTCTGCATGCGGTACTAGAACTCACATTGTGTTCCATAGATATTGGAAGAGCTATGGGAAGTGAACGATCAGCAGATCGATCTCCAGATAAATAAATGATGGGATAAAGGAAGTGAAATCGGTCATAAATCAAAGCTCCCAGCAGAAGGTGACTCACTTCCTACTTCGTTCCAGATGATAAAGGCCCTCTACAATTTCTGGTACAGTTAACCGGTCCTCAGCCCATATCATAAATTATCAGTTCTTCCTGCTCTATTGTGTTGACTTACTAGCTAACCTCAAATTCCTGATAAAAGGCTACAGCTAATCTCACTCAGGGAAATGTTTTTAAGGCAAGAGGTGATGGCAGATAGAGTCAAGATCTAGCCTGGAGCACCAGAAATGGGATGCCACCCACCTACAGGCGCAGATACACATGTGCACAGCCCCAGAATGCAAACACTCTTATCTACAAGTCTCCTGCAGGATTCATCGGAAATGCAAATGATTTTCCAACAACAGGTTATATCTTCACTGCTTCCAGTGACCATACATTCCCCGGGATCAAACAGGAGAATGAACATATTACAGATATTGGATTATGGGGGGGGGTAAATAGACAGACAGATAGATAGATAGATAGATAGATAGATAGATAGATAGATAGATAGATAGATGAGCGATCATGACAAATGTACTTAATCAGGCATTTCCAAACTGTGGCCCTCCAGCTGTTGTGGAACTACAAGTCCCAGCATGCCTTGCCATAGTTTGAGCATTCCCTAATAGCAATACAGTGGCAAGGCATGCTGGGACTTGCAGTTTCACAACAGCTAGTTTGGCCATGCCTGCACTAAATAAAAGCACCAAACTAATTTTACATTGTTCCGATTCCTCTTTTGAAAATATATATATATATATACACACACACACACACACACACACACACACACACACACACAGCGGTGAGAAAGAGGAAGGTAAGAAATAAGTGGTTGAGGGCAGATGAGGTACAGTGGCTTTCTGGATTCATTAAACACCCTTCTAAGCTTATCTAAAGCCAGAGGCTTGTCATCAGTACAGCACAATGTGTGAGGCTGGAGAGACAGGCAATGTGCAGCAGGCTGATTACAGTATCAGCAAGGCCCAGATGGAAGAGGGAAGGCTATGGGGAGATTGGAGAGGAGAGAAGAGGAAGAAGGTGTGTGTGAGAGAGTAGGAAGGGGGTGGGGTGGATTGGGAATTGGCAAAGATTTAAGACAGTGATTAAAAAAAAATGATTACCAACTATAGAAAATGTATCAAGTGGAAGGAAATATAAGCTAAAAAAGAAACACTATTTGTTTAAACTATATTATATCACCTACACACTTATGGTCAGGCTTTCAATGTCTATAATTAAAAAAGGCATTGTTCTGTCTTCATTACAATACAATAGTAATTAGTAAATTCAGGTGAGGATCCTAAACTCATGTTCATACATGTTTCAATGTGCACCAAATGTTTTTGTGTGTATGACACACACAGACGTGTGTGTGTCTGTGTGTTTAATGCAGTGATGGCTAACCTTGACGCTCCAGCTGTTGTTGAACTACACATCCCAGCATTCCCTGCTACAGTTTTAGTATTTGGCCATGCTAAAACTGAAGCAGAGCATGCTGGGAAGTGTAGTTCAACAACAGCTGGAGTGTCAAGGTTAGCCATCACTGTCAATGCATATCTTTCTGTATGTACTTACAGTTCACTTTATTATAGGCAAGGAAATTGTATAACACACAAGCTAACACTAGCCTGTGTCCATTCCTCTCCCTCTCTCTCTCTCAGCAGATGGTTAGGAATATGCAGCACCTTGCTGTTTAATTAGTTTTATTAATTATTCAAACTAATTATTGACAATGAATTTATAATATGTGATGTGCACAGGGGGCAATGTGCTAGGCTTGTAGTTCACTAGTTCACAATGTAACAGAATTATCCGAGGTGAGTTCTGGTTTCTGATAATCCTGATGCAGTTATGCAGTGTATAATGTGAGAATGAAGTGATCACACAGGCAGTGGGGGTAGGGTGACCCCCCCCCCCCCCCCCCAGTCCCTGTGTCACTCCCATGAATTACAGATGCATAGGGGTCTCTCGCAAATCCAGATAATCCAATAATGTACAAACATTGTCCTATCACAGAGAGCAATGGCTCTTTAATGTTAATCTGCCGACATATTTGTGCATTAGTAACAGCAGCCCTGAGTTATACTGGAAGCTTTGTCATTACTGTATGAGTACCAGACCAGTAATATATGACCCAGTCAGGACCCTGCTTACTGAGCTGTTACAATGGAACTCAATGCACAGTATCCACATAAAACAAGATACATGTCCTCATCTTCCTGATTCAGCACTGACATCTCACCCAGCATTACATCACAGGGGGGCATTTCCCCTTTAAAGCCCCCTTTAAAAGACTGTCATCTCAAAACTAGCCCCAGTTAACCCTTCCTCTGCTGATCCTCCCACTTGGCAGGGAGGGGGTTACAGACAGCTGAGCTGGTGTACTGTACCGTGCGATAATAATGTGAGAAATCCAACATATGACCATCCTCATTCTCCATTACTGCATTTGTCATTCTTATCTTAATTATGCTGATAATTACTGTAAACAGATGTCGCAGAGATGCATGCGACCTTTCATAGGGGTGACGGTATAAAGCCCTGTCTTATGCTCTTTGTTGTAAAATACTCCTATCATCGTGCTATGTACAAATCACAGAGATGGACGTACTCCAATTGCACGCACAGAACCATTCTATATACACTATGTATTTCTTATAACTATATTAATAACAAGAACAGTGAGTATAATGAATATACTGTATATATATATATATATATATATATATATATATATATATATATATATATTAATGAATTAAGTGACATTCCCAGTACATTGTAGAGTAGGTGATGTCCCCAGTAGCATGGACAGACAGGTGTATACAGATGGACAATGCAGGTGAGGCTGGGGCTAGGAGCATCCTCCCCTGCACTGACAGTACCACTTACAGATACTGTAGGTGCCTTTATGTTGTGCTAATGCTTACATGCCCGGCTACACTGAGGATGTCTGTGCGACAGGTATAGGAAATACACAACACAATACAAAATCATCACATCGGCTTTTCAATTATAATTTTAACTATCATTATTTTTCGAAAATAATGTAGTAAAACAAATCTATCAATGTCTTAATATTTCCATAATGAGATACATATAATGATGCGTATATACCTGAATACAGTATCTTTGTAGAAATATATATATATATATATATGTACTTTATGTGATATATATATGCTTTATGTGTGTATGTGTATATATATATATATATATATATATATATATATAGTTACATTATGTATATATCGTATATGTATATAGCTTAAATATGTTATAATATATGTGTGTGTATGTGATATATATATATATCATATATACTGTATGTTATATACTTACAAGGTATATACATAATGTAACTATATATATATATATATGTATATATATATCACATACACACACACACACATATATATATATACACACACACACACACACACACACACACACACACACATATACACACACACACACACACACACACACACACACATATATATACACACACACACATATATATATATACATACACACACACACACACACACACACACACACATATATATATATACATACACACACACACACACACACACACACACACACACACACACACACACACACACACACACACACACACATATATAGGCTGTTTCTGTAGCTGATGCTGAGAAGACAGATCTACAGATAGCCCCTATCTCACAGGCTGTCACAGCTCCATAAGAAAACACCGTTCCCCATATATCAGGCTGGTGCAGGGATCAGCGTGAGAACAGCGCACTGTGCACCGAGTCCCCAGATCACCTCTATACCGCGCCTGATAAGCCATCTCCCAGCCAAGCATATGACAGTTTCCCACAGAACAAAGACCTGGGGCTTTCACCATCACTGCCGGCCAAGCACTCTCTATTCCTGTCCCCTTTTCATTTCCCAATACATTGAGGAGACATTGGGCTGGCCAAGTGTGCTGAGGAGATAAAGTACACAATAACCACTGTACATGAGCTTCACACATCTGCACACAAAGGCTGTCTGTCACAGTGTCACACTGTCAGCTGGTGCCATGAGACAGGAGATGGGTTGTCGGGTGACAACTTGCAGACTTTTATGTTGGCTGTACTGTATGAGGTTTAAAACAAACAAACAAACAAACAAACAAACAAAATAACAAACAAACAACAGATAACACTTATCTACAAATAATATAACAAAGCACCAAGTATACCATTCATTTAATATAACACTACCCTCAGAACTCACCTGCATATTACCTCCCCCCTCTGTGGAAATGTATGTATCCCAGTGACCCACTCATTGCTCTGACACTGTTGTGGAACCACAGGTTTCAGTATAACAGGGAATTCTGGAACTAGTAGTTCTACAACAACAGGGAAGCTTCTTGGCTAGATCTAGCACCATACCCATTACAACTGTCCAAATGTATATTTATTCCATCATATTACCCCCAGATAGGAGCATCCCTGCCTAGAATAAACACTCAGTTAAAGCACTTGGCAGCAGGGACGCCTATTACATGCCACAATCCAGGACCTGGCTCCAAGTTCCCATAGACTGTTATTTGGCCATAAGTGATAATGCTATCGACCCCTGAGCAGTGACCACTCTCCAGGTGCATCGCTTACAGTATACACTGCTTCCCCCAATAATGTATAGTGCTCACACAACTCCTGAGAGAAGCGCTGGGTATTGATCAGGACATTGCATTAACTTCATCACAACCATTCATCATAATATGCTACATATAGCGACTGCTCTCAGCCCCACACGCAGCTTGGATTAGTAAATTGATCTAGTGATATTGTAACCAAATATAGACACAGCGAGGCGGCTGGGATCTCGCAAACGTGACTTTCCATATGCGTGACCATAAGGCGCATCTGCGGCCACAGGGACAAGATGCACGGTCTCGGGAAGAGACAGATGACATAGATAGATAGATAGATATATAGATAGATAGATAGATAGATATAGTTAGACATTTTATCTATCTAACTATCTATCTATCTATCTATCTATCTATCTGTCTGTCTGTCTGTCTGTCTGTCTATACATAATATATACATACATATGTATAGATAGATAGATAGATAGATAGATAGATAGATAGATAGATAGATAGATAGGGATTCATATATAGATAGATGCATTTCTATCTATCTATCTATCTATCTATCTATCTATCTATCTATCTATCTAACCAGCAAAAGGATAGATAGATAGATAGATAGATAGATAGATAGATAGATAGATAGATAGATAGATAGATAGATGATAGATAGATAGAAATATAGATAGGATTCATATATAGATAAATGCATTTTTATCTATCTATCTATCCATCTATTAGTCTGTCTATATATATCCAGACCAAAGGATATATAGATAGATAGATAGATAGATAGATAAGGATTCATATATAGATGGATGCATTTTTTCTGTCTATCTATCTATCTATATATATATATATATATATATATATATATATATATATATATATATATATATCCAGGATATATATACTAAAGGAGAGAGAGATATATATGAACAATTATATATATATATATATATATATATATATACATATATATATATATATATATATATAAATATATATATATATATATATGTATACATGATAGACAGATATGTCATTTATTAGGGATCAGAAAGAACTGGGCCCAATTCGCCCTGGGAAGCTTTGCTGGAGCCTGGACCTCTGGAGGAAGCTGCTGTTGGACCTCTGCTTCCTAAGGAAATCTGCTTGTACAGCAAGGAAGCCGAGTATGACATTGTGTGTCCCACCAGGAAATACAGAACACACTATCAGCGACCCAGAGCAGACTCCTGCTTATCTCTGGCAAGCCTCAAATCTGTTCTAGCACAGGGCCAGATGCCTGGTCATTTCCACGACAGGATTACAGGCTCCAAAACAGAAATAAATAAATAACAAACCCCAAAACACACAGAAATCAGAACGTGTGCGACTAACAGCCTCCACCCTGGCTGCACGACCTGCACAGATACTCCACAGTGTCATCTGGATGTGTCTGGGGCTTTACTGGATGCAACTGACACTATAAACAAACACTCACTTTACAGCCAAATAAACACGAGTGGGTAATTCGAGACCACACTACTCCACTACTTATATGGCGCTGTAATAATCGTTGTATATTTATACATTGCTGCTTGTTTGTATGTATGTAATATGTGTGTGTGTGTATGTATGTATATATATATATATATATATATATATATATATATATATATATATATATATAATGGAGATGATGCTTGCAGCGCCTTGCCTAGTGTTCTGCAGAGCAATAAGTGCAGTGGGTATATAAATGCAGCCATATAGAACTTGCACCGCTGTGACCATACTGTATATGGAGAGTGAGACAGGCAGATCCTGTTCTATGTCACCCAGCACACTGTATACAGAGCTGAAGGTAAAAGATGAACATAAATGGATACATATTATCCCAGCGCTTGTACGCCTGAGCTTGCAATTGAATGTCGGCTGGCAACAACATCTTTCCAATCACATTGCTACAACTTTCTCTGCTGCCAGATAATAATTCCCAACTCGCCAGTGAGGATTCGGGGTAACCTTCTCAGAATCCTGCACTGGGGGTACCAATACTGTAACAGAGCTTTCTATGTTTGCCATAAGTTCCATAAAGACGTCTTTGTTCTGAATAAGGCGATTTAAACTCCGTGCTGAAGACCCCTCTGTCTGCTGATGACTTTAATAACGGTATAAGACCATGCATTCAATCATAAACTACATTCTATACAGCATTGATGTGTCTTTCTGATGCTATAGAAGACAATCTACTAGTGCCTAAGAAACATAATAAACATCCACAAGTGCAAAAACATCAACATCATTTGCACCATCCAGAAGTGCAAACACAATAGTAATATAATAATAATAATAATAATAATAATAATAATAATATAATGTACACCCCCAAAAAATACATCCATAACCTGCCATTGTACATCATTCCTGTAATGAACACAGGGCACCTCTACATCACCCCCAAAACAATATCACAGTGCCCCATAGGCACCACTATAATGGTCCCCAGGAGTAGGCACTGCACAGTCTGTACACAGTACAATGGGTGTAACAATTGCTAGGACCAAGGTAAAAACTCCCCTGACTCTCAGCTGATGCTCTCATTGAGAAGCACTGAAACGTGACCAGGTACTTACACTGGAAGGAGTTCGAGATTCCCACCATTCGCCACAGGCTGGGTGACTGCAAAATAAAAAGTTCCTGTTTTCAGTGAATGGGCAGGGAAGGGGGAGGGAGGGGGTGCAAAAAGTCAAAAATGAAAACCAAAGTGAAGAAGAAGAAGAGGAGGAATGCAGCAAAGTCCAGATGATCCACGTCCAGTAAGTCAAAACTAAGTGAGGAACTCCAGCTGCCCACAGCTTAAAGCGCACTCCCCCGGTTCCTGAGGGTGGGGAGGCAGGGGGGCGGAGGATGGGGGTCTCCTCCAGGCTTGAGCTGCAATTTTAGCACTGACAAGCCCCTGATGGTGTTGCAGACAAGAGTGGTCTGACTGGGGGGGCGTCAGGAGTTGCTGCTGTCACTGGTGGTCTGCATTAGGCAGAGAGCTGTGTGTGGCTCTGTCTTGGAGGAGGAAGGAGCCTGATCTGTACTGATCTCCACCATAAGGCTGCAGTACAAGCTCTTACTTCCTTCTTCCTCCTCCCTCTCCTCCTCTTCACTCTGTTTATTTCTTTCTCTCCTGCAGTCTCTCTCTCTCTCTCCTCTCTCTCCTGCAAGGCTTTCTCTGTCAGGCTGTCTCCTTCTCCACTGTCAGACAGCACAGTGCCAGCAGACTGCCAGGCTCAGCTACCCAGGTGCAAGGGTGGGAGGGCTCCAAGCAGCAGTGGGAGGCAATGGAGGTAGCAGACATCTGTGTCATGAAGGGGTCAGGGGGGGTCAGGTAATGCTAACAATAGGGAGAGCACATTGCCTGCTCCTTTATACTGCCTTGTTCCCTCTGCCTCAGACCTGGTGGGCTTGTAACAGGCTTTCCCAAGCTGCCTGCCCTGCAGTAACCCAAGACAAGCACTTTCCCTCTGGCCATCTGGACGCAGAGCTCCTCCTGGCTGCTTCTCTGCCTGGGACTCATCACTGTGCAGACAGTGCAGATACCATCCAAGCCTCTCTTTCACATCTCCCCACTAATCCCCTTCTGTTACTACAATTTTTTTTTTTTTATTCTCAGTCTGCTTTTTTTTTTTTGCTGTTTTTTTATTTGCATTAAGTAATGGTCATGCAAAATACAAAGAGGTGGAACTTGTGCTTCTGTCCACTTGTCCCAGTGTCTCTAGGTTGTTCAGCATCTCTTGGCCTGAGATTGAAGACCTGCTGAAGGCTAGATATTCCGGCTTGGATAAGAGGATCCCTGAAGACAGCATTGGCAAGCCTTAGAAGAGACAAGATGGTATAAATAAAATAGTTGATGCCAGTCGTTTGGTTGGCAGCAGGATGGGAATGGGGCAGCAACATGACATTTGCAGAAATCAATTATTATTATTATTATTATTATTATTATCATTGCTATTATTTTTTAATAAATAATATCCATTTTTATATTTTTTATATTTATTGCTATTATTTTATATTTATCACACACACACAATTATTATTATTGTTAATATTATTCTTATCAACGATAATAATATTACTAAAAATAATAATATTAATATTATTATTATTAATAATAATAATAATAATAATAATAATAATACAAATCTAGTAATACTGACACAAGCTCATCTGTTCATTGACATACTTGTATATTGGGTATACTTGTATTTTGATTGTTGACATTAGAGAACAAAAGGTCAATTTATTCTCAGAGTGCGATAATGTGACAACAACCTTGATTAAGTACAAAAAAAAAATGAAATAGCCAAACATAAATAATAGCAAATGTCCAGTTAGTCATTACTGATAGGACAATGCCTTATTATTAATGAAGATATTAAATAATTCTGTGCATGTAGGTCAGTTATAATGAAAATGACTTGCAGTATTTTGGGTGCAGTTTTAATAATGGTAAATGCTAACTCCTTCCCTTAATTTGGCTTAAGGAATCATTAACTGCACTCAAGTCCCTTCTGTTACATTTTTCAATAATAACCCCCCACCCCCACCAACCTGATACCAAAATGCAACATCATTATAAGTGTTAATGACATTAATGCTACATTCAGCATTTGTTCTTTCTATAAATGACAACCCATATATAATTTCTCGAAATACTGATTTTTTTTTTAAATTAATGCATTATTAGTGGATCAGATTCTTAATCATTCTACCATTACGCTCACTTTTATGTGCATGGTTTTATATTCTACTATTTTATTTTATTCTATTGATTTTGTGTATATATATATATATATATATATATATATATATATATATATATATATAGATTAAACAGTAATAATACTAATAATAAATAACAATAATAAAAGAAAATCATACATACAAACACACATACACAGCCAGAAAGGCCTGCATGGAAATGATTGGATAACGATACTGTATGGACGTAGTAAAATTCCCCCAAAAAAATATCCGTAGCCAGAGAATGGAAATACTATAATTGCCAAAGACAGACCCAGTTGTAATTAATTATTACACAGTGATATTAATTAAATAAAATAAAGAAATACGATTTTAAAAAAAGTTCATTTATTTTATTCCTGCCACCTTTTTTTTGCCTGTAAATTTCATATAGACACTGAAGCTGAACACACTGTCTCATACACACTTATTGATTCAACAAACCACCGCAGATGTTCCCAAGGATTAACTCCTGCCTTTGCCGGATAATATTGATGTAAGGTTTAATTCAATGTTTCTGTTCTTCAGTAAGGAAATGCAATTCCCAGTGTGTTTCTTCCTAAAAATTGTCCAGATTCATTTTCTTATGATGGAAACGGCAGTTATATAGTTTGGCTATGTGATATGGTAAATATTTATATAAAAAAAAAAAAATCTTAATTGTTCCATATACAAATTAATACAATTATTAAATATTGTTTTTGATTAGTATTTGTGCAGGCTATAAAGACGCAATGGAATTGCCTCCCTTCTTTTTCTGTTTTGCTTCATTTTCTACCTATCTAGATACTATAGGACCATGTCACGTAATACGGTGGTAGTAGTCCACTGTCAGGACGTAGTGCAAACCTTTGCCACACATACATAGGGTTTGTAATATGGATTTGGGAGGACATAAGAATTTGCAATAAATCTCATTGGCCATTGTGCTCTCGGGAATTCTCTACCTCTCCCTATTAGACTACATAACATTAAACAGGCTCTTTAGACTTCTTCATTAAACCCATCCATCTCTCATCCTAACCTTCTGTTTATGCTCACTTCTACCCCTTCTATGTCACTCCTGTAATTTCAGCATCCTCCTTCACGCCAACCTAAGTTCACAATATGCAACATAGCAGTGGGTGATAGCGAGAGGAATAGAGTGACAGGAAGAGGCAGAGGGAGGCAGAGTGTGATGAAAAAGCAGTGGATGACAGGAAGGGTGGTTTCGACAGTAGTGGGGCCTCAGGGGCCCTGGGGCACTGCACCTGCTGCACCAATGGTAGTTCTGCCTCTGCCTTTACCTATGAATCAAAGCTCTCATGAGCAGGGCCCCCTGTCCTCATGTGCTTCTTACTCTTTTAGAAAATTCTTTAATCCATACTCCATTCAACTGCACCTCACCCTACAGTAGGTCTCTTCCACCCTCATAATTATTACAGTGTCTTGTCCCCTGATGCAACTATCCCTATTTACCATGTACTTGTCCTAAATAGCCTTGTACTATAAGTCATTGTTTTCTTGTATTTGCTCATTTATGTTTTCTGTTAGGCGCTGCAGAACCCCTCTGCACCATATAAATAAACTATAATAATGATATTAATAATAATAATTTGTAGTCCATGTCGTAAATGTCCCTGATTCATGTCCAGATCCCTGGCAGTACTGGCTGGCACAGGTAACAGTCTTACCAATTCATCACTCCTACAGCTATCTCTATGTAGGTGCGAAACCAGATTATCTACTTCACACCTGCGAGCATGAATTTGGCCTTAAAAGGTCAACATAAAAAAAAATGAAAACAAAAATAATAATCTATATAATAATTTCATAAGGTGTCTCCCATCACCTAAATGCACAGTGGAAGCCACGGAGAGAGATGCTTCTCCAATTGTTCCCACTGCAAGGGTTAGTATGGAAGCAGGTGTTGGTGGTGGACTGGTCTGAGCGCGGTGTCTATAGTGGAGGTTGGGATGGAGAGGAGCAAGTTGGGGTTGTGGTGGAGATGAGTGGCAGTCGGAGGCAAGGTTGACATCAGAGGGTGGAGCAGTGTGGGAGGGGTAAACTGAGGTGACATTGTATATACATTTGATCTATTTATTAATAGTTTCTTAAACAGCGCAGCAAGTTCTGTTGCACTTTACAATTGTTAATATTGATAAAACAAACTGGGTAGTACAGACAGTCAAAATGGTAGGAAATGCGCAAATCTATTAGGAAATAGGCATTGATATACAAGGATAGGTGTTAGCTATTGCATAATGGTCCCCCAGATTGCAAAGGTTCTTGGAGGGTTGTATGATACGGTGACTGCAATGTTGGGCTGGGGTCAGGAGGATGGAAGGGTGAGAGAGAAAATAAGTGAGTATATGTTTGTACTGTACAGTGGAGATGTCATTGGATAGAAAAGATTTATGAAGGTTATGTGGGTGTTCTGAAATCTGAAAAGCTTGCCTTATGAGGGGAGTTTTCAGGGAACGCTTCAAGGTTTGGAGACTAGAATCTTATTGTGCATGGGAGAGCATTCCACTGAGTGGGTGAATCCTGAAGAAAGTCCTGCAATCATAAAGGGGAACAAGTAATGTGTGTGGATGAGAGCCCTAGATCATGTGAAGAGCAAAGAGGTTGAGTTGTGAAATATTTTGAGATAAGAGAAGAAATAGATGTTGGTGTAGTTTGGTTTATAAACTATGATCAGTTTCTGAAATTATTTTCCCCTTTCACTTGCATGCTCTCCTCCACGTCTTCAAACTCAATGTCATTGAAGTCCCCCAATCTACCTCAAACCTGCGGAAATATTAATGCTATACATTTTCAAGAACTTTCCTATTCTTTGCAACATCTGCTCTCACCTATTTCTGCTCTTCACTACTTCTGAGTTGGCTGTATCACACCTGAACCAGACTTAAAATAGCCCTTGATGAGGTGGCCCAAACTACCCATCACACTCCACATAGTGCTACATGCCAGCCATGACACTCTAAATTAACAACACACCTACCAAAACTCTCACAAAAAGTTTAACGTAAATGGCGCAAACTCGTAGTCCAATAGACTTCCTCACATGTGAGACCTACCACTCCTATTGTAATGCCCTGGACACTGCCAAACAAACATATTACCAAACTCTCATCTCTGCTCAAACCTCTAACCCCAATTGACTCTTTCATACTTTTAAATCACATCTCAACCCTCCATCACCCAAGCCACCAGCCACTATCAGTGCTCTATGTCTTCAGGACACAACCCTTTCTTGGTTCTCATCCTACCTATCTAACCTCTCTTTCGGTGTTCGGTTCTATGATTCCACGTCATCTTCACTTCCTCTATCAGTTGGAGTACCTCAGGGCTCAGTCTTGGGTCCTCTGCTTTTCTCAATCTATACCTCATCTCTTGGCAAACTAGTCAGCTCTTTTGGATTTCAGTATAATCTGTACGCAGATGATACTCAAATCTATATATACTCCCCAGACTTATCAACATCTGTATTGCTCCATGT
Organism: Crinia signifera; assembly: GCF_055691185.1. NCBI lineage: Eukaryota > Metazoa > Chordata > Amphibia > Anura > Myobatrachidae > Crinia > Crinia signifera. The sequence continues at coordinate 40,341,225 of NC_139221.1, read as the reverse complement.
CACTGAATGCCTTTCTGCTGTTTCATCATGGATTTCATCTCGCCACCCCAATCTGAATATTTTTAAAACAGAATTAATAATATTTCCACCAAAAAATAGTAGTTACCAACCTGACATCTCTATCACTGTTGAGAATACAACAATTAATTCTACCCCACAAGCTCGATGCGTAGTTGTCATCCTTGACTTTGAACTGTCCTTTGTTCCCCACATTCAATCTGTCTATCTGTGACATACATCTAAAAAAGCATATCCAAAATATGCCCATACCTTACACAAGACACTGCTAAAACTCTAATCCATGCTTTCATCATCTTCCATATTGATTATTGCAATAGTCTCCTTAATGGTCGTTACCAATACAGACACTCACCACAACAATCCCTCATGAATGCAGCTGTGAGACTAATCTTTACTGTCAAGATGGTGTACATTTCAGGAACGTCAGAAGAGAGGAGTTCATCATGGTAAAGACTAGCCTGAAAATGTACAGCTTAGTTGGTCATTCGGTGACATTTCCAAAGCATTATTACTCAAATGAGTTAAAGGGTCAAATGCAAGCACTCCTTTTCATGCGCACTGGACAGGGCAGGGCTCAGGTGATTCTGTGAGGGTGTGGAGAAATCTGGGATGCATGCCCATGCCTCCGGAGTATTTGTCCCCCTTAATGGCTTGACCACCACTATGCCTCTTCAACAAGTCCTCTCTAAATAAACTCCACCCCTTAGCGTTCTTGGTGACATGAAGACCATCTAGGTGTATACATGCATACAGGATGGTGGCATGCCAATCATAGTTTTGTTTTTGGTAAAGAGATACTGCAGCCAAGGCTGCCATCATGGGGAGACTACCGGGACTGCAGTCCTGGGCCTGGACTGAGGGAGGTGTGGCCTTTGCGCCTACACCATGTAGATAAATCCATGCATGACTGAGTGTGGATCCTGGTCTAGGCCTATGGAGCCTCTGGTGCTTGCCGGCACCTACTTGGTATGTTGATTAAAGTTTTCTCTTTTTGGTTGAGATGAGGCGCAGGTGACATTATGACATCATACACACCACACAGCAGCCTTCTGTAGTATGAAGAGGACTACTGCAGCCAAAAGACACAGTAGAAGGTAAGTGGCTGTGGCCTGTGGGAGCTGGATGTTGAGGCTGACTGGAGACAAACAATGGGTCTGGCTTTAAAGACAGAAGGGAGGTACTGGCCGAAGACACAGAAGGTGGATGCCTGGAGATACAGAAGGGGAACTGGAAGGAGACACAGAAGGAGAGCTGGCTAGAGATTCAAAAGTGCATCTGGCTGGAGAAACAAAAAGGGGGGGGGCTAGCAGAAGATGCAGATGGGGGCAGTGATACTGCGCATTCTGGGAAATGGGGCCCCACAGTCTATTTTACCTCCACAGAGGGGGCCCTTCCTCTTTCATCAGATTAACTCTAGTGTGTAAAGCCTGCCCCCCCCCCCCCCACACACGCATTAATGAAGTGCAACATGCTATTAGGCAGTGACTTAGCAATAGCCCCATTACACCCCTGTCAGGACCTGCAGATACTTGTATGCAGTGCCTATCCCAAATGTCCCATTTCAATGGGGCAGATGGGACAGACCCTTGCAGCAGTCGAAGGGAGGGGCGGGTGTCCCCTAACAAAGCAGTTACCAGGAGGGGGGGGGGGGGGGGTAGCTTGAAACTTTCTATGGAAGGGGTCTGACATTTTTCATAGTTACTCAACTGCTACAAGGGCTCCCCACGTTCCCCAAAACAATAAAAGTATTTTTTTAACCTGTGAAGATTACATAAAAATACTTAATTCAAGTAATAAAGCATTTGGAAAGTATATATATATATATATATATTTAGTAGCGGTATACGTCATTTTTGGTTATCAGGTTCCTCAGTGACTGGCAGTGGTTGCCACTGGCGATCACAGTATTATTGCCATCAATAACCACTAATAAAGGAAAACGCACAACTAGATTGTGTCGGCACATATTGGTGTGGTAGACGCACACAAGGGGGGGCATGAATGGGGGAGGGAGGGTACTGATGACGCATTTTGCAGCACTGTGTCATTGGGGTGAACTTGTCCTCCAGAAAAGCTGACAAGTATATAGCAGACAGGCTTGTACTATAAACTTGCCAACGCCAGATCTGATATATTGGAGTCTGTTGATGGATTTAAGCTGAAAGGTTCTTTCCATGGTGTGTATATATTGATGGTATGCACTGTTTGGTTAACCAGGCTAACAAAGATTAAACAGCTTATATACACTGTGTATGTGCCAGTTGTTACATAGTCTATCACTTTGTTCTTGTGAATTTCAGCTGTGATGTCATCAGAATTTTAAATACTATAGTAAGTTTAAAAGGCATCTCATATATTATTTGTTGGCTATTAATAAACAATAGAGATTTAAAGAATAATGGAAATGTATCCAAGATTACACTTAATCTTTATTATTAAGGGGTCATAATGTATTAGTGGTGCTCTCTGGATGCTTGGTAAGCTGGCACCCAACTGCCCTGTACTGCTCCACATACAATGTCAGTAATGTAGAGTGTGCATAAGTAGCGGGTACACTAACACATCAGGCTTTGAAAAGAAACAGAAACACTTGGCCAAATGTAATAGGGTGAGAGTTTCAGAAAGTTAGAGATTTTGGGAGAGTTTTCCCATGTTTTTTAAAGCAGCAATCAATTACATGGCAAAATCTACCTGGTTTTGCAGTGTAATTGATTGCTGCTTTAAAAAACATGGGAAAACTCTCCCAAAATCTCTCACTTTCTGAAACTCTCACCCTATTACATTTGGCCCACTGTGTTAGTTTATCAGCGGATAAATGGTTTGGCTGTTTCTGTTCATGAAGGAACTAATATTCAATTAGAATGATCAAAGCTCGTAGAGAGAAAAAGTTGACAAAGCACCAGTACCGGCCCCCAACTGTTATTTTTAAACATGGTCAGTGCCGTGCCAGTTAGGAGCTGATGGATTGGTACTTTATGTTTCTCCAAGATTTAATAAATCTCACCCTTAATCTGAGAACCGTTTCTGTAAAATAAAATATTGAACCAAAAATAATGAACCACACAGTCATGCATATATTTGCCTTTATGCATCTCTGCTGTAGAAACATCCCTGTCCATACCAGGGTTTGATACTGTACCTGTCATCATCATCATCATCCGTATGCACTTGCACCAACGCTATCCCAGGTGCCAACTGGCCAATGTGCACTTCCGAGCAACTCTGCTCAGCCCGCAATTCCATTACAGCCCTCCCTGAATATTGCCTACATGTGTAGGTCCAGTTATAGGTAAAGTACACACCAGTTACGGGCCCTTCAGTTGTAAATTGGGATACAATTTAAATGCGTACAACTTTTCACTGAACATGATCACCGTGTGGTGCCATGTTATGTACAATGCACATTTTGTATAAAGCCTGGTAAAGTGATCAATGGGTGATAAAGTGGAAGGTGGTAACGCACCAGCCAATCAGTTGTGTTTAAAAATTTACAGTTAGAAGTTGATTGGCTATCACTTCACTTATACCCCTTTTACTCCAAAAATCCTGGATCCGACCCAGGAATTTGGAAGAAGGATCCAAGCCGGCCCGGATCTGGGATTTACACCGTTTACACTGTGGTGCCCACCCACAGTGTAGACGGAGGCGGCGCTTAAGATGATGTAATTTCCAAGCACCGGGACTGCGGAGATCTCCGCCGGAAACACAGATTGCCATACCAAGGTAAGCTGCTGGGCTGCCCCCAGCCCCTGTGCACCCCCCCCCCCCCCCAGCCATCATCTGTGCCGCACACAGGCATCCATTCACCTCCTCCGCTGCCGCCGCTGCTGTCTGCTATACGCTAGATAGAGTATAGCAGACAGCAGCGCAGGCTGTCTGTGCCCCCCCCCCCCTGTCCAACCAGGTTGCACGTCCCCCATTGATGTAAATGGGAGCTGGGTCGGATTTCACCGCCCTCTACCCAGGTCCTAGCCTTGTTCTACCCAGGTCAGGACCTGGGTAGAAGTCCTGTGTAAAGGGACACGGCATGTCCCATTTACACCGCCGCTGACCCGGGTCTGACCCGCCAAAAACCCAGGGTTTTGTGGCGGTGTAAAAGGGGTGTTTGCCTATTGATGGGTTATATTAATCTTTAGAGCAGACGGGGCAAAGGCTGGATTCCTATAGAGGCGTTTCCATGCTGTGCCACCAGAATGGGTATGACACTCTGCCTCTAACAGTTGGGGTCTATGTACAAACCTTGGAGATGGATATAAAGTACCAGCCAATCAGCTTCTAACTGTCATGTTACAGGTTGAGTTTGAAAAATGAAAGGAGCTAGTTGGTTGGTACTTTTTCTCTGTCTAATTTATCTCTCTAAGGGACCCATTTATCATGTATCGCATTTACAATGCAAACTGGGTGGAATGTTTCCTGCCCAGGATCGCATTGTAAAATGCGATCCTATCGCAGGAATGTATCATCCCACAAGCGCAGGGACAGGGCTCCGAATGTTGATAGCCCAGGCATGTGAACAAATGCTGCCCGATATTGATACATTGGGCAGCTTTGCATCCCACAAAGAAACCTATGGGGGATGCGTCCGGCGGCGATGCAGGGGGGGTCTCCGTTCCCTGCTGCATAGAATTTGATTTGACGGCAGATAAGAACCACTTGGCCCATCTAGTCTGCCCCTTTTTAAAACCTGTTGCCTCAAACCATATTTGATCCTTATTTTTTTGTAAGGATATCAATATGCCTATCCCAAGCATGTTTAAATTTCTCTAATGTGTGTGCCACTACCACCTCTGATGGGAGACTATTCCACTTATCTACTACCCTTTCTGTGAAGTAATTCTTCCTCACATTTCCCCTGAAGCTTCCTCCCTCTAGTGTCAGTGCATGTCCTCGTGTTCTGCTGCTCCTCTTCCTGTGAAGAATGTCTCCCACCTGTACCTTGTTAAAACCCTTGATATATATGAACGTTTCTATCATGTCCCCCCTTTCCCTTCTCTGCTCTAAAGTATACATATTAAGATCTTTTAGTCTTTCCTGGTACGTTTTGTGATGTAGGTCATGCACCATTTCTTTGTACAGTCTCTAATGTATTTATATCCTTCTGGAGATATGGTCTCCATAAATGAACACAGTACTCTAGATGAGGTCGTACCATCTAGAGTACTGTGTTCAGTTCTGGAGGCCATATCTCCAATCCCCCTTTGGTACATTCGGGGGATACTTAATATTTGCGGCTAACCTCCGAAAATGGGTGTTTTCAGGGATTTAGCTGCAAATATTTTTTGACAAATGTGGCCCTAAAAGACTTAGTACATAGACCCCATTATTCGTAAGCTCAGGTTCTTCTAATATGGATCTTGAAATATTGGGGCTCTAAAAAATTTAGGTGCAAGAGATATGGAGTGTACCAATGAGTGAACTCTACAATATTCAAATTTGAAACAGTACCAGCTTTAAACTACTAGTATTCACATTCAATAGTAAACCTGGTTCCATCCCAACTAGTATTTACATTTGATAAATCGCACTCCAACTCAACACACATTCAAAGAACAGCCCCCTTACAAATTCAGTATTAAAATCTATTGTCACATTGACTTAAACTAATACACAACATTTTGACAGTACTATTATATTAAAAATCACAACAATTAAATATATAGCACCAAACAATATATTAATAGTCCTATGAATTGGACACGCAATGTAATGATTCCTGCTTTAACCACAAACAGTTGATGTGTATATAATATAAAGTTGTGTTGCAGTTTGAGAGACTTTTATAGCTTGTTTGCAGTTTTTCAGCTTGACCTTCATAAATTAATTAGTGGCCTGCAAAATGCTGAAATACACAGAATATTAAACTTTGCATAATCATTTTTACTAGCGTGTATCCCATAATTTGCATGTTGAAATTAAGCAGTATAGGCCTAAATATTGAAATTCAATTTTGATTTTAGCACTGAGAAGAGATGTTTGCTCCCTGGTCTATAAATTTAGGGAATTTAGTATTCAGATTCATGGCCAAATGTATCAAGCTTTAAAAAGTGATGAAGTGGAGAGTGATAAACAAACAGCCAATCAGCTCCTACTTGTCATTTTTCGAATCCAGCCTGTAACATGGTAGGTAGGAGCTGATTGGCTGGCTTCTACCTTGCTTGATAACTTTTGCCCCATTAAGTTGCATTTGTTTTCAATACTATATACAGAATTGGCAGATTATATATATATATATATATATATATATACAGATAGATAGATAGATAGAATATAATGGGGTAACTTACCATTACAGGTATGGCAGGACAAGAGAGGCTTCCTCAGTGATGAATATCACCATTAACCAAAATTCTGGAGGGGGAAGACCCCTTCATTGGGGTGTCCCCACTTCCCCAGGGTTCCTGCCCAGGCTGACCGGCCAGGGGGTTAATGCTTTGGTGAAGGGGACTTGTATAAAAAGTCTCCCTCCGGTTGTGGCATTACCCTGCTGGCTGGTTGGGCCTGGTGCTGGTTTTCAAAATACGGGGGTCCCCTACATATTTTGTCCTATTTTGGGAACCAGGACTGGGCCTTGGGCCTGGTGCTGGTTTTAAAAAAAATACAGTTTGTTTCATGATTTTTTCAAAACCAGGATCGGCTCTTCGAGCCTGGGGCTGGTTACTGCTGTGGGGGGATCCCACGTCATTTAAAAAAAAAGTTTTTTTATTTTTTCTATTTTTTTTTACACTGCAGCCTGCACGGATCTGACTGATCCGTATTCTTAGCAAGTTTCCCCCTATATGTCTGACTTTTCCTGCATAATTAGTAGTCACTACAACACAACTGTTGGAATTGTGAACGTGACCAACACAGTCGGATGAGATTTAGGAAAAATAAAACTGCGAATAATCATCGCTTAACGTACATCAGCTGCTGCTGTACTGTGCACTGCTGGATGCTTGGAAATGGGTCAAATAGTTTTGGATAGAAGCAAATGATCTTTAGAATGAGCGCAAGCTGACTGTGATCCCATCAGTCACAATGCTAACGGGAAGAAAAGGCTGTCTCAGTAACAGCACTCTGGGCCGCAAGAAATTGAATGAAATATATATGGTTTGTCTGCAGATGTATTAATCTTACATGTAATTATACTTAGACAGTTAGCATTCTTTTGATGCCCTGGTTAATTAGCATCACAGCTTCGATGGTGGAAGCCAAGTCATCATTTGAGGGTGGGCTTTCGATCTCCATTTCTTCATCCGATGTCCAATCTCCTGTAGGAATGATAGAAGATCTTTGCGCCTTTCTCTATGGAACATCTCTGGCTGTGGCTGCAATTATGCAGTGGTGGTCATCCTAGGATTGGAGAAAAGCTAAGAAAATCTATGTGGTAGACACAATGCAAAAAGCGGGGGGATAAAGGGAGTCCAAAAGAACCAGCGGTCTACAGGCGATTATTAATTAATTATGTTTCTGCATTCCTCATTTACTGACTTAGAAGTTTAAAAACAAACCGCTCGCTCTTATGACAAGACATTTTTATCATTTCCGTTGATGGCTTTTTATAGTCTTAGATAATACTATCCAGTATGTAAGGGTCATGCAAACTAAATCAAAGATATCACAATTGCGTTTCATTTAAACGGTTTCTTTATTTAAAGAAACCGTAAAAACCGTTACCTGTATTAAGTATTCGGCTCCATGATTAACGGCCAATTCATTTAAAGACCTAGTTGTATGAACCCAGTCATTAAGCAAGGAGCATCTGTATCTATTTACAAGTAGTTAAACAGATGGAGCAGCTCTCGCCAGCCTTCTCCAGCTGACGGAAGGGGGCTTGACCATCCCGTTCTGTCTGCGTCCTCCGCAGCCCTCTACAGCTCCCCCGCAGCTCCACCCAGCTCCCTGCCCATCTCACTGAAGCGGAGACGGGCAGGGGAAGTGGTCCCCACCACCGCACTGATGGGGACGCATCTGCATGTGAGACGGACCACCTCTCTGCCAACCTGTGTCACCTAAGGGAATCTGGCGATTCCATCTGTATGTACTTTATTCAATACAAAAGAGGTGCTGACACCTAATTCAATCACTGTGGAATGGAAACTACAAGGCCCATGCGGAAATAATATATAGATTTATAGCTAGGGCCTCTGGGACAGTCCAGTAATATCACACACATCACGGTGCACAGGAAAATATGTTTGGCTACTGCATTAAGCGGCAATGTGATGAAGTGGAAGGTGATAATGCACCAGCCAATCAGCTCCTAACTGTCAAGTTACAAGCTGGGTTTGAAAAGGCATAGTTAGGAGCTGACTGGCCAATGCGTTATCACCTTCCACTTCTCCAGGTCCAGGATTAATACCTCTGCCCCAAAGATTATATTGAATTCCACCCTATATCTGATGTAATCAAATATTTTTATTTGGGAAGATGGATTTTGAATTGATTGGAGAAAATAGTATTTGTGATTATCCAATAGGGAGAAGCCTGGAGAGGAGGCCACTCATTCTCAGAGAAACATGTTACTGCCAAGCTTAGCTGGCTGCAGAATTGCTTTCTATTAATATGTATTATTTGGAATTGGAAGTTATATGAATCAAAGGTAAGTCCAATCTCACATCTTCCAGCCCACCGTACAAGTTCTTAAACAGATTTTTACTATATCAACATTAATGATTTAACAGATTTACGTGAAAGCATAAAACCTGAAATCTGAAAGTATATTTTATAAAGGCAAAGAAAAAGATCAGGAAGCTGTACCATGCATCATCTCAAAAACATTCAGAACAATGTTAATTGCATGTTTAATTAAGAAAAGTAGTGCAATTATTTTGAATTAAGTTTTTTTTTTTTATTAAATTGGCACCATGACAGTGCATCCCTATGTCTACACAATGCGCATAACATGCCAAGACATATATTAACATAATTAGATGTAATTAATACCCTCTATTTTCTCATTAAATTGAATCAGCACTGAATTGTCTAACAAATGGTCTAAATTTAAATGTCCTTATTTATTTATGAATTTATTTTGGTAAGCAGTTTACTTTGGTCTTAGGAATTTTGGTTTGAAAATTAAAATTAAATGAAAACTTGATTGCAGCTAAAAAAAAAATAGGAATATTGATGATATTTCAGATACTTGTTGGCAAATAAATTTGTACATTGATTCCAATTTACTAAAAGTTTGACCCCCTTGGAGATTCAGGCAATTTGCAGAGCATAGGATGTTATTACCAAGTACAGAATCACATGCTAATAGTTTCAAAAGTTTAAAGCTGCTCAGACTCATTCTTTGTGGATCGGCTGGGGAAATCACCTGTGGGTGCTGTCTCCCTCATTTGTGTCTGATTAATTGTTTTCCTTTTTTCTTTCACATTTTATGTGCCAACTATTAAACATGATTGTTTTCCCTACCTGTCATTAGCACCATCCACTAATTGGGTGCAGAAATACACAGATAATTCATTGCGCTTTTACAGAAACCGTGGTATATGCAGGGGTGATTTAAGAGAGGTGCAGACCCATGAACAGACTTTGTGTAAGCTATCTCCTCTCTGTGGCACAGACTCTGGAATTCTGTCAGGGGGCCTGGAAAGGTGACACCTGTGTACGGTCCACAACACGAGCACCACTCTAGTGACACCTCTGCTGTTGTAAACGCACAAAATTGCCTTCTTTTTTTTTTTTTTTAGATGTGCAGCACTTTTGTCCAGAGACCCTAATCCATCCAAATTTTGTGGATCCGGACTGAACTAAAATCTGGTCCGGAACCCTTGAGATGCAATCCAAACCAAGTCGGGATTCAAATCTTGGTTCAGAATCTGGATTTTAAATATGAATTTCAAATTTTGAATTCCAAAATTATGTAATTATGTTATTTTTAGCTGTTTTATCAGTTTTTTTTATCAATGATTATCACATTTTAAATGATTGTACAACAATCCGAAATCTGAACCGACATCAGAGTGGCTTTTCCGAAACCAAAACACAATGATGACTTAAACCCAAATCAAAAACAAAATCCCAGTAAAGTTAATGCCTAGATAGTAAAATGCCTAAATGGCTTGGAGCATTTAAAATGTGAAGCAAAGTGGACGCAATAAAACCACAAATGATCTATAGGGCCCTGGATGCCTAGTTTAGCTTCAGCGTACTCACAACAATTTCAGTGGTAAATAATATCCAGTCCAGTACATATTTGTCACCAAACCCCTTCTCTAGAGAAAGATAAAATCATGAATTGATCTAAAATAATGTTCCTGGAAAGTTGCAGAAGATTTTTCAAAAGAAGGATAAATTCTGCATTCTATGGAAAGAATAGTAACATTGTGAAATTCTTCTGTGACTTATTATCACCAATGATCAGCAGAAAAACTTTTATCAGTCACCAGAATTCTCTAAAGTAACTTTAGAATTATTTTCCATGTTCTAGATTGTAGTCTAGTCTCTAATCAGGGCCTTTAAAGTTCAATTGCGTTTCTATCATGCCTTCATTTGGAAAGTAATTAGGATACAATGACTATATTTAATATTCAGTGCAGATTGCTTTGCTACTAACACATTTCATACTATGCTGTTTTTGGATACTGGAGAAGTTAGCCTACATGGGCCACACCAAAGGTATACCATGCTGTGTAGCCATGGCAACATCACTAGATGGCAGATATGCTGTACTGCAGAGATGGAATTACAGATTGAATGGGGACAACCCAATGTGTGCCAGTGGGCTGTCTGTCATGTGGGTTATGGCCACAAGTCAACAAACTAAATCCCACTGATATGTCAGCCCACTGGGAATCTTCCCAGTATGAACTATGGCCAGATCCACCCCTGCCTAGGCCTATCCTTGTTGCAAGAGATCAATCTGAAATTGGACTGATCACTACATACTCACAACTCTCTGTGCTCTCTGAGAAAGCTGCCAATCATTACAGGCAGAGAAACGCATAAGTGCGGGTTGAGGATCTCTTATCCGAAATGCTGGGGACCACAAACTTTTTGGATAAAGAATTATTCTGGATTTTTTTACCTACTTACCTGGTCCCCTGGAAGTCCCTCGCATCCATAGTGTCCCCCATCGTCCACGGCAACCATCCAGATCCGCCTTTAGTGGCAGCCCCGGTCCCAAGGATGCACTGGATGTCGTGGACATCGTGGGACAAGGTGAGTATAAAAAAAGGTGGTTGGGAAAAAAAAATTAAAAATCACGAATTATTCTGAAAACCTATGTTTTTCGGAATATTTTGGATAAGTGATCTACGGTTAAGGGATACTCTACCTGTACCAGCATCTACACATTGTCCATCTGTGGACAATGAACTCTAGATCAGACAGACTGGAGTGCTAACCAGCCAGGAGCTGTCATTTAAAAAAATGTATACCCGGGTGGCCACCACTCTATGCCTTGATTTTCGGGCATAATGTAGCGGTAATCAGAACAATACCAAAGAGAACAGGAGTGGTAACTATACCAATGCAAAATAACCTTTTTATTATTATTTGCCAGTACGGTACATATTTTTTCTGAGTTTTATAACAACTACTAATAAGGAGAAATCCATTACTGCATCTATCTTTAATGGGACTTTCTGAGATTCATTCACTAACAAAGGAATCATTTATATAATATTAGAGACTATGAGTTATGGCTCCACTTGCCTGTGAATACCCTGAATGACTGAAATCCCATACCATCACTAACCCTCATAAATATATTAACATCTATCTAAGAACGCGAATAGAACTGGACGGTACTAACCACTATTAGTTGTGTTCTCTTATTAATTTTTGCTTATTTTATAGATATTTTTTGATTGTATGTGTACTGTACTGTATGTTTATTAATATTTAATATATATTTCTTTATTATTAAATTAGTTCATATTTTAGCGCAGTCTCATTCTTGACTTCCTCCTACATATCCACGGTCCACTTATCCTCTGTGGGATCGCTCAGTTGCTGGCCAGTTATGTCCACTCAGCTGCAACCGAGGATACCACTGAGATGCATAAGATTCCGATTTGCCTGGAATGGCCCAAAATTGCCTTACACTCTATGGCGTACACTCAGTCTGCCAAAGATTATCCACAGCCGGACTTGCATGCAACTCGGAATCGCATGTAGGGCTCTTGTTGGTGACCTAAGGAAGAGATTTGGTAATCACGTTACAATGGGCAAAATGTATCAAAACTTGTAAAGAGATAATATACTAACCCAGTGGTTCCCAAACTTTTTTGAATCACGGCACCCTAGAGCATCAAAATATTTTCAAGGCACCCCTAGGCCAAATGCTTCTTATTGAGAAATTCAGATAAAAAATATTAAATTAAGTACATTGTGTTTATATGTCACAGTTATCTGGTGAGAGACAGGATTTGCTTCTGTTTGTCCACATATATTATGACTGGCAGCCACCAGCACTGGTTTTGCCTGGTACATTGACCATAAATAATATGAATTCATCTTGGTCTACCAATCCAAGTCACCCCTGCAAGTGTCCTGAGGCACCCCAGGGTGCCTCGGGAACCATTGTACTAACCAATCAGCTTCTCTTTGCCATCTCACAGGCTGTGCTTAAAAAATGACAATCAGAAACTTACTGGTTGGTATTTTTCTCAATTCCTTTTAATATTTCTCTCCCCGATTTGGTATATCTCCCCCAATTACTGCACAACTGGGATAATTGACTTATTTCTCTTTCGGATTTTCAGAACCTCATTGCCGATGTCCTATTCCTTATTTATTTTTTTCATATGAGAATAGATCATTGTTCCCTGTAAACGAGAACGCCAGCTATTTAATTTCCTCTTTCTCTGTTCAAGCTTGTGGGGTTCATATGAAGTCTCTCCTTTCACCAGTGCTGCTAATGTTGTAACAGCTCACAAGCCGCAATGATTGACAACATATCGGAACACAATCAATAAACATTGACACTCCATGTTCAAGAAATAAAAGATAGTTCTTGTCACCCCTTCCCGTGTGTCCCCGATCCACAGATTTTCCACTTGGCAGCCCGAACATTGAGGGGTAGATTTATTAAGCTCGGTGAAATGATAAAGTGTCTGGTCTTTATCACCGACCAATCAGCTGCTGCCTGTCATTTTTCAAACCAAGCCTGTAACTTCACATTATCACTTCACCAAGCTTAATAAATCTGCCCCTGTATTCCAACTGTCAAGTTAGTGTTGGAAGAAACGAAAACGGTTTCTGAATGTCAAGAGTTTCCGACAGTCGGAATCCCATATTGAATACTCCCTAATCTTAAAGAAATGATTTTAATTATTTTTGGAGATCTATTTAATTGAACAAAATACGCCCAAAAATCCAAAGAGCCTGAGACCGGAATTCTCACCAAATGTATTTTGCCTTTTTTAAAGGACCGCGTGAATAGGTCAACATCACATTTTATTGCACTTATATTCTAATTGAAACTGTTCATTCTAACTGGAAAAATAAGATCCTTTAATTACAGATCTTTAAAGTGTATTGGAAGATATTATTACTTTGTACCCTGATACTCAGGAACTTTAGGTTCATACACAGAGGGCCCGTCTTAATGGACTAATCTATCAAAAGAAACCTTACAGTCTGCTGAATAGATTTTATTGTGTTGTTGGACGATCAAAGGCTTATTATTGTATTGATCTATGAAAATATGAGGCAGAGGTCATTGACTCACTTTGTAATCCCCCAGGCAAGAAGCCATTACCATCATTAATAGAGGCTTTCGGTGTAAAATAGCTGTACAACTGCAAACACTCTGACCTTAGTTATAGAATTAGGCTAATGAAACCGCCTTCACCAGCATAGGAGTTGAATGTACAGCAATGTGCGGTCTTATGCAAGTGATGGGCTTCAGAAACACATAAAATAGTAACGACCTTCACTGGGTATAAATAAAGACAGATGCCATTGACATAGACAGATGATAAAAGTAATGCTGTGACCCTCACTCTATAATTTCAGTGTCTCACTTAATACATTACACAAAGACGGACAAGGTTGTTGAGTAGCAAACAGATGAGAAGATCAAGGGAGGTGGAGTGGGTCTGCTTTTGAAAGCTTACAATATAGTGGGGGGTATATCATACCTTCAGTCCTCAGCAGGAGGGACGCAGACCCGAAGCTCACCCGCGCCATGCTGAAAATGTTTTGGGGCGTGGCCCAAAAAGGGGGTGTGGCCTATAATTGTGGCTATCCAGCACCCAGCATCTATTCACGGCAACAGTGGGGACTCCCAACTGACCCCCTGGCTGCGGGACACTGCTGGCCCTGGACAGGATGCAGGAACATCCCTAATTACCAGGATGTTCCTGCGGTAAACAGGACAGTTGGGAGGTGGTATGTAACGGGTACTACTAATGCTACCATGGGTCCTCTGCCCTTGGAGACACTTGTAGGGTAACATACTCCCTCTGCCCTGAACCATAAGGTGGCAACATTTTAGCAACCTTATGAAGGAAATGGTTAGATAATAATAATGATAATAAGTTCATCAAAATAGCAGCTTCTGCAATGTACATTCACTTTGAGCTGTGACCTTTTAATTTGCGCTATGACAGTTTTTAGCTTACAAACTCTACACCCCACCCACACTACATCCCTATATGCTCCTACTTCCAATCTCTGTCTGCACAGCTCCCTCTTTCAATATCCAGGAAGTTTGAAACAGATTAGTGTCCCTGCAAAAATTGCTTTTGCTTTCTGTTATGAATTCTTTTAGCGCACAAATGAGTAATTTGGTTCTTCGACTGGCCTCTAGTGGTCACTGGTGGTTATTCACCTTATAGAGGTGAGGAGTAGTTAGCCTTTTATAAAATAGTAATAATATTAATAATAATAATAATAATTATTATTATAATTCTTTGTCTTTGTAGTTCCAAAACAATTTCTCAAAAAACAAACAAACAGAAAATGCTATATACAGACACAACCTGTACACAAGGGTGTAACTACCATAAGTGCAAGGGGTGCAGCTGCTATGGGGCCCAGAGCTGAAGGGGGCCTATCTTTATTATCACCGTCAATTGCTAAATAGGGGGCCCTTACAAACGTTTGCTATGGGGTCTATGAATATCTAGTTACGCCCCTGCCCGTACAGATTTATTATATGACTAATACATGTATAGCTATTAATACATGTATACATACTTACAGGAGCCTCCATCTGACATATAGTCCCCCTGCAGTTTTTTTTTTTTTGCCTTCATTTTACTTCTTTATTTCACTAATGCATCTAAAGGACATGTTGTCCCCACTCTCGCTGTCGGAATACTCTTTTTTTTTTCTTAGTGAGCCTTAGCACCATGTATTGTGTTTAGTTTTTTATACTAGCTGTATATGGTTTTTTTTTTATCAACCTCTGATTGAGACTGTTTTTCCTTACATGCAATTTTCTTATCACTTCCAACAACTGACACTGCTTTGAAAAACCACATTGTCTTTTTTTTCCATTTTCTTTTAATAATAAATATAACATAAATCTTTGCTGCACTTAATATTGTGTTTTTGTACTATTTATTCCAAGTCCCCCGTGCTCCATTTCCAGCCTGTCAGAACATCACATTAAATGGTTTGCCCTTTGGCTAAAGTCAGCATTTCTAAAATATAAAACCCTTTTAAACAGTTATTTACATATCACATATATATATTCCGAAGCACTTTACAGAGAATATGTCATCATTCACTGACCCAGTTGAGCTTACAGTCTATGGGATCTATGTACTAACCATTGGAGAGAGATAAAGTGCTATCAGGAAATCTGCTCCTAAATGTCACATCACAAGTTGTGTTAGAAAAGTGACAGTTGTTAAAAGTAGAAAAGCTGGTGGTTGGAAATTTATCTCCATTTACTTTATCTCTATCTAATAATAACCCTTTCACGTCGCAAAGCCGGGTCGGACCCAGCCCTTTACATTTAACCCTTCTTACAACACGGGTCAAATTGCCGGGTTATAAGCTTTGGTGCCGCACCTAGACCCATGTCGACGCGTCACCAACCTGGCAGTAACCTGGGTCCGAGGTGCAGTGTGGAAGGCATTCGTACATAGACACCTATGTTAACTATTACATGTTCACACATATACACTATGGCTTATGTTTTTGCCTACAGCTTATTAAGCTATGATTAAGTTTCTGGAGCACCCTAAGGAAACCCATGCAAACTCGGGAAAACATACAAAGCGCACACATATCATGCTTTGGTCATATTCTCATATAACTCCCAAGGACTTGAAGCAGTAATGCAAATCACTAAGGGCGAGATGTACTAAGCCTTGAAAAGTGATAAAATGGAGAGTGATAAGCCATCAACCAATCAGCTCCTACTTATCATTTTTCAAACACAGCCTGTGACATTGCAGGTGAAGCTGATTGGCTGGTGGTTATCACTCTCCATTTCATCACTTTTCAAGCTTAGTGCATCTGGCACTTAAGCAGCAGAAGCCAAGAAGAAATCGCGACCAACAGCAGGCCCGTCGCAACACGCTCATCAGAGTACACAGAGCAGGGAGGGTCCTTGCTAGAGAGATGCTCCCCCACTCTGCTACCCTGCTGCTGTCCACTGTTGCTGCTGACTGCCGATGCACCTGTCAAACTGTATGACAAGCAGATGCACTGGTAGCGTGAAGAATAGCTCCCCCTCTCTGCCTCCTGCTTGCTGGAAGCTGTAAATGGAGAGAGGGAGATGCCTGCATGTATTTGCTGATGGCTCTCACTACAAACCTGCCAGCAGCAGCCAAGCACAGATGGAGATAGAAGAAGCCACCGCCACTGAGGTTCTGAATGCAGGTAAGTAGTGGTGGGACAAGGAGGTGCAGGGATTTCTCCTGCCATGTTCTATCCTCAATATACTGTAAGTCTCAATAATAGTCCCGGCATGCCCTGCATGGTGGATTGGAGGCTATGGGTTGCTTGTTGGCATTGGAGGTCTGTGGGTGCTTTTACTACACCCCTGATGAAACCTGCAGATACTTGTCTGTGGTCCCATCGCACCTACCCCAAGTGATGGTGGCCATTTTGAGAGGGACATATTTAATGGGAGAAAGAGCAACAGACCTGTTGGCGGTGGGCATTGTGTATAAGGGGCACTACTTTTGCATTGTGTATAAGGGGAACTACTGTGGCTTCTGTGTATAAGGGGCATTACTGTGTGGTGTAAAATGTATATGGGATACTGCTGTGTAGCATAATGTGTATAAGGGACACTACTGTGTAATGTAATGTGTTTACGGGGAATAAATGCATGTCGTAATGTGAATCATGTAGGGGGTTATGCTAAATGTATATGGTTATTCTGGTTGGTTCGCTCGGATACTAATTTGCATCCTTGCGAGTCAACCATGCGAGTGGCCATGATTCACAAGGCATGTACGTTTGCACATAAACATCCATTCGCTGCCTGTGGGGGATCAACCACATCATTCGATGGTCGCCGACCATCGAATGATGTGGAATGTGCATGCAGATCTAAGGTTGCTTAGAGTAACCTTGCTCAGAGCAATCTTAGATCTGCGCGCACATTATGAGGGAAGTGAGCGGGCAGCTGTCATCCGGTGATGTCACCTTTCCACCCCCTCGCACCATCGGCCCATTACCATGTCAATGCCCAGTGTTCTCATGGGAACGTTCATGAAATGCTGGGCGTTCCCAAATGCTGATGGGCCGCCCTGCCGCACCCTGCCCTCTGCTTGCAAGGATGGGTGACCCAGCGAACCCAAAAACCCAGCGAACAGTTTGTTCACCGTGGCTGTACGCATCCAACAAATGCACATGCGCAGAAATGCGCAAATAGAAAACATCGGCCTCGTGCGAATGCAGGCGGCCATGCGAATGGACCTGAATAAGGTCAGTAGTGTAGTGAATAAGAGGCTACATTGTGGCGTAATCTGTAATGTGGGAGACCACACCCCTTTTGGTGACTGCCTATTTGTATAGTATGGGAGGGACCAACAACTGAACACCCTGGTACTGTCCCCGACTCTCAGGCAAGTTACTACATTCGGAAGTCAATCTTGTGAGAAGTAAATGTAGGATTTCCGCCTTGCTTCAAGGTTCCTTAGCCGTTTGCTTGGTATTAATTCTAAATGCAGTGATTGCAATCATAATGTCTACTAATTACATTCTAATCATAATAAAAACAGTCCCACTTGGATGTAGCTACCTTGCCTACAATGTGGCCATTCCTTTTAACTAATTATAACTCATTCTCACTTAACATATGTTTAAGTTTTATGTCACCTAACATCTCTAGGTCGTCACATGCGTTAGGTCGACATGGGTTAGGCCAACAGTCAAAAGGTCGACATTCTGTTTTTTTACCCGAATGCGCCCTGCTCGCCATGCTTCAGGGTCAGTGCCTCGCTACAATCGGCACACTATTTTATTCTCCCACCACGCCCTTTTGGATGGTAAGGCATGTCAGATCAAATAACAGTGAAAAACCCCATGTCGATCTTTTGACTGTCGACCTAACCCATGTGTCGATCTAGTCCCTTGTCCCATGTCGACCTAGACACCTATCGACCTTGAGCCATGTCGACCCAACGGTGTCGACCTAATGACTGTCGAGCATCATTAGGTCGACCAACCGACCGCATCCCCTTTAGAAAACAGTACATTGAGCTCTTCAGAATTTTGTCATGGACATCTTCAAACTACAATGACTGCTGCCTGACTTCACACGTTGTAGAATGCTGGAAACATCTCAAACATGGATAATACATCGGAGGAACCATCTCTCTGTTGGGCACAGGGGTTTGCATAGGGCACACTAACTCTCTTTCTTGGAGACCACACTTCCACACATGTGTTGTATTTGTCCTTTCGAATGTTCTAAGGTTATTGCTGTACCTCACTTTTAGCATGGTTCCAAGTTTTGGCATGGAGCTTTGGCATTTTTTCATGGACCGGGCAAACTTATCTCATTCTTGATTTTGATTACCTACTGTTCTTGTTTATCACAGAGATTGCCAAAGCAGACTCTCACCGTATCTACTGCAAAGAATCCAGTGGTGCTCAAACTTTTGGAACCTAGAACCCAAGTGTCAATATAACATTGCTTTGGGATATCAAAAGAGGCAGCTTCCAGTACAATGTGTTCAATATGCGACAATCAGGAGACACCCATCATGGATGTTCCTTTTGGTTTGTTCTTCTATGAGGTGAGGTGCAAGTCTCCGCCAAGGCTTCACGAACATATATGCAGCAGATAGAACCTTTTCATATTATCATCTGGTTCCAAGATGAAATCGGTAGAGTCGTACTCACTGTTATAGACACTGGTAGATGGAGTGGAGCATGAGCAGAGAAGGGATCTGAGTGGTGGTGCAGAAAGCTGGAACAGCATCTAGCACAGGAGAAAATCACTGGTCTCACTAAAGAATCAGCTTATCATATGAAATCCTTAAGCATTGAAAATGCAGGAGAAAATACATACCACCCCCTGCCTGCATTTGCATTAAACTACTATACGATCACAGTTTGGAGGATCAAGGAGACCAGCGTTCCCATTGTCCCTCTGTGACTGCAGCCTGAATAAGTCTTACCTTACTCAGGCTTGTGCTGGCAGGCCGGCTTGCGAGGCTAAGAAATCTGCGCCTCGCAGTCTTTGGACTGTCTACTCCCGCAACATGGAGGTGACGCGTCTCTGTTTCTGCAATGCCGGCCGCAAATGTCTCTGTCTCTCAATCAGGCAATGGTGTTCACTGGTCGGCACTGCCAACGCAGGGCCAGCACACCCAGAACACAAACATAAGGACCGATTCAGATGTTAATGCACGGCTGTGAATATACACAACGGCGATTATCAATAGACTGCACATGAGTACGGCATACGCTGGCCTACGTAAGGCGATTGGCATGAGCCTGTGGGTGGTAATCGGCTGTGTCGAAGGAGCGCCCCCCCCCCCCAAAAAAAGCTAGGTTTGCCAGAAAAAAAGCTGGGAGTGTCAGGGAATACGCAAGCGTTCCCATGCGTTTTAGGGGAGGGTATGTGACATCAGCAACAGGACTGATATGCCTGTATTCATCACAGCCGCCTGTCTCTGGCTACTGTGAGCCTGCGATGAGTGGTGCCCAGTGGAAAAATCATTCAACAGTGAACAGGTTGCGAAGGATTTGGAACATATCAGCACAGCTGCGAATAGATTTGCAGCCGTACACCCATCCGCACAACAATCATATTAATTCACTCAAGCGGGGCGGTAGCTTAACTGAACGCTGGTTGCTGCAAATTCGCAGCCCTGTGATCAGATCTGAATGACCCCCATAATGTGGGATGGGTCGCTCATGTGATCCAACCTGAATTAGCCCCCATGAACCTACAACTGCAAACACAAAACCTATTTGTGAAGTCACAACGTACTGCAGACATGACACATTCTGTCTTCTATTAGCATCAGTGTCACAGTGCAGGAAATATATAGCTGTTGAGGTTCCTGGAAGGAATAAGCATTGTATTAACCGTTATTGAAGGGAAACCGTTGGCGAGACATCTACAAACACACTCACACAGTTCCGTAACTTCCCCACCTGCTGTGCTGCCACCTGCAAAGCACAATTCCAAGCCAGTATAAGACAGTAATAAAACAAGCGCTCACAAAACTCTGTTTACCAAAACAAGTGTGGGGGCAAGTGGAACAAAAACAAGCGTCAGGAATAATCATTACTTCCTAAAAGGCAAAGAGGTGAAGGCCCTTGTGCTGAATCTCTAAAGGCCAATAACAATAACACCTCGAGCGTATTTGCATTGTAAATGTGCTCAGCATTGTAGACGCATCAGCCATCTGCAACACGAATGGTCTGTGATCTGTACTAAGAACCAGGCGTCCTCTCTGGCTGGTCGGGCTGCCTTATACATCCAGGATCACATTTCATTCCCCACTGAGAGACTGTCCTGCTCACATTACTAATAACATTTGCAGATATGTAAACACTGCCATTTACTGCCCTACACAAATGAAGTCACACGTTGCGTATTTAACAAATGAAAACCCGGCTAGAGGACTTTGGAGTGTTTGGAAGAACAAGGAGCGGGTTTTATTAAAAGAGTCTGGTGCATTGTATAAAAAAAGAATAAATAAATCATTTTTCATATTTAACACCTGCTTCCACTCAGCACTGCGTCTGGAAGTGTCAATGGCTTCAGTCGGTCTTTTGAATGTTTTGAAGAATCTGTTTTGGTAAAGGCCTGACTCACTGGGAAAAGCTGCTGACATGTCGTTGTGTACGCAGACTTAAGAATAAAGCACAAAAAGGGACAACATTTTTTAATTTGCTCTTAGAACAAACCATTATTTATTTAATGATTTGTACCCTTTTCACACTTACAGAGCCGGGTCATACCCGGGAATGATTCTATTCTATTGATTCTATTGGCCGCCTAGCGGCCAATCAGGAGCCGACTTTCTTGGCATGGTATTTTCCTGTCGTATTTTCCTGGCTGTTTCACGCCAATTAGCAGCCGTATTATCAATACGGCTGCTTAGTAAATCAGGAACCACCATTCTTTTGAATGGTGATTCCTGTCATATTCTATCGATGGTGTAGACATTCGTACATCTTTAGGAATAAGAATTGCTGTATTTTTGGGATAGTAAATCCCCAAAATACAAATGTGTAAAAAATAGGTGTATTTCTGCCTACGAATACACCTATTTCTTACGAATTCATATTAGTAGATTTCCCCCATAATGTCAACATGGACGGGTTCAGAATGTCTACGTTTAACATGTCTAAGCTTAACGCTTAATGCAGCCTAACCCTCAAATCTGTGTCGGCATTCACAATGCCAACATTCTGATAATGGTGACATTATGCCAGTGTCAAAATTGTGAATGTTAACATACTGAACATGTAGTCATTCAGACCATGTCGACATTAGGCTGTTGGTATTCTAAATGTTGACACGATGACTGCATAC
This sequence comes from Crinia signifera, assembly GCF_055691185.1. NCBI lineage: Eukaryota > Metazoa > Chordata > Amphibia > Anura > Myobatrachidae > Crinia > Crinia signifera. The sequence goes on along the minus strand of NC_139221.1, from coordinate 40,319,300 downwards.
CCTTGAGGGATAAAGCAGATGAAGAATGTTGCTAATTGTCCTCAGATGATGTTCAGTTTCCTCCACTGTGTTGTGAGACCCCTTCAGTTTGGAAGTTTAACGCTTTGGAAGGAAACCACAATCATATCTGCCCCCAGCAATTGCATCCTCCTACAGCGGTACTTACCATATGGTGTGCCGCATTTACAGGACCAGCTACATGTGAGCAAAGTGGTCAGCTGATTACAGGGACACATTGCCCAGAGTAAGGACTGATAAGCATCTGTCTATTATATAGTCATAAATTGTGCTTCATTGATCACAGGTAATAACAGTTGCTGACAGATTGTGGATACATAGAGCTTTGTGTCTGATGATGTTGTCACAGAGAAAGTAGATGTTAATACAATCATGATTGTGGATGCATATACACGGAAGGTACAGGTCTTAGTTAAATGAGGATAAGGCAGAAAGAGTACGTAATGGGGAAAATTTACCAATGCCGTGTTCTCACTGCCAGGGATGGACCCCCGTTCTCACTACAAGGCAAATTCCCGGGTGAAGAAGTCCTACCCGGTAATTTGCCTTTTAACACAGGTTTTTATGCAGGGTTGCCGACTTTATGCAGGTAGCCGCTCAGGGGGCGGGGCTTAATCGTGACATCACTAAGACCCGCCCCATGATGTTAAACCAGCGAATTCAGGGATCTCCGTGGAGGGGGCGGGGCTAAAATGATGCGATTGTGTCATTTTAGCTCCGCCCCCTCCTCTGAGACCCGAGGATTGCGGCATTTCAATGCCGCGTTCCGGGGGGGGGGGGGGACGGACGGACATCGGGGGTCCCCCCTGAATCCGGGAGGGTTGCCCACCCTTCCGGGGGGCCGGGAGGGGGACCCGATTTTCGGGAGACTCCCGGAAATTCCGGGAGGGTCGGCAACCCTGTTTTTATGCAGTGAGAACGGGTCAACCCGTGTCTGCATACCCGGATCTCAATCACGGGTAAAAAGAAGGGTTTTACCCGTGTATGAGATCCGGGTATGCGACCGGTTCACACTACAGAAAAACCTGTGTTAAAAGGCAAATTCCCGGGTCGACATGATAGACCCAGGAATTTGCCTGCAGTGAGAACGGGGTATAAGATGTGAGTTGTATTTCACACGGGATGTTGCTATGGGCAACCAATCAGATACTATCTATTATCTTCTAGAAGGTGCTAAAAAAAAAAAGTAGTTGTATCTGATTGGTTTCCCCTAATGTGTTTAACACTTGTATTTGGTGAGAGAACTCTGGGCCTTATTCTAGTTCACTCTTTCTGACAAAATCCCTCTTAGATGGACAAAACCATGTGCCTTGCAGGTGGGGCAGATGTAACTTGTGCAGACAGAATTAGATTTGGGTGGGGCTTTACTTCAAAGTGAGATCTATATTGCAGTGTAAAAATAAAGCAGCCAGTATTTATCCAGCACAGAAACAAAATAACTCACCCAAATCTAATTATCTCTGCACGTGTTACATCTGCCCCACCTGCAGTGCACATGGTTTTGTCCATCTAAGAAGGATTTTGTCAGAAAAAGTGAACTAGAATAAGGCCCCCCTAAAATGACGGGTTCTGCAATGTACTCTGAGCGGTGACTGTATTTACCCCCCAAACTGTACATCCCACCCCCAGTCCCTATCTGCTCCTTCCTCCAATCTCTGTCACCGCTCCCTCTGTACATATCCAGCAAGTTTGAAACAGATCAGTGTCCCTGCAAAAATGTATTCCACTTTCTGTTATGACATCTTTTAGCACACAGAGGAGTAATGTTGTACTTCGAGTGAGCTCTAGTGGTCACTGGGCAGTACTTCACCTCATAGACGTGAGGAGTAGTTAGCCATATATACATCATCATCAAGGAGTAAAAGTCATTTCCAACAAAAGCTGGCTCCACCTCCTCAGCAGCCTATGGGGTTGGGTCTTGCAGCTGGCTCCACCTCCTCTGTAGCTATTGGGTTTGGGATGCCTGCTGGCTCCACCTCCTCTGTAGCCATTTGGGTCTGCTAGCTGGGTCCACCTTCTCTACAGATGCCTCCTCTTCAGTGGTAAATAAAATGGTATTCTTTATGTTGGACAAGAATGGTGAAATGAGCTTTAAAAGCCAAAGAGAAAAAAAAAATCATGGTAATACACTTTTCTGCTCTGGAATGGTTTATATTTTAATTCCAACATGTTAAACAAGGCTGTTACTGGCCATTTCCACCAAATGCAAATGTCCATCTATCATGATAAGGTAAGTGGTAACTTTACTAAAATGGAAGTTCTGTTGAATTTGGTTTGTTTCCCATAGCAACTAATCAGAATCTATTTAGTTATTTATCACCTTCTGGACGATATTAGACAGAATCTGATTGGTTCATAGCAACATCCCATCTGAAATTGAAATCCCATCTCAGTGAATAAACCCAGATGAGCGCATATTAATGGGATTATTTTTTTGTAGATCGTTCTCAGCCTTAATATTGGTAGTAACTGATAAATAACACTTATTGTGATCTTTTTGGGGAGTTAACAAACAAAAATAGTAATTTTAACTTGCTACCTTATGATTGCAAAACATGTTTATGTTCTAATTTCATGAGCAATATTTCCCACTGAATACTTTCCCACATAGAATACTATGGAAGGGTTGACTATTACCAAGTTATATGTGTTTAATAGAAATAGATAATCATTGATAATCATCCTGGTTTACAAACACTGATAACAGTTAGATATTTTGGCCGGGTGGCATTTCAGGGCTCGCCAAGAAGCAAACTACCGCTACTTATCAAGCCTTGCTGAATGAGGCCCTTAGCATGTCCTGAGTTACATGACCCTATTTACCTGTTTACATCATGTGCTACTGCGGTCCATCAGATTCCTGGGCAACTGTACAAGAGTTATTTTTTATATACTTTTTACACCAATCAGCAACCTGGATTGCCCCGGCAATAACCTGTGCTGTTGTGGCACTGGAAAAATGAGTAAAGGAGGGTTAACTAATACCCCTTTTACACCTCCGCAAAACCTTGGGTCTTCGGTGGGTCAGACCCGGGTCAACATCCGTGTAAATGGGGCACGCCGTGTCTCTTTATACGGGACTTCTACACAGGTCCTGACCTGGGTAGAACACGGCTAGGTCCTGGGTAGAGGGCGGTGTAAATTGGTACGCCGGGTTATCCGACCCGGCTCCCATTTACATCAATGGGTAGGTGCAACCTGTGGACCGCAGCGTCCGCAGGTTGGACGGGGAGGGGGGGGGGGCATAGACAGGCTGCGCTGCTGTCTGCTATACTCTGAAGACATCAGCGGAGGCAGCGGAGGAGGTGAATGGATGCCCAGATTACCTTAGTGGTGGGCTTGCCCCCAGCGCAGTGTCAAGGTCCCGGCGGCAGCGATCGGCGTTTGGAGATGATGTCATCTCCAAGCAGCGGATCGGGAACCACCTGCGGGTTGGGGGGGGGAGCGCTGGTGTAAAAGGGACCAAATGTCGGGTCGCACCCGGCTTGAAGCTGGGTCCAAAAACCCAGGTGTGACCCGGCGTTTTGGTATAAAAGGGGTATTAGTTAGCAAATACATTCCGTATGGAGTTTATTACAGTTACATGGAAATCTAGTAGGACTGTGTGATGTGTGGGGGCAAAGGGTCTATTTTATTAGTGTTTTTTGAAATTTGAAAAGTGCTAAAATATTCCAAAGTGGTAAACAAAGCTTTCAAATAAATTAGCAACTGGGGCCACAGACAACATTAATTATTCCTACTGATAACAGCTCAATGTTATGATGGCCACCATATGGTACTAGGTGGTGCTATTGCGCTTACCCAGCAGTCCTTAAAGTCTCCTGCATTCTAAAACTTCACCTTTAACAGCCACTTTTCCCTGGTGGATTAGGTCCACCAGGTACTGGGATACCGCCAGGACTTACTAATGCCCGGTACACACCAGAACGATGCAGATCAAGAGCGGGTCGTAGGACGACCGTACGACCCGCTCACGTTCTGGTGGACCTTACGACCCACTCACGATCTGAATCCGATCATGACCCATACCCACTTGAATGGTCATTTTTCAGATCCAGACCCTTTATTAAAACACAGCCTGTATTGTGTGGCATACTGTGCAAGGGGCACTACTAGTGTGGAAGGGGACTGTGCAAGTGGCACTACTACCAGTGTATGGCAGGACAGCTTACCCGATGAGTCCACACCCCCTGTAGTGAGGCACACCCCTTTTCCAGCAGCATATCTAACACGGCTAATTATACCCTTTCCCCTATCATGCTGCCCCCAGTGTAATTTTCTTCTGGATACGCCCCCGTGTTCCTCACTGAGTTTAATGTTACCTGCAGGGGCGTATTTGTCATTACATAGTGGCACAGATATCTGCACAGAAAATCAGAGCTTTCTCTTATGTCACTTCTCCGTGACATCACCGTAATTACTCAGGGTATTAGTAACTGTCCGGCATCACCACTGTTCAACTCACTAGCTGCTTCCAGTTATCCAAAGAAATAACCACAGACGGACTTCTCCTGGCGAGCAGCCTGAAGACTTGGGAGAGGATCATTGTTCAGTTTGGCTATGCAGTTATCCCACTTGGGACTGTCAATTGGAAAATGATCAGACCTGAAAAGACGATAGCAGACCGTTTACTATTGCACTTGCTAACAAAAAATGATCTCATTGATTTAAGTTGCATTATTAATTGGGCATCATGTTTGATTTGTGGCCTTATAGGCTGTGCTATGAGGTTGCTCTCATCATGCATGCCCAGTACATGATGACCAATTGCCCAATATCATGGCAGTTTCCCAGTGTGTGGTCTGCTGCAGCCTCATTACCAGCTCTATGGATTCCTGATATTACTGTTCTTCTTAGGATCTCAAATGATGAACGTTAATGAGTAGAGCTACATACAGATTCATGTCTAGAACGTTGGGTATTGCACATACCGTTATGTTAATGAGTAGAGATACATACAGATTCATGTCTAGAACGTTGGGCATTGCATATGCCGTTATGTTAATGAGTAGAGATACATACAGATTCATGTCTAGAACGTTGGGCATTGCACATGCCGTTATGTTATTGCGTAGAGCTACATACAGATTCATGTCTAGAACGTTGGGTATTGCACATGCCGTTATGTTAATGAGTAGAGATACATACAGATTCATGTCTAGAACGTTGGGCATTGCACATGCCGTTATGTTATTGCGTAGAGCTACATACAGATTCATGTCTAGAACGTTGGGTATTGCACATGCCGTTATGTTAATGAGTAGAGATACATACAGATTCATGTCTAGAACGTTGGGCATTGCACATGCCGTTATGTTATTGCGTAGAGCTACATACAGATTCATGTCTAGAACGTTGGGTATTGCACATGCCGTTATGTTAATGAGTAGAGATACATACAGATTCATGTCTAGAACGTTGGGTATTGCACATGCTGTTATGTTATTGCGTAGAGCTACATACAAATTCATGTCTAGAACGTTGGGTATTGCACATGCCGTTATGTTATTGCGTAGAGCTACATACAGATTCATGTCTAGAATGTTGGGTATTGCACATGCCGTTATGTTATTGCGTAGAGCTACATACAGATTCATGTATAGAGCGTTGGGCATTGCATGTGGCGTTATGTTATTGCGTAGAGCTACATACAGATTCATGTCTAGAACGTTGGGTATTGCACATGCCGTTATGTTAATGAGTAGAGATACATACAGATTCATGTCTAGAACGTTGGGCATTGCACATGCCGTTATGTTATTGCGTAGAGCTACATACAGATTCATGTCTAGAGCGTTGGGCATTGCATGTGGCGTTATGTTATTGCGTAGAGCTCCATACAGATTCATGTCTAGAACGTTGGGTATTGCACATGCCGTTATGTTATTGCGTAGAGCTACATACAGATTCATGTCTAGAACGTTGGGTATTGCACATGCCGTTATGTTATTGCGTAGAGCTACATACAGATTCATGTCTAGAGCTTTGTGCATTGCACATGCCGTTATGTTATTGCGTAGAGCTACATACAGATTCATGTCTAGAACGTTGGGTATTGCACATGGCGTTATGTTAATGAGTAGAGATACATACAGATTCATGTCTAGAACGTTGGGCATTGCACATGCCGTTATGTTATTGCGTAGAGCTACATACAGATTCATGTCTAGAACGTTGGGTATTGCACGTGGCGTTATGTTATTGCGTAGAGCTACATACAGATTCATGTCTAGAACGTTGGGTATTGCACATGGCGTTATGTTATTGCGTAGAGCTACATACAGATTCATGTCTAGAACGTTGGGTATTGCACGTGGCGTTATGTTATTGCGTAGAGCTACATACAGATTCATGTCTAGAACGTTGGATATTGCACATGGCGTTATGTTATTGCGTAGAGCTACATACAGATTCATGTCTAGAACGTTGGGTATTGCACATGCCGTTATGTTAATGAGTAGAGATACATACAGATTCATGTCTAGAACGTTGGGCATTGCACATGCCGTTATGTTATTGCGTAGAGCTACATACAGATTCATGTCTAGAGCGTTGGGCATTGCATGTGGCGTTATGTTATTGCGTAGAGCTCCATACAGATTCATGTCTAGAACGTTGGGTATTGCACATGCCGTTATGTTATTGCGTAGAGCTACATACAGATTCATGTCTAGAACGTTGGGTATTGCACATGCCGTTATGTTATTGCGTAGAGCTACATACAGATTCATGTCTAGAACGTTGGGTATTGCACATGGCGTTATGTTAATGAGTAGAGATACATACAGATTCATGTCTAGAACGTTGGGCATTGCACATGCCGTTATGTTATTGCGTAGAGCTACATACAGATTCATGTCTAGAACGTTGGGTATTGCACGTGGCGTTATGTTATTGCGTAGAGCTACATACAGATTCATGTCTAGAACGTTGGGCATTGCACATGCCGTTATGTTATTGCGTAGAGCTACATACAGATTCATGTCTAGAACGTTGGGCATTACACATGCCGTTATGTTATTGCGTAGAGCTACATACAGATTCATGTCTAGAACGTTGGGTATTGCACATGGCGTTATGTTAATGAGTAGAGATACATACAGATTCATGTCTAGAACGTTGGGCATTGCACATGCCGTTATGTTATTGCGTAGAGCTACATACAGATTCATGTCTAGAACGTTGGGTATTGCACGTGGCGTTATGTTATTGCGTAGAGCTACATACAGATTCATGTCTAGAACGTTGGGCATTGCACATGCCGTTATGTTATTGCGTAGAGCTACATACAGATTCATGTCTAGAGCGTTGGGTATTGCACATGCCGTTATGTTATTGCGTAGAGCTACATACAGATTCATGTCTAGAACGTTGGGCATTACACATGCCGTTATGTTATTGCGTAGAGATACATACAGATTCATGTCTAGAACGTTGGGCATTACACATGCCGTTATGTTATTGCGTAGAGATACATACAGATTCATGTCTAGAACGTTGGCTATTGCACATGCCGTTATGTTATTGCGTAGAGCTACATACAGATTCATGTCTAGAACGTTGGGTATTGCACATGGCGTTATGTTATTGCGTAGAGCTACATACAGATTCATGTCTAGAACGTTGGGCATTACACATGGCGTTATGTTATTGCGTAGAGATACATACAGATTCATGTCTAGAACGTTGGGCATTACACATGCCGTTATGTTATTGCGTAGAGATACATACAGATTCATGTCTAGAACGTTGGGCATTGCACATGCCGTTATGTTATTGCGTAGAGCTACATACAGATTCATGTCTAGAACGTTGGGTATTGCACATGGCGTTATGTTATTACGTATCCAGTTCGGTATATAGTCACTAGGTCGACCACAGGAAGGTTGACATGCATTTGGTCAACCACCGAAGGTCAACGGGCCTTAGGTCGACACACTCAAAAAGTCAACATGCATTTGAGTCAACAGGGTCATTAGGCCGACACAAGTATTAGGTCGACATGGGGAAGGTCGACAGTCAAAAGGTCGACATGGGATTTTAGCTTTTTTTCGGAGGCGACATTTGCCGACAGCCGGTATATCATGTCCTACCATCCACTAAGTGTAGAGGGAGAATAGAATAGTGTGCCGAGTGCAGCGAGCCATGCGAGGGGACACAGTGCACTGATAGGGTATCCATTCTGGGGGGGAAAATGTGAAAAACCCATGTCGACATTTTAACTGTCGACCTTCCCCATGTCGACACAATGCTTGTCGACCTAATGACCCTGTCGACCTAAAGTCATGTCGACCTTTACGGGTTGATGTAATGCATGTCAACCTTCCTGTGGCGACCAAATGATCCCAACCCACTGGTTCTTCATTATCTCACTCAGGGTTGCCTACTTTTAAAGTCTCCTGACGGCCCGGAGCGGAGAATGTCAGCAGCATGAAGACGTCACCAAGCATCGCCCCCAGTTCCGCAAATGCCGCAATTTGCGAGTCTTCCAGGAGGAGGCGGGGTTAAATGAAACAATTTGAATATTTAGCCCCGCCCCTGAAAAGCCGCAAATCATGGTAATTTACCAGTGCGGCCATGGAGATACGGGAGGTGCCGCTGGTATCCAGGAGGGTTCCCCACCTTTCCAGGGGTCGGGAGGGGGACCTAATTTTCCCGAGAGCGTCGGCAACCCTGATCTTACTGTATTTTCTAACTGCTCATTTTCAGTTGTGCTTTTATACCACGCTCACCACAGGATCTTATTAGCTGTCATCTCTTATTGGAATTATTTCTGATGTGCGAAGAATGTGACCCCATGCCGGCAGGCAACGTTATCAGTTTATCCTGTTCAATAAAAATAAATTACTGTTATTTGTAGCCTAATTTTTTTCCCGTTAAAAGCTTTAAAGGGTTCAAACACTTGGGTTGGCAACCAATATGTACATAATGAGCTTTTACTGAAGTAATTAAAATTTGTTTATAATTAATACAGATGAATTGGTTTCCTCACAATAAAGGAGATTAACAGAGTCCACATTTTGGCAAGAAAGACGTATTCTTTTCCAAGTGCTGTGGGATATTATCCAATACATGCCTGTGTAATCCGGCTGAGCCTCCGTTCATGCCATATGGCGCGGCTATACATTACATAAAAAAATAATAATAGGGGGGGGGGGGGGGGGCGGTTGTGCTAGAACGTTGCCAAATGACATAATCATTCTTCAAAATGTTGTCAGGAGGCTTTACCTGTGCAGGCGGCTGCGAGTTGTTTTTCCAAAAATGTAGCAAGCACGAGGCCTATTAATTATAAGCATTATAAATGTGCACGTACTGATAATACTTGGCAGCCAATCCGTGTAGTGAAACAGGCAGCTGAGCTTTCAAACGGCGGAGAATAAGAAAGCCGGTTGTTTCACTTCATGTAGGCAGCGATTGTACAGATGCCTTATCAGGAATGAGGATTTGTTCTGTTATTCGATTATTTCGCTAAAGGTTCAGAACTTGTGGACTTCTTTTGTTGAATGGAAAAAAAATATAAGACTCTGCTAACGATTTATAGGGGACTGTCCGGTAAGTATGGGCACCGCTGAGCATGACCGGTGCGATATAACGGTCAGTCTATAACTAGGACGGGGTTTTTTAAAGCAACAATATAAATATTTAGTTTATGGCATATTGATGGCAGGAGTCATATGGATTTGTACCAATAGGCTGATTAGGTCCAGGGCACCAGGACTGGGGGGGGGGCACCTTAGAGGTGACAGCCAAGGAATAAAAAGAAGGCTTAATTTACTCCATGCTCCTTAGCTATCACCTGTCCTGATGTACTGTGGGGGGTAAAGATCTTAAGGTGACTGGCGGGTGGCTTTGCCAATGTAGCTTACTGATGGAACCGTTACTTTATGTACATTGTGCTACAGCACCTGCCTAAAGCCAAAGGGTGACGGATCCCTCACACAGTGCTGCGGTAAGAAGCCCATAGGCTTCTGCAGGGGATCGCCAGCTTTTGCTGGCGATTCCCTCCACAGCGCTGACCCTGCGGAGGGGGGATAGACCATACAGAAATGCGGTAAAAACCCAGATAACAGGGTTTTTACCGCATTAATGGTTTAGAGCATCTCGCCCAAAGTCTCCTTCACACGCCACAAGCTTTAGATCCTACATGCCAGTTGTATAACCTTCATTACATGCCCATGGGCAGTATGACTGGTGAGTACCTGAGCGCCCATACACGTGTGTTCAGCAGCAGTACAAGGGCAGCTACATGTGTATTAGCCTGGGGCACCTGGAACCTTCAATCAGGCCGTGGAAGTCCCCAATAATGTGGGTTTACATGTTTGTGCATGTGTGTGTGTGTGTATGGGGGTTCTTGATAAGACAAGTTACTGCGATCAGCATCCAGATCGGAGTAAGTTTTACTAAGATGGGCATTCCATTGAAGATTGGATGTTGCCCATATTAACCAATCAGATTATCATCTAGAAGGTGAAAAATAAATACGAACTCCCATCTTAGTAATATTACCCCGTAGCGTCATGACTACTGGATTTCTCCCTTGGACCTTGCACTGTATATAAGTACCTTAATTACCAAATATGCAGTTGCTGCGCTCTACTGTACATCGTTTCTGTAGTCTATATAAATGGGGTGACCTGGGGGTGTCTCTGCTGCTTTATTTACCGTCTAAAAACATGTTATTGTTTCTCATCAGTGTGTGAGCAATACTAATGGGGAGTTGGGTGCTACATATTACACCCTGCCGGCAAATAATTGTCATATCTAGTTTGATTGCCTGTAGGTTCCTAAGATAAAATGCACCGATGATTAAGACAAAGAGAGCCACGTGCTTTATCTCTGGAGCCGCCATTGTCTACCTTTGTGCAAAGTGCTGTTATATAGAATACAACAAACTTGAATGTACTACTTCTAATTTAGCAATGGGTGGCCCTGGTTCTATCAGTTTGTACTATGGCATTTTTTTGTCTCCATTGAATACTTTTTTGTTTGTCATTCAGATGCATAATCACCTTCTTTTGTAAGATAATCACACATAATTAACTTTCCAACTGCTTTTGTCCTTAAGATTGTTAATTACCTGTCTGTGGATCTCATATCTCTACAGCTTCAAGAAAATAAAAGGAGAGAAGATAATCTGCACAATTTAAATACATTCAGGACTGTAACTGATTATGATTGCCAATTGTTTTAAATGCCTTATGCTGTATTACACCTTTCGTGCATAGTCTGTATGTCCAGCTCGGCAACTGCCTCCAGTGCTCGTTACCCATCCTTGCATTTTAATGGAGTGATTGGTTTTATACTGTATAACAATTTGAAAATGTGCTGCAAAAAATGGCCCTTATTCTGGTTCACTCGCAAAGGCAAATTCCTTCTCAAATTGACAAAACCATGTGCACTGCAGGTGGGGCAGATGTAACATGTGCAGAGAGCATTAGATTTGGCTGGGTTATTTTGTTTCTGTGCAGGGAGAATATTGACTGTTTTATTTCTACACTACAATATAAATCTCACTTTAAAGTAAAACCCCACAGAAATCTAATTCTCTCTGCACAAGTTACATCTGCCCCACCTGCGGTGCACATGGTTTTGTCTATTTGAGAAGGAATCTGCATTTGCGAGTGAACCAGAATAAGGGCCTTTGTGTAGTGTACAAATTTATTTTAACACAATTACAGAGTGTTGTGTCAGCATTTATTATTTCTGAAAAATGCACACAATATTATTATGAAATGTTTCTCTTACAGGACACTTTTATATCAGAGAACGTGACTACTGCAAATACATTAGGCTAAATATACATAGGAATTTAACCCTGTATACCTGACACATCAAGCAGAGGATCATTATATTGATCATCCTAAAAATAGCATATTGGAAATGAACAAAGGTGGAGATGCGGAGCTGGAACTAATGCGGTCTGATTCAGACCTCCCCGAAAGAGTGAAAACCCAACTGTAAGGCTGCAAATGGTTTGCGAAAATCACAACGATCGGCAGCTGGCTGTAAATCCTTCAGCACAGGGCCAGACAGGGACCAGAAATCGGCCCTGGCATTTTGGGCATACATGCACACCTGCAGCAGGCGGGACCCTTGCGCAGTGAAGCTGTGCAGCAAAAAGGCGGTGCGGCCTCATGGAAAGGAGTCATTATTACACATTATGGAACACACAGTTATGCCCATTACACATTATGGAACACACCCTTATGCCCATTACACATTATGGAACACACCCTTATGCCCATTACACATTATGGAACACACCCTTATGCCCATTACACATTATGGAAAACACCATTATGCCCATTACACATTGTGAAACACACCATTATGCCCATTACACATTATGGAACACACCATTATGCCCATTACACATTATGGAACACACCTTTATGCCCATTACACATTATGGAACACACCATTATGCTCATTACACATAATGGAACACACCATTATGCCCATTACACATTATGGAACACACCATTATGCTCATTACACATAATGGAACACACCATTATGCTCATTACACATTATGGAACACACCCTTATGCCCATTACACATTATGGAACACACCATTATGCCCATCACACATTATGGAACACACCCTTATGCCCATTACACATTATGGAACACACCCTTATGCCCATTACACATTATGGAACACACCATTATGCCCATTACACATTATGGAACACACCATTATGCCTATTACACATTATGGAACACACCCTTATGCCCATTACACATTATGGAACACACCCTTATGCCCACTACACATTATGGAACACACCGTAATGCCCATTACACATTATGGAACACACCGTTATGCCCATTACACATTATGGAACACACCTTTATGCCCATTACACATTATGGAACATACCATTATGCCCATTACACATTATGGAACACACCCTTATGCCCATTACACATTATGGAACACACCATTAGGCCCATTACACATTATGGAACACCCAGTTATGCCCATTACACATTATGAAACACACCCTTATGCCCATTACACATTATGGAACACACCATTATGCCCATTACACATTATGGAACACACCCTTATGCCCATTACACATTATGGAACACACCATTATGCTCATTACACATTATGGAACACACCGTAATGCCCATTACACATTATGAAACACACCATTATGCCCATTACACATTATGGAACACACCATTATGCCCATTACACATTATGGAACACACCCTTATGCCCATTACACATTATGGAACACACCCTTATGCCCATTACACATTATGGAACACACCATTATGCCCATTACACATTATGGAACACACCATTATGCCCATTACACATTATGGAACACACCGTTATGCCCATTACACATTATGGAACACACCCTTATGCCCATTACACATTATGGAACACACCATTATGCCCATCACACATTATGGAACACACTGTTATGCCCATTACACATTATGGAACACACCATTATGCTCATTACACATAATGGAACACACCATTATGCCCATTACACATTATGGAACACACCATTAGGCTCATTACACATAATGGAACACACCATTATGCCCATTACACATTATGGAACACACCCTTATGCCCATTACACATTATGGAACACACCATTATGCCCATCACACATTATGTAACACACCATTATGCCCATTACACATTATGGAACACACCCTTATGCCCATTACACATTATGGAACACACCATTATGCCCATTACACATTATGGAACACACCATTATGCCCATTACACATTATGGAACACACCCTTATGCCCATTACACATTATGGAACACACCCTTATGCCCACTACACATTATGGAACACACAGTTATGCCCATTACACATTATGAAACACACCCTTATGCCCATTACACATTATGGAACACACCATTATGCCCATTACACATTATGGAACACACCGTAATGCCCATTACACATTATGAAACACACCATTATGCCCATTACACATTATGGAACACACCATTATGCCCATTACACATTATGGAACACACCATTATGCCCATTACACATTATGGAACACACCCTTATGCCCATTACACATTATGGAACACACCATTATGCCCATCACACATTATGGAACACACCATTATGCCCATTACACATTATGGAACACACCCTTATGCCCATTACACATTATGGAACACACCATTATGCCCATTACACATTATGGAACACACCATTATGCCCATTACACATTATGGAACACACCCTTATGCCCATTACACATTATGGAACACACCCTTATGCCCACTACACATTATGGAACACACCGTAATGCCCATTACACATTATGGAACACACCGTTATGCCCATTACACATTATGGAACACACCTTTATGCCCATTACACATTATGGAACACACCATTATGCCCATTACACATTATGGAACACACCCTTATGCCCATTACACATTATCGAACACACCATTATGCCCATTACACATTATGGAACACACAGTTATGCCCATTACACATTATGAAACACACCCTTATGCCCATTACACATTATGGAACACACCATTATGCCCATTACACATTATGGAACACACCCTTATGCCCATTACACATTATGGAACACACCATTATGCTCATTACACATTATGGAACACACCGTAATGCCCATTACACATTATGAAACACACCATTATGCCCATTACACATTATGGAACACACTATTATGCCCATTACACATTATTGAACACACCATTATGCCCATTACACATTATGGAACACACCATTCTGCCCATTACACATTATGGAACACACCATTATGCCCATTACACATTATGGAACACACCATTATGCCCATTACACATTATGGAACACACCATTATGCCCATTACACATTATGGAACACACCATTATGCCCATTACACATTATGAAACACACCATTATGCCCATTACACATTATGGAACACACCATTATGCCCATTACACATTATGGAACACACCCTTATGCCCATTACACATTATGGAACACACCCTTATGCCCATTACACATTATGGAACACACCATTATGCCCATTACACATTATGGAACACACCATTATGCCCATTACACATTATGGAACACACCGTTATGCCCATTACACATTATGGAACACACCCTTATGCCCATTACACATTATGGAACACACCATTATGCCCATTACACAATATGAAACACACCATTATGCCCATTACACATTATGGAACACACCATTATGCCCATTACACATTATGGAACACACCCTTATGCCCATTACACATTATGGAACACACCCTTATGCCCATTACACATTATGGAACACACCATTATGCCCATTACACATTATGGAACACACCATTATGCCCATTACACATTATGGAACACACCGTTATGCCCATTACACATTATGGAACACACCCTTATGCCCATTACACATTATGGAACACACCGTTATGCCCATTACACATTATGGAACACACCGTTATGCCCATCACACATTATGGAACACACTGTTATGCCCATTACACATTAGGGAACACACCATTATGCCCATCACACATTATGTAACACACCATTATGCCCATTACACATTATGGAACACACCATTATGCCCATCACACATTATGGAAACACCATTATGCCCATCACACATTATGGAACACACCATTATGCCCATCACACATTGCTGAACACTGTATTGCCCATTACATATTATGACACACACCGTAATGCCCATTACACAGTATGGCACACACCGTGGTGTCCATTTGAGACATAGACAAAACAAGAGCACAGGACACTTACTAGCAGTAGCTAGTCTTGCAGTCTGTGGCACTGGCAGTTCAGCAGGACAGAACCGACTACACCACCCATGTGACTGGCTCTGCCTGGACCTCTGCTTAAATAGAACCACGCTGTGGGGCCATGCAGCTTTTCCTGCCGGTGGGAAATTAATGTTGTATCAGCTCCACCCTCAGACTGGATGGCATTGGCGGTCAGGTGCGTCCGCATCATGACACTGCGGCGCCATGACGTCAAATTCAAAAGACATGCTGGGGAGCGTGGCACAGAGTGATGGCCAGGAGTCAAGGACAGAGGCAGCGGACTCAGGGGCGGCCACGTCATGATGTCATGGCGCTGCATTAAATGGATGGAATGGGAATAAAAATAGGCCCTGCGTTTAAAGTACACAGGCCCACCTTGGCGACAAAAGTGAAGGATGTAGTTGTGCACGCGCTGAAGGTGCGCTTCGGAAAAGGGGGTGTGGCCACTCAAAAGGGGGTGTGTCCTTGAGTTTAGTGTACCACACCATTTACAACTTCTTCACATTATGCAACAAAATACTAGACCCATTTTACTTGCCCCTAAAACGATGCCACACGAATTGAGCTAAAATTCATATAATGCCACACTGATTGAGCCAAAATTCACATAATGCCACAGAAATTGAGCTAAAATTAACATAATGTTACACTGATTGAGCCAAAATTCACAATATTCTTTATAAAAAGGGACAAGTGCGCATTAAAAATTTACACCATAATGCCCATTACATGTTAAGCCACACACCATAAATGCCCATTACATGTTAAGCCACACACCATAAATGCCCATTACATGTTAAGCCACACACCATAATGTCCATTACGTATTATGCCAAACGCCATAATGTCCATTACGTATTAAGCTAAACTCCATAATATTTGCATTTATATCTATTTATATTTATTTTCCATAGTTATTCACAACTATTACCTTTATATTCAGGTATTCTCAGTTACACCTCCATCAATCATACTTCCACAATTATAAGTATTCACTCTTCAGTTTCAACATTTAATTGTACTAGTAATACATACCATACTATAAATATTATTAGGAGTTATTTAATGCATCTCATATCCCTAATGTGTCTTTGTCCAACGTCTTGTGTTAAATGAGCTATTCAAATTGAGCGCAAGCACAGTGCATGGACCTTCACTTCAACAGTCGACACCACCTAACAGTTGACACAGAATAAACGGAGCCCCATCCACACCATGAAATCTCCCAATCCTCTACCCTACAACAAGGTAGAGAGACAAGTGCCTGAGAGTTAGCCGTCATACTGGCACAGCGAGAGCGGACCCCGAGATAACAGCGAGGGCTGCTCTAAGCTGACAGCTGAACTTAATTGAAGATCAGCCAGTACGAGCGGCAGGAACACAAGACGCTGCGTAAGCTCCCGCCCCCCTCTCTCCGAACACAGGACAGACACGGAGCGGAAAGTGACGCCGCCCACCCGCCCCCTCACAGAGTGACGCCGCATAAACACGCCCTCTAACGCTGCCTACCCGCCCTCACAGCTGAGTAATCATCAGCGCTCCATCTACCCGCCCCCCGCACACAGCTGATAGCGGGACAGCTAATACAAACTAGCGGGAATAAGAATGAAGGGGATGACACCACGATCCAACAACCAATGATTGCTTACTAAAGTTCTAACCACGCCCACGCAAGGGCAAAAGTCACAATAAAGACAACATAAGATTGCCTGACGCCCATACTGGGGCGTATAGGAAAGAACCAATTGGAGGACAAGAAAAACGTACTTAAACCCCAGCCTGCAGGGGCACCAACCACACACATCATCCTGAAGAAGCCTATACGGCGAAACTAGTCGATGCATGTGGAGATCCCGCCTATGCCGATTGCGCAACACGGCATTGACGGGTAAGTCTGCCGGCAGACCCCTTGTACCCTGGGAACAGGTATTTTCTCCAAATCGCTCTAACAAGCGTATAAGACTCTGAACAAAACTACTCCTTTACACCCACTTGGCCAGTGCACCAGGACTATATATGTTTGTCCTGTGACCCCCTGTCCTTTTGTGTGTGTATACCGGTAGTAGCAGTCAGTAGAATTATTTTTAATATCATTATTTTTATTGAGCTGTATATAGTGTATTTTTAACAATACAGTACTTAGACATTGCCATTTAAACTGATCCTTTTATATTGTTAAACCTGTTGTAATAAAAGTTACTTCTATTTTTTATCATAACCAATGTGTATGTATATTATTTGAATATTGTTAGTAAAGCGCAGGGTGTACATCCCCATTTGCCTACTCCATAATGCCTATTAAAAATTATGCTACATAAGTGCTGCTTACCTACATGCTCATTGCCAAGGGTTCCAGGCGCATTGCCAGGGGGTTCCATGCTCGTTGCCATGTGGGATTACATGTTCATTACCAAGGGGCAATATATGCTCATGGTAACAACCGCTGCCGGGCAGAAGTGACAGCCAGGCAGAGAGCGGGGGGGGGGCTGCCCGGCTGTATTCAGGTCCCAGCTATCGAAATAATACCCCTTTCACAACAGGTAATGCATTGAATCCGGGAATATGGTCCCTGGATCATGCAAGGACATTCCCGGGTTGGCCCCTTTTACACCAGCATAGTTCCTGCATTTTCTGGTGTGAGGGGGAGAGAAAATGACCCCCCTCCCCCCATCCTTTCAGAAATAAAAAATCGGTTTATTTATTTATTAACCGTTTCTTCACATATTCCGCAGCGCTTTACAGAGAATATTTGAACATTCACATCAGTCCCTACCCCAATGGAGCTTACAATCTATATCCCCTACCACATGTACACACGCATACAAACTCCCAGGTCGTTCATAGCTCCTGTTGACTCTCAGGTCGTCAACAAGCTCCTGTCGACTCCAAGGTCATCAAGATCCCTCCGGCTCCCAGGCCGCCGACTACCCTCCGGCTCCCAGGCCGTCTACAGTACCGTGTCGGCTTCCAGGTCATCAACACTCTGTGCCGGCTCTCAAGCCACTGCTATAACTTTTTTTTCCTTCCAGGCCAGTGCAGACCTAGTTCCAAGTTCCTCAGCTCCAAGCTCACTGCCACTAGTCACCGTCCATCTCCCGTGACTGGCCAGTTAGCTGCGGGGAACTCAGGTCAGAGGGCCGCGACCTCTCCCTCGAACGCAGCGGAGTCCAAACCTCCTTCCGGGGGTCTTTGGTGAAAACCGTCGGTGGTGTTAGACTCCGCGCCTCTGACCAGAGTCTCATCAACTCCCCCCACATAGCTTTGCCCGCAGTGCCAGTGATACTTCTATGAACTGTCCCTACCTAAAGCCTCCTGTGTTCCAGTTCCCAGCATCCACCACTGGGCCACTGCTGCCACAGCCGGGAACACCAGAGACCCGAGCCCTGACACAGAATGATAAAATGGAGAGCGATAAACAAATAGTCAATCAGCTCCCAACTGTCATGTTACAGTCTGGATTTGAGAAATGACAGTTATCAGCAGATTATTTTTATAATTCTCCATTTTATCACTTTTTGAAGCTTGATGCATCTCTGGCCCAGGGTCCCAAAATTTGCAGCGCACCAATAACCCCCCTCAAAATAAAGAAATAAATATCCAGCTCATAGCTTGGAGCATACAAAGGGCTTTCAGTATCACTGAGAAAGTTTTTGTCAGGGAAATCGGGAGAGAGGACAGTGTTCAGCTTAGGGCCTCCTAGGAAAAGATAAAGAAAAAACAATGCTGAGGTAAAGTAGCAATTACACTATAGAGAATACAATAAATGGATGAAATGTCCATCTGGCATGTTCACATGTTTCACACGTATGTCAATTATTCATAGCCAGCAGTCAGTGCGCAGCTGCACGCGCTTTCACACCTATATTCTTATAGTACTTGGATAAGTAATGAGGCATGTAAACTGGTATTATTCATGACAGGGCATCCATTAGTGCCATAAGATGGCCGCTGTTATGTTATGAGCAGATCTCACCTGCTGATTGGTGGGAGAGGATAATTGTTTCTCTCAGTGTGGGCCAAATAGATCATGCAACATAAAGGGAATGACATTTTGTAATACTGAACTAGCTTTGTAACAGAGGTGGTGGCCGTGAATTCATGATGACCTGAGATTCAAAATATTCTGGGGGTTCAGAGAGAGGATGGAGAGATTAGCGGGCCCAGTTACAGTCTCTCTGCCTTTGAGTAGACTGTGGCACTGTGCTAGAATCTATTGCATGTTCACTCATCTCCAGGAACATGGCGTCTGCACCATTTTCTCGGTGACCACCCTACTGGGCATAGGCAGATCTCTGGAAAATGGCATCTGCAGTGCACCATTTTCCAGGTGATTTCTGCCTCTCCAATGGACGTGCAACATCTATGGTTTGAAGCTCTGCAGTAGGCAGTGTGGCTCATGTGCACAACACTGCATCCATAGTGGCTTCCCATTCATTTGTATTCATTTGCCTAGCTCCCCCTGCGCACCTCTCTACATCCCCTCGCCAGCTCTCTGCGTCTCCTGCCCACCTCTCTGCGCCCCCCATCCGCCTCTCTGCATAGTCCACTGACTCCTATCATCCCCGCCCCCACCAGGCTCCGGGCTGCACATAATCATTTATGTGCAGCTCTTCCGACTTCCAACTTCGATCCGATGCGCAAACACATGAGATTTGGGCCGATTTATTGACTCGATCCATCGGAATCTGTTCAGATCGGACCAAATCTCATTAGTGTATTGGGGCTTATAGATAAATCAATAATTGTACTCCAGTGACAATCAGGGCATATGTCCCACTACAAAATGCTATATTTGTGAGAGGGGAACAGTGTGAATCCTGTGAACCCTTAATAGGGGCTATGATTATACGATACCTTAAACTTTTGGTGGGTGCTGGTTCAGGCCATGGCACACCAAAAATTTGGCTGTAACAGAAGGGGACAGGACCTCCAGCAGAAGGGGCAGAGCAGAGCGCTGTGACCAGGGGTGGATTGGTAACTAAATCCGGCCCAGGAAAAATCTTGAAGCAGCCCGAGGGGGGTGGGGATGCTACTGACCCGGGGGGAAGAGGTGCCATGCTTCCACCCACCACACCGCCACGCTGAAGCCGCACAGTTCTGCACTTCAAACTGGTAAAAGCCGCAGCCAGCCATGGCCATATTCACTATGGGCAGCACAGCCAGTGGGGAAAACAGTGGCCCAGCCTGGGGTGAAAGCGGACAAATCTGGAAATGGCCCGGTTTCCCAGCAGGCCAATCCAATCCGGCTGTGACCCCATGGTTTTGTATTTTGTGGGGTGTGCCCAGTGCCCCCCGAGTAGCTGGGAAGCCCCCAGCTCCCTCCCCACATAGAAGAGATCACTGAACGGTGATCTCCGGCTCCCCCAGCTGTGTCAATGTTATAAGAAAAATTATGTGTAATTACTGCCAGAACCACAAATCTAACTAACTGTTAAGGCTTCAGTTTACATTGTGGCACACATAATATAAAGGAATATTTACTAAGATTAAATGGGTACGAATGCAACCATTCATACCCATTCGATCTTAATCACGGCCGGGACCCGCCGTTCGGCAAATTTACAAAGGGCAAAGTTGTCATTTTGTACGAACGGCGAGCTTAGTTGAATTCGGCATTATGAATAAATATACCATCAATAGAATTTGGCCACATACCTGTATGGCCATAGAGTTCTATCACATCATCATTTGTATGGCTTAATTCGGCCTTGAATTCAGCTCAAAATATGAATGGAAAATAGACCACATTTTCCATCCGTATTTGCTGAAACATCCCCGAATCTGTGTAATATATGCATGCTGTGTAATAAAAAGAAGGCTTACAAATGTAGGAGCATAACCAGGAGCATAACCAGCCCCCGGCCCTTTGAGACAGTCCTGGTTTCTGAATTAAAGGGTACAAAAGAACTGTGATGCCCCTGTATTTCAAAAACCAGCATGGGCTTTTGGACCGGTCTTGGTTACAAAAATGCAGGGGACAAAGAGAGTAGGAGGTCCCTGTATTTTTGTAACCAGCACCGGGCTCCAACAGCCATTCGGGTAATGCCACAGCCGGGGGACACTTTAGAACAGTACCTCTGTGGCTGATGCCACCCCCAGCAAGGGCTGAAGCCCTGGGCTATTCCCGTCACACCGAGATGGTGGGAGCCAGGTTGATAGTTTAAGTTTTAAAAATAGAATTAAAGAGTATTGGATTTTGCTGTGGAACAACAAGTCCCAGCAGGCACTTGGAGAATTACAAGTCTGGTCATGCCCGGCATTAAAGGATCTGCTTGGACTTGTGGTTCCACAGCAGGACCATTACAAAACCCCACACCACAGGAAGTAGAACTTTAATTACATACACGCACACACACCATACATACATACATGCATACATATATATACTCACCTAACTTGACGCGTAGGCATGACCACCTTGTCCTATAGAATCCAGTATTGATTATACTCACCTCCTCCTGCATAGATTGGTCCTCTTTGGTCCAAAGTAGGCAGCAGACTTAAAGAGCTACATGTTTACACATGCAACTCCTCCCCAAGACTCAGGAGAGAGCTCTATAGGAGTTCAACGCCTGATAGGATGTACGCCTCTCCATAGATGTCCATGTTAAGCAATTAACATGGGTGTCTATGGGTGGTTCTCACCATAGAAGCCCATGTTAATAGTTAAAATGGGTGTAAATCACCCTAGACCGCTAAGTTAATTAGAGGAAAAGGAGCTCTCTCCTGAGGAAAAGGGGCGTCCTATCGAACGATTATTGAATGCAAATCGAGCAATTATCAACCTTATCCGCATGCGTATCAGTAGCGTAACACATGCACAAAGGGAATTAGCGACTGAAATTAGATGTTTTTTGGAAATGTGAATGTATTTGCAAAATGATCATGATTAGTGATCCAATTCCCTCACAATTTTGCACTAGGCGTTTTCTCTTTCAGATTGGGTAGCGGATTTCTACTCGCAGTTCACCCACAATCCAATTACTGATCCATGCTGAATTAGGCACAAATCCTCCAGTTTACGTTATGCCAAAGTGCACCTCACACCAGGGCAGAGTGCACCCTGTGCTAACCCCACCCCCTAATCACATGACATCATGCATAGTGATCACTGATGCATGCCTGACTCCCTGTGTGACCTACCTAGCCACCCTGTTGTTAACGCAGCCCTGTTGAGGAACCTGTGACTAATCAAGCTCATCCTAAATATGTATGAAAAAATAAATAAACATAAAACAAACAAAAAAAGGACTTCCTGCAAATACCATAGCAGTGTTTAATGGGTTTATAAATTACCGCTAAGGTTATTAAAGGGTATTCATTATAATTACATGTTGCCGCTGAAGTAAGGACCTTTTTTTTTTAAATAATGGTTTATGGTTAGTAATGATTCTATGAAATACTTGTTTTTTTTTATATATTTAATGTGTTGTTCTGTACATTGCATTTTTTTGTGGTTAACTCTGAAATACTGCAGCTTTTATGGTCACATCTAATGTAATGGGTGTTGGTAAATCTCTTAGCCGTATCCATAATTTACTCCATTCAATATTTTCAGGAAAATATTCCTGTATTTGCATTTATTTGTAGACTTGGTGGTATCTCTGACCACGTAGTGCCCAATTAATTTTGGGCGTGATTTAGACTAGCGAACAGGTAAATGCCTACCGCCATCAGCCCGAATGCCCGCCTCCCCCCCACTGCACAAATCCCCTCTCTAACATGCAAGGGGATGTGTACACTAAAGGTGCCCACACACCAGAAAGATCTGCGATCGTAAGATGTGCGCATAAATTAGCTTTGAAATCTTTTGTCCGTCCTGGACAAAAGATTTCAGGCAAGCGCACATCTTTACCAAGGATTTTTCTTAAGATCCCGTGTGCGTTCCTATGGATCTTTTGTTAAAATTTCTGATCTTTCGTGCAGCACGTAAGATCAGAAGATTCAGCTAAAGATCCACGGGAGCGCGCATCGGACCGATATCGGCCGATTTTCGACCGATTATCGGTAAACATCGGACGATATATCGGCCGATTTAACGAAAATCGGCCAATCTGACCAAAAATCGTTCTAGTGTGTGGGCACCTTAACACATCCCCTCGCATGCCGCCACAAGGAGGAGATATTATTAGATGGACGCTCAACAACGAATGATTTCTCCAACCTTCAGCCTGGACTGACTTTTATAGCGCCTGCTGTCTTCCAAATTTGGGGGTGGGTGCTGCCGTCAGCCCCAAGCAGCCTGCGTCTGCAGGGAAACTCCCATAAAACTCTGGGCTTTCTCCTGCTACCCGCCCCCTTTCCACCACCTTCTGGAGCGAATGGTTCAGCGAATGTGAAACTCGACCACGCCGCTCACTCACGGGGTTTGCGCATGTACATATTTTGCATACGCATGCGAAACCCCAAACCCCGAATTCAGTGGCTTCTTTATTACCTGCAAACCTGCTGGATATTAACAATAGTTAACCAGCCAATCACACGGCAGCAACTCAGTGCTTAACACCATGCATACATGGTCAAGAGGTTCAGCTGGTTGCACAGATCTTAATGAAAGAAATGTGATCTAATTGACTTTGACCGTGGAATAATTTTTGGTGTCAGATGGGGTGGTGTGAGCGTATCAGCAATTGTTGGCAAATCCTGAAATAACCATGTGTTACACCAGTGATATGCAGTGTCACAATGGATAGAACATCATACACCAGCAGAAGACCACATGGTAGCTGTAAGATCCTAGTGGACTAAAGGACCTATGACATCACAACCACAAAGAGAGGAGAGCGAAGCAAGTCCACGAGGGTACATTTGGAGACCCATGTTCCAACTTTGCTCCTCTACTTGTTGTAGCGTGTCACATGCTTGTGCCATCCAGGGTGGTATGTAATAGGGATCAATATTTTAGTAGTTTTGGGCTAAAATACGTGTTGCATGTTTTCTGCAAACCGCACATGTAATAGGGTGTGATTTGCGGTACAAATTGCACAGTTTAGCCTGTCATAAACTTTGTACATCACAAATCGCATCCATCTGTTTTCTCATCGAAAACGGAAAAATTGCAAACGTAATAGGGTGCAAATTTCAAAACCACAAACATGACAAAAAGTCGCAAAACAAATAGACCAGGTCCAGGCTGGTGATTTTTAACACCCATACAAGTATTTTTTTTTATTAAAAATACACAAATGAGAATGTATAAAAAAAAAAATCATAAAAAAATAAATACACAAATGAACCCTATAATCACCAACAACACCCCTATATGTATACACAGGGCTATTTTTCAGCAGGCTCCAGCAGGAACTGAGGCCCTTATTCTAGTTCATTCTTTCTGACAAAATATTTCTTAGATGGACAAAACCATGTGCACTGCAGGTGAGGCAGATGTAAAACCCCACCCAAATCTAATTATCTCTGCACAAGTAACACCTGCCTCACCTGCAGTGCACATGGTTTTGTCCATCTAAGAAATATTTTGTCAGAAAGAGTGAACTAGAATAATGGCCTCAGTTCCTGCTGGAGCCTGCTGAAAAATAGCCCTGTGTATACCCCATTCTCATCAATGGCACCTGTGAGGGTGTTTGCTATGGAGTGGTTGCAGCATGACTTTGAGTTCTGTTTCTGGTATGACTTTGAGTTCTGCCTGTATTATGGCTTGTGTTTGGAGAAGCTGTGCAGGAGAAGAGCGCAGGAACAGCACCAGATCCAGGTCCCTATTCGGCTCTGTGTTCCTTGGACCTACCATTCAAGGGTGGTCCTGGACTCCCTCTCTGATCAAGAGGTGGCGCAGCTTTTTAGGCTGAACTGCATAAACCTCCTGTATTTGGGAGTTGATTTGGAGTCTTTTGCTGGTACCAACTATGAGGTGTCTGGGCTGCAAAAAAATAATATGTGCCTTCCATTTCTTTGCCACAGGCTCCTTTCAGCGTGTGAGCTTATGGTCTCTGGGGATTACACAAGCCACTTTCTCTATGCATTTAACTTACGTGTTTTATGCCATGAAGAAACGGTGGCATACATATATCACATTCCCACGTTGTCATTTCGAGTGGCAGGACCTAAAGGTGACTTTCTACTGGCTCTCAGCATTCCTTAATGTGCGGAGACATAGATTATGCAACCACTTTGGCTACTGGATAGGTAACATTTTCTATATTGCTAAATATCATGGGGGGGAAGGGGTGCTGCATGGACTCAAGTACTGTGTGTAGATAGAAAGGGGGACCATGACTGGAGTTTAAAAAGTATACTTTGTCCAAAACAAATTTCCCATTTCTCTTGAAGAAATGTAGAGGTTGGGTAGTGTGGCCAGTGTGGGGTTGATGACGTATCCCCAGTGTGGGGTGTCAGCAGCATGGGGAGGTGCCGGCAGTGGGTGTGGTATGCACCTTCGACAGTGGGGATCCCGACAGTTAGTATCCCGACGTCAGGATCCCGACTGCCGGTGGTTCGACAGGGGGGGTGCGAGCGAGAAGAAACCCCTTGCAGGCCCGCTGCACTCGCCACGCTACGGGCCCGGTGGCTCGCTTCACTCGCCACAGGTTCTGTTCTGCCTCTATGGGGGTCGTGGACCCCTACAAGGAAGAATAGCCCCTGTGAGTCGGGATCCCCCCTGTCAGAGCACCGGCAGTCGGAATCCCAAGGTTGGTTTTTTCATTACGATTCATCACTAAATAAAAATATTCGTAATCTCCAAGCAATCGCTGTACCCATTATACCATCAATAATCGATCACAAATGCCAATTTCTGCTCAAAATTTTTACATTTGCGTCTGACATTTTTCCACTAAAACCCTAGAGTCACTAATAACCTCTGCACTGAATATCTCTGAAATTGCCCGTTCATTTATAATTTGAAGAATGCTAATTATGATGTTTAACTTGAGGAACACAGCATGTCAGAGGAGACAATCTATATGAAGTTGCTGTGATTGATGATGCCTCTAATATAACGATCCAGCCTCGCATGGAGCCAGACGATAACATGTGGGCATTATTAAATTCATATAACGTCTGGTATCTCCACTTTGCCAGCCGATACCAGAGCAGTTAAATGGAAAGAAATTGACAACCATCTTTGATTGTATGATAATGCAATTAGACCTGGCCTCTCATGAGCTTATCATAATCCACAAAGCCCACTCCAGTCGTCAGGTCATAAATATATGATAATTTTTCACACTTGAAAATGTAATGATGCTCAAATGTGAATCAATAAATCTTACTGAAGTCATTTAGGTTCTTTCGTGTACTCTGTGTCGTTTTTTTTAACGTCATATTAAATCTTATTTTCTCAATTTGTACAAAGCACAGTTAACAAAAAAACTAATGTGATTCTGCCATGGTGACAGAATGGATAGAGCTGCTCAACAAATAGAATTAGGATGTTGATCGAGACGCTTTAAAGCATTTAGTCTAAGCTTGTATAATAACCATACAATGCATACTGGTGGGGCCCCGGGAGAAGGGGAGCCTCGCTGACAGAAGGAGGAAGACGAGGGAGGTGGAGATGAAGACGGAGGGTGCCGGAGCACCAAGTGTATCAGGTGGCACCACAGCTGTGGCCCGCAGCATGGCAACGCAGAGCACAGAGGGTGCAGGAGCACCAGGTGTCTAAGGTGCCGCCACAGCTGTGGCGCCCGGCATGACCCCCAGGCGCTGCAACACCATCCTGGGCCAGCAAGAACACCGGCCGCGGCTGCTACACAAAGACCCCAGAATCTCGGTCCGCGCAGCAGAGGGACTCCTGGTCTGTGGGCCCCGGCTTAAACGGCCTCTGGTGCTGGAAGAGCCCAGCTGCCCCAGCACCAGGACTGAACCCAGCGCCCCCCCCCCCCCAAGAGAACTTCAGAAGCCCCAAGGAGGAGGTATGGCTACAGTACTGGGGTGCAGCGGATGTGGACCAACTCTGGACCTAGACCTCACTGACTCTCCCTCCCCCGACACCCTGGGTCTCCCTCCAGATGTGACTCCAAGAATGGCCCCTGACATGCTGCCCCCCACCAGCCCCACAGCAGGACGGCCTCAGGATCCATCGATGCTGGCTGACTCCTGTGGGTGCTGTAGGGGAGATGGTCTGTTGAGCAGTTCCACTGCTGCCCTATGAGTAGCATGATCAAGATGGTGATGCAAATGGCTGTCTAGGAACTGTGCCACATGTGCCCCTGTGTCTCCGCTGTGTCGTACACTGGAAAGCAATCTATAACTGTACTGTCTCTGCTTATTTGTTACCTAACAGGCTATTGCAACGACCAGTGGCGCGGCTGATGGGTGCCACTGTGCAGCTCGGCGGTTACGTGTTCCCTGTCTATAATCCCCAGGGTGCATCTAGCGTATACCTGTATGTGTTATGTATATCTGTACTGTCACTGTGTAACTGTTACCTAACTGGCTGTTGCGCAGCAAACCAAATCTAATTCCTAGACTAGTTCCAAGTACTGAATACCTGGCCAATAAAGCTGATTCTGATGTTGTTTATACTGTCGGTGGGGACGATTCACCGACAGTGCGTGCCAAATTCGCTACCCCAGCCAGTCGTTGGGGTTTGCGCATGCACGAATATGCACATGTGCAAACCCCCCGTGGGGACGCATTCGGCGAGTATCAGCCAAGCTGGGGCGTTCGCTCCAGGATGAGCGGGCAGGGGGCGAACGTAGGGGACCGCCAGGTTTTTATCGGCACGCACATAGAAAAGCCTGGCATACTCTTGCAAATGCAGTCATGTCCATGCCTGCTTGGGGTAGGCGGCTGATGTCACATGACATCAGTGCCCGCCCCCAATTGGCCGGATAGCGTGCATCTGAAAAGTAAGCATAGACTTATCTTTTCAGAGAGAAGGCGAGAGAAAACATTCGATGGTGAGCAACCATCGAATGATTTCTCCTCCATGTGTAAGCATACACATCCACTCGCATGCAAGTGCAGGAACTGCTCAGAGTGGGGGGAGGGCATGTGCTTGGCGGGGCGGCTTTTACCTGATTGCTAGGCAGCAAATATATGCTGCGTAGTGAACAGGACTGAATCAGGCCCGATATACTTTAGCAATAAGAATCAGACTGTAAGCAGACTGGTTCTGGGACCTGGAATTCCTACCAGGTAATGCAATGGTAAGAGCCCAAGCATAAGGGGAGTGGACATCCACCAGAGGGGATGTGGCCAGTCACCATAGAGGAAATGAGTCATCTAATAGAAACAACATGTATAGAGTCCCTTTAATAAAGAGGGGACAAGGGTGTCAGGACCACCCTCTTTGATTGGCAGAAAGACAGATTTTTTGTTGTACAGATCTAGCCATGTACATCGTTGCTGCGTCAATTGCCAAATGCAACGCCCATGGCAATTGGCGCAATCTTGAAGCGATGTGCGTGTGTCTCCCGCGGCTCACAGAAAAGCATTGAGAGGCTATATTACAATGCAGCGATATAGCGCCACGGTTGCGAAATTGGCGAACCAAATGGGAACGAGCGGTGGCAATGAGTGCGGCTAACATAGAAACAAGCCATGCAACCATTCATCCGTGATTTTGCTCCACCCTAGAGGAGGGGGTGGGCCCTCAGGCAGTGAGATCCACCAGAGATTACCCCAGTACACCTGTGAGCGAGTCTTGCCCCAAATAAATATAACCCTAGGTGTACATTTTTTTATTTCTCGTTGCTAAATTATTCAGGGAGGCTGTTTGGCAGCAGTTGCAGCATCACCCAGAGCCCCCCCCCCCCCTGTGGAGCGACGCAGTGGCCAGCGCAGCATCACCCAGCAACACCCCCCCCCCCCCGTGGAGTGGAGTGACGCGGCGGCCGCATCACCCCCCCCCCCCCGTGGAGCAACGCGTCGCAGCCACCAAGCCCCACCCCCATTGCAGCCCTGTTGCACATACCTGAAATCTTCCCTGTAAGGTCTATGTCCTGGGCAGAGCGGGCACTCTGACCTCTCAGCTTACCAAGTCCACCAGAATCAGCCCCTTAGGGGAGAAGAGAATTAGACAGAAAGGTAGGAGAGAAAGAGACTTAGGCGGAGGAGAGAAAGAGACTGACAGTGTAGTCACTCGGTTGATAAACAGGTCTTGTTGCTTGAAACGCGTCAGCCACTATCAGCATGCTCTATGCCGGCACCAGGTCGCCAGTATTCAAATGAAAAAAAATTGGTCATTGGATTGTTTACTGCAAAATAATGTTACCTTATATAGGAAATAAAATTGATTTTTACACAACATTTTTTATTTGAATTTATATAACAAATGTGAGCGACGCCGGCATTTTTAGTGGATATTTTGAACATCTCTCACAGAGATGTTGGCACTCAAAAGGTTAATACCAATAAATAGTAAGTGCTGCCATTTGGTCCTCCAAAAGCCAGCAATGCCTAGGGGGCCTATTTTAGCCCCAATCGTTGGGCTGCGAATCTGCCACCTGAGCGATGATCGAACTACCGCACATGCGCGCGGATCGTAGTGAGGTCTCGCTGTGATGAAAGCCAGCAGGAAATACTTTTATCACTGGGTATCAGCAAACCTCCAAATTTGGAACTTAAATTAAGCAAATCATTTATGGATTTGAGAGTTTGCTTTATCTATGTTAATTAACATATTATGTATCAAGATAGTACGGATCAGTACGGATGGTGTAATGGTTAGCATTACTGCCTCACAGCGCTGAGGTCATGGGTTCGATTTCCACCATGGCTCTAACTGTGTGGAGTTTGTATATTCTCCCCGTACTTGCGTGGGTTTCCTCCGGGTACTCCAGTTTCCTCCCACAATCAAAATATATACTTGTAGGCTAATTGGCTCCGAACAAATTAACCCTAGAATGTCTGTGTGCGTGTATATGTGGTAGGAAATATAGATTGTAAGCTCCACTGGGGCAGGGACTGATGTGAATGTTCAACTATACTCTGTAAAGCGCTGCGGAATATGTGTGCGCTATATAATAAACTGTTAATAAATAAATAAATAATAATAGTATATATTCCATCTACATATACAAATATGTATTACATGACTTGTTTACATTTTGTTTATATACACATTCAATAACATTTGTGAAAGCCCAGTAATTTGTTTTATCCTTTAATCTCAATTAATGATCCTTGAAATGACAATCTCATCTGGGTGTGAGCATTCATACCTCTGTGTTCCGGCAGTTCGTACCCCCCCAAATGAGATTCATTATCATTAAAAAGTACTTAATGGAGGATCAGCTGTTCAACTCTAAATAGATCCCTGTGGACCCATTTTCCGAAGTGACCGATCTTTATACGGACTTTCTATTTTATTTTACGTATGGCAATGGCAATTACTATAATGGCAGATGTTTATGTTATTGCTCATGAAGACAATAGGGGAAAAATTTCCTAAGATGTGTATTCTACTTCACATGTGATGTTGCTATGGGCAACCAATCAGCATCTACTACTTATTTATTTAGAACCCTCTAGAAGATAGTAGACAGGATCTGATTGGTTGCCCACATCACATGTGAAGTAGAATACAGATCTTAGTAAATTTCCCCCAATAGGTTTAGATACAATTACTTTGTGTATAACATTTAAGTGTAAAGTTAAAAACTTGAAAATCAATTATTACAAATCTGCTGGCAAAATTGGAAAAGTTAAAAGTTAAGCCCCATGCACACGGGGTGATTTCAGCCAATATCACTGAGCGACCCAGTGGCGTTGCTACGTTTTGGGCGCCCCCCTGCCGTTAGGGGGGGCGCCCCCGCCACCCTGCCAAGCACCCCTACCCCCTGCCCCGCCGCCCATGCAAACCCCCCTTAATCCCCCACAGCCTTACCTATCACGCTGGTCCCGGTGGCTCCGTTCTTCTGCTGAGGACCACCAGAAAATGGCCGCCCCATACAGCAGACAGTTTCAGAGAACTGTGCGCTATATGGGGGCGGCCATTTTGTGGTGGTCCTCAGCAGAAGAACGGAGCCGCCGGGACCAGCGAGATAGGTAAGTCTGTGGGGGATTGGGGGGGGGGTTAACTATAGGTGGCGGGGGCTGCGGTGCTATAGTTACGCCGCTGGAGCGACCATATCTCTGTGTGTACGGGGTGAGAGTCGAAGCGAGCATACTCCCGCAATCAGCCCTGAAGACCAACAGCTTTCTCCGTCCAGGGGCGGATCCAGGATAAAATGACAGGGGGGGCACCATGATAAAAGAGGGTTTAGGTGGGGGAGGGGCGGTGTTAGTGGTGCCAGTGTACATGCTAAGAGAGCGGCAGAGAGAGGGTGGGAATGGAATTAAAAATAGGCCCTGGCATTTAAAGTACGCAGGCCCACCATGTTGACAAAAGTGAAGGATGTAGTTGTGCGCGCGCCGAAGGCGCACTCCGGAAAATGGGGTGTGGCCACTCAACAGGGGGCGTGTCCTTGAGTGTAGTGTACAACACCATATACAACTTCTACACATTATGCAACAAAATACTAGACCCCATTATACTTGCCCCTTACACATGATGCCAAATGGAATGAGCCAAAATTCACATAATGCCACACGGATTGAGCCAAAATTCAAATAATGCCACATGGATTGTGTCAAAATTCACATAATAACACATGGATTGAGCCAAAATCCAAATAATGCTACATGGATTGTGTCAAAATTCACATAATGCCACACGGATTGAGCCAAAGTTTACATAATAACACACGGATTGAGCCAAAATTCACATAATGCCAAATGGATTGAGCCAAAATAAACATAATGCCATATGGATTGTGCCAAAATTCACATAATGCCACACGGATTGTGACAAAATTCACATAATACCACACGGATTGAGCCAAAATTCACATAATGCCACACGGATTGAGCCAGAATTCACATAATGCCACACAGATTAAGCCAAAATTCACAATACGTTTCATAAACAGGAACATTGTTCACCAAAGGCGCGCATTAAACATTTACACCATAATGTCCATTACACGTTAAGTTACACGCCATTATGTCCATTATGTATTATGTCAAACACCATAATGCCTATTAAAAATTATGCTACATAAGTGCTGCTTATCTACATGCTCATTGCCAAGGGTTCCATGCTCATTGCCAGAGGTTCCATGCTCATTGCCATGTGGGATTACATGCTCATTGCCAAGGGGAATACATGCTCGCGGTAAATGGGGGACAGCCGCCAGGCAGAAGTGATAGCCACTGATAGTGGCAGAGACTGGCTGTATTCAGATCACTGCAGGTCCCGGCTATTTGAAATAATACCCCTTTCACACCAGAAATTGCATTCCCAGGTTGGCCCCTTTTACACCAGCCTAGTCCCTGCATTTTCTGGTGTGAGGGGGAGAGAAAACCACCCCTCCCCCCCCTTTAACCAGTTATCTTATTTAACCGGCTATATCTTCGGAACCAACTGATCCATTTACATGAGACAAGTATCATATTGAAGAACTTTTGAGTGGGCTTTGAATGATTTTGGTCCAGTGAAACTGGAACGTTTGGTTCCAGAGTAATCTGCCCTCAAAGAACAAGAGCAGCCATGAAATTACATTTCAAAAATAAAAAAAATTAGTTTACACGTAATATCTCTAGAACCGATTGACCGATATGGACCAGCCTGATATCATATTGAAGGCCCAGCGATTTGGAATTGAATGAGATCAACCAAAAGCTTCTGTGATGCCAGGGGGAGAACTGGTAGCCGTCGGAACCGGGTGGGGGTCGGAATTGACGGGTCCCATATATCCTATGGGGAAAAAATGTTACAGCTTTGCCAGGCGATATCTCTGGTTCCCGGGGGGCTAGAGACACAGGTCTGGGCTCGTTGGAAAGCCTTGGTCCTCAGCTACAAAATATAATGTCAGGGGGGCACGTGCCCGGGTGCCCCCCCCCTGAATCCGCCACTGTCTCTGTCGACTTCCCAGCGACTTTCCCCGGCAGACAGTGTCTCGTTTTAATTAGCGACCATCCCTGGCAACCTATCACTGATACTTTAAGGACAAGATTGATAACATCCGAGATTAAATGTTATGCTCTTCTACAGCCTCTAACCTACTTACTTTACCACCCAAACCCTCTGGCACTTTCTCTTCATTTGAGCCTACACATGAAAAGGACGTATCCACATTCGAAAGACTGGTATTGAACCATCTGAGGGAGGTGACAAACACCCATCTCGACCCCCTTACAGTTCGTCTACCGAGCAAACAGAAGCGTTGAGGATGCAGTTAACCTAGGGCTGCATTATATCCTGGAACACCTAGATCATCCAGGCACCTACGCGAGGGTCCTATTCATTGACTTCAGCTCTGCATTTAACACAATTGCCCCCCTGCTATCCTAAAGCCCAAGCTTCTCTCCCTAGGAGTTCCAGAATCTACCTGCTCCTGGATTGTGGACTTCCTGACGGCACGGAAACAGGTGGTGAAAGCCGGAGCCTTCACATCCGTCATTCGTACGATCAGCACTGGTGCTCCCCAGGGATGTGTCCTTTCCCCCCTGCCCTGTTCTATCCCTGTCTACAATTGTAAAAAGCAACGGAATCTGCTGCGCTATATAAGAAACTGTAAATAAAGTAATAATAAATAAATGATTCCTATCACATTGCTGATCAGCGTCAGAACTTGTGAGTTGCAGGCCCAGGTGCAAAAGTATAATTTTGGCCCCATACCAGTGGTTGACAAGTTTACAAAATGCTGGTCTGGGCAGAAGTGGGCCCCTTAAGAGCCCTACATACGCAGAGATGTGTGCCAGAGATACATAACGGGAGATTCAGCACAAGAGATTTCACTCTTGTGGCTCATTTCAGACAATGAGCCACATACAGAGAGATTTGTGTCAGAGATTCAAATTGGGAGATTCAGCACGGGAGATTTCAAATCTGTCACAGAAAGTGAAGTACAACACTGCACTTCATCACAAAAATGTTATTATTACTGAACATTACTTATTACTCTTTAATAAGTATTCTTTCACCTCCCCCTAATATTGCCCCCCCCCCCCCAAAAAAGTTAATCATTGGTGGCTAGTGGTTCCCCCTGCACCGACCGACCCCCCCATATGCAAACTTTTAAACATTGGTGGTACAGTGGGAACGGACATAAAAAAAAATACTTACCAAGTCCGGGGTCCAGCGTCTCGTCCTGTCATACAGACAATCATTTTGTAAAATAAAAAAATGGCATGGGGTCCCCCCCCCCCAGGCATGACCAGCCCCGGGCTTTTTGAGTGGTCCTGGTTCCCAAAATCCAGAGGACAAAGTGCGTGGGGTCCCCCGGATTTTGGGGACCAGCACCAGGCTCTTGAGCTGGCCCTGGTTTCCAAAATACGGGGGGACAAAATGAATAGGGGTCCCCCGTATTTTGGAGACCAGCACCAGGCTCCACTAGCAGGGGGTGTAATGCCATAGCCAGGGGACATGCTTGATGGTGTCCCGTGGCCAAAGCATTACCCACCCTAACTAGTCAGCCCAGGCCGGGAGTTTTTGGGGAGGTGGGGACCCCCCAAATAAGGGGGTCCCCCCTCTCCAGGGCACCCCAGGCCTGGGCTGCAGCCCGGGGCTATCCCCTGCACCCCTGGGCGGTGGGTGCAGGGTTGATAGCTTGTTTAACAGTTATATTGTCTTTTACAGTAGGACTACAGGTCCCAGCAAGCCTGCCCCACATGCTGGTACTTGGGAGAACCACAGGTACCAGCATGTGGGGCATTAAAGGCCCGCCGGTACCTATAGCCCCCCTGTAAAGGAAATATTAAAATAAAACACACAAACACTGGTTTTTAAATATTTTATTAATCTGATTCTTCTTTTTTCACCCAGGGGAGCTCAGCCCCCCAGGGCTTCTGCGGCATCTTCACCTGGGGGCGGCAGCCGCCTAAGCTCTTTTGCATGGCTGCCGCCTCCCAGGGCTTCTGCCTCTTCATCTGTGTTCTTCACCTGGGGGCGGCGGCCTTTTAAGCTCTTTTGCATTGGCCGCGCCTCCCAGGACTTCAGGAGCTCTTCTCTCCTTCTCTGCCGTCGGACTGACTGCCCCTACCCCGTCTCGAGCTGGCTAATATAGCCAGCTCTAGGGGGCGGGGCAATGACGCGGCGAGCCGTGATTGGCTGGCCGCGGCCATTTTGAAATTTAAATTTATTTATTTTTTTTTTTTTTTTAAACATGTCCGCCGCGCTGCCGCCGAGAGGAGAGGTGAGGTGGGGGTGGCGATGGGTGCTACAGCTGGTGGGGGAGGGGGGTCAGGGGTGGCGGCGGCGGCGGGTTCTGCGGCGCGGGGTGCGGCGGGTCTGCGGCGTCCGCAGTCGCTCGGCCCTGCTCATCTGCCCGCAGCCACACATGCGGGAGATGAGCAGGAGCTTTCTGAGCGACTGCTCTGTATTGTACAGCCCGTCCGTTCTGAATCTTGGACAGATTCAGAACGGCGGGTGCGCGCATGTAAATCGCTGTGTGGGCTATATACACAGCGATTTACATGCATCTTCAGGCATTTTCTGAGCGATTTGTTAGAATCGCTCAGAAAATGCCTGAATATCGTGCTGTATGTGGGGGCCTTTACTTCTAATGTTTATTTATAACCAAACCTGTTATTGCATTAAGGTGCTCAACCTGAGTACCCTGCTTTTCTCTTTCTGGGGGAGATGTACTACGCCTTGAAAAGTGATAACATGGAGAGTGATAAGCCTCCAACCAATCAGCTCCTACCTGTCATTGTTCAAACCCAGCCAGTGACATAACAGGTAGGAGCTGATTGGCTGGTGGTTTATCACTCTCCATTTTATTATTTTTCAAGCTCATCTCTATGCATTATTGGGTCACTCATCACAGTATCCTACCAAGACTTATCCCAATCAGTGAGGGGTAAGTATTGAAGAAATGGGTGCAGGGTGTGTTGTATGGGCCCTCACTTACCATCTCCGTCACTGTCCCCCCTGCCTCCCCAGTCACTTACCATCTCCGTCACTGTCCCCCCGGCCTCCCCAGTCACTTACTGACTCCATCATTGTCGCGCCTGCCTCCCAGTCACTTACAATCTCCATCACTGCCCCCCCTGCCTCCCCAGTCACTTACCATCTCCGTCACTGTCCCCCTGTCTCCCCAGTCACTTACCATCTCCGTCACTGTCCCCCCTGCCTCCTCAGTCACTTACCATCTCCATCACTGTCCCCCCTGCCTCCCCAGTCACTTACCATCTCCGTCACTGTCCTCCCTGCCTCCCCAGTCACTTCTCATCTTTGTCACTATACCCCCTGCCTCCCCAGTCACTTACTATCTCCGTCACTGTCCCCCTGCCTCCCAGTCACTTACCATCTCCATCACTGTCCCCCCTGCCTCCCCAGTAATTTATCAACTCTGTCACTGGCCTTCCGTCTCTCTAGTCATTTTCTACCTTTGTCACTGTCCCCTGTGCCTCACTAGTCACTTACCATCTCCATCGTTGTCCACCCTGCCTCCCCAGTCACTTACCATCTCCATAACTGTCCCCTTTGCCTCCCCAGTCACTTACCATCTCCATAACTGTCCCCTCTGCCTCCCAGTCACTTGCCATCTCCGTCACTGTCCCTCTGCCTCCCAGTCACTTGTCACCTCCGTCACTGTCCCCCTGCCTCCCAGTCACTTGCCATCTCAGTCACTGTCCCCCTGCCTCCCAGTCACTTGCCATCTCCATCACTATCCCCCCTGCCTCCCCAGTCACTTACCATCTCCATCACTGTCCCCTCTGCCTCCCAGTCACTTGTCATCTCTGTCACTGTCCCCCTGCCTCCCAGTCACTTGCCATCTAAGTCACTGTCCCCTCTGCCTCCCAGTCACTTGTCATCTCCGTCACTGTCCCCCTCCCTCCCAGTCACTTGCCATCTCAGTCACTGTCCCCCCTGCCTCCCAGTCACTTACTATCTCCATCACTGTCCCCTCTGCCTCCCAGTCACTTACCATCACCGTCACTGTCCCCCTTGCCTCTCCAGTCACTTACCATCTCCATCACTGTCCCCTCTGCCTCCCAGTCACTTGCCATCTCCATCACTGTCCCTTCTGCCTCCCAGTCACTTGTCATCTCCGTCACTGTCCCCCTGCCTCCCAGTCACTTGCCATCTCAGTCACTGTCCCCCCTGTCTCCCCAGTAACTTACCATCTCCGTCACTGTCCCCCCTGCCTCCTCAGTCACTTACCATCTCCATCACTGTCCCCCCTGCCTCCCCAGTCACTTACCATCTCCGTCACTGTCCTCCCTGCCTCCCCAGTCACTTCTCATCTTTGTCACTATACCCCCTGCCTCCCCAGTCACTTACTATCTCCGTCACTGTCCCCCTGCCTCCCAGTCACTTACCATCTCCATAACTGTCCCCTCTGCCTCCCAGTCACTTGCCATCTCCGTCACTGTCCCTCTGCCTCCCAGTCACTTGTCACCTCCGTCACTGTACCCCTGCCTCCCAGTCACTTGCCATCTCAGTCACTGTCCCCCTGCCTCCTAGTCACTTGCCATCTCCATCACTATCCCCCCTGCCTCCCCAGTCACTTACCATCTCCATCACTGTCCCCTCTGCCTCCCAGTCACTTGTCATCTCTGCCACTGTCCCCCTGCCTCCCAGTCACTTGCCATCTAAGTCACTGTCCCCTCTGCCTCCCAGTCACTTGTCATCTCCGTCACTGTCCCCCTCCCTCCGAGTCACTTGCCATCTCAGTCACAGTCCCCCCTGCCTCCCAGTCACTTACTATCTCCATCACTGTCCCCTCTGCCTCCCAGTCACTTACCATCACCGTCACTGTCCCCCTTGCCTCTCCAGTCACTTACCATCTCCATCACTGTCCCCTCTGCCTCCCAGTCACTTGCCATCTCCATCACTGTCCCCTCTGCCTCCCAGTCACTTGTCATCTCCGTCACTGTCCCCCTGCCTCCCAGTCACTTGCCATCTCAGTCACTGTCCCCCTGCCTCCCAGTCACTTACCATCTCCATCACTATCCCCCCTGCCTCCCCAGTCACTTACCATCTCCATCACTGTCCCCCTGCCTCCCAGTCACTTACCATCTCCATCACTGTCCCCTCTGCCTCCCAGTCACTTGCCATCTCCATCACTGTCCCCTCTGCCTCCCAGTCACTTTTCATCTCCGTCACTGTCCCCCTGCCTCCCAGTCACTTACCATCTCCATCACTGTCCCCTATGCCTCCCCTGTCACTTACCATCTCCATAACTGTCCCCTCTGCCTCCCAGTCACTTGCCATCTCCGTCACTGTCCCCCTGCCTCCCAGTCACTTACCATCTCCATCACTGTCCCCTCTGCCTCCCAGTCACTTACCATCTCTGTCACTGTCCCCCTGCCTCCCAGTCACTTGCCATCTCAGTCACTGTCCCCCCTGCCTCCCAGTCACTTGCCATCTCAGTCACTGTCCCCCCTGCCTCCCCAGTCACTTACCATCTCTGTCACTGTCCCCCTGCCTCCCAGTCACTTGCTATCTCCGTCACTGTCCCCCTGCCTCCCAGTCACTTGCCATCTCAGTCACTGTCCCCCCTGCCTCCCCAGTCACTTTTTATCTTTGTCACCCCCCCTTCCCCCGCCTCCTCAATAATATAAGAGAAATGAACCAGGTCTGCTCATATAGCGATATGGATTGTTTGAGGGAGGGGGGCCCAAAGCAGTATCTTGTCTAGGGCCCCATGAGGGCTAAATCTATCTCTGCACCCATCACTCATTATAGTTACACCCCTAAGAGGAAGCCATTGGAGGGGCATGCATCTGTGGCAAGCACTCAGGCTCCCATTGAAAATGCACATTAGAGTTGGAACAGATCTATTATATAGATCATGGGTTCTCAAAATCAACCCACAAGTTTTCCCAGCAGGTCATGTTTTAAGGATTTCTGTCCATGAAAACACGTGGGAGTATTACAGACCCATCAAACAGACGAACTCACCTGTGCATGATTAAAGATCTGCTGGTGGAAACTGAGGAATGAAGCTGAGATCCCCTGACACAGATATATCAAAATGTGTTCTGTTTTTCTAATACAGTAGTTCTTGAGCAATGAGTAATTTTCTGTATTTCTGTCATTGTAGAAATGTCAGATGCAAAATACAAACATACTGTCGTCTGATAACAAATTATTAAGGGTAAAGCTCATCTGTCAGTGGGACTGAGAGATTAGACCACAGAGAAATAATTCATTGATGCTATTGAACTGGCAAGAGGATATCTGCAGTGGTGGCACTGATTGGCATTGTCCCTTTCCCCATTCATCAAGCGATGCCAGACTTCCAGAATCATCTACCAGATGGGGCAGCCTGTCAGTTCAAACACCTGATATAGAGCCATTCGTCATCTGATAACATGAGGTGGTTTCGCAGCAGCTGGCTCCCAGCTCTGCATCCTAAGTACACATGTGATGGACGGCAGCCAGCGAAACAAGCGCAGCCACCCTGCAGTCCTCTGATACCACGCACAGTCCTCCACTGGACCAGAGAACAGGTGGAAGCTGATAGAATGGAAAACAATGCCATGTGTTGCAAGGATCAGAAGAGCAGGCACTACAAAAACATCACCATATGCAGGGCATAAATGCGTTATATCCATCAAGGAGAAAACATTTCTGTTCTGTGTGTGTGTGTGTGTGTGTGTACGTGTGTGAGTGGGCTGCTTCTTAATGTGATTGTTCACATACAGTACATCTTTGCACAGATCATGCAAATATGTACGGATAGTGTAATGGTTACAGGTCATGGGATCGATTCCTACCATGGCTCTAACTGTGTGGAGTTTGTATATTCTCCCCATACTTGCGTGGGTTTCCTCCGGGTACTCCGGTTTCCTCCCACAATCTAATAAACTGGTAGGCTAATTGGCTCCCTACATAATTAACCCTAGAATGTCTGTGTGCATGTACATGTGGTAGGGAATATAGATTGTAAGCTCCACTGGGGCAGGGACTGATGTGAGTGTTCAAATATTCTCTGTAAAGCGCTGCGGAATGTGTGTGCGCTATATAAGTAAATATTTATAAATAAATTAGGAAAGCCAAGGACTGGTGCCAAGCATGCCTACAGAGTCTCCTTCTTTCTATATGCATCTTATTTGCATCACTAATTACACTGCAGGGTACAGAGAACAGTAAAGCTGGCATAATCCGGGTACAAAGGCAACAGACAAGATTCTGATATGAGCGACTTGGAACATTCCCACCACTATGGCACCAGGCCCACTTGCAACGGATACCTTTAGGCTTAACCTGCGAGCTTATACCAATTCCTCAGCGACAAAAGTAATAATCTAGGGAGTCACCACAAGCGAATTTGTATACGGCTATAATGCAAATAACATGAAAAATTTAAGGAAAACAATCAAATGGTTACCATGGCAGAGAATCTACGTTGCACCAAGTGTCTTATTTATTATTTATATATTTACAGTTTCTTATATAGCGCAGCAGATTCCGTTGCGCTTTACAATAGTAGACAGTGATAAAACAAACTGGGTAACAACAGACAGACTTGGAGGTAGGAGAGCCCTGCTGCAAGCTTACACTCTATAGTCTTACATCATATTATGCAAAAACACTAGCTGAGTGACACTTTTGTGTGCACATAGCCCAATGTTATTACAATGTTATGCTAGAAGAGGCGGCCTGCTCTAGTATCCCTAAAAACGGTCTGCTGTAAGGGGGCAGACATTTTGTTGGAGGCATTATACAATAGCAGCAGGAAGAGCGCCAGGACTGCAAGCAAGATGCTGCGGTGGCAATTGGAGGACCGTAGGAGTGAATTAGATGAAACTTTACTGGTAGGGAAGGGGGAGAGAGAGAAGGGGGGGGGGGGGTGTTGGGGGGGGGGGGCAGAGGTACTTTTTAATTATTGCTTTGTTTGGCACTTTTACAAATAGGTATTTTAATATACGAAAAAGTCAAAATATTAGCGGCTGAATATTTTTTGGTGTGGACAGTTGATTTAAATGTATTATTTATTTTCTATGATGCAATAGAGGAATGATAGATAGAATAGAATATTGGTTGCTATGGGAAACATAACCAATTTTCATTTTTAAACCTTTAGTAAATTTACCCCTAAAGGCTCCCATACATTATGCAATTTGGGCCCAGTGGATCGTGGGCGATAAATCGCATGTAAGAAAAAATGGCTCATATGCGAAATTGGACATGAGGCTCATGTGGAGGGATTAGGGGCCAGATGTATCAAGCTTCAAAAGTGATAAAATGGAGAGTGATAAACAGCCAGCCAATCAGCTCCTACCTGCCATGTCACAGGCTGGGTTTGAAAAATAACAGGTAGGAGCTGATTGGCTGACTGTTTATCACTTTCCATTTTATCACTTTTGAAGCTTGATACATCTGCACCTTCGTGAGACTTCTCCCCTCGGAGTCCGCATAGTGTATGAGGACTGTATGAGAGTTGATCTGCAGCAGGGGAGACTGAGTAAAGCAGTAACCCACTATATTCATGCTTGTGTGCCTCTTGGTGTAAAGCTATTTCTGCTAGTTATTCACATCAGTGCCATCTTTGCCATTGGGCTTAATGGGCCGTTGTCCAGGGGCCCAAGGATTCTAGGCAGTGGCAGATTAGGGGGGGGGGGGGGTACCCAGGCACGTGCCCCCCCTGTCATTTCATTTTGTAGCTGAGGACCAGGGCTTTCTAACGAGCCCAGCCCCATGTCTCTAGCCCCCCGGGAACCAGAGATATCGCCTGACAAAGCTGTAAAGTTTTTACCACGTAGGATAATATGGGACCCGTCAATTCCGACCCATACCTGGTTCCGACGGCTGCCAGTTCCTCCTATAGCATCACAGAAGCTTGTGGTTGACCGCATTCAATTCCAAATCGCTGGGCCTTCAATATTATACCAGGCTGGTCCATATCGGTTAATCGATTCCAGAGATATTGCATGTAAACCGATTGTTTTATTTTTGAAATGTAATTTCATGGCTGTTCATGTTTTTTGAGGGCAGATTACTCTGGAACCAAACGTTTCAGTTTTACTGGACCAAAATCATTAAAAGCCCACTCAAAAGTTCTTCAATATGATACTTGTCTCATGTAAATGGGTCAGTTGGTTCCGAAGATATAGCCGGTTAAATGAGATAACTGGTTAAATGGGGGGAGGGGTGGTTTTCTTGGGGCCTGCCGACCACCACAATGGGGAACACTGCACTGCCTCAGGGAGATTTACATGCTCTGCCATGGGTTACATGCTTTGCCAGGGGTTAACATGCTCGTTGTCATGGAGTTACAGTACATGCTCTGCCAAGGGTTACAAGTTGACTCCGGCGCACTCCGAACCGGCGTACTCGCCGCCAAATTTTATTTTTAAACTGTGTGTCCAGACCAGGGCCCCCCTGACAGGCCTGGGCCCAAGTAAACTGTACCTGTCCCCCCCCCCCCTCTTGGCACCCCTGAATGTGACATACCTGTAAGACTTGTATTGATAAATAGCTAAATTGCTAAATAGATCTGTAGGGTTACTGTTGTATTATATTGATTTGTGCAGGGTCAGTAACATTTTATGTAGTAATAGTGAAGAGCTTGCATATTTTTATGTTCTATTGGATTTGTTTTATATTCTGCATTGTCTTTTGGGAAATCATTGCTAATTACTTCTTTAATACAAGGGTCAGATGTAATGCTCTCCGAGTCCAGCAGCGGCTGCGGGATGCCGGAGGAATTCAGACGGTATTTAAAAGGGGCAGTCATTTACAAGGAAAAACCGTGCCCTGTAAATGGTTACCCCTTTATAAAACGTTTGGCCGGCATCCTGCATGGTCACTGAAATCGGTCAGCATTACATCTGGCCCCAAGTGTACGATTCCATTTCTCAATTGGGATTATTATTTAAAACAGACACACACAGATATAGATTTATCTATCTATCTATCTATCTATCTATCTATCTATCTATCTATCTATCTATCTATCTATCTATCTATCTATATAAACTTTTTGGGCCAGATGTATTAAACTTCAAAAAGTGATAAAATGGAGAGTGATAAACCACCAGCCAATCAGCTCCTACCTGCCATGTCACAGACTGTACTTGAAAAAGGACAGGCAGGAGTTGATGGGCTGGTTGTTTATCACTCTCCATTTTATCATTTATTGAAGCTTAGTGCATCTGGTCCTTTATCTCTCAATAAACGCGAGGGTGATAAAGAATGATAAATGTCCAG
This sequence comes from Crinia signifera, assembly GCF_055691185.1. Taxonomy (NCBI): domain Eukaryota; kingdom Metazoa; phylum Chordata; class Amphibia; order Anura; family Myobatrachidae; genus Crinia; species Crinia signifera. The sequence goes on along the minus strand of NC_139221.1, from coordinate 40,275,341 downwards.
TCAATCCGGACTCCAATTGGCATTTTTAACGCATACTACAACGGCAGTTAGAAGCTGATTTGCTGGAAGTTTATCACTCTTCACCCTCACATTTATCTCTTTTTAAGGCTTAATACATTTACCCCATTGTCTGTGATTTGTTGGGGAACCTATATTATGGGACTTGCTTAATAATCCCAAGTCCAGCTATCAGTTATACCAAATAGAAAACGCAAAAAAATCCCAGTATTGCGCCCCTGCATATAAATGTTTATTGAGATGGCTGGAGCTTAATATTGCGAGTGCCCAGCACACTTCATGGTTCAAATTGTGAGGCCGATTCAGTCAGACAAAGGCCCTTATTCAGATCTGATCGCAGTACAAATGTGTTCTCAAAATGTGCAAACCCATGTGCACTGCAGGTGGGGCAGATGTAATGTGCAGAGTTAGATTTGTGTGAGTTGTTTTGTTTCTGTGCAGGGTAAATTCTGTCTGCATTATTTTTACACTGCAATATAGATTTTAGTTTCAGCCCACCCAACACAAATCTAACCCTCTCTGCACATGTTACATCTGCCCCACCTGCAGTGCACATGGTTTTGCCCATTTTGAGAACACATTTGTACTGTGATCAGATCTGAATAAGGGCCAAAAAGTGTGGACTGGGGTACTGAGAGGGGTGATTACTAAATACCGGTGCACAGGCTTGTTGGAAGGACCCAACAGATGCCCTGGTACACTTCCCCGGCTACCACCACTTACTGTATCTGTCAGTATCACCAGCCAGTGTTGCTACAGTACCTGAGCCCAGAGATGCTCTGAATGGCCCTGGCAGCGGAAGCCACATTTACTACAGTATACTTCCCATGCTTGTAGCAAGGACTATCATCAACCTCTAGCTCATAGTTGCCTCCCCCCCTGCATTCTGCAGGAGACTCCCTAAAATAACACCCGTCTCCCTCTCTCCCTCATTAGTCTATCAATCTCCCTCATTTCACCTAGATCACATTACACTGTTACATTTTTGGGGAAAAAAAGAATGAGAGATAGATACATTTACATTGAATCATCAGTGACATTTCCCAGCACTTTACCAAGTATAGTAACTCTTACTACCTGCTTTGGGGCTCATCTACATTTGGGTATAAGTAGTTTTAAATTACACACCCATGCTTCTAGGTGCCACGTTCACAATCTCTTTTCACAATCTCTCCATACATGGAACTAGACACGCCCATTAAGTGGAGCAGGACACGCCACCTCAATGGGGTGCTGCGCAAAATTCTACTACCAACTACCAAAATAGTTTTCAAAAGTAGGCAAGTATGCTCTAGCTACACACCCACAATACTCCAATGACCCTAATGTGTAGTAGGGGTGCATTTAATACGATGTATACACTCCAAAGAAGCATTGTACAGAACAAATGGCTAATATAATAATATATATATATATATATATATATATATATATATATATTATTTTCTAGTTTTTGTTCTGCCAGAAAATAAAGATTTAAAAGCTGACTCATGTTAAGTCCTGCCTAATATTGTGAAACTCAGTATAATACCAGATGTAAAAATGGAATTCTCATTGCTGGCTGCCGCAGTTCTCTCTTGGCTCCACTAATTCCTGACAATAGTACAAAATGCACAGAGGGGAAGCGATCGCAACAACCTTAAAAATCATTCAAGCAAGCCTGCCACATTTTCCTGGGTGTACTGCTGGGATGATATGTCTGCACCATACTGGCTATTCAGGGACTGTCATATCCATTGTCGCACTTCGGAGTTATTTATAAATAATTGCATTGTTGTGAAAGAAAAGCCTCTTTGCCAGACTCTGCAGAAATAGCCTATCCCCAGCTGAAACGTTATTTCCAAGCAGCAAATAAATATTTACAGGATTGCTACAGTGCGTGACACATCGCCGACGGAATCCTGCCACGTGCGAGGTCCGTGGTGCTGGCTTCATTGCCCCTCATTACTATCTGCAGTCAATTGATTCTGCCTTCACGCATCCTTCCAAAATGTACCCCTTGATGTTTGTTTGCAATATACTTTAATTACAGACACAAAAACATCTCCAAATCTTCCCATTCTGTGCCGTTGGAGCCTGCATGCCTTATAAACATGGGTATTGGGGCATTTAGGCTGATTGATACATATGGCCAGATTAAGAATTGGTTTGGGACACATTCCCACCAAGCAGAAATCAGTCTGCGCATCCTGTTTTGCTTGGCAGAAAAGAAACAGCAATAGCAGCAGCAGTGCCCACTGGCATTCTACCATGCACAACTCATTCATGGAGGAATTAGCACTGTATAACATTGTGATAATCATTGAGCTGCATTCCATTGTATCATTGGTGAATTATGAAAATGTCCCCCCACTACCCCATCACCTTCTTATTCTTATGGAGGAGGTGGTAATGTAAGAGGGAGTGGCTACATCATCAGGCCGCCTTCCAGCAGTTACATTACCCTTAAGATCTGGTCACTATGGTACATCTGGAACCAGGAAGCTCGTCATTGCCAGACTCTACAGACATGTATGGGGCAAAGGGTGGACACTATGAATGTAGACCTGCATTAGGTTTACCACTAAAGGTTGTCAGGGCTTATGTTGACATGGCTAAGGTCAACAGGGTTGGAAGGTCAACACAAGCATTAGGTCGAAAACGGGAAGGTTGACAGTCAAAAAGTTCGACATGAGTATAAAAAAAGTATTTCAACGCGAGTCGACATGGGCACCATAATGGTGTACCGCGTCCCCTCACATTGCTCGCTGCGCTCGCCAAGCTTCTGGCATATGGGTATAGTCTCCCTCCATGCCCTAGTGGATGGTAGGGTATGAATTACCGCCTGTCGGCCCACGTCGTCTGAAAGAAATGTGAAAAACTCACGTCAACATTTTGACTGTCGACATTACCATTGCCGACCTAATGCTTGTGTCGACCTTCAGACCCTGTAAACCTTATCCGTGTTGATCTATTTAATGTGTTGACTTAAGCAGTGTCGACCTTTAGGGGTCAACCTAATGAATGTCGACCTTCATAGGGTTCACCTGGCGACCGTATCCCCTACAGCAGGGGTGGCCAAACCGGTCCTCGAGATCTACCAATGTTCCACGTTTTCCAGGTCACCGAGCTGGTGCACAGCTGTAGTCATTACCAACTGTCACATTTGCCAGGTCACCTAGCTGCTGCAAAGCTGTAGTCATTACTAACTGTCACATTTCCCAGGTCACCTAGCTGGTGCACAGCTGTAGTCATTACTAACTGTCACATTTCCCAGGTCACCTAGCTGGTGCACAGCTGTAGTCATCACTAACTGTCACATTTCCCAGGTCACCTAGCTGGTGCACAGCTGTAGTCATTACTAACTGTCACATTTCCCAGGTCACCTAGCTGGTGCACAACTGTAGTCATTACTAACTATCACATTTCCCAGGTCACCGAGCTGGTGCACAGCTGTAGTCATTACTAACTGTCACATTTCCCAGGTCACCTAGCTGGTGCACAACTGTAGTCATCACTACCTGTCACATTTCCCAGGTCACCTAGCTGGTGCACAGCTGTAGTCATTACTAACTGTCACATTTCCCAGGTCACCTAGCTGGTGCACAGCCGTAGTCATTACTACCGGTCACATTTCCCAGGTCACCTAGCTGGTGCACAGCTGTAGTCATTACTAACTGTCACATTTCCCAGGTCACCTAGCTGGTGCACAACTGTAGTCATCACTACCTGTCACATTTCCCAGGTCACCTAGCTGGTGCACAGCTGTAGTCATTACTAACTGTCACATTTCCCAGGCATAGGCAGGGGGTGCCGGGGGTGCACAGGCACCTCCTAATGACAGGCACCCCCGCACGACTGCAGCAGGGTCCGACATCACAGAATAGCATTAGGATACACTACATCGTAGTGAGGAACCTAGCTGCCTGTAGGGGGAGCTGAAGTGCACAGACAGCTCCTCCCAGGCATTACTGAAACAGTGCTGGCCGGGGCGAGTGGCCGGGTGAGAAGGAGTGAGGACTTCCTGATGCTGATGTTTGAAATGTGCGGCAGGTGAGCTGAAACAGGGGAGTTTGTATGTTATATGAGCACTGACTTTTGGAGGGGGAGGGGGGATGGTATAAAACATTGTGATTGTATTGGTCTAATAATGCTGGCTGCTTATTTTTGTTATGTCATAAAGGTGTGTGTTTATCAGCTTTATGTAAGTATACTGTGTGTGTATAGGGGGGCTGTGTATATGTACACTATGTGTGTGGGAGGGGGCTCTCTGTATACTACAGTACATTGTGTGTGTGCATGCTGTGCCTGTATGTATACTATGTGTGTATATATGTGTGGGCTGTGTATATCTGTGTATATGTATACTGTGCGTGTGTGTATAGATGGGCTGTGTATGTATGTATGTGTGTGCGTGTGTATATATATATATATATATATTTTGTGTGCATACTGTAGGGGGGCTATATATATGTATACTATGTGTGTGGGGGCTATTTATGTGTATACTACATCTGTATGTGTGCAGGCTGTGTGTGTATGTGGGTGTGCAAAGGGGGGCTGTGCATATGTATACTATGTGTGGGGGGCTCTGTGTGTGTGTGTGTGTGTGTGCATGCATAGAGGGCTGTGTATATGTATACTATGTGTGCGGGCGGGCATTTGCCCCTGGGTACTTGGGGTACAAGTGTCCTGGTCCCGCAGCAGCCTCCTTCCCTTTTGAGCCGCTGGCCGGATGCTGCCTGCCGCTGACAAGTAAAGTAGCTTCAGTGTGCGGCGTGCAGCATCCGGCCAGCGTCTCAAAACGGAAGGAGGCTGCGGCTCCGGTGGGCATCTTATAAGAAGAGCACCCAGCGCTACCCGGAAGCGCGGATTCCCGGGAGTGCTGACGTGCAGTGCGCACCCCCAGCAATGAGCATGAAACTCCCCTTGTCAACGATCATGTAACCACCCCCTTCCCAGGGAGCACGAAACCCATGGTAAGGAACATATGACTCCTGGCAAGGAACATTTCACACCCCTTCCCCCCATGACATAATCTGTAATGGCCATCACAGTCTGAGGCGTAACATGTAATGGGCATCACGGTGTGAGGCGTAACATGTAATGGGATCACGGTCTTAGGCGTAACCTGTAATGGGAATTACAGGTACAACGTGTAATGGGCATTATGGAATGTGATATACTATGTAATGGCGTTGTGATGTGTAATATGCATTACGGTGTCAATTTTTGGCGCGCACCTTCTACGCGCACAGTCCCTCTTTTACAAAAAATTTTTTAAGCCCTGACATAATGTGTAATGGGCATTATGGTGTGTGGAATGGGCATTACTGTGTGTGGCATGTGTGATGGGCATTATTGTGCGTGGCATTATGTCTAATGAGCATTAATGTGTTGCATTATGTGTAATAATAGGCGATGATGGACACGCCCAGTAGGTAGTGATGGACACGCCCCTCCAATGGTGCACCCCCTAAGAAAGCGGGCTGTGCACGCCTATGTTCCCAGGCCACCTAGCTGGTGCACAGCTGTAGTCATTACTAACTGTCACATTTCCCAGGTCACCTAGCTGGTGCACAGCTGTAGTCATTACTAACTGTCACATTTCCCAGGTCACCTATCTGGTGCACAGCTGTAGTCATTACTAACTGTCACATTTCCCTGGTTACCGAGCTGGTGCACAGCTGTAGTCATTACTAACTGTGAAATTTCAACAACATACATGGTGTATAGAGAATATTAGTGGTGAAAAATTGTGAAGAAAATAGTATTTCAAAATGTGGAGTCCTGTTTAGCCGTATTCTGGGATTGACTTCTATGAGGTAATCTCTGGTTTTTGCATATATAACTAGGGCTGTATTGCCACTCTGCAACTCTGTTAATTTCCTGACACAGAGCCCAGTTTTACACTCAATGGGGGTATAGGTTAATATGCTTTTTTGTAGCTATATTTTATTATATAATTTTAGCCTTTTCTTGGCCCTTAGGGCTGGGAGGTTCCCTATATCCGGAGGGATATGCGTGGTGTAGTGTTGGTGTGAGCAGGCACAATTGATATTCTTAGAACTGCGCCTGCTACTATCACATATGATGTTCAAATACTATGTATCCCTTTGTATTGAGATTCCCTAATGGTATTTATTTGCAGAGCTACAATATGGATACAATGTATTTGATGCTCCTGCGTTAGGTGACTAGGATGTTACTATATCACCTAGCTGTCCAGGGAGAGTGGGATATATGCTGGGTACACACCAGGACGACTAGGGCCCGATCCCCTCAATCTAGATCCAATTCCGACCAATTGGATGTAGATTGTGTGCTGATTGGGCCCTTTTCTGTCCTGGTGTGGACCGATACCGATCCGATGCGCGGTCCCGCGGGTCGGTCGGTCGTTATTGAGATCTTACCTGCTGCAGGTAGGATCTGAATGACGACCATACAGCTGGGTGTGGGTCGCCCTCGGATCGGACCCACTCACGGTGCACATCGTGAGCGGGTCGTGTCCCCCCGCGTCACCGTGAGCGGGTCGGACGAGACACTGACGACCCGCTCACGATGTGCATCGTGAGCGGGTCGTCGTGGTGTGTACCCTGCAATACGCTCTGCTCTAATAGCTTTAATAGTATTTTTCAGCTACTGCAGCGTATTTTGCTCCAAATTGTTCCAAGGGTAATAGTTGGGAGGAAATACCTCTCCGCTATTACCACCACTGTCCCTCAGATGGTTATTAGCTATATGAGGCTTGTACCCCTATCTGCTGTTTTACTGAAACCCTAGGACACGCCCCCTCACGTCAATCACATATACATTTTAACAATATCAGACATTTCAATTAAAGTACAGCATTAGTCAGGGCTCCATGGAGTCCGACACGTGTTTTCCCTGTCTAAAACAGGCTTTATCAAGGTGATTCAGAGTCTTGCAAGTCCACCAGACCCTGCATTGCGAATCGTGGGCTGCCACCCATTCGCAGTGTGTTCACACGCACTGGCTGCGAATGGATGTTTTACATAAATATCCATTCGCAGCCTGCAGGGGAACACCCACATCATTCGATGGTCCCCAACCATCGAATGATGTGGAAGGCACACGCACATCTAAGGTTGCTCAGAGCAACCTTAGATGTGCATGTGCACTCTGTAGGAAATGGGCGGGCAGCTGACATTCGGTGATGTCAGCTGCCCGCCACCCCGCACCTGCATCATTGGCCCATTAACATGAGAACACCCATATGCAAATGGACCAGCCCGCCCTCCACACCCCTCTCCGCCCCTTACCCGCGCACCAACAATCTGTTCATCGTGGACGCACGCACCCGGCATCAGTGCAGAAACGACCCTGCGCATACGCCCTCCATCAATGCCCTCGCGAACGGACCAGAATAAGGGCCTCTATTTAAACTTTCAATTTTGGAACGTAGAATTTCTCATTTGCTATTTTTGCACGGTAAAAGTTAACAAGATTCAGTAAGAAAGAATCCAATGTAGTTTGGGCAGTCAGAGGGGAACTTACCAAACGATTACTTAAATAACATCTTCACATACAAAACATTATGCTAGGTCACATTTAATCGTACACTTATTATTATGCCTGTGTTGTTAATCTTATTGATTATACAGAGAAGTCCATTGTTAAGGACCGATACATATTCTCTAAGACGCCTTCGTTGGAAATGATTGAATGTAGTTTTAAATTAACAGAAAATCCGATTACATGCCAAGCGCGGCATCTCCTGCTCAGCCATGAAATGGGAGAATTTGTTTCCTCCTTTGTAAATCTTGGCTGTCTGCGTGGAGACTTATAGTCAAAATTATTTTTCTCAGAAGCCTGGAACATGTTTTTTTTTTAAAGTAGGTTCATAAAACAAGATGGAAGAACCGAGTCGTAATTCTGTGTCAATAACACCAGAGATAGATTCGCAGAATTCTGGAGCCTTTGTATAGATCATTTTCTGTCTAGACTTACTATTTACCAATGTTAAATCATTATTAATGTAGTTGTATCGTTGGTGGCTGGAGACCTCTTCTTCTTCTTCTTACCAGTTCATATTGATACTGGGTTCTATTCAAAAGCAGTTTAGAGTGCTAGGGATTTGTTTCAAGCAAGTTGTTCAGTCAAGTGAATTTGCAGAGAGAGGCCTGGGATTCTCATTATTTTTCCCAAGCTACATATTCGTCTCTACGCTAAGACCCAGCTTTCCGCAAGTTACCTCGTACTAGCTTGCAACCACTTGCATAAACATTCCCAGAACAATGATCCTTTTCATAACAAGAGTTGCCTGATGTAATTATTAAGCAGAATAACGATATATTACGTGGATAAGTCACACATGTAGAAAACTCAAACCAGACACAATTCATATTTGCATATTTATAGGCTCGACCTTCTTTGCAGCCACACAAAAAGGATAAGGATGACGGTGAGTGGAAAAATATCTTAGCTAGTAATATTTTCTGTGCTTCTTATATATAAATATGTATATATTTCTGCATAATATAGTTATTTGTTTTGTTCGGCAATTCCACTTACATAAGGAGAGTTACTTAAAGTTAAACAAAGGATAAACCATTTAAAACACATTAAAAAATTCTTATTTTCTGTCCATTATCATTGACCTTCCCTCCAGCTACAAGCTGCTAGACTATAAGGTGATGCTAATTCGATGGGATGGCAAGTTTATGGGGGGATCCAGAAGGTAAACTGTGTCTAGGTCGGAAGTCTAAGGTCAACACCATGGGGAAAATGGAATAGGGTGCAAATTTTTAGCGCAAATCAGAAAACAGTTGCGATTTCTGGCGATTTTCAAGTAACAAGAATGTGCAATTTTTTTAGAAATGGTAAAGGGCGCTATATTTGTAAAAACAAAACAAACAAAAAACAACTGGCCTGGGGTCCCCCCCCCCCCCTCCTGAACATAACCAGCCCCAGGCTCTTTGAGCTGTTCCTGGTTTCAGAAATATGGTGAAAATATGGGGGACAAAAGAAGTAGTGGTCCCCGTGTTTTTTAAATCAACACTATCAGGGGCAGATTTAGGGTTGAGGATGCCTCTAGGCACATAAGTAACGGCTGCCTCCCACCTGCCTAATTTTATTAGTTTTGTTGATTGGCTATAAATCCTAATATGATGAAATATAACTTAGTAGAATAAAAAAGTTACTATAAATAACAATTTATTTATTTTTAATTATGTATACTAATTTATTAAGTAGGATAGCTTACAGGGGCAGTATGAGCATGTCCTGCCCATTTACACTCCATTGAAGATGGCATATGGTACAGTACAATGGAAATATTTTGCTGTCACTGGTACACTTTGGGATGACACTACCAACACAAGCATCCCAGTGCCACCCATAGGCAGGGGCCTCATGTGTCTAATAGTAAATTCATCACTGAGCACCGCGCTCCAACAGTCAGCAGGGTAACACCACAGCCGGAGGACACCCTATTTATGTAAGATCCCAGGGGAGCCGGGGATAGCCCCCGGCTTCAGCTCTAGCCTTGGGTAACCTTTATTTGGGGGTCCCCACTCCCCCTGGGACCCCACCCATGTCTGAGCAGTCACAGGGTAAATGCTGTGGCTGGGAGACCTTACATTAAAAGTGTCCCCAAGCTATGGGAGCCTGGTGCTGGTTTAAAGAATATGGGGGACCCCTACTTTTTGTCCCCCGTATTTTGGGAACCAGGAGCTGTCCAAATGCTGATTGTTGAAATATGCAGAACCTCGTCTTAGGGGTGCAATTTTAATAACCGTACCCCATTATATGTGTGATTTTGCGTGTTTTCCATTGGAATACAACTGGATGCGATGTTATATGTGTGAAAACGGCAAAATGTGCGGTTTTTACGGCAAATCACACATTTTTGGGTAAATGTGCAATTTCTTTTAAATTATGACCAAAAATCCTACATTTACAAAAATTGCACCCGATTACATTTACCCATATATGGACAACACAGACAAAAGGTTGATATAAGCAATCCGTCGACATAGCAATGGTTGACACCTGAAAAGGTCAAGGAAATTTGACCATGTGACCAATGTGAGCACGTAGACACCCAATTAATGTTCTGCATACCGAATTGTGAACTACAATTTTGAATGAAGCATGAAAAGCGCAATGAGCCATGCGAGGGTATACAATACATTAATTGCGGGTCTACGTGCTCAGTTGTCAACATTGACACTTAAAAATGTAAAAAAATTGAAATTAAAATGAATCTCAACTTTTTCATGTGCCAAACTTTTCCATGCCAATTTTTTTTCAGTGTCGCTTTTGAGCATGTTGACCTTTTGACATCAACCTTTGGCCTACCGACCTTAACACTACGATCCATACCCATTTGTGTTTTTTCTTTAGCGGCACTGCTCCTTCAGAAGCAGTGCCCTGAAAACCACAGCATGGGGTAGTGACAGGGAGCATACCAAAGCCAGTGGCGGCACCCTCAATGCAGTTTTACTTGCCCCGGCAGTGTCGTTTTCTCAGGGTTACTCAAATGTCTGATTGCATGACAATACTCACGTAGTTGAAAAAAATGGGCATAGCAGTGGACTGGAGAACCTGGCAGCGGGCATACACAAAAGTACCTCCTGAGCATTGGCGCATCAAGAAAGAAAGGGGCCCATTTACAGATTCTGCCTGTGCCTCTAGCTGGCAAGAGAAATAGACTCTTGGTACTAAGGTCACTAGGACCCTGGGGGCCCGAGTGCATCCCTAGAGGAGGATTTATCCCTCAGCAATGCATTGCTTATGCGATGAGCCGCTCAGTTTTCGAGTGGTCAGGAAACTGCGCAGTACCCTGTGCTGCACATGCGGAGAATGAGCAATGCGATCATATTCTAAATTTGTGAATGCCTCTGAAGAGGCATTTGAGGGGAGAGATGGGGGCATTTCCAGAAATGAGGGGGTGTCGTCCCCATTTTGTGGGAGTGGCCAATCCTTGGCCTTGCAAGCCGCCCTGCGACATTCAGAGTAAGGTTAGGTAGTAGGTGGCATGATGGCAAAACAGCTCAACCAAACTAAATTAATTGTTGCGACATAAAAAGTGACTTTCGAGCAATCAGTCAGGTAACTTTTCACTCAATTTTGCTCACCACCTCCGGGGAGTGCAGTCTGAAATGCCTAACCAGTAGCTGTTTGCGCCCAACCGTTCAATAATTAAATACCTCCGTTGAGTGCCCGGCACCAACAGCGGTTTGCACCCCAACCGAACAACAATTGAATAGCTCTATAGAATAGAATTGCGCCCTATGAGTCACTTCAGTGCGTTGTGTCTGCATTCTCTTATCCCACTTTGTATTGTGAATGGTCTGATCAGAGAATGGAGAACTATAGGAGCGATAATGGGGCTGATTCAAACATACATGCAGCTGGGCTGCGGTAACAGAAGTCTGTATGCTAGTTCCTATGTCGATTTTATTACCACCGAGTCATCCGCTTGCATCATCTTGCTGCATTCCAGTTCCATTTCAGTGCACTAATGGACACACCATCGGATGAACCATCAGACACACTTCAGTGCTAGCTCCATGTCAGGCACAGTTTCTCTCTCCGACCATGGCCTCCTGTGTGAGCAGCATGCATCTGTGGGCACAGCCATGTACAATGACACCATAGGCAATCGCAGGGGGGTGGGGGGGGGGTGGGTGTTTCTGGTTGCCAGGAACCCCCCTCCTCTTGGCAAGTGCCTTACATGACGACAACAACAGCACTGGTATGTAATATGATTATGTGTCATACTCACCTAGTTTTACTGATCAGAGAAACCAGATAGTAAGGCTGTGGAGTGGACACACTTTATCTGTTTGGAGAGCTACAGTATACAGCCATTTTCACTCTGCAAATGGAGTTGAATTTCTTGCTGTTAGAGATGACTCCTGTAGTTTTAATAGTACCCATTTTACACCTCTGTGTTGCCCTTTAGCAGAGATGCTGAGTATTACAGGTACATTCTTCTTGGTGGAAATATCAAGGAGCACTAGTACAAAAGCAATGCATTCTTCTCCATGAACTGACTGCATTGTGTAAAGCAGAGGCAGAACTCTGGGAGGCAATGGAGTCTTCTGCCGCCGGGCTCCTGCTCGCAAAGGGGCACCTCTCCCTGGAAGTTTAAATCAGTTATTTAAAAGCCAATGATATTGCTTCTGTGGCTGAGTTCTGAAATATATATACATGTTCTATCTATCTATCGATCGATCTATATGCTGAACAGAATATATATATTTTCTATAAGGTTATATAGGGTTGTGTGTGTACTTACGCCACTGCTGTAAAGGATCTATACTGACTAATAGTGAGTCTTGAGGGGAAAAGACTCTAAATACTAAAGAGTTTGTACAAATAGGGCCGTGATTTTTTTTTACAATTCACTAAGCGAGGTTACAAATTTTCATTCAGCACTTGAGTCTTTTTATTGTGTAGCAATATATTTTTATATACTTTCTAACACCAGATCAGGTTGTACTTGGTCTAGATGAAGGTATTCCGGATTCATATATATATATATTTTTTTATTCTAAACTGGGGTCCTTGCCGGAAGGTCAATCCTCATAGCCATTTGCAGAATGTTACCAAAACCGGAGTATACACTTTAACGACAGATCTGCCAAAAGAGCGACCGATATGTTAAGCTACAGTATGCACAGGGGCGTAACTATAGCACCGCAGCCCCCGCCACCGCGGGGTGGCGCTGTGCATGTGGGGGCGCCGGGGGCTGCGGTGCTATAGTTAACCCCCCCCCAATCCCCCGCAGACTGTCACTTACCTATCGCGCTGGTCCCGGCGGCTCCGTTCTTTTGCTGAGGACCACCACAAAATGGCCGCCCCCATATAGCACACAGTTCTCTGAAACTGTCTGCTGTATGGGGGCGGCCATTTTCTGGTGGTCCTCAGCAGAAGAACGGAGCCGCCGGGACCAGCGCGATAGGTAAGGCTGTGGGGGATTGAGGGGGGGTTTGCATGGGCGGCGGGGTAGGGGTGCTCGGCGGGGTAGGGGTGCTCGGCGGGGCGGCGACGGAGGGGGGGCACCCCCCCTAACGGCGGGGGGGCGCCCAAAACGTAGCTACGCCACTGAGTATGCACACTTACCGGTTGGCCACTCAATGAGGCCTGTTCAAATGTTGCATGCGCCGCCTACTGGCCATCTATAATACTGCATTTTAATCAGCTGACAGTGCTGGGTTGAGCCGTGCAAAGCATCTAATGTTGCTGTCTGGACATCTAAAAGACCATGTTTGGGCACTTTGGGCACCCAAACTACAAACTTTAAAATACATTTTGCTCACACCACCGAAGGCTGCAAGAAAATGTGTGTGTGCCTCGGGTAATGGTTTGGTAACAATTGAATAGCTCTGTAAGACTCTTATTACTACAGACGCACACAGCAATTGAATTAGCCCCAAATTGTCTAGCCAGGCCTCACAACTTGGTGGGAATTTTAATTTGCAATCCTCATTGTGATGTCATAACAAGTCAGTTGTCCGGTACTCACTGAGGGACACCAGTGATATATGGCCGTTGGCTGTGCTGCTGAGCCGATGCAATTTATCTGTGAACAATGTAGTTGAGAGACATATCTTCTGTACGCATGTGCTGGTCTGCTAGCAATATATCGTTTGTCGGCTGTTTGCCCGATATACAGTATCCCCGCCTTAGACCTTACAATTCTGCATAGACCCATAATGACATAACAGTCTTGAGAGCTTTGTTCTCCAGAAAGTTGTCCTTTAGCTAAGTGTATTGGAGAGAAGATGTAATGCCTTCTTGTCTCAGAACATGATTAATAGTTTAGCCTTGTCGTCTCAATTAGCTCTGCAAAGTGTTGGCCAACTCTGAATTAAGACAAGGTTGTTAGTGAATGAATCCTTCAGCAAAAGGCTAAAAATAATGTGAAGTAAATGACTGAACCCTTTGTCATCTTACTAAAGCATCAGTGTTAAGTGGAAAGCTTTGTACAGATGCTCCAAGTCACCGTCCACACTCTTGCCATGTATTATCCAGCTTGGCAATAAAGGGAGCACGTAAAAGACCACAAGATGCTCATTAGATCCATTGAACCATACCCTTCCCTGCTGCATGACTAACCGAGAAGTGACTATAATTTGCTGATGAATACAATTAGAAGAGAATGATACGTTACATTAGCTTTAATGACTTGCAGAAGGTCACTTGGTTATAGAGGCACTATACGGAGGTCATAGTTCAACGGGAATCAAACTCTTTGACAGACATTCCAAAAGACTTCCTCTGACTTTTGTAACCATGGGAACTTAAAAAAATCTTACTTACCTTCTTTTTTTTTTTTTATTCTGCACAGTAATTACTCTGTCTTGGATCCGGCGCGACCTGTATAATTCCCTCTCAAGGGTCTCTTTTTAAATTTTACACACCTGGGAGTTTTTCTTGGGATCAATTCATATTTCCTTCTTCCGAAAAAAAAAAAAAAAAAAAAAATGATTTACTTTTGTTTGTCTCAAATAAAGACAAAGGCGCAGAGATGTTTTCTCTCCCTTGGGAGATACATTTACTGAAGGTAGATTTTATAGTGAATTTTGAAGTGGATTTCAAAGTCGATTTAAATAACTGAAATCAACGCAAAATGGGGGGGAAATACAATGAAGCAATTCAGTGTGAATCACGTCATTACCCCAGTACACTATTACTAGGCTGTGGGGGTGTACAGGCAGCTGGAGAGGAGGGGTTTCTGAATGGTGTTGGCAGGCGCTGGGAAATTGACCCTACTTTGAGAGCACCACCAATTTTGGGGGGGTTGGGAGTGCCACACGATTTTCAGCGCTACATAATATGTGTGCGCTATATAAGAAACTGTTGATAAATACATTTTCAAACCGACTGTCAGTAAATACGGGGGTCTTGTTGTTGTAAAAGTACCAATGTTTGGTCAATATACGATTTTGGACAGGATTTGATTTTGTTGATTCTACAGGCGGTTTTGCCTTTATAGCTAATAGAGAGAGAACAATTTTATTTATTAAAAAAGGGGTTATAATATTCAGAGCACAATAGTACAAAATTAATATATAAGAGAACATTTAATTCCATATATCAATAATACTATATCATAAAACATATTGCGTTTTTTTTTTAAATGCACCATAGAGGTCCAATTAAAGTGTTTCCATTCACATAAATGGTTATGGTATACAAGATGCTATGCTCGACCTCCTTTGAAGAATAATATGATAAGCCAGTTCTCACCGCCAGTAATTTTCCATTGGTCAAGTGATTTTCATTGCACTGAGGTGACTAGTACTGAAATGAACAGCAATAAACTCACATAAATTGGTGACCATTTGTGAGAGCATGCAGTAATCACCAAACGATATGTTTAGCAGCCTGCAACCAGAGAGACAACCCTGTGTCCGCCCAATGGTCTGCAAAGGGATTCAGCCATGCACCTCGCAATCAGTGTGTGGCAGCCAGATGGTAAGAACTGTATGCCAGGTACTTGGACCCGGTCCCTAGATGTATAGCCACCAGAAAACAGGCTGATGGAGTTCACTCAGGGGTATGAGTTTATCCCAGTCACCAGAAGGCAAGGTGGAGTTTGGTGTGGGCGAAATTCGAAGCGTTGCGTGTGGATGAAACGCCGCCCACCGACACGTTCCTCCACACGGCTGCGAAAGGATGTTTAACATCCACTGTTGTCAGCTGCCTGCCCCCCGCCCCCGCGTCACAGGCGCATTTACATGGGACTGGGCATTCCCATGGGTTCCCGCCTGCACTGCCAGGTGCGAGCAGGACAGCGAACTAGCATCCAGCATCTGCACATGAGCATGAATGCACATGCGCAGATGCCAAATATCGCTCCCCTGTGCAAACGTGCGGGGGGAGTGATGGAATTAGAATAAGGTCCTTATAATAGGAATCTCGCAGACAAGACAATAGACTTAATCAGTACAGAGGAGCATCATTCGCTTATCTTGATGTGCTACTCCCGGAAAGTGATTCCAACAGTTTGCCTTTAGTAAATCTTCAACTTGCTAAATTGAATGATTATTGACAACAAAAAAAACAAAAACCCATAACTGGCCCTTAGTAAGTATAGTACGAGGTGTCTGCATAAGGATACTAGTTCTGGAGGCTTTTATTTAGTTTTACCACTCTACAGTGAAATAAATCTTTCTTGAGACATTCAAACAACATATCTAGAAACGAATAACTGAAATCTAAAAAAAGGAATAGTGATATATTCAATTATGGAAAACCGAGGCTGCCAGCAGTGTGCAGCAGACATGAGAAGAACAATGTGTCAGAGTTTGAGGTTGTCTGAACTCAGTGATTTAGAGCTGGCGATTAGGATGTGGAAGCTGCACATCGGGGGAAATAAATCTATAAAATAACATGAAGTTGAACAAAGTTTCATAATAAGCAGCTGTTTGTTCTTACAATGTATTCATAAATGGCCATTTCTTTTTTACAGCATTAAATGATACGTGAAAAAATTAGCTAAACAATAATTGTTAAATGCGCTCAGGTATTATCGGTTTACATCAATACTCACCTGTTCAGGTACGTGTGACCAGTGGCACAGAGTAGGGAGGTGGGGGGTACCCAGGCCAGAGCCGGCCCTAGCCTAAATTATGCCCTAGGCAAGATTTTGGCTGGTGCCCCCTAGCACCACCACTAGTTCCGCCTCTGACCCTGCTCCCCTTTCCCAGCACCATCAGCCCTCATCATAGCAGTCATCATTTTGGTGCTCTTACCCACAATATTGTAACTAGAAACAGTGCACACATTCGGTGCGCAGCCCAAACAGGGGTGTGTTCTTATTGGGAAGAGGTATGACCACACAATAGTACCCCCAATTCAAATTATGCCACAGAGTAGTGCAACTTTATTCACATTATATCATGCGATGGTGTCCCTTATTCACGTTACATCACACAGTAGTACCACTTTACCTTACTCCTCACATTATTCACATTATACCCTTAGAAAAAAATCCTGAGAAAATATTGTATTTTAAGCACCTCCATGGCCACACTGCAACCCAGCACAAAGCAGTGTGTGCTGGGCAGAGGAGAAGAGCTGCAGCTGCTGCTGTCACGTAAAGGGAGGGGGCCCGGGGCCCCCACTGGGCCCTTCCATCAGATTTTGGCCTGGGTAATTTGTACCCCCTACCCCTTTCTCTCGGCACCCCTGATAATACCACACAGTAATGCCCCTTACACATGACACACATTATTAATGTCCTTATAACCATAATGTCCCTTACACATTATGCCAACCTTTACTAATGCCCTTCATACACATAATGACACACATAATGCCACTTACACATATGTTGCACATTATTAATGCCCTTATACACATGACACACATAATGCCCATTACACATATGTTGCACATTATTAATGCCCTTATACACATGACACACATAATGCCTGTTACACATATGTCACACATTATTAATGCATTTATACATGACACACATAATGCCCCTTACCCATATGCCGAACACTATTGCACAACCAACCCACCCACAGACAGCACTCGCACAGCCGCTAACACTGTGACCTCTGCCTCTGCTTGGATACAGATGTTTCCTCATACTGTACATCTTGCCTCAATAGGCCATGCAGCTCCTGGCCAGTTCTGCTAACGTTCGGTCCCTTTTTTGCAAATTCATCTTATTTGCATTGTTATGTGACCAAGACACACAAGGAGCTTCTGATGATTAAAATGATATGCGGCATGCCTATATTCTGTGTGCGACTGTGGCTGTACCTGCATATGGAATGCTATGTTACAGGAATTTTCATGAATACACTATTTCATATGCAAATACAGCCTTACTCACACAGAATATAGGCATGCTGCATATCATTTCAATCAGCAGAAGCTGATGGTGCCCCTAGGCATTCCAAATGCCCTAGGTGATTGCCTAGTTTGCCTATGCCTAGGGCAGGCTCTGACCCAGGCCCAGGTGTGCTGGACGGGCCCAAGTCCCACTCCTGCTCCCCCACTGCAGGGAGCTGGGCAGAGAGATGACAGGTTGCCGCTGCAGCACAGCCTCTCTCCCCAGCTAAGCACAGTAAGTACATACTGCATGCAGGTATATGTATGCTGTGTGTACTGTATGTATGCATTGTGTGTGCATGAATATGTATGTATGCTATGTATGTGTGTATGTAAGTATGCTATGTATGTAGGATATATATATATATACATCTTGTTTTATTGTGCCATGTATGGCACAAACTGGTACACCTTGGACACCTTTAGAATCCATCTACTGTACTTGCTACATTTGGAAAAACAGCTAAGCCGTGTTTTACATGTTGTGACAAATTGAGAAAAAAAGCCAAGATGTATTTATTGTAATCAGGGCCGCCAAGAGAAATCCTGGGCCCCAGTACAACAACTTCCTGAGGCCCCCATGGACGGAGCTTCCCGCACACTCTGCGGCCCCGTTGTTATGCCACTGCTTCCAATGTGGATACAGGGACAAAAATTTACACCGTAATGCCTATTACACATGTCACACACCCATTACATATTATACTACATGCCATAATGCTCATTACACGTTATGCCACACACCGAAGTGGGCAGTACACATTATGACATACACCGTAATACCTATTACATATTTTACCACATGCCATAATGCTCATTACATGTTATTCCACACACCGTAATGCTCATTGCATATTAGGAGGTCAACATGCTTATTGCCATGGGATTAACCTGCTATGCCAGGGGTTAACATTCTCTTCCAGGGGTTAACATGCTCTTTGCCATGGGATTAACCTGCTCTGCCAGGGGTTACATGCTCTGCCAGGGGTTACATGCTCTGCCAGGGTTTAACATGCTCATTGACATGGAGTTGCATGCTCTGCCATGGCTTACATTCTCTGCCAAGGGTTACATGATGACTTCCAGAGTTGGATCTCAGCGCCAGCATCATGGAGGGAGGCAGCAGACACAGAACAACCAGCCACCCACCTTCCACCTTGGAACACAGTGACCTGGACATGGGTGCGGAACCAGGTCTGGGACTGCTAGACTGGAGACATGGCACTGGCACCTGCTGCTGCTGGTGGTGATTGGGATGGGAATGAGGGGAGTTTGGCGGGCTAGATTCTGCGGAGTGGGTGGTACTCCCATGGGAGGTGGCCTCTCTCTGACCCAGTTCCTCCTGGCACCCAGGGATTACCTACCCCAAGTATCCTCCTGTCGCCGAGCCACGGTAAACTGCCAAGTCATGTGGTTGGCTCTCAGCAGGTCCTGGAGTCAGAAAGCAGAATGACACAGAAGGACCTCTATGATGCTGCTGCCTTCATATTGGCCCACATCCGCACTTCCAATGCTGTCGGTGAACAGCTGACTCCAGCGCACTCAGACCCTGCGAACTCGCCGCCAAATTTTAAAGGAACTGTGTGTCCAAACCAGGGCCCCCCTGACAGGCTCGGGCCCGGGTAAACTGTACCTGCCCCCCCCCCCCCCCCTCAGCACCCCTGATTGTAATTATTTCTAGTGCATACATGATAATGTACCAGATTTATAACAGCAATGCACTGTAGAAAATACACCACAGTCCTGCGCATTAGAAGTAAGTTTTACATAATCTACTGTACTATGGGGGAGACTCTCTAAAGCAGAAATGCGGTAAAAACCCCGTTATCAGGGTTTTTACCGCATTTCTGTATGCTCTGTCCCTCCTCTGCAGTGTCACCACTGCGGAGGGAATCGCCAGCAAAAGCTGGTGATTCCCTGCAGAAGCCTATGGGCTTCTTACCGCAGCGCTGTGTGAGGGATCCGTCACGGATCCCTCCCAGCATGCCCTGCCGCCGGTGCCGTGCTCTGCACATGCACATATGGACTCCCGGGTCTCAGACCCAGAAGTCCAGAGCCGGCGAAGGGGGGCGAAACATGGCTGTGGTGATGTTAGAACATCCCACCCTTAAATCACTGTGCTACGCCGCATCCGGAAGGTGCTAGTGCGCATGTCCGCTCAGCACACAGCGGGCGCATGCGCACTAGACGCCGAAGCCGGGGATCGCAGAGGGGTCAGTTACCGCAAACAGATTGCGGTAGCTGAATAGGTACAGAATATGGAGAAGCGAGGAAGTATAACGTCGCGCAAATGTGCCGAAAAACCTGCGGTAAATAAACAGATTTGCCGCGAATGTTAGAGAATCTCCCCCTTTGTAATTTAAATGCACAGTCTGGAACCTTATCCCTTGAGGAGGGGTGGGGCTTTTGAAGCTTAGTGCATCTGGCCCTATATCTGTTATCTTCTAGAAGGTGCTAAAGGAATAAGTATAATCTGATTGGTTGCTATGGGCAACATCATATCTTCAATAGTAAATTTAAGCCTCTGAGATTGCACAGTGTATGCTCTGCTGCCACTGGATACTGATGCCCCACCCATCTCCGCTTACATTTACTTGCAGTTACGACCGGTGATCTGTGATCGGTGATCTGGGAGGGCAGCCGGTCACTGGATTACCGATCACCAGTGAGATAATTTTGGTGATAAATATGCCTCCATGATCTATTTATCAAACATATCAGCTGTCCAATGGTAGAGCTGGCCCCGGTTGTAGCATGACGTGGTTCCATGCTAGACCTCTGTATCTGATGGATACATTAAATAGATATAATTCTTTTAAGTCTATGTTGGATTTCTACACTTTGTTTGGGCCAAATGTAGTTATACATAAACGAATCATTAAAAGCTAAAAAATATGAATTGTGATCAATTAAATGCTGGAAAATAATGCGGCTGCACGTTCATTAGATTTAAAGCAGAAATGAGTTTAAAGACAAATACGGGAAATAATTAAATAGAGCGCTATTACATTTGGCCCTAGGTTGTGAAGATTCATATAGTATTCTTAGTTATCCCTTTAATATATGAAAGCTTTTTCTTTCTCATCACTTTTGAATTTTAAATTTAAAGTTCTGGGATTGCCTATGGCAACTAATCCGATTCTGGCTATAATTTCTCTTTTGAATTCTAGGAAATGATAGCCTGAAGCTGTGTAGTTGCTATGGGCAACACCACCAGTTGTCGCCAGTCGTCGCCTGGGCAACACCACCAGTTGTCGCATCCACCCCCTGCTCCACAGGGGGGGTGAATGTGACCGCCCACAGAAAAATGCCTAAAGCTGCCTAGTGGTGGCGCTGGCCCTGATCCTGGGTACACACTAAAATGAAAATTGACCAATTGTAGGCCAGATGTGTTGTGCCTGACTCACACCTGTGCACGTATTTACATGTGCCCTCCCAGTTGTGATACAGCAAGATATATCGTCCATCAACTGTGCTGAACCGCTAAGTCGATATATCTGTGAACAACATTGCTGGTACTCCCTCGCTGATAAATCTATGATATATATTGCCCATTCAACTGAACGGACAAAATTTTGGCCAGTGTACACAAACTACACAGTCTCCAAATCAGAATCTTTGGGTGAAATTTAATAGGATGAGTGATTCATAAAGTGAGAGATTTGGCAAGAAATCTCCATTTTTTTTAAAGCGGCAATCATTTCCACTGCAAAACCAGTTTGAATTTGTTATGTAAATGTTTGCCGCTTTCAAAAAAAAAAATGGAGATTTCTTACCAAATCTCTCTTGTTGTTTGTACAGTATGTAGAATGATTTTGCTACTATTTAACACATTTAATATGTACAAATTACACTGGGGAGACTGTGTCCGCCTATACATTAATAAAGTGTCTGAGTCCATGAGTCTAGAGGGAAAAGCTAAGAATTTATGGAATTTAGTTTCTATTTGTAGCAGAATATTTCTGTGTTCCTGTTTAAAGACATATTCCACATACAGAAATATCTTATATCTATAATAATTGGGGGGGGGGGGGGGGGGGGGGGGGGGAGTATTAGGCCAAAATGTACTCAACTGTATTACACTTTTTTTCTTCTAATTTATGAGTTTACAACACTTTTGTTTTATTTTGTTGTACAGTATATGTTACCTTTCTGTTTTCCTCCATCTGCCTTTCTGACCTTTTATGAATACTTTTAAATGTAATCTATCTTATAATTTTTTAACATTCGTCCCTTGTCTCCTTAATGTTGCATGTGTTTATCGGTTTAATTATATCCCATAAAGTTTATGCAGTTCATGCACCATTTTAGTAGCAATCCTCATATGATTTTATTTAGAATTTTTTTTTATTTTATTAATGTGTTTTTCGAGATAAATAAACTGTCCAATTATTGTAATTTTTAAAAAATTTATTTTTATTATTTCAGAGATAAAGTCCATGGAGAAAAACACCACTTTCTGGACCTCCTTCTTGGCGTTATACAGGGAGAAGGAATTCCTATGGAAGGTTAATGTCGCCACTAAGGAAAAGGTGGATTTATACAATCCGCACCACAGTTGTGCAGATGCACAGTGGGTGTGTAAAATAATCCAAAACTTCAGGGCGTAGTTCCTAAAGGAGCACCAGAAAGTTAAATCCTCCATGGCATCAGAAGCGGGAGCAGATGATCAGCATAAACCAAGTCTTTGGTATTACAACTTGATGAAATTCAATTATTTTTATCCTCCACAATAATTAAAACAATTGTGGTATATGATGTATGGTGCTCCTGCCAATTTGTTCCCAACTGTCATTTTTCAATCACATGGCAGTTCCAGGATGTGTTAATATAAAAAATGTTTATTTTGCAAGATATAAGATTGGCGTTTTTCTTAAGTACTGCTGTTTCATAACAGTAATTATAGCTTTGCAGGTCTCTGGGATGATGAGACCCAAAGCTTGAGGTGAAAAAAGGGAGCCAAAGTTCAGATCAGCCAGGAACTTGCCAATTGCTAGGAATCTCAGGATATCTACCAGCAGGGATGGCCTTCCTAAACTTGTTTTTTTTTCTCTGGGTGTAGGAAATCAACTCCTGAAAGTTGGGATCATCCATGTACATGAAGTTGCGGTGATCATCAGAATTGTTCTCCTAAAACTATATCAGCAGTGACATGTGAGTCCTTCTCCAGCAGCCAATCCTTTGTCCAGCAGGACCTCATTACTCTTTTGCTATCATAAGTCCTCACCCTATCAGCTTACACTACCCCAACAGTCCCAGAGCAGGACTGCAAAAATGGATTTTCTTTATATTCATTATGCAAATTTTGAGGAAATCTTAAAGATGGTAAGGTGTTCACTTTAACAATCCAGGTCTCATCAATGACCTTACATCGTTAATGGCACATGTACTGTATACTAGATCTGTATATTGGGTACTTGTGTTGTTTCACGGCGCCAGCATGGTGCCGTGCTACTTCTGGGTTCTACGCTCGCCACAACTATCTAAAATAAACTAACTTAACTCCATGCCAACATGGATAGTTCATATTCCCACTATCCATGTTGGCATGGAGTTGATTTTAGATAGCGTGGCGAGCGTAGCGAGCCACCGAGCCCGCAGCGTAGACGAGCAAAGCGAGCCCCACAAGGGGACTCAGACGCATGGCGCCACGCTGGCGCCGTGAAACTACACAAGTACTGTATATTGTTAGGTCGTTTTGTAACATTGCACAATGTGCACGCACTATGTCTTTCAAGGGACATCCTTGACAACATTGTGTCATTTGCACAATGTCCATTGTGTAGCCAACTTAAATAGTCCATGGAAAACTCAAAATTGATTTAAAGTTATCTTTAAATTGATTTTTTTTCAAACAAGTTCTAAAGTTCAAAAACTTCTTAAACTTTGCATTAGGTTAACACTTAGAGCAAAATACTGGCAAGTATAGTCTCACTCAGCATCAGTTTCTACCTGTTTGGATAAGGAGGCTTCTGCGCCTGTGCTGTCTAGTCCAAAGATGAGGCGAGGGATAGTCCCAGCCATTAGGGTATCGGCAGGCACCAGAACCAGCGCATGTGCACAAGTGGTGACAAGACTGCACATATGCAAAGCACAGGATTCTATGGACTGCATCTGCTGCAGCCCATGGAAGTCGGCTAGGGCTGACAATAAGTCAGGGACTGGCTTCCCGCTGAAAGCTATAAGCAATATCAGTGGCTGGGAGTTTGAGAAGTTTCGGCATGCCGACTATTTCACCTTTTCTTCACATTAGAATTTAGATTTGCTTGACGTTATGCTCACTACTGGTCATAGAGCCAGGACACATGCCCTCCATACTCCCTGAAGTTGTAGTTGCAGCTTATACAGAATAGAATGATCAAGGTGCAAAACAGATACAGTATGCAGCTCCAATATAATCTAATCTTATCCAACAAGACAAGAAACAAAATGGGATATATCAGAGTGCTATCCATGAATATGTCTTATTGAAGTGCGACACAAGACATCACTTCAAAAAGAAATATTCCGGGACTGCGCTCTGAGAAATTATATTTGTTTTTTTATTGTTTCTAGTTGCAGCTGCAGCCAGGAAGCCATGGAGGTCACCAAAAGAGGGACAGATAGGGACACAGTGGATCCATTAGCTGAACAGAAATGGTATTAAGATTAAAAACAACGTTCGTCCTTGGTATGTTGACATTCCTTGATGAGTTCCAAAATGTTTATCTGGGTAATACATGCAAGAAGATGATTATGTACAAAGAAGAGCGCAGAGTTGATCTACACTGCAACCATTTCTAACTTCCATAAAAAAAGTATAAAAAATAATTACTGCAGCCCTCCCCCAGTTTAGGGGCCAGGACTTTTCAGTTAGAGCCCAATGTTAACACATTTGATAGCCATCATTTTGTAAAGCTATAATTGTTAATAAATATGCATTTAAGGAAAATGCTCTTGTATGTTTTGCTATATGTTTTACCTTTTGTCTAAGTGATGTTTGGCATTGCACTTTCACTCTGGAAATACCATAATCACTAACTGGAGATGAAGAGCTTGCATGTCAGATCTATTATCTGTAGGGTGACCAACTCATCTCTTTAATCCGGGACATATTAATTACACAGGTTCTGTGGCTGGCTTTCACCTGGTTTTAAACTGCCACACCTCAAGACTCCATTTCACCTGGTTTTAAACTGCCACAGAACCTGTGTAATTAATATGTGTCCCGGATTAAAGGGATGAGTTGGTCACCCTAATTATCTGGTGCAACTTCAGCCCCATATCAATCAGCAAAGAAAATAATGTTATGTGTACAAATGACACTGACAATCTTAAGCCACATACATACTAGACAAGAAATGAAATGAGCAATATCTTGAACATTAATGCCCCCCCCCCCCATCCAGTCTGCTGAACATGCAGGTTGACTTTGGCTATGTTGCCAATGACCCGCTTATTCATTGAGTCCCAGTGGCATTACTGAACAATGTTGTTTACCAATATCGTTCAGTGTGTATGCTCAGTTTCATTTGACTAGCAGCACCTTTAATATAGTTAACTATATTGATGGTGCCCTTAGTCTTTTAGGCTTTATACTGTTTGTTACTTGTCTCCATAAATCTATGATGTATTTCCATATATTGTGTTAGGGCTGACATTCTGAGCTTTGCTCCCTGATGGCCTTGCCTGACTGCATGACTATTGACATGTTTTGGAAATCACTGTATTTTAAGTGCCAGAGAAAATCAGGGGTAGAGTGGGGGACTCTAAAATACAATGCATGGCACAATACATATTACTATAAATATCAGGGATAGTTGTTTGACTCTTGTGGTAAACATACCCCTGCCATAATGCATTTTGCTCCAGTTGGTGTAATGTAAATAATATATTGATGCCTCAAGAAATTCCTCTGTATTTTTACACCATTCTATTTATTTATTACTTATTAACAGTTTCTTATATAGCGCATACATATTCCGCAGCGCTTTACAGAGTATAGTTGTACATTCACATCAGGCTCTGCTCCAGTGGAGCTTACACTCTATATTCCCCATCACATGTACACATACACATTCTAGTGGGTTAATTTTTTGTTGGAAGCCAATTGACCTACCAGTATATTTTTGGATTGTGGGAGGAAACCGGAGTACCCGGAGGAAACCGGAGAACCCGGAGGAAACCCATGCAAACATGGGGAGAATATACAAACTCTGCACAGTATCAAACCCATGACCTCAGTGCTGTGAGGCAGTAATGCTAACCATTATACCATCTGTGATGCCCTATGTAAGGCAGTAACAGTGAACGCAAACAAATGTAACACTTTTTTCTTCTAAAACAATATCTATTGAGATCATAATATATTAACACCAACTTATTACAGAGCTGAAACTTTAATATTTAATATTATATAAAGTATATCTAAAATAAAAAAATATTGGCAACAGACATTCACTTTATTGGAGCTATATGGCCTGAATTTTTGCTTACACTATTTTCTGGAAAATATATGCTCTCACAATTTTATATATATATATATGCTCTCACATTTTTTTTTTGTCTTTGTTTAAAATATACAGTATAGGTTCAGATGATTTGAGATAGAAATAACAGGATCATATGAATAAAATGAGTACTGTAAATTAAGAACCAGGTTTAATTGTTCAATAACCAAGGTCAAAGCTACTCTGGTTTGGTTGTTATCTGTTGAAAATACATAAAAAAAAAATAATAGCAAGGTTTTTAATGCCTTAAATTTTTATGTCCAATAGAAATGCTATGTTTTAGAACGTCGATAATCATATTTCGGACAAAGTACATTTATGTCAAATTAAATTGTCTTAATTTATTTTTAAATATAAAATTAAATGCAAAATTATATTAAATTCCACACACAAAGTTGTTTTAAGATTTCTTATGTTTTTCACCTACTCTTTAAAATATGCTTTTTATAATCATATTGTTTTTTTCAGAATCTGTGGATAATTCTGAATGAAAAAAAAATGTTGAACAATTAATACTAATAGCACAGATAATAGACAAAAATTATATTGATTTAAAAGAAAATCAAATAATAGCGTAATTATTAAAATTGTGGATAAATAAAAATAAACTAATTTCTTTGGGCTAATGCAAATAAAATATAATTATAAAACATGAATTTTTATTTTTAGACTGTAATGGTATTTTATGCAAATATGTAAATTCAGAACATTCAATTCCATTGAAAAATGATACGCAAACTAAATGATGCATAGCATAATCAGTATAACTTAATCATTGCTATTCAGAAATATTTAAAAGCCTGGAAATGTACCTATTTGTAGAAACGACTTTTTTTTTTTTTTTTTTTACAAACTCTGCATTTTTTTAATTTGAATAGAGTGTGCTTCATGGTGTATTTAAGGAATGCAGTATTAAATTGGTAAAATACAATAATAATGTAAAAATAGTGAGCAAACTCATTCTTTGCTATTGTCAGTTATTTGTCAGGATTAAAATCAATTGAAACACAAATAATTGCCTAAGGGATATGGAACCACATAAGATTCTTTTTAAATAAATACCATTTACTGTTTTGTTTTATTTTTATGTAGTGTTACTTCCTAGAATGTATTAACATATGAATAATATCATGGTTGCAAAAGTGCAAATAATTGTACATTTACAGATACAATAAAGCTTAGGATGTGCCGTTGCAGGCATCAAACAAAGATTACCGCTTACAAAGAAAAAAAAATTATATAGCTGCAATCATCTGTCAGTCATTGGATAGAACAACCCAAATGTGCTGGTCTCTTCCAAGTGTATTGAACTTGTTTTTCGTACATCATGACAGGCGATACATAACAATTAACATTTGACAACAGTTCTCCACTTCTCAACACTGCATATAAGATTTATCTGAGAGGGGATAATGCTTGTCATGCTATTGACATAATAGCACATTACAGTCCATGATAAAGGTAGAAAAAATAAAATGATAACAGAGAGGAGTTTCCAATTACAGTTTATCAAACCTGGTCTGGGTTGCTTAACAGACTAGTACATGATTTAAATATTTAAAAATATTGAAACAGGCTTTACTGACATAAAAAACATATTGATCTATATAGTCCTTTCATATTAGGTTCTACATTTGTAGTTTTCTTTTCATGCTTTGGGGAGTTTTGGAGTGTAAAATTAATTAAATTCTTAAAATAGACTATCCTTATAATATCCTTAAATCTTTAAATATCCTTATAATACTTATTATATTTGTTCCATGTATTATTATTTTTACTCCACCATTGTTTATTTATTTTTAATTATTTAACTGTATGAGTCCCTAACTGCTGATTTTATTTTTATTTTACTATAACACATGGTAGCTTATCCAGAATTTTAGACTTTTTTTTTTTAATAAAAAAAGAGTCAGGAAAAAAATGAAAGAAAAAAAGAAAAACAATCGTCCCTCTCAGACACGCTATTGATTCTCAATCTGTAATTTACTCTCCATCAAGATGTTCAGCGCAGACAAACTAAATGAGGGTGGGTCGAGGAAAGGATCGTTAGGTGAAGAGACGGAAGGTGGGGGAAGGCAGGAGCAGACGGGTTCTTCTCATCTCCAATCTGCATAAAATTTAGTATTCAGTAAGTTACAGCACACAATGAAAAGAAAATGTCAGCGCAATCTAGGAGATATAAAGAAATGAGTGGAAAAAAAAACTGTATGCTAATAATCCACTCAGTAATTAAATGAAGATCACTGCCAAGCGCCTCTGCCACTTTCAAAGGGTAATTTGTACAGGAAATCATAGAGTCATTGTCAAATCAATTCAAGATAAAAGGAAAGTCATCAGCCGAGATAAGATAAATGTAGGGTGTCTGGCAGCATTTGCCCTAGGAAATGCCTTTGCTTTTTTTTGTAAACCCTAACAAATGCAGGGCTACACTCTCTTGACAGGTTGAATATATATGTGTTCTATTAAGAGAACGGCCTATATGTATGCACAGAGGCATTAGATAACAAGCATGAAAATGGTCAAACAAAATCAGTTAATAGCAACGTAATGTTTAACCATCAAAATTGGTAATACTGGTTAAAAAAAGCTGTTACATCGCTGTCAGAGTCAACCATAATCTTTGAACTTTATTTTCTATCATCATAAGTGCTGCTAAGTGGGAAGCTTCTTATGTGCTATGCTGTATCTTTAATTAAATTGCGTCCACCACAATATGGTATCCAGCATTTGTGTATATATAAACGCTTAGGAGCAGATTGAATTAGCTGCAAGGTTCCGTCTGAACCATTGATGCCAATATAATGTGGGTAATGCAGTAAGGAAATCTTGCTCATTTTATTGTGCACCCTATTAAGTCGCAGGCAAAAAACCTGCAAGGTTTCCATCCCATAATAACCTGCAGTGTTCATTGTAAATCTTCCTTTAGGTTAGTGGTATTTGACCAATGCGCCATCATTCATAAATGTCTCTTATTATATTTTTGTATCTCTTTTTGTTCTGTATATTCTACATAAGTGTTGTTTCTATCATATGCTACCATTCAGAGACTGTGGGGAAGATTTATCAAAGCTTGGAGAGAGGAAAAACCAATAAGGTCCTGTCATTCTTCAAAAACCGCCTTCAACATGGCAGCTATGAGCTGATTGGTTAGTACTTTTTTTCTCTTCTAGCCAGTAACATGTAATGTATACCCTACAATTGTACTTATTTTTGCTAGTACAGTAGGGTCATTTCATGAAAAAAATTTTTTTTATATAATGTAAAAAAGAAATCCTCCTTTCTTTACCAACTCTATCCGTATTAGTATATTATTATTGCTATTATTATTATTATTATTATTATTATTATTATTATCAGTTATTTATATAGAACACACATTCCAAAGCGCTGTTCAGAGAATAGTTGAACATTCATATATAAATGCACATACATTCATTCTAGGGTTAATTTTGTTGGGAGCCAATTGACCTACAGAGGGAGCAGCGCTCGATGTTGCTGCCCGCACGCCAGATGCTTTAATCTGGCGTGCAAGTGTCTCACATGCTTGGAAGTGAATGAGGCGCGTGAGTGTTGGAGATGCAAGCACGCCAGAGTCGGTGGCGGGCCCCAGTCATTGGTGCACCTGCAACAGCAACGATGAGCGTGACTCCAACTGTACCAGTGTATTTTTGAATATATCTCACAGTAAACCGCTAGGATCTCAAACCATGATACACACAAAGACTGTCACTCTAAATACTGTACATTGGAATACTCACAGCAGTAGTCGTAGTCAACTTTCTTCAAATTTGGACCTATTGTGCATCCTTGCCTTAGCTCTTTTCCCTCACATACACCATAGACATAGATAGTAAGAATAGTAATTATATTTTTGCATATTGTTTCTAATATTTGTATTAGTCCCTTGCTGACAAATAAAATGAATCATACA
The DNA here is from genome assembly GCF_055691185.1 of Crinia signifera. Classification (NCBI taxonomy): domain Eukaryota; kingdom Metazoa; phylum Chordata; class Amphibia; order Anura; family Myobatrachidae; genus Crinia; species Crinia signifera. The sequence goes on along the minus strand of NC_139221.1, from coordinate 40,245,095 downwards.
GTAGCTCTATCGAGAATCTAGCAATGTGGCTAGAATTTGGACATTGCAACCAATGGGCCATATGGGATGTTGTTTGATTGTTAATTTGTTGAATGGGGACAGTGCTTAACCATCATGTTTAAAGATGTAAAGCTAAATTGTTTTAAATCACATTATTATCATGTCGGCATGTCAGGTTCATTTTCAGTGTCCCCGTTCTGATTGTCAACATTTTAAGTGTCAAACTCACAAACTCAACCTGACTAATATCTATCATTTATGTCTAAATGATTCAAATGTGATCCCTGAACTTGATTCTGATATGTACACAAATTTATTGCAGCTTGATCTTTGTCTGCAGCCACTGTGCGAAAATATGCAAATGTGGCTGCCGTCTGGATTTATATTGAGTCGCCCACAAACGACTTTGCAAATCCAAGCGGCTGCAAACACGGGGGCAATATCCATCACAGATCTGCCGATGAGTTCTAAGTAGCCTAGCATGATCATGCAGCATGGGCGCACGAAGTAAGACATTGACTCTGTATGGGGGTCACAGTTACAACCTTAAGCACACCCTCAAATGGTCACAACATGTCTACATTTGTGCTGCCTCTCCATTATCTTCCTCAAGTGGTCTGATTGTCATTAAATTTAGCAAAAAATCTTGTCTGCAACCACTGTCACAAGACCATGGCAGCGTGCGCAGTGTGACAGACGCACGCTGTAAATCTCAGTAGGGGGGATTCAATCCGGGTTTCTGACAGTTGGAATCCTGGGCCGTTTTTGTCCAATCCGACAGCAACTCAACAGTTGGAATTCAATGTTCTGACTGTTGAGTGTCGGAAAGTCTGTGGATCAACGAAAACGGCCACGGATTATCAAAAAAATATGCTGTGAATTAGGCAATCCATGACCGTTTCCAACAAAACAGATCCGACTTTAAAAAACGGTCAGATCTGGCTTCCTTCAATGCCATCGGTAATAGCAGCATTGAATAGGCGAGTGCCGGTTATTTCCGCCTGTTGTCCAATAGTGGTTGACTTATTGACTGTCGACCTTCTACTTGTCGACCAAATGATTCACACCCATCTGTTTGTAGATAATAAATCTGCGAGTGCGTTCCCTTTATTTGATACATTTTTTTTTCTACCAAATAAGTGCTTTATGTATTTCTGGTGACATTGTTGTACAGTAAAGCTGAATTGGGGTCGGGTGGGGAGTATAACGCATTCAACAAAGCTCATTGAAGTGATGGCCGCAATAAAATTTCCCCTGAATGATTATCACATTCCCCACTTCTCCATAAAATGGAATATTTATACAGGAGAACTGTAGAGAGAATCTATTAACAGGCTCCCTGCCGCAGTGGCCTCACTTAGTCATGAGGGCTTCGTGTGTCACTGCTGTAATATATGTCATATGCTGGGGCTACTACTCAACAATAAATGACTGTTGTTACTCTAGTAATCAGTCTATGTCAGAGCGATTACTTAAAATCATCCATCCTAGTTGTTTGCACCATCCACATCATACTGGGAGGAACAATGCACCTGACAATCCTAACACTACAGATGGAATTGCTATAGCTTACATACTGTCTGAGTGACATGTCGGCAGGGAGGGCTGGGGGATGGGGGGGATGGACACCTTCCACTAAGGTGTGACACTAGACGGTAGCAATCACGCTGCGGAGGAGGAGTGGTGGTGAGGATAAATTGTTCAGATTTTTCTTCAGTCATTTCCAAGAGGTTAGAAGAAGCATCTATGACTAAGGCTACAGTATGTATATTCTGGCATTTTAAATGCATTTTTAAAGTACTGTATAGAACAGAATAGAATACTTTATTTGTCATTAACGATAAAACAGTCGTGTCAATGAAAATGACATACAAGTACTTGCACAATAAAAAAGCAACAAAAACATTTCCCACTTCAGTGTTGGTCATTCAGCATACGAACAGCAGTATACTGTGGTTAAACACATAAACCCCGCAGCTTTTGTGTTTGATAAACTGGTATATGAGGAAAGCCGACATGCATGGGGTCGAACACTGAAGGTCAAAATGCATGAAGGTTGACATGTCTGAAGGACGTCATTGGGTTAGGTCGACAGTGTCATTAAGTCACGCCCGACCATCCACTAAGGTGTGGTGGGAGAATAAAGTAGTGCGGCGAACTTAGCAAGGCACCATGCCCAAAGGGAACATGGTGCACTTTTTCAGTGTCCATGCAGGGACTTAGAGAACGGCCGTCTTTTTTTATGCGCACATTTTCAAGTCTAAATATCGGACTAAATCGCACCATATTTGAAATTTGATTTTCAAAGGTGCGATTTGGTGCAATTTTTAAACATGACCAAAAATCGCCACCTATTACATTTCACCCCATGTGTCTCAATCACAACATCACCTTTGTGCATACATTCAGCTATTATTAAATATTATAAAAGATTGACAATGTATAAGCAGGTGTCACAGTGACCATCCAGGTCTTAAGCCGGGTACCAAAGTCATGGGAGAAAACATCACTGCTATATTGGGGTGTATTCAATGACTTTTGCGAGCTGTGGCAGCAAGCGGTGCTGACTGCTCGCTGTCACAGCTCGCATGGTCAGTATTCAACTGACCCCCTGCACACGTCTGTCGCTAGTTTTTATAGTGACGGGGAAATGGCATGTGCGGCCGCTAAAACAGAAAGGCTCACAGCTACAGATAGAGCCCCTCTCATTCTGGCAGGGGCTGGCGGTGGATTCGCCAGCAACCATTCCCCGCCAGCTGCCAGAAGGGGATGCGCACGCACGAGACGCACACGCATCCCCTTCAACCGGAGCTCCCCCTGGGTCTGCGCCACCTCGTTGCCTTCCCCATTGCTGTCCCCCCTTCCCCGCCCCCCCCCCTAACCCTCTCCATCTCCATGAAGCGGAGAATGGGCAGGGTTCGCATCCCAGCCCACATGCTAAATAGGACGCGCAGGCTTTTTGGGGGAATCCTCGCTGTCCTCTGACAGCGAGGATTCCCCTGGAACGTAGAATAGGGTGAGCGACTGGTGAGTAGGATAAAAGGTGAGGGTCGTTTGATTTCACCATTTAACCCCCTCACCGGCCGCATTGAAGACGTCTCATAGTTTCAAAACCAGTTTTATGCTATTTCTGGGATTTTTTTTGCGCGTTAAAAGCAAATGTTTCATAAACAGCTCACATACAGAGATGTTGGCTAACTCCCTAAGTGTTACTTTCCAAAGACTTTGCAAATACCATTTGCACTAACAGTAGCAAACATGACAACAATATTGTGGAAGGTAACACACTGCTAAAATTAGACATGCAGAAAAACAATTATATCTTAGAAAAGCTGTTATAAAACCAAGAGAACCTGGAACAAATCCAAATAAATGCATAGGATCCGCAGTGAGCTATTTAAGTCTTTTGCTGGCTATGGAGTATTTATAAACCATGGGAAGCTGTTTTATATTCCTATGCCTCCAGCAGATACAGCCCTCATGAATCACTATTTGGGGCAGCCTGCGGAATATATATATATATATATATATATATATATATATATATATATATATACTGTAACATAAGACCCTCAACAAGTTGTAAGGCTGCTGCAATGACCAAAGTTCAAATATATAAATGTATAACATAAATTTTTTAAACATTCTATTTTGCCATTGTTTAACAATAAACTTGTATTTTTACACATGTGGACTTGATAAAGTAAAGTCGAAACAAGATACATATACATATATGTAAATAATAAGTGTGCACAGGCTTATGTCCACACGTAACAGATAACAGCCTGGTTACGTGTCATAACAGATTCATTCTTGATAAGTAAGTTACTATGGGGCCCATTGAAGAAGGCTTGTATACGCATTCTGGGTGGAATCTTGTCGCCAAGGATCGCATTGCAATATGTGATGCTAATGCAGGGCTGTAACTCCCTGCAGGCGCATGGACAGGGGCACTGAAAGGAGTACGTCCTTGCGATGTGCTCAGCTGGTGGCAGGGAGTCTGCACATATGTGGTTAGCACTGACCCCGCTGAACACACTGCCCTGCCAGCATTGCAGACTGCAGTCCAAACGCTATAATAGTTATGCTATGCCATAGAAACCTATGTGGATGCAGCTACAAGCAGGGCAGGAGGGATCACAGCAGGTATTGGAGATGTGGCCCTGAGGAAGCTGTACTGCGAAGCGTGTGCCGGCTAGCGGTGCGCAGGCAGTCTGTTGCTATTTTGTTATTTTTCTTACACTGCATTTTGATTATGTGTGCTCACAGTGCGATGTCTTTGAAGCCCTTTTAAGGGCTCGAACTCACCGACGAATCTCAGAGTCTCTATCTGATTTATATATCTGGCACTGAGACACTTTTTAAGGTGTCTATGCGGGGCTGAGGTCTCTCCGATATGGTTAATTATGTGAAATGCCCCAACATTGTTAATGCCACGCCGCGATCAACAACAACCCGAAGCATGGCGAGCGCAGCGAGCGCAGCGAGCCCGCGTGGGGCGGCGGTACGTGTCCTCCGACCTTTTCATACCCCCACAATCCACGTTCGCATGGAGTTGATTTTATATAGTGTGGCGAGCGCAGCGCGCCACCGAGCCCGAAGCGTGGCGAGCGCAGTGAGCCCAGCGAGGGGACTCGACATACGAGCCCGAAGCGTGGTAAGCTTAGCGAGCCCCGCGAGGGGCAGCGGATTACTTAACATGTATTCCACATCCGCCTCGCGGGGCTTGCTGCGCTCGCCACGCTTCAGGCTCGTATTCCGTGTCTCCTCGCGGGGCTCACTAAGCTCGCCACGCTTCGGGCACTATATAAAATCAACTCCATGCAAACATGGATAGTGGGGGTATGAAAAGGTCGGAGGATGCGTACCGCCGCCCCTCGCGGGCTCGCTGTGTTCGCCACGCTTCGGGTTGGCGTTGATTGCGGCGTGGCGCTAACAATGTTGGGGCATTTCACATAATTAACCATCAGGGTGCTTATACAATGAGAAATGGGGTCTGGGGGGCATTTAACATTGGACCCAATGTAAAATCGGGTTTCAGGGACCATTTAACATTGGATCCAATGTAAAAATCGGGTCGGTCGCATTGCATCCCATCGCATGCAATCGACCCGATTTTTCTGACCTGATGAAAAAATCGGGCGCCCATATATTACACAAGTACCCTACCATATGACCATGCCCCTTCCTAATGAAGCAACACCCCTAAAGTTTGACACAGTATGCCTTTGTTGATCACTGTCCCTGTTTTCGTTGTGGGGGGGGACCAATTCCCTTTTTGGCACAGGGCACCAAAATGTCTAGTTACGGCACTATATTCATGCATATGGTGAACACAGAGCTGGGCAAGATGTATCGCAAACAATCTGCTTTACATAATACATCTTACCCCATCTTACTGGAAAACATTTCGTAAAACTATTACAGTATGGAAAGATTATGTAGCGTAATCCTATTTTTACGATTTGACATGCTTATGTTTTGGTTGATTTAAATGCTCACATGAAAACTACACATGTGGTATTTATAAACTGTACACACATTTCGCTTTAATGTTTAATAGGAATTCATATTACACTTAGCTGGAGACAATAGCTTTTGGAGGACAGAATCTTGGATACTAACTGAACCTAGAAATGTCTACTCCCTTGAAGCATGCAGAAAAATACCTCTGGTGCGTAAACCCCATTTTGGGGGTTATTCAGACCTGGTCACTGGCTAATTTGCAGAGCACTGCGATCAGGTTATCGCCACCCAGCCAAAGTGAAATTAGCAGCAAACCCATTCACAAGCCACTCACCATCGAATAATTATCCCAGTGTGTGCAGTCTGTGGGTAGCCCTGGACTAACTCGGCGGCTGCAATAAAAACAGTCATATCGGGGCCAGAGCTGACGTTGCACGCCTTCCCCTAGGGTATGTCTGATTTTTTACTGACACTCCCAGAATACGGCCAGTTACCACCAACAAATGCCGGCTTTCTGCCACCTTGCGTGCGGGCAGCAATCAAAAAAGTTTCAAGTTTTTATTGCAGGATGGTCTTGGGCATGTGTACTATGGACCTTTTGCATGAGCAGTCCAATGATAATCGCCCAGCCTGCTAGTCCAAAGCCGAGCAATTAGTTCTGAATTAGGCCCATAGACGGGATATTACTTCATCTGCAGATGACAGAGGGGGTCAATAACAACTGTCGCCGAGGCTTGAAACTCCTCCTGTATCTTTCCTACTATACTTGACTACTCTTCCAGTTACTGTAGGAGACACCTAATTTTTCAGGTAGTTCCCTACCCCAGGGAGAATGGGCATCCCTCCAGCATTCCACCCGTTTTTCAGTGAAGTGAACAGAATGGGGAGATAAATAAAAATCAGCGGATCCCTCGGAGGTAGCGCAAATCATGTGATTATATGCTAACCATGTCATTTTAGCCCCGCCTTGGAGTAAATCAGCCCCAATCACTGCTTATCACCAAGAGGGTGCGGATCTAATGAAGCAATTAGCCCAACCCCCACCCTTCCTCTGCCCACTTGCATAAATGTAGGCAAAAATGCTTCAGGTCCAGTAAAGGATCTAGATATAAAATGTGACCACTTTGTGATTAGCCCCTCACCATAAGAAAATGTAGTAACAGCATAATAGTATTTTATTTTCAGTCTGTAAAGAAATATTTAAGGTGAAATATACACTATTCTGTAAATGACATACACAGGAGTCTGTGACCATAGAAGATCATGAGCAATAAAGAATGATATTATAAAAACATAAACTTTTTACACACGGATCAGTTTTGCAAATTATAATGTACGTACATATAGCAAAATAACAGTTACCTAAGAAATAACGACATTGAAGAATTCAGACTTCTGGGTTCTAAGCCCAATGCCAGCTGTTTATCTCATTGGTTTTGTCTTTTGGAAGCCCAGACAAAAAATGAATAAACAATCCAATAAATAAAATAGACTAAGTTTGACGGGACAGGAAACCTGTAGTCTGAGTAATCGTATATATATATATATCACTGTATATCTTTGTAAGTGCTTTAGTAAAAAAAAAAAATGTTAATGCTATTACGTACAGAATTGACTTTAAATAAAAAAAGTCAAACAAGAACATTTAAAGCGGTCTTAAGGTATACAAATATTAGATACAAACAGATACAAAGTTTATTATCAATTTCTCTTAAACGTCTGTCTACATGCCAGCACTTTTTTTTTAGAGTGTCCTACATTCCGTCTGCTAGCTGAAGTATTCCACCAGTTCCTTCGTGAACAAAAAAAGAATTTGGTGTTCTGTACATCAACTTGGGAGGCATGAAAGTGTCATAGACGTGCTGTGTTGGGAGCTCCCCAGACAATGCACAGTGATAAATCAAGTCTGAGGGCCTCAAAAGCGATTTTTACATTACCCTTCTGAGAACACTTCTGAAAATATATGATATGTCACTTCAAAGAAACATCAGACAAACAAAGGGAGATGTTCATGGCCCCCTTTCATCAACCAAAAGTAACTGTGACTGCGTAGATTGTAAAAAAAAAAAAAAAAAACAAGAATACAAAAATAATAATTCAAATAAAAAATATAAAAGAAAATCAGGAAATTGATGTTTCGTAAAGGAAAACATAATTTTAGAAATAGAAATGAAGATTTACAAATTTCCAGATTAAGACTGGTAATAAATCTTTGAAAGCAAGCTGAAAAAATATGGCACACCCCTGATGTCACGAGCGGAGTTCATTGGGTGTTGGGGGGGGAGGGGAGCCGCAATGGGTTTTACCCTCCAGAAGGGTGACACCAAACTGCCTGCTCCTTCTCAGTGCCCACGAGCTGCTGCTGCACTGTTAAATTATCATGCAGCGCCTGGCTCCTGTCACTTAGGAGCAGCCTGTATCTCCAAGAATACTGGCACAACCCAGAGTGACATAATAGGGGGCATCTATGTAACAGTTTGTTTGATGAGCAGAGCAATAGACCAGAGTTAAATTTGGGCATGGAAGGCCACAGAGCAAGCCGCTGGCCAGGTAGTTCAACCAATCACGATTATTCGCACTACCTGGCCAGCGGTTTGCTCTGTGTAGAGGAGAAGGTTGGACGGGGCATTGTGGTGTGCGAAGAGGACGCCTGGTGTGGTGTGAGGTCCCGGAATCCTGTGAGGAGAGGCTTGCTGCTGTTGCCGCATTGGTAGATATAACATCATATGTGGTTTTAAACCCACACTAGTTGAATTTTAATTTTTTTTTATACGAGCACCATCCTCTGGGCTTTGTTGCTATGTGCATTTTTAAAAAGTTATTCCTGTCTATAATATCTTACTTTTCAACTTGTACAGGTAGAGTCTCCTGTATCTGGAGATTTCTTATCAGAAATATTTAAAAAAAAAGCGATTTTTGCCCCCTATACGATGAAAGATTGTATAAGCACCCTAAAGGGTGCTTTTAAGCACCCTGATGGGTGTTTACAATGTTAAATGCACCCCCACGCCACCCCCCCACTATAAACGTGAACCCAAAGCGTGGCGAGCGCAGCGAGCCCGCGACGGGCGGCGGTACGCGTCCTCCGACCTTTTCATACCCCCACTATCCACGTCGGCGTGGAGTTGAGAATAGAAAGTGTGGCGAGTGCAGCGAGCCACCGAGCCCGAAGAGTGGCGAGCGCAGCGAGCCCCGCGAGGGGATGCGGATACCTTCACAGGTATCGGAGTCCCCTCGCGGCCTTCACAGGTGTCCGCGTCCCCTCGCGGGGCTCGCTGCGCTCGCCACGCTTCGGGCTCGGTGGCTCGCTGCGCTCGCCACACTTTCTATTCTCAACTCCACGCCGACGTGGATAGTGGGGGTATGAAAAGGTCGGAGGACGCGTACAGCCGCCCCTCGCGGGCTCGCTGCGCTCGCCACGCTTCAGTTTCACGTTTATAGTGGGGGGGTGGCGGGGGGGTGCATTTAACATTGTAAGCACCCATTAGGGTGCTTATACAATGTTTAATCGCATCGCATCGCATTGTATGGCATTGTATGCCATATACAATGTCATACAATTTTAAAATTGTATGGCATTGTACAATATCGCGCGATATCGCGTCGCATCGCATACCATCGTATGCCTTATGGTATGCGATGCGATGGGCGCCGCCAAAATACACAAGTACCTTTTCCTGTTATGTGATATGACATCTCTGGAAGATCTTAGATTGAGTTTTACTGTCAATACTGTATTCCTATTGTACAATCTTTTTTGTATGTTCTATCTTGATTCAATAAAAAAAAAGAAATCTATGAAAGTCTAGATGATCTATTATTTACCAACTATTTACTCTTTTAAAGTCTTTCAACATTTATTCAGCATTATATTAAGGAGCACTATCAATTCTCTCGAAGATTGATCCAAAGATTGGATGGATTCTTTAGCGCTTCATCGTTTTGATTATTCATTGCAGTTAAAAAATAATAAAAGACATCAATCAAATGAATGAATCATGAGAACATAGACCTAAAAAATGCATTACTAATTTGTTTTTCTTTTTATATATACATTACTACCTACAGATCATGCTGAAATTCCATATATAAAATACTGCGCTGGGTCTCAGTTTCAATAATTCTGACAGTAAAAAACGAGTTTAGTCATAAAGGATCTGCCATCGTTTCATCTCTTCTAACCGTTGCATTTTTTATTATTTGCATTAAAGATGGAAAAGCATGAAAAATGCATCTTCATGTCTTATGGATGCACCTCAAGCCGCTTCTGAAGCATCACTGTGCGTTTAATCTGTCGATATTTCAGCTACATGAATAGTCCGCAAACTAAAGCTGGGATTTAAAACTGTCCAGGGTACAGGGTAAAACTGGTCATTTATATTGTGTTATAAGATAGGTTATTGCTTAACTATTGTATCGGGATACATGCGGATGACCGGCTGTTGGGATTCCAGAGTTCAGAATACTGACAATGGCATCCCGTAAGAGAAATTCCCGACAGGGGTCAGGCAATTATACTTACCTTCCTCTCATAACCCGGCTCCCACCCCATAGACTAACCCTAATTCTTCCTCCATCCTGCAGCCTGACCCTATCACTCGGATACTAGTGTCTAACGCTAATTATTGTACAACGTCGCCTAAACATAACCCCTCTTCCCCTCAGCCTAACCCTCCCCACTAGTAACTAACCCAAACCCCTTAGCACTGTTGTCGAAACCAAACCCCCCCCTCCCCTCATCGCAACCCCAACTGGCCTGCTCCCCGGCATAGTTACCTTTGGCATCTAAGTTGTCATTATTCTGGCATCATAATAGCTTTCAGGGTTCCCATCTCACAGTCATGATGCCAACGTGGGTATAGTGAAAGCCAGCATCTTGACCGCTGGCTTGCTGAATGCATCCCATTAAATAATTCACCTGATCCATGTCTTATACGACATTGAACATATATTGGACAATTAGATCCAAGTTTCTTTCAAGAAGGTCATTGCATTTTGGTTGGAATCCCAGGACTGCAGCGAGAGCAGGCCAGACTCATGCATTCCACCCACCGGGGAGATTGTGGATCTAATTCAATATGAATTGTGTCACTATGGCCGCACCTCTTTTATGCAATGGCGGAATCCCCGCACCACGGTCCACCGTCACCTCCCACATGGCTGCCCCTGGAGAGGGCAGCTCAATTGTCAGTAAGAAAGATTGTAAGCTTGCGAGCAGGGCCTGTCTGTAAATACCCAGCTTGTTATATCACTGTCTCCTATTGTAAAGCGCAATGGAATCTGCTGCTCTGTATTAGAAACTGTTCATAAATAAATAAATAAATAAAGGGAAAATTTATTGTGAACATTAATTGCTATTCAAAGGAAAGTGGAACTCAGATCACCCTGCGCTCCCCTAGGTGCTGCCTAAGAGTTTCTTGGTGTTTCCCAAAAACACCTGAAATGAATGACTAGAGAGGATGGATAAGAAACACTTTGGGCGCAGATAGGTGAAAGCACATTTATTTCATGAAAAAACAATAGGTATAAAAACAGAACAATGATAAAAATGACTATGATAAAATTGATGATCCTCCCTTACCCAGCGATGGGGGTGGAGCCTAGGGATGGTAAACAGAGTGTTCCAGATGACAAAGAAGGGGACACCCTGTTGGCTCCATAGGTCTCACTGGATAGGGTCCTTGTAAAGCAATCCTTGGTGACCAACGCGTTTCGAGTCTATGTGACTCTTTTTCAAGGCTGTTTTTTCATGAAATAAATGTGCTTTCACCTATCTGCACGCAAAGTGTTTCTTATCCATCCTCTCTAGTCACTAATTGCTATTCATTTATCACTGGTAAAACGGAAGTCCACGTTTCTTGCTTAGGACATCTGTGTCACTCCTGTCTGTCTAACCCTCCCCTTTAGAATGTAAGCTCTTACGAGCAGGGCCCTCTCTCCTTGTGTGCCTTTTCTTAGAATATATATATATATATATATATATATATATATATATATATATATATATACCTCTGCCACCCTAATAATTGCTTAAGTGTCCTGTCCCCTGATGTAATTTTCTTCATTTACCATGTACTTGTCCTAAATTGCCTTGTTCTGTAATTCGTCATTTAATAGTTTTTTGCTTATTTATGTATTCTTAGATGCTGCGGAACCCTTGTGGCACCATATAAATACATAATAATAATAATAATAATAATAATAATAGTAATGTATGTGATATCTATGTACACGCTGTAGTTTTATATTTTTGGCACTTAAGGTCTGCATGAGATACTCATGTTCTCTGTGATGAGTCTATATATAAAATGAAGAAAATGGCCCAAATAAGCCCCAAACCTATGCAACCAGACACGCCAAGCTCAGTGGCGTAACTAGGGCTCTGCAGCCCTAGCGGTGTCATGGTGGAGCCAGCTCCATGGGGGGGGGGGGGGCAAAGGGTCACAGCACAGAAACCGATGACAGTGACAGGATGAATATTGGGGGGCTGCAACTACTCACTGATGCACTAACTGTGCTCTCCCCTGCACAGGCACGCACTGACAGCTAAAGGTGCCCATACACTAGTAAGATTTATCTTCAGATCTGACTAATTGGTACAAAAACATGGTTATGGATGAGTGACAGTTTGGCAGTTTTCCAGCATTTCCAAGCAAATGGTCAACTGTCATTTGCTCTCATCCATCACCATGTTTTTGTTCCAACCAGACAGATCTGCAGATAAATCTGTGTGTGTATGGCCACCTTTAGTGTGTGGCAGTACAGAGATGGGCTGTCTGCACCGGCAACTGTCAGAAGGTGACAGGTGAAAGCCTGTGGCTGTGCAGGCTGTTGGTGAAACAGAACAGCTTGCGCAACCACAGGCAGACAGCCCAGCTCTGTACTGCCACGCACTCGGCTGTCAATAAATAAGTAGAATCTGATTAGTTGCTATGGCCAACATCCTCTCTTCAGTAGAACTCCCATCCTAGTAAACTTACCACAGAGTGTTCACACAGGCCAATTCCTATCTTACCTATACCGCCCCAGTTCCTAGAGCATTCTCCTGAAATTGTCTTCCTCAGCTGTGTGCGTATAGATATCAAGAATATTCTAAGGGGTGAATGTACTAAGATAGAAGTTCTATTTTACATGGGCTGTTGCTATGGGAAACCAATCAGATAATATCTATTATCTTCTAACAGGTGCTAAATAAATAATAAGTAGATTTTTATTGGTTGCCTATAGCAACATCCTATTTGCAAAATAACTCCCTTCATAGTAAATGTCCCCCTAAATGTGCCAAGGAGTCATTTTCTAAATACACAGTGGTTGTAATTAATCCCCCCCAAAATAACATGAAATTTATATTAAACCCATATTTCCACCTTTTACATTGTTTCCTCATCTGCATGATGTAAAAAAGTGCGCGAGTCAATATCATTGATAAAGTGCCGAGAATAAAGAATTACCCTGTTGTTATTTATATTAAGTGTTTATACCATTAGAAATTATCCAACATAAGCAAAATTATCCCCCTTTAACAGCTGCAAAATATTATTGTTTCTTTTTGGAGTCAGAATTATATAGTTTAGATGAAACACAATACTTGAATAAATACGGTATACTGCTGTTTAAGTAGCACTAGAGGGAAATATGTTGCCAATTCTTACAAACACTAAGCTCCTACTGCTTCTGTGAATTGCCTAAATAATGACACAGTAGAGAAGTACAGTATAACAACCAAGGGGTCATGCATCAATAAAAATCAACAGAAATCAATCAGCACGTCCCCAATTTGAGCTGGAAAATTGCCAAGGTAAATTTAATGTTTTTTTCTAAATCTAGTGATAAAGGTTGTGGGAACCGCACTTATAGTTGTCTAAATGGCTTCCTGGTTCTTTCTTCTGTGCAGTAACAGTGATATTTACATCCCCGACCTCCGTGCTGTATGAAATTGTTGCAAATTCCCACTGAGGTTTATCTATTTCACCTGCTTTGATATTGTAGTTTTCCTGTATTGTTTTATGTTGTTGTTATGAGTTTTTTTATTTTAATTTAGTTTTTTTGTTTTCATTTAATGCTATGTTAAAAAGAATATTTTGTTTAATCATTTAACCATGTTCAGTATGGGGTATTTTATGCATACATTAATCATTGTGTAGTCTCTGTCAAGTGGGTGGCCGATTAAATGACCACAGCCGCCATGTTGATGTTCATAATGTCGATAGCACAATGTTGACATGCAGGAAGTCGACATCCTGAATTGGTCAACAGGTTCACAATATCAACATCGGAAATGTTGACATTCTGAGGATTTCGAGTGCCTTCCGGAGGGTTAAGAATAGACTTTGAGGGATTAGGGCAGTGGTTCTGGAACTTTTTGGAATCACGGCGCCCTAGAGCATCAACATTTTTTCAAGGCACCCCTTGGCCAAACGTTTCTTATTGAGAAATGCATAAACAAATATTAAATTAAGTAAATTGTGTATATATGTCATCCTTGTGGTCAGTTATGTGGTAGGGAATAGGTTTTGCTTCTATTTGTCCACATGTTAGGACTGTTATGAATGCAAGTGCTAGTTTTGCCGGTTACATTGACCATAAATCATTTGAATAGGTCTTGCACCATCAACCCAAGGCATCACTACAAGTATCTTGGGGCACCCCAGGGTGCCTAGGCACACAGTTTAGGATCCACTGGGTTATGATTAGGTTTTGTGTTAAGGGGGCTTTGGGGTAAGTTACAGTTATGCAGTAGGAAGAGGGCTGGGGGTTAGGGAAAGGCAGAGAAATATGCCCCTCATTGCTGCACCATTACAGGTCCACGGCAGAAGAAATGGACAAAGCACTGCTGGGATGTGGAGAACACCCTGCTACTAAAAGGTAAGAGACCACCTGACCTATCATCCAGTGTCTACCTGCTCAGCACGCCAACATGCCGCATGGCGACAGTGCGACCTTGTTTTACCACACCTGATTTGAAATGTACCGGGAAGGATATGAAAGGTGTTGTGGGCAAGAGAAACCAGGCAGATTATAAGGGACAATATGAGGAAGCATAATGTAAAGGCAAAAAATAATTAAAATGAAGGCAATTGAACCTAATAAAGTAATAACTCCGACATACAGATGGAACCATCACTCTGCTAATCCCCTACTCTATTGTTCTATGTATTGTATTGCAGATGAGAACAATAGGCCTTGGCTCAGCATAGCTCACCATGGCTATCCAGAGATGGCTAGATGAGGCTGGCTCCATCTGTACATACATATTTCAATGTTCATTCTCATAACAATATATCAACAATATATCAACAGCATTATATGGATGAGAAATTATCGCAATCGCTGAAATGTTATTTAATGCTTTCTAATGGTGTTGGCATTATAACCTTATATGTGATGCTTTATGATCATACTTAAAGTTATAATACATGTTACCATGTCACAAAGAAAATATAGTATGTGCTGCACAGGGGGCACTGGTGGATGCACAGGACCCGGGGTCTAACCGTCTAACCTAGGCCTTGGATGTCAGTACCTTTACCCTGCCCCCCCCCCCTCCTCCCCTCTACCTGTGTGTCGGCTCACTACTAGTTGTAAAACATATTAAGAAAATCTCAGGTGAGAGAGAGGGAGGACTCCCGAGCCTCTTGACCAATAGCCAGTGTTCAATTTGAATTTTTTTCCAATTTTCACCGCACTCGTATAGAGACATGATCAATTTGTCAGATGATAAGGTTAGGATGAAACCTGGAGACGAGATAAGAATTTAGGATATATAATCACTATTATCACATTTACCTCCCGCTTCATTTTTTTGTTGTTGGGAGTCAATTAGCCGGGATTGGTATGTAATTTCGGTGGTCGGAATCCCGGTGGTCAAAATCCCTACGCCAGAATCCTGACGGGGGGGACGTGGATCGCCCCCCCCCCCCTTACGGGCTCGCTGTGCTCGCCACACAGCGGGCCCGGTGCCTCGCTACGCTCGGCACACTAATTTATTCTCCCTCTATGGGTGTCGTGGAAACCCACAGAGGGACAAAGTGCCGGGATTTTGGCGGTCGGGATTCCGGCGTCGGGATTTTGACCGCCGGGATTCCAACTGCCGGGATTGTGACTGCATGCCAATTAGCCTACCAGTATATTTTTGGATTGTGGGAGGAAACTGGAGTACCCAGAGGAACCCCATGCAAGCACTAGGATAAAATACAAACTCCACACATTTATGCCCTTGGTGGGAATTGAACCCATGACCTCAGTGCTGGGAGGAACTGCTAACCACTGGTGGTTCCAGAGGTGGGGTTGTAGTACAGTCCACAATTAAAATAGAGGAGCCACAACAACTGCCACCTGAAACACTGCCAAACATCGCTGGCCGGGACTCACTGTTGGGGTGGTTCTCCTTTTTCAGCTTTGGACAATGATTACTGGCCCCATCTCCAGAGAAACCACTGTTTGTACCCATTACACCAAGTGTACTGCCCCAGTAGAGTCCAATAATCCACAATGCAGAATAGTACCCCCAAAACTTCAACTTAGTGAGGAGTGGAGCTCCAGACACCAGAAAAGATAATAA
Organism: Crinia signifera; assembly: GCF_055691185.1. Classification (NCBI taxonomy): domain Eukaryota; kingdom Metazoa; phylum Chordata; class Amphibia; order Anura; family Myobatrachidae; genus Crinia; species Crinia signifera. The sequence continues at coordinate 40,229,068 of NC_139221.1, read as the reverse complement.
GCATAAAGGGCTATTGTTTCATCATGATTTGAACTGTGAATTTCATGAATATTCAAACAATCCCTAATCACACACATCAATTGTGGCATTACTTTAATATAGATAAATTTTCAACTATATATATACCATATCCCACTTTATCTCTCCAGAATCCCCTCCCCCCTCTGAAAATAGCAATCATTACCCAACATCCACAATATCCTAATTGGTAAAGGGAATGTGCCTGCGCTGTTCTGCCTGGCACCATATGTTCCTTATTAACCCCTTCACGACATTTGACGTATATATACGTCATGGCCGGGAAGTACTTCCCGACACATGACGTATATATACGTCATGACTTTAAACTGTCACTGCGTCTCGAGACGCAGTGACAGAGGGACGATGTCTGCTGTCCCTGACAGCAGACATGTCCCTGCATGCCCAGGGGGGGCTGCGATGTCGCCCCCCCGTCGGCGATCGCTGTGATTGGCTGTTCAGTGTGAACAGCCATTCACAGCGTTTTCCTGTGTTACCAGCGAATCAGACGCTTGGTAACACAGGTGTCAATCACCGCCGGGCGTCAGGGGGCATGAGGGGGTCATCGGTGACGATGACACCTCACCCCACCCTCACCCCACCTGCCCCCAAGGCTGTGATTGGTCCGTGGGACCCACGGACCAATCACAGCCAAGGCGCGACATTTAAACTAACGGTGACTGCGCTGCAGACGCCATTCCGGTCTGGAATAGCGTGCAGAACGGTCACCGTGCCTGTCTGCCGTGAATACCGACCTGATCCTTGCTAATACTTACCTGATCCTTGCAAATACCTTACCTGATCACCTGCTCACTGCTTGTAGCGTGCTGGACGCTTCCTGGATCTGACTTCCTGAGACTTCCTGCTGCTGCTGCAGTGTGATAGAGAGATAGAGAGATAGAGAGAGAGATAGAGAGAGATAGAGAGATAGTGACAGAGAGAGCTATATTTTGTGTCTGCTACCCCCCCTTTTTGGGGGTGCAGGGGTTTTTTATATATAAATAACTGTCGCTGCTGCTGCAGTGTCATAGTGATAGATAGTGATAGATAGTGAGAGATAGTGATAGATAGTAATAGATAGTGAGAGATAGAGAGATTTGTGTCTGCTACCCCCCCTTTTTGGGGGTGCAGGGGTTTTATTTTATATATATAACTGTCAGTGCTGCTGCTGCAGTGTCATAGAGTGATAGATAGTGATAGATAGTGAGAGATAGAGAGATAGAGAGATATAGTGACAGAGAGTGATAGAGAGTGTATATTTTGTGTCTGCTACCCCCCCTTTTTGGGGGTGCAGTTTTTTTTTATACATATAACTGTCAGTGCTGCTGCTGCAGTGTCCTAGAGTGATAGATAGTGAGAGATAGTGAGAGATAGAGAGATAGAGAGAGATAGTGACAGAGAGTGATAGAGAGTGTATATTTTGTGTCTGCTACCCCCCCTTTTGTGCTGATCAGTATATCTGTGCTGATCAGCAACTTTTTGGGGGCGCAGAGGTTTTTTTTTTATATATATACCTGTCAGTTGCTGCCAGTTGCACTGTCAGTTGCACCAAAGGTTGTGCACCTGCTGTCCCTCACTGGTAATCAGTGTCGCATCACTGATCACCTTTTTTTTTTTTTCGTGAGTGCTGTGGGGTCTTTTTTTAATTTTTTTTTTACACACACTGATTTTGTGGGTGTCCTGTGGCCACTGTGCGCCGATCAGTGACGTACATCACTGATCAGCTTTTTCGGCACAGGGTTGATCAATTTTTTTTTTTTTTTTTGATCAGATTCCTGTTGCCTTTGAGCGCTGTTCAGTGACAGACGTTACTGACCAACATCTGTGCTCAATTTTTGGTGCAGGACCTTTTTTTTTTTTTTTTTAACCCCTTCATTTTTTTTTTTTTTAACCCCTTCAATTTTTTTTTTTTTTAACCCCTTCATTTTTTTTTTTTGTATAAAGTATTGTTTTTGTTCTGCACTACATACACACTACATACCCCCCGGGTTGAAATAAAGTTTGTACCCCCCCCTACACTATACACGTGTTGAAACATTTCACTACCAGTAACACAAAAATAAAAATGGCATCCCAAATGTCCTCCCAAATGTCCTCCCAAATGTCATCCCAGTCATCCAGAAGAATGTATTCAGTGGAGGAGGCATATGCCATGCTTGCCTCTGATTCTGACACAGCCAGTGAGGCAAGCGGGGAATTTGAAGGATTCGTCTTAAGCTCCTCTTCCTCCTCTGGTGATGAGGGACCCCCTCAAAGACGCCCCCGTAGAGCAGCTGAGACCCCCCCCCCAATAATTGATCTCGTATGGACCCCACCACCAGACAATTTTGAGCCCCAGGTTCCTGAGTTTTTGGCCATGCCAGGAATCCAATTTGATTCCACAGGTCTCAGAGAAATTGACTTTTTCAAATTATTTTTCTCTGATGATTTTATAAATTTAATGGTGGACCAAACTAATTTATATGCCCAGCAGTTTATTGCTCAAAACCCCACGTCATCATTTGCTAGGTGGACCCCTGTAGATGCAGTAGAGATGATGACGTTTTGGGGTCTGGTGTTTCATATGGGCATAGTAAAAAAGCCACAAATTAGGCAATATTGGAGTACAGATGTTCTGTACAGCACCCCATTTTACCGTATGGCCATGACTCGGACTCGTTTTGAGGCAATCCATAAATTTATACATTACACCGATAATGCACAGTGCCCACCCAGAGATGATCCCACCTTTGACCGGCTATTCAAAGTCAGGCCGGTCATTGATCATTTCAGTGCCAAATTTGCAGAGCTATACATCCCTGAAAAATTTATTTGTATTGACGAGTCCCTTATACATTTTAAAGGAAGGGTTAAATTCCGCCAGTACCTTCCCAGTAAGAGGGCAAGGTATGGCATAAAAATGTATAAGCTGTGTGAAAGCACCACAGGGTACACCCACAAGTTTAGGGTATATGAAGGGAAGGATTCAAGAATTGAACCGCCAGAATGCCCCCCCTCCCTCGTAGGTGTTAGTGGCAAAATTGTCTGGGATTTAATGCACCCCTTCCTGGATAAGGGTTATCACCTCTATGTGGATAACTTTTACACCAGCATCCCCCTGTTTAAGGCCCTTGGTTCAAGAGGTACAGCAGCTTGCGGTACTGTGCGCAAGAACCAAAGAGGCCTCCCCAAAACGCACATTGCCCAAGTAATGAGAAGGGGTGAAAGCAGGGGAATATGCACCGAAAATATGTTGTTGGTCAAATATAAGGACAAGAGGGATGTCCTTATACTGACAACAATTCATGGAGACAGTACCACCTCCATCCCTGTACGAGGTACCAGTACCCACACCTCAAAACCAAATTGTATCCTAGATTACAATAAGTACATGGGCGGAGTGGATCTTTCAGATCAGGTACTGAAGCCGTACAGTGCCCTGCGGAAAACAAATATCTGGTACAAGAAGCTGGCCGTGTATATCATCCAGATGGCACTGTATAACGCTTACGTGCTATTCCGTTCTACCGGCCAGAGGGGGACATTTATGCACTTTCAAGAGGAAGTCATAAAGGGCCTAATATTTGGGAACCAGCAGGCAGAGGGCCCCAGTACTTCTAGTACTGGGCCCCGTATTGTACCAGGGCAGCATTTTCCCAACGAAATCCCCTCCACTGCAAGAAAGGGCAGGACACAAAAAAGGTGCAAAGTTTGCTATAAAAAGGGAATAAGAAAGGAAACTATTTTCCACTGTGAAACTTGCCCCGACAAACCCGGCCTATGTATAAAGGAGTGTTTCAAAATATACCACACATCGATGGATTATTAGGTTCATCATTTCACCGTGCATCGGGGGTCTTGCTAATGCCACATAGCACCCACCATTCATTCCACCAGAATCTGAGCTGCAAAATCCAAAAATCACTCCTTCCCTTCTGAGTCCTGCCATGCACCCAACTGGTATTTTTTGGTCACATGTGAGGCATTGCCGTACTCTGGAGAAATGGGGGCACAGATTTTGGGGTGCTTTGTCTCCTTCATTCCTTGTGAAAATGAAAAATTTTGAGCCAGAAGTACATTTTTGTGTAAAAAAATGTAATTTTTCATTTTCACAGCCCAGTTGTACCAAAATTGGTGAAACCCCTGGGGGTTTGAAATGTACACTATACCCCTAGATGAATTCCCTGAGGGGTGTAGTTTGCAAAATGGGGTGACTTGTGGGGGGGTTCCACTGTATTGGTAATGCAACATAGCACCCACCATTCATTCCACCAAAATCTGTGCTGCCAAATCCAAAAATCACTCCTTCCCTTCTGAGTCCTGCCATGCGCCCAACTGGTATTTTTTGGTCACATGTGAGGCATTGCCGTCCTCGGGAGAAATTGGGGCACATATTTTGGGGTGCTTTGTCTCCTTCATTCCTTGTGAAAATGAAAAATTTTGAGCCAGAACTGCATTTTTGTGTAAAAAAATGTAATTTTTCATTTTCACTGCCCACTTGTATCAAAATTGGTGAAACCCCTGGGGGTTTGAAATGTACACTATACCCCTAGATGAATTCCCTGAGGGGTGTAGTTTGCAAAATGGGGTGACTTGTGGGGGGGTTCCACTGTATTGGTAATGCAACATAGCACCCACCATTCATTCCACCAAAATCTGTGCTGCCAAATCCAAAAATCACTCCTTCCCTTCTGAGTCCTGCCATGCGCCCAACTGGTATTTTTTGGTCACATGTGAGGCATTGCCGTACTCGGGAGAAATTGGGGCACAGACTTTGGGGTGCTTTGTCTCCTTCATTCCTTGTGAAAATGAAAAATTTTGAGCCAGAACTGCATTTTTGTGTAAAAAAAATGTAATTTTTCATTTTCACTGCCCACTTGTATCAAAATTGGTGAAACCCCTGGGGGTTTGAAATGTACACTATACCCCTAGATGAATTCCCTGAGGGGTGTAGTTTGCAAAATGGGGTGACTTGTGGGGGGGTTCCACTGTATTGGTAATGCAACATAGCACCCACCATTCATTCCACCAAAATCTGTGCTGCCAAATCCAAAAATCACTCCTTCCCTTCTGAGTCCTGCCATGCGCCCAACTGGTATTTTTTGGTCACATGTGAGGCATTGCCGTACTCGTGAGAAATTGGGGCACAGACTTTGGGGTGCTTTGTCTCCTTCATTCCTTGTGAAAATGAAAAATTTTGAGCCAGAACTGCATTTTTGTGTAAAAAAATGTAATTTTTCATTTTCACTGCCCACTTGTATCAAAATTGGTGAAACCCCTGGGGGTTTGAAATGTACACTATACCCCTAGATGAATTCCCTGAGGGGTGTACTTTGCAAAATGGGGTGACTTGTGGGGGGGTTCCACTGTATTGGTGCTTGGGGGGTCTTGCTAATGCGACATAGCACCCACCAAAATTCCACCAGAATCTGAGCTGCAAAATCCAAAAATCACTCCTTCCCTTCTGAGTCCTGCCATGCACCCAACTGGTATTTTTTGGTCACATGTGAGGCATTGCCGTCCTCGGGAGAAATTGGGGCACAGATTTTGGGGTGCTTTTTCTCCTTCATACCTTCTGAAAATGAAAAATTTTGAGCCAGAACTGCATTTTTGTGTAAAAAAATGTAATTTTTCATTTTCACTGCCCACTTGTATCAAAATTGGTGAAACCCCTGGGGGTTTGAAATGTACACTATACCCCTAGATGAATTCCCTGAGGGGTGTACTTTGCAAAATGGGGTGACTTGTGGGGGGGTTCCACTGTATTGGTGCTTGGGGGGTCTTGCTAATGCGACATAGCACCCACCATTCATTCCACCAAAATCTGTGCTGCAAAATCCAAAAAACACTCCTTCCCTTCTGAGTCCTGCCATGCACCCAACTGGTATTTTTTGGTCACATGTGAGGCATTGCCGTACTCGGGAGAAATTGGGGCACAGATTTTGGGGTGCTTTGTCTCCTTCATTCCTTGTGAAAATGAAAAATTTTGAGCCAGAAGTACATTTTTGTGTAAAAAAATGTAATTTTTCATTTTCACAGCCCAGTTGTACCAAAATTGGTGAAACCCCTGGGGGTTTGAAATGTACACTATACCCCTAGATGAATTCCCTGAGGGGTGTACTTTGCTAAATGGGGTGACTTGTGGGGGGGTTCCACTGTATTGGTGCAACATAGCACCCACCATTCATTCCACCAAAATCTGTGCTGCAAAATCCAAAAAACACTCCTTCCCTTCTGAGTCCTGCCATGCACCCAACTGGTATTTTTTGGTCACATGTGAGGCATTGCCGTACTCGGGAGAAATTGGGGCACAGATTTTGGGGTGCTTTTTCTCCTTCATACCTTCTGAAAATGAAAAATTTTGAGCCAGAACTGCATTTTTGTGTAAAAAAATGTAATTTTTCATTTTCACTGCCCACTTGTATCAAAATTGGTGAAACCCCTGGGGGTTTGAAATGTACACTATACCCCTAGATGAATTCCCTGAGGGGTGTACTTTGCAAAATAGGGTGACTTGTGGGGGGGTTCCACTGTATTGGTGCTTGGGGGGTCTTGCTAATGCGACATAGCACCCACCAAAATTCCACCAGAATCTGAGCTGCAAAATCCAAAAATCACTCCTTCCCTTCTGAGTCCTGCCATGCACCCAACTGGTATTTTTTGGTCACATGTGAGGCATTGCCGTACTCGGGAGAAATTGGGGCACAGATTTTGGGGTGCTTTTTCTCCTTCATACCTTCTGAAAATGAAAAATTTTGAGCCAGAACTGCATTTTTGTGTAAAAAAATGTAATTTTTCATTTTCACAGCCCAGTTGTACCAAAATTGGTGAAACCCCTGGGGGTTTGAAATGTACACTATACCCCTAGATGAATTCCCTGAGGGGTGTACTTTGCAAAATGGGGTGACTTGTGGGGGGGTTCCACTGTATTGGTGCTTGGGGGGTCTTGCTAATGCGACATAGCACCCACCAAAATTCCACCAGAATCTGAGCTGCAAAATCCAAAAATCACTCCTTCCCTTCTGAGTCCTGCCATGCGCCCAACTGGTATTTTTTGGTCACATGTGAGGCATTGCCATACTCGGGAGAAATTGGGGCACAGACTTTGGGGTGCTTTGTCTCCTTCATTCCTTGTGAAAATGAAAAATCTTGAGCCAGAAGTGCATGTTTGTGTAAAAAAATGTAATTTTTCATTTTCACAGCCCAGTTGTACCAAAATTGGTGAAACCCCTGGGGGTTTGAAATGTACACTATACCCCTAGATGAATTCCCTGAGGGGTGTACTTTGCTAAATGGGGTGACTTGTGGGGGGGTTCCACTGTATTGGTGCAACATAGCACCCACCATTCATTCCACCAAAATCTGTGCTGCAAAATCCAAAAAACACTCCTTCCCTTCTGAGTCCTGCCATGCACCCAACTGGTATTTTTTGGTCACATGTGAGGCATTGCCGTACTCGGGAGAAATTGGGGCACAGATTTTGGGGTGCTTTTTCTTTTTCATACCTTGTGAAAATGAAAAATTTTGAGCCAGAACTGCATGTTTGTGTAAAAAAATGTAATTTTCCATTTTCACATCCCAGTTGTACCAAAATTGGTGAAACCCCTGGGGGTTTGAAATGTACACTCTACCCCTAGATGAATTCCCTGAGGGGTGTAGATTGCAAAATGGGGTGACTTGTGGGGGAGGTTCCTAACTTTTAGCACTTATGGTGCCTAGAAACCTACATGGTGCCTAAAAAAAAATCTCATAAAAAGGAGGCTCCAAAATCAAGTAGGTGCTCCTTCTATTATGAAGCCTGTGGTTTGGTCAAAGTGCACACTAGGGCCACATATAGGATATTTTTGAAAACAAAAGAATTGGGGGAATCAATTTTTAGTCACATTTCTCTAGTAAAATCTACTGTATTCGTTAGAAAAATGTATTAAAATTGAAACTCTGCAAAAAAAAAGAAATTTTGAAATTTCACCTACACTTTGTTTTAATTCCTGTGAAACACCTAAAGGGTTAACAAACTTCCAAAATGCTGTTTTGAATACTGTGAGGGGTGCAGTTTTTGAAATGGCATCATTTATGGGGGTGTCTCACATACAAGTCCCTCAAAGTCACATCAGAACTGAACTGATCCCTAAAAAAATCAGTGTTTGAAATTTTCTTGAAAATTTGAGAATTTGCTAGTCATATCTGAAGCCTCCTAGTGTCCAAAAAAATTAAAAGGAAGTTGAAATAATGATGGAAACATAAAGTAGACATATGGTCTATGTTAGTTATTAACTATTTTGAGTGGTATGATTATTTGTCTCACAAGCAGAAAATTTAACATTTTGCAAATTGCTAAATTTTCCATTTTTTCACGATATTTTGGTATTTTTCACAAAAAAACACAGACTGTATCGACCCAAATTTACCACTAACTTGAAGTACAATGTGTCACGAGAAAACAATCTCAAAATCACTGGGATAAGTAAAAGCAAAAAAAAGTTATCCCCACTTAAGTGAGACATGTCAGATTTGAAAAAAAGGGCTCTGTCATGAAGGCACAAACTGGCTCTGTCATGAAGGGGTTAAGGAATTATTATTCACTAATTTCAGCATAAGTTATCTGTATTAACCCTCACCCTTTCACATTCCTAGCATGGATTCTTTACTAACTGGGATATCATTTTAAATCTCTTCTCACTTTATTAATTTAAAATGAATGTACACTTGCTAAAATTGCAAATATTTTCCATGTGTCAGTGGATATGCCTAATTATAAGCATGAGTGTATGTAAACCCTGCTGTGTGTTCCACTGAATCATTTACATTCTGACTTTCTCAGTCTGAGTCACACTGACTATTGAATAGCTGTGCAGATCTAGAGACAAACACAAGAGAACGCGGCATTATTATTGTCTGCCCATTGTGTGGCCAGCCGCATTAATTACAAATGGACAAATTACAAACTCTGCTCTGATCCTATACAATTACTGCACAATTAGTATTAATAAATGTCATCTTTATTTTTTCTTTTTAGTTTTAGTTATTTTCTGTTATATTGGGAAGTTTCTCAATTTCAATAAAAATGTTTAAAAAATTTAAATGAAAAATAGAGCAGAAATTTTTTCCGTTTTTTTTTTCCGCACAACATGTGAGTCATTCTGCGCCTTTTTGTTACAATTTATTATTCATTGGAATGTTGTTTCTAAAGCCCCATACACCATACCTCCCAACTGTCCCGCATGCAGAGGGAACGTCCCGGTTTTTGGGGACGCTCCTGCGTCCCTCCCGTGGCCAGCAGTGCCGCGGTAGGGGAGGGGGCAATTGGGAGTCCCCCCTGCAATTTGGTGAATAGACGCTGTGCGTACACGCACAGCATCTATTCCTGCAGCAGAGAGGCTGGGGGCTGGCCAGCTGCTTACAGAGCGGCTGATCAGGCCCCCTATTTTTGGTCACGAGCTGCTGTCCCTCCTCCTTGGAGCAAAAGTTGGGAGGTATGATACACACTAGGTGATAATGTTAACAATATTGCTCAGAAAGGGGCTATTGAGCAGGGTGCCGGACGGAATCCCGACAGTTGGGATCCCGAAAGGTCATGTGTCGACCTTTTGTCTTTGTCGACATTATGCATGTTGACCATATGGTGTTGATCTATTTACTGTCAATCTACTATCGACCTATCAAACGCATACCATGTAAAGCAATAGCATCATCTGTAACCGGTATATTTAACAGAAAGCTGCATAAATAAAAATGGACATGAAGTCTTTACAGTACAGCACCCTCTGTCGTCATCCACCACCTATGCAAACAACAGTACAGTACAGCATCCTCTGTCCGGACCCCCTCCTCTCTGCCGGGATGCCGGGAGTAGCGCAGCAGAGTAGACATACCTCTTAACTGTCCCCATTGCAGCAGAACAGCCCAGCTAATTGAAGACAGTAGTGACAGTTGGGGAGCAGGTGCCTGTCCGTCAGAGCAGCCAGTGATCATGCGCACAGCATCTATTCAGTGCAGGGACGGGAGTCGGGGGCACACTAGACCATAACCTCTTACCAGAGAACACGCCTGCCTCTGCTGTAGTCCTGCCCCCAACTCTGAGCATTAGAGCATTCAGACTCTACTGCACTTACAAAGTTCTCCAGAAGAGTTGAGCAATGGATATGCAACCCCCAATTAATGCAGCTTCTGCAGCCACCTCCGAATTAGGCCCATAATGTCAGATTGTATTGAATGTAATGGAGTAGTGTTGTTGATTGATTGATTGATTGATTGATTGATTGATAGAGAGAGGGGAAAATGTAGTGGTATGCTGGGGTGTAACATTGTACACGCAGTGAGATTTTAAATAAGAAAGGGATTTTGAAAAAAGAGACAAATGCATTAACATAAATAAGTTAAAATTGTAATATAAAACCTCTAATACAGTACATATAAGTTAATAAACCAGGACAATATATTGAGCTATCCAAATGTATGTGACCAGTGCACATGGCCTCCTCGGGGCGCTCCGGAGCTCAGATGTAGCTGGAAAGCCCTAGCATTCCTTTCTAGCCTGGTCTGTGTCAGCCATGCATTTATCCGTCAGATCAATGATGGGCGCCGGACGGCGATTACTATGAGTATAAAACACATAAAGCAGAAAAGAAGATTAGTTACTGGTATGGAAAGCACAGTAAAATGTTACATATTACTGGAGAAAACATAACCCCCATCCCTAAAGTTTTAGTGCAAACTCCAGATGCATGTTTTATGCCTCCATCTGCTCTTTACAAAGTCTACATTGGCAATGAAAGGACGTGGGGTGCATAGTAAAACAATTTGGGCGTCTTTGTTCACCAATGACGATGGAGAAGAGCAGCGTAAGCTCTAAACATGGCACTATATATAGCGTTATACAACAGCGTACAGATGGAGCGATGTTTATTGCAGTGACTGGTGCGCCTTGGCACAGGATGTGCTTGCAGTTAATGCAAATATCCTAAGCTAATTACAGCAAACCTAATCAGAGGTCTGTCACAATATAGCAAAGCTACTCCACTTAATCCTACCCTATGCTGCAATAAAGTCTGCTGCATCTGTAGGTATGATAAACGGCAAAACTCGAAGTCCCGTCTCAAGTTGCCATGACGCACTTATATATCAAAAGTCTTCTTATTCTTTGCATGGTAAGACTACGTATAGAAGTTTTCATCAAAACTACTGTCAGGCTGCCATGCATCTGCCTGGTACACCACATTTGTCTGTGTGAACCATCCTGTTAGTGTAGTTCAGAAAATAACATCAGTGTTTACCTGTAAACAGATGCAGAAGTCACTGCTGAATTTATTCCGCTTTGTATACAATCATTTATATAAAGAGCGCAAGCAGCATGTACGTCTGCCTGGATGTGTGTGTTCCCTGACTCCAGCTGCCAACCATCTAAATTATTCAGCACACCCTGATCATGCCAAGTTTTTTAGTCAACAATGGAGGTTGTGCCAACGAGCTAATAACATTAAAAAAGCAATGTTTGTGACAATTAACAGAGCCTGCAGTCTGTAACGAGAGTTGGACTCATTTGTAAAGGAAAATTTAAATGATATGCTTCATTATAAATAGTCAAATTAAACACACTGCTAATCAGAGTGGCTTCATCCCTTCCCCCTTCAATGAATCTGATCAACCAAAAAGCGGTGGTACTTGGACAATAACCTCGGCCAACTGGGAAGAGTCTAATTTTGTCCACCCTGTAATTGGCATGGGCAATGTTGAATATTGAGTAGTTAAGCCAATGAGTTGCCACGCTGCCTTTTTAAAATAATTAATACTTTTAAATAAATCAAGAAGTTCGTAAATCATAAGAGTTCCCCAGATGACCTTGTTGGATAAAGCTCGTTTGACCCTATCGACTAGGGGGATTTTATTGTTGCAATGATGATCTATCCACTATCAGTGCCAAATCTCCCCTCCCTTCTCATTACATCTCCTAGGGACAAATAGGCTTAACAAGACAATTAGACTCATTCGGTTTCCAAATGTAAGTAAAGGGGACTGTTCCAGCTAAATATATCCATGTACAATCACTTTTATTTCTACTTATCATGCCATACGGTTAATCAAAGTGCTATTTCCACGATTATTCAAAAACAGAATTTGTTTTTCATTTTTAAAAAATGAACTTAAACAGAATAATAGAAATTTTGCTGCCATAAGCAGCAGAATGTTTTTAACATTTTAATTGGGATTTAAAACGCACAATCTACCCAGACAATTATTATTTATCTTGGATAGGACAAGAGCTGTATCCGCTTAAGGTTATATGAGTACTTTATTTTTTGCAATTGGTTTAGAATTTTTCATTTTTTTGTTGCTAGGTAGATTAGACTTGGAGATATTTGTGGTTGATCAGGATTGGCTTATCGGTGAAATTTGAGGAGTGGCTATGAGTGTGCTTTATAAGGCCAGGATACATCTTGATAGCCTACCTCTGTGGAAGGAGCCTGGACATCTGTCTCTGCGGACATGTTTGTACCATCCATTAATAAGTGAGTGTGAGCCGCTCAACTTACATTTGTCACCGTTGCCTCCTTATTTAGTTTAGAATCATGTGGCTGCAGCTGAGTGTTTGAAATATTCATTTATGACCATACCTTTAAGAAATAAAAATGATTACCTTTAAACCAAAGAAGTCTGTGACTCTATGGTTAGTTGTATTGATAAGATAGTTTAGAAAGTTGAAGATATTGGTGGTTAATTTCAATAAAGTTATGGAAGCCTTACAACTACTTATGCTTTAACACCATGATTGTGGGTCCCGCTGATTCTTTTTGACATTTATTGATTTTGACCCTTTAAAATGGCAGAAGGAGCGTGCAAATAGGAGAGACTTTCGTCTTTTTGCTCAGACCAACCCTTGTTTTTTGGCCAGAGTTGTAAAAAAATCAAGAGGGTAGTGACGGTAAAATGTTGCGCTGCAGTTGTGTCTGCTTCCTATGCAAATATCAAGGCTGAAACGCCAACTTGCACCATTAAATCATGAGCCACCTGTATGATGGAGTATGGGCTCCTGTACGATTGGCTGTGTGTCTTTATATGAAGCTACTGTCAGTGACACGCATGTGGCATGCTCAAGCCGAGATCTCAGATGGCCGCTCCACCTCATTCATTGCATTCCGTGCGAGTGAGAGAGGACATTAAGCCTTCTGATTCTGAGATCTTGGATCCAGTGATAAGGTGAGTTTACAGGAAGGTCCCGGCTATCCAAAGTGCCTATGGGGTGAGTGTATGTTGTGGTATGTTTGCTCCTGCCCACCAATTGGTAATGTTGCTGTGTGTGGAGGCTCCCAGTGTGTGTGGAGGTCCCTAGGCAACCACCACAACTGTCCTGTTATTGATCTGAATGTTCAATGCAATATCTGCACTAATATACAGTATCATCTAAAATATGGCTGAATCTAACTCAGATTGTGCTATATAATAGTTTATTACCCACACATAACCATACAATTTATAAATTTCAGTGTGCACACCCATAAAAATCACAAAAACATAAAAAATAAAGAGGAGGATCGTTTAAAAATATTCAAAAATTAATTAGCATCAATGCCATGGACACTTTCACTTTAAGGCTGTATTCTCTCTGGTCACTAGGACCATATAAACGAAACTGTCCAGATCAATGCTGTGTCGGCACTATTATGCAGTATGAATTTGGAGTGCTCGGCCCGGGTGGGGGTGTTACCTCTCACTTGTTATGCCGTTGGCGCCGGCTGTGTGGCTTTGTTTATTGTATTGTTACAAATATACGCAAATCACACTGTAAAAGGGCATTTAAAGAATTGCAGTGTTTCAAAAAATTATTAAAATTATTTTCGTGTTTTTGGTAATTTACTCATCAAATAGTTAGTTATGCAATCAAAGGTACCTGTGATTTACCCCCTCCCCCAACAGTTCTAAAGCAAACTGGCGAGCTCTTTATCAGCTCGTGGTATCTGAGTGTAAATTATGAAACTTGCCATAATGCCATTACAAGTGTCAGCATTTCTTCTCGAATCTGATGTATTAAGTACTTATAATTAGCTATAATTAGCCATTTCAAAAGCAATTGAACTACTGTAACAAAGGAAGTGTATTTCGAAAAATAGTCCTCAGACAAACGTGGTGCGCAAATCCTATTTGCATGTATAAAAGGTTTCCTTTCTCCAATACTGTTTTGCTTGTTTGAATGATAGTTCTTATATTGCCCTGGTGGCTAAGCACTTAACAGCATAGGAGCTGCAGGCTTGCCAAACGGTGGATCAAGTTTAGATTTTGGTCTTCGACTGTAGAAATAAACTCATTGTTTCTATGTTTACCATTAAAGTTGTGTTCTATGATATTGTTTGTGCTTCTGTAGAAGTAATTCTTTGACTTTATAAAAAGTCCTTATTGAACTTGAAGTTAAGCAACAGTACTTCTTATTATATAAATAGTTTCTTTAAAAATACGATAAATATATAACAATAAAATGAAGAAGTAGTGAATTTGTACATGGCCATTCCTCAGTACACCCCTAATACACTAAGTATATAACAATAAAATAAGGACGTAGTAAATGTGTACCCTATGTTTGGCTGGATCAGTGGACACCTGTGAAGCCCGCGAGGGGACGCGGATACCTGTGAAGGTATCCGCGTCCGCTCGCCACGCTTCGGGCTCGGTGGCTCGCTGCGCTCGCCACACTTTCTATTCTCAACTCCACGCCGACGTGGATAGTGGGGGTATGAAAAGGTCATAGGACGCGTACCGCCGCCCCTCGCGGGCTCGCTGCGCTCGCCACGCTTCGGGTTTACGTTGATCGTGGGGTGGCGTTAACAATTGGGGGGGCCATTTCACACTTCAGGGTGCCTATTTGGCCTCTGTGGGCCATTTAACATTGTTCCCTATGGAAAATCGGGTCAATTGGGACATTTAACATTGTTCCCTATGGGAAATCGCGGTAATCGCGTCGGTCGCATCGCATGCGATTTTTTGGTCGCATGTGATGCGATTTACATTTTAACATGTATTTCTATGTAAAATCGCGGGCATCGCATCGGACGCATTGCATGCCATTATAATGGCATGCGATGTACATGCAATGCCCGCGATGGGCGCCCTTCTAGGTAAAGAGTACCCTACATTTTCATTGAGATGCTATTTTATAATACTATATACATATGAACACAAATTGTATATGTATCTGTCATAGTTTTTTGGGGGACAGGAAAGAGTGTCTGCTACTGGTGCACCAAAAAAAAATTTGACTAATAAAACATGACTTTTAATAAATCTATTAAAATTGTTGCGAAATAAATCAAACGGACAAACATATGACAACATATAGTGATTTAAAAAGGATAAAAATCCTTACCTAGTGGGACCCCACTACGCAATGTCCCTGTATTATTGATACCATGTGGCACGATTAATTGGAATAAGTCCAGGGCACAGGACCTCCCAGGCCAGCAAAAGCAGACTAGGACTGGCCAAGTGGGGGCACCATAGTATTCACCGGTAGGCCCAGTGATTTTTGACCCCACCCACTTTTTTTAGGGCCTGACAAAAACGTATCACGTTGTCAGGCAGTCAGCAGCGGATGCCTGACTTGGCGGCTGCAAGATGCTTTTGTTATTGCTGCTGGGTCATCCCATAGCTGATGACTCAGTGGTGATAACAAAATCATCTTGAAGCTGCCATGTCAGTCATTCTCTACTGACTACATGGTGGGGGCTGCAGGCTGGGAGGGAGAGGAGGAGCCATCTGTGGTTGGGCTTGCGGGCTGACATCATGACTTCCACTGCATCATGAGGTCACATGCTGGACCCGCCCCACATCTGATGTCACACGCCGGACCCCTACCCATGGACCCTTACCCTCCCAGTCCGACTCTGAGCTCAAGCTAGCCAATCTAAGACACCACATTATAGGTCACCCTGGTATAAGTTTTCTGTGAAGGTTTGCAATTGCAAGTCCTGCCTTTTGGTTCCCATATCTTATTGCAAACATGTTGAAAGGAATTTTCTGGATTTTGTAAAAAAAAAGACATATTTGTAAAGAAGCAATGCACGCTGGTCATAAGTTCAATAAACAGAGAAAAGAGTTCCCTTTAGCGCTGTCGCCGTTCTATTCCTTCTAATTTGTCGAACCGATAGGTCAGGTCCTCCAACCAGGGAGCCAAACGAAGAGAAGAAATTCAGATTAGTGAAACAAATATCCAATCTGTTTTTCTCTATAAGTCAGCCTATGGCCACTCACCTCATTAATGAGGCTAACGTTCACATAAAGGTTTCTTTCTTAATTATGGCACCTGGGATGGTTCACCACATCTCCATCCTTGACCTTACCCCTAAGCGGGTCCCTATATTCATGGGTATCTGGTATCTAAGTCCTGCAGCACTGTGTGATTATCACAACACAGTGAGCTGGCGCGATCTCAAGTATCTACGTCTCCAATCACCCTTCACGCACTATATTACTACCACGTTTACGCATACTGACAGTACAAAGTGTGACCCTATTCTTTGTGACTCTTAATTACCGCAGACTCCTATTCCCACTTGCGGGCTCGCAGTGGAATAGTGTAAACCCCAATTGAGTGTCATTACCTGTGAATTGTATCATCTACCCATATGACTTGTCCCGGCTAAATGCAGGGTAATTGGGAAGTCAATCGACACTAATCAATTCTGGGCTTCATAAGAGTCGACATTAAGTATACTAGAGCAGTCTCCTTTTATAGCGGGGCACCAACGGTAGATATACCGGTGCGCACTTTTCCCGTGTGCTCAGCCATTGAACCATTATCTTGGACACAATAAGCTTTGTGGTATACACTATCTATCTGTTATCAGTGATCTCAGACCAATAACACCACGTAGGAGTCTGATAGATCCTGGTAACTAATTTCGCGTATTGCGACACACATCATGAGATATTAATCGCCAGATGTATCACCTATAAGATACAATATCCACCTGCGGGATCGCAGTGGATAATTATTCTAGCGTAATATTATTTCATAGCACCTTAGGCAATAGCCCACTTTTGTCCCAGTTACAGTCTGGGTAAACGGGTGTTTGACCTGGTGCGTCAGGACTATCAACAGTAGTGATACTGTGGGTACCCGCAGTGCGGGCTAACCGGTAAAGCAGCATATATATAACAGATCTGCATTTATTGGGATTAACATTCTAATACCCCACCTTTATAAAAATAAGGTGCTTATACACCAATCCATCCATTATCGAGAGAAGGATATTTAGAGAGAGCTTTCTGTCTGCCACCTTAGTTTTACTAAGTGTTATTTCTGACTTTAACCCTTGTATGTTTAATCTTTGTGTGTGAAAATATTTTTTTAAACACTTCGCATAAACCTTGTTTTATATTCTTATTAAAAGTTATATTTTAATTATACATAGGTGCACCCAACCAAAAAGGACATTCTTTTTCTCCTTTTTCAACCCTATATTCATGTAAAGGTTTCTTTAAACAGGATACACAGCAGACATCCCAAAAGGACAAGCTCCAATGGTTGAAGAAGTATTTTTATTACAGTAATTCTTCCATAAAGATCAAAAATACATCCAGTCTTCTGAGATAATGGACAACAGTCAATAAACAAAGTAAAAACAAGATAAAAGGTCCTGGTGATATCGTGCCTTCACCCCTCAGGACTCACCCAGATTAAGTCCAGAACAGGGGAAGGGTCCCAGAGTGTAATTGGGAACCAGCAGCAATTATAAAATTACATCCTCCACCACCTACGCGTTTCTGACACAACAGTGTCCTTCCTCAGGGTGTGATGGACATTCTCTATAGTGCCGGTATATATTCTGGTACTGCATATAGGCATATCCAAAATGTGTAATGGATTCTTCACTCATACAACCTTGCATGCTGAATCCCACACACTCATGTGTTTCCCTCTTCTATTACATAAAATCCCTATCTTTCCCTCTATCTAACATTCATAAAACATATTCAAAACGAGACATACCATTTGCCATAAACATTTACAGTAGAGTTTCCCCTTCCGGATTATTAATCCACATTTTTCATAAACATGCAATAAAATCCCGCCATCTCTCTTTGTCTGTCTTCGCCCACACAGACGGAAACTGGAAGTGGTCACCTTCTACCTCAGGTTCCTGCATGTGGAAAACATTGCCGGAGAACATCCCCTTGCATCTCCTAGTAACCCGTCACTAACTCCCGGCCGGGAGTCATGAGCCGGAAGCGGTCATAAATTATTGTATAATACTTAGGGACAGATTTACTAAGCTTGAAAAGTGATAAAATGGAGAGTGATTAACCACTAGCCAATCAGCACCTATCTGCCATGTCACAGGCTGTGTTTGAAAAACTACAGGTAGGATCTGATTGGTTGGTAATTTATGACACTCCATTTTATTAGTACAGTACATCTCACCCTTATTATGAAGGAAAGCTGGCAGCTGATAAAGTATGGTGTGTATCCCATTTCCACCTGTATGTGTATATTTTGTATTCTGCTAGCCTAGCAGTATATCATAGAAACTCTAATGCCTTTAAATGTTGACTTTTATAATCAGACTATCTTTACCCTCATAAAATATTTATAAACACAATGTGATTCATACAAGTGTTAAATGAAGAAATATAGTCTTCATTCAATCTAGGATGAATAATAAACCATACACAAAAACCAATAGGGAAAACAGCTAAATATAAAAACTATGCTTTAAGCAAATTTTTGTGTTCAATGTTCATGCATTTTTAACGAAAGGTAGACAAATTCTTAAATCCATATTTGTTTCACACAGCTAGAAAAATAATAATATTTGTGTAATCCAGTGGGAAAGGTGACTAAACAAATTAGGTTTCTAATGAACAGGAGGAAATATATCCTCTTTCTAAGCACGCTGCAATGTTTGTTTTAAGGAACACAAAGAATGTGATTACTCTATGTCTATAAATGCAAGAAAAGGGCTAATATTGTTAAGGGAGACTAATACTGTATAATACTTAATAAAAACACAAAGCAAGAGTACTCTGATACAATAAGTATACACACCTGCCACTGGATATGTGTGTGCTGTTGTCATCAGAGTGTAATCAGATGGCTTTCACCTGCTTTCTATGGTAATAAGGGAAAAGTCCTTGGTGGAAATGTTTTCCAGGTGACAAAAACAACAACAACAACAACAACAAACACATTTTTATTGCAATCATATTACAGTGATTTTGGGGTGTTAGGGTGCTGATTCCAAATATGATGTTTTGCTAGATTGGTTGTATTTCCAAGATACATGGAGGAATTTTTTTTTACAGTTTCTTATATAGCGCAGCAGATTCCGTTGAGCTTTACAATTTTAGACAGTGATAAAACAAACTGGGTAACAAAATACAGACTTGGAGGTTGGAGGGCCCTGCTGCAAGCTTACAATCTATAGGGACATAGGAGGGAAACACAAGGACAGGCATCAGTAATGGCATAGCAGTCCCACGAAGTTGCAGGTCCAGAAGGGAAGCTATATAATACATAAGTGCCTCAGAGGGTTAGGCGTGTGGAACTTAAATATTATGGGCTTGCCTGAAGAGGTGAGTTTTCAGGGAACACTTGAAAGTTTGGAGGCTAGTGGAGAGTCTTATTGTGCGTGGAAGGGTATTCCATAGGGTGGGAGCAGCCCGATGAAAGTCCTGTAATAGTGAATGGGAGCTTGTGATCCGTGCAGAAGAGAGACAGATCTTGTGTAGAGCGGAGTGGTCAGGATGGGAGATATTTTGTGATAAGTAAAGAGGGTACTTATGTAATATCTGGACTCCCGTTTTTCTTATGAGACCGCGTCCCCTCGCGGGGCTCGCTGCGCTCACCACGCTTCGGGCACGGTGGCTCGCTGCGCTCGCCACACTATATAAAATCAACTCCATGCGTAGTTGGATAGTAGGGGTATGAAAAAATGGAGTGCATTTAACATGGGAGTCCAGATAATACATAAGTACCGTAAAGAGATATATGCTGGTGAAAATAAAGACAAATACCATAGACAATGCAAACCACTTTACTTACAACTGTCATCTGACAGTGACCGATCACTTATCCACAGAGGGGGAAATATTCTGTAATGATCGCGGAGTACACAATAAGAATATTCATGCAGTTTTTGGCATGGCTCTCTAGGGAAGATGCTTTATTGCTGCACCAAGATGGCTGCCAGTCAGACTCGGTGCAAGGCTTCTCGGCACACTAGGTAAAACTCTTTACCAGGTGAGTGTAGAGCTCCCCATTTCAATACATGGAAGCTAGCGCTTCCTACCTTATTTATCAGGAAGTTCCCTCCTCCAAAGCCAGTGCCATCTTCTCAATGAAATTTGTGAAAATGAAGCTGACCACTAGAGAGCAAGGAGTCTGGCACAGTGCAGTGTATTTGCTTTCTATGTGTGGTGCCACCCATCTTCCCAAAGATATCCCCAGAAGATGGCACCAGTCAAAGTATACTAGGTGGAAGGTGGGTGACCTGGACCTGGGCCCCTGTTGATTCACCCCAGAAGCCTCAGCCCTGGTAATTAGTTACCACTCCCCCTTTTTTGGCGTCACTGTATGTCCTGATTGACATCAGATTCTACTCGGGTATTTATTGGAATCAGCAGTCATCTTGGGACCATATGAAATTTAACTAGAGCTTAAACTTCCTAATTGGCCATCAAAGCAGCAATCAGTGGCGTAGCATTGATATCAGACAATCAGGGCATTTGGCCACACCTACACTATTCACACTCATTGGGGTAAATGTACTAAGATTGGAGTTCTATAGAAGATGGCAATGGCAACCAATCAGATAGCACTTCTTATTTATTTAGAACCTTCTAGAAGATAATTGATAGAATCTGATTGGTTGCGATGAGCAACCTTCCATCTTCAATAGAATTCCCATCTTAGTAAATTGACATCATTGTATGGGTCATCCGCCTCACTCAGTATACTGTTGGTTCAATGAGACCTCACAACTTCAAAAGCCTCATCTAAAAACAGAATATTCAAAGAACAACAGAAGGAAAGTAGGGAATAAAAAGGGTTAGAACAACTAAGACAATGTAACTTATTGGGGACAATTTCCTATGAAGCAGAGCAAGATCATGTTTGTCTAAATGGAATGAAAGACAATGCAAATGTGCAAAGTGATATCCCATCTACACTTCTTCCTTACTACATTGATATTTTCATGATATACTGTATTCTTAATTGCTTTAATGAGCATCATTAAGATATAAATTTCCTAGGTAAAATAGGAGTCCATTCAGGCTGTCTTTAGTTTTATTGGGATAGCTGCAGATATAGGGCCAGATGTATCAAGCTTCCAAAAGTGATAAAGAGGAGAGTGATAAAAAAACAGCCAATCAGCTCCTATCTGTAATTTTTCAAACCTAGCCTGTAGCATGACAGTTATGGGCTGATTGGCTCACTGTTTATCACTTTCCAAGAAGGGGGACCAATCGCACCCACATCCATCTTGGTTAACAACTCCTGCACCCATCGGTGTCACCAACACCCGCACCACCGCACCCATCTCGGTCACCAGCACTCCCCACTGTGCAAAGCGTGAGGTCACATAATTAATTTATTTGCATAAAAGGGGAGTGGCCACACCTTCCCACATTGGCCAGGCCCTCTCACATTACCGGGCTCCGGCAGAGCTGTCGGCGCCACTGGCAGTTGGTCAACTTAACAAATGTTTGCGCAATTCAAATGAACAATCCTTGTTTAATTCATATGGAGTGTCTATAATTTATATGGGGAGTACAAAGCTTCCATGATTTTTATGGCGTCCCCATAAAAATGCTCGGCGATCCTCTGAGAAAACAGGCGTGGTGATACTTGCTCAGGGCAGATGGCTGACGTCATGTGACTTTAGCTTATGCCACCAATTAGGCAATCTGCGTGCATCTGAAGTATAGACTGGGATTCGGGCGCCAGGGGCGGGTGTTTGGCCGGGGGAGTGTTTACTTGTTTGCTTAGCTGCAATTACACGCAGCCTAGCAAAATGATTCCGGCCCTTAATTCTATGCATCCATGAACATTTTCCCGGTCCCTAATGGCATGCAATGGTTTATACTGCTTTATGCATTGTTTGTTTGCTTAGTTATTTATATATTCCTGTACTTACTACTATAGTATAAAACTAAACACGTGAATGTAAGCACTGAGAGGCCTCTGGTGTAAATTACCAGATAAGGGAAAGTGAAAAGCTTTCAAAACCCAGTAGACCATTTCATCTCAACAACTTATCTCAATAATGGGAAGAGCCATAGAGACTGCAACCAATAAATACATATGGGCAACAATAACAAAACGAATTAAGAGTAATAACTAGCATTAAACATTTATTATACAAGAGAGATAATGGTTGAAACTCACGTCCAATAATCTTTACATTGGAAACTTACATTATGAATGTAGCTTTTAATTCTTTTTATCCAGCTGACCTCTATCTGTTCTATTATACAGTCTTGTGCATCTGTGCTGCCTGTACCATACTGTGCGCTGCTTCTGTGATATCATACATACTGTGCAATGCTATTGGCTGTAACATTGTCTGATGCTTCTGTGCATTCTGTACCATACTGTGCACTGCTTCTGTGATAATATACATACTGTGCAATGCTATTGGCTGTAACATACAGTCTGATGCTTCTGTACGTTCTGTACCACACTGTGCACTGCTTCTGTGGTATCATACATACTGTGCACGGCTATATGCGCTATCGTACAGTCTGATGCTTCTGAACGCGCTGCTTCTGTGGTATTATACATGCTGTACATTGGCACTGTATCTGCGCTATCCTACAGTCTGATGCTTCTGTGCGTTCTGTACCATACTGTGCACTGCTTCTGTGGTAACATACACACTGGGCAATGCTATTGGCTGTAAAAAACAGTCTGATGCTTCTGTGCATTCTGTACCATACTGTGCATTGCTTCTGTGGTATCATCCATGCTGTGCATTGGCACTGTATCTGTGCTATCCTACAGTCTGATGCTTCTGTGCGTTCTGTACCATATTGTGCACTGCTTCTGTGGTATCCTACATGCTGTGCATTGGCACTGTATCTGTGCTATTGTACACAGATGCTTCTGCGCGTTCTGTACCATAGCTGCTGTGGTATCATACATGCTGGGTATTGGCACTGTATCTGCGCTATATCATACAGTCTGGTGATTCTGTACATTCTGTACCTAGGGTTGCCACCTCTTCCGGATTTCCGGGATTCTACCGGAATCGGTGGAAGCCCTCCAGGAGGCTTTTCCCGTTGCCACCGCATCCATGTCCCGGAATGTCTTGCTTGGTGCATATGGGGACTGAGGCCAAACCTCCGTAAACTGCATTTTCGGAGGTTTGGCCACATTTTTTAGTTTGCTGCATCTAGCCTATTGATCCATCTGTACGTACATGTGATCGGTAACTGAATGGCATCTATGCTATTGCACGGAACTCCCACACCTAATGGAAGTGCCTTCTATGGTGGATGGTCGCAGACAGGATACAGGTGCGGGGTTGGTGTGGAGGAGGCGGGGTCAAATTATATATTTGCACATGTGTTCACCACCGCTCGCAAGTTCTGCCACGGCATCCCATCGTCACTAGAACTCCCATCTTAATAAACGTACTCCTAAGTTAGTATATGATTGTTTGTTACTTGTTATATTTTTCTAAGCATTAATAAATACGGTGCACCCCTTTGTGAGGGAAATTTACTAAGATACAAGTTTTTTTTCAGATGGGATGTTGCTATGGGCAACCACTCAGATACCATCTAGTATCTACATAGGGGGAAGGGCCCTAAACTGCACACCCTGTACATATGAGGTGCTACCTGCTGAAACTTGTAGTGCAGGAAGCAGGAGGCGGAGCTTGCAGGTGCACACTAAATATAAATGCTGAACCAATTGATATCTTTGCTATATTGTATTTCTGAGGTTCTTAGCATAATGATGGCCATTATTATGGGCTTGTCCACCGCGTCCAGGTCGCCTCAATAGGACAAGTCCCTAACACTACTCTGGGACAGGTCCAGGGCACGGGACCCCCCAGGCCAGCCCAGCAGAACCACCCCATGGCATCACATTAGTGTGAAATTAAAGTGATAATAAAAGGGATAATGGAAATTATATGTGATACACGGTGAAATGATTTTGGTAAATACAAGCAGACTTTGGCAGTACACAGTATACAACTAAACAGAAGAATTTTCTTTTGAGGGGGGATGCAGCAGACCGAGAAATGGGATGCGGTCATTTGGTCTACAGCATGATGGTCGACAGTAATTGGGTCTACACCATTAGGTGGACATGGGAAAATGTCAACATGGGTCTAGGTCGACATAGGAAAAGTTCGACGTGGTTCTAGGTCGAAAAGTCATTAGTTCGACAGGACATTAGTTCGACAGGTCATTAGTTCGACAAAGTCTAGGTCGACAGTCATAAGGTCGACATGGGGTTTTTCACTGTTTTTTGAGCCGACATGTGCCGACAGGCGGTAGCTCATGCCATCCACTAGGGCGTGGTGGGAGAATAAAATAGTGTGCAGAGCGCAGCGAGGCACCGTGCCCGACGCATCGCGAGCACAGTGAGCGATGCGAGGGTATGAGGTGCACTTGAAACTGTGTCCATGTTGACTGTGTTGACATTCAGGTAAAAAAACATGTCGACCTTTTGACTGTCGACATAGACATTGTCGAACTAATGACCTGTCGAACTAACGACCTGTTAAACTAATGACCTTTCGACCTAGAACCATGTCGACCTTTTCCCATGTTGACCTAATGGTGTCGACCTAATGACTGTTGACCATCATGCTGTAGATCAAATGATCCCAACCCCCCAATAAACACCACCATAGTAGTCCACACTTTTGCAGATTCCTAGGTAAATTGATACAACTCAGTACACAATACTTAAGGCTAACTCCACTGTTAATTTGATCTTTTTTGCATTTAATTAGGGGAGACACGTACCGCAAAATTATAGTAGGTATTCACGTGCAATATAATAAAATATAGACATTATACTATTTCCCTAAAAAAAAAAAAATGTATTGTCTGAGACTCACGTTAACTACAATGAAAAAATATGTCTATTCCCATATTATCACCAATCACTAGAATTTAGAAGTTTTAATTTCAAACAGTCCTTTTAACACTGCTGCTCAATAAAAAAAAAAAAAAAAAAGATATAAAATTTTAAAGTGATTCATTAGCGTGTGAATTACAATAATGCAACTCAAACAGGCATTGTAGTACGTAATTGTACATGGAAGAGTTTATTAAGTTCCCGTGGCACACTATAATTCAGAGAACGATTTTCCTAAAATTATTCCTAAAAATATGAATTGTTATTGATTACATTTCATAAGTCGTAGACACTAGTGGGAAGCACAATCACAATGAAAATAAGCAGTCATTATGTTGTGGACAAGAACACGCTTCTTCGAATGTATTCATGAGTACAACAAATGAATTCCTGGGGCCCAAGTGCTTAAGTCGCTTGTTAAAATTTACATCTGCCAATTGGTTTAAATACTCGGTTCTCTAACTAATTCATTGTTCATTTCTGCATTTTGCTTCTAGAAATGTTAGAAATATATTAAATAAATTACGTCTGTTACCATAGAACTGAGTAGTATACATAGCTTCCATTCTGATTTACCAACAAAATGCACATGCAGTATACAGATACTGTACACTAGTACTCATATTTCGTGCAACACGTTATATAATTAAAGAAAGATCTGAGTGGCTGCTTAGTTTACAAGTAATTTTGTTAGTAAATACTAGCTTTGCACACACTACATGAGATTTTAAAAGATATCTCACATTGTTACTCTCCCCCCACCCCCCCATTGTCGGAACATGAAGGTGAATTTTGGCTATATAGCCAATGACCGGTATGAGCAGCCAGGTCACAGTGATGTCACTGAGAAATATTGTTAACATTAGTGTTCAGTGTGTGCGCACTATATGGTGAAACTGCGATAATGATGTTGGCGGTGCCGCAGGTTGTCTTGTGTGTTTTGGGGCTTGAGTTCCCACTGAAATTAATATTTTTTGTATATCTCTGACAGTGGTGTAACTAGTTATTATGCGCCCCGCCCCTGCCGTTTTCGGCAGCGGCGCCCCCCCCCCAAGTAAAGTTAAACACCCCTATTACCCCCTTACCCCTCCGCACGCCGATTCCCACTGCATTCTTGGCTGTCTGCGCCGCGGTTCGGCGCTCCTTGAACTCCTCCTAATAAAAACTGACCCTCCCACAATGGCTGCCCCTAATAGCAGACGCTGCCTCCTCTAGCATCCTGAAAAACTGTCTTCTGTATGGCGGCAGCCATTTGGGGAGGGTCAGTTTTCATTAGCACTGCAGCAAGAGCCAGGAGGAGATGGTGAGGCGGGACTACACAGATAAGTAATCGGTGAGTCCCAGCCACAGACACGGCAGGCAGAAGGCGGCAGCGGCGTAACCATAGCCCCGCAGACCCCCGGCACCCACACTTATTCAGCGCCTCCCCACCACTGCGGGGTCTGCGGGGCTTTGGTTACGCCACTGCTCTCTGTCATAGAAGATGTACAAAACTCTGACCATACAGTACTCTCACTGGCGGTTTTGTCCAGAAAAGGGGCTAAGACATCCCTGTGTTCTGAAACACTGCCTCTTCCCACCCCTATATGCCAGCAACATGTCAATCATTCTGTGGCACCTGGGACATCACATACTTAGATCTACACATGCGGAGTGCAGCTTCTGCGCAGCTGCAGATGATGAAACAAAGTGTCGGACTGGGGCATGAAGGGCCCACCAGGAGGATGCTGTGGTAGAGGCCTCTGTTTATGGGTGTAGCCAGTTTACAGAGGGGGTGTGGCCAGCCGCCTCATAGGCTTGGCTAACCAATAGATACGGTGTGGTCTGGGACCATTGACAACTATGTAAATCATCATCATTTATCATCATTTAGATCAGCCTTAATATATATACTTAAAAAACGAATCCATATTTCTGCATTAGATTTAAAACATAAAGTAGATATGTTAACTACAAAAACCATTTAGACAATAGACATTACTTTCTATAGTTTTCTAATATGATAACTAGAATTTGATTGGTTACTATGAGCATCACCTCTACTGTTTAGAAACTTTAGTAAATGTACCCCAATTTTGTAATACTTAACTATATGTGTTCACCTGCCCATACTGTAAATCATTTTTTGTATTTAACGAGTACAGTAGGTTCTTTATATGGAAACATCCTTAGGGGGGAAGAAGTACAGTAGATAAATATGAAATAATGGCTTGCAGCCTCTTAGGCAGGGGTAGCCAACTCCAGTCCTCGAGAGCTACCAACAGTTAAGTTTTCCATGTCTCCTCACAGAATCACAAGTGAAGTAATTAGCTCCACCTGTGGATCTTTTAAAATGTGTTAGTCAGTAATGAGTGCACCTGTGTACCTGTGAGATGAACTGGAAAACGTGAACTGTTGGTAGCTCTCGAAGACTCGAGATGGCTACCCCTGCTCTTAGGTAACGTCAATTCTCTATTCAGATATTCCATGTGTGCATGTTATCCTGTTTTGTAAGCCATACAGACAATTTGCAATTATGAGGAAACAATACCTTATACCGAGTATGTGGATGGTAAACTACATAAAAACATTAAAAGGAATAATTTTTTTTCAAAAAGGACAAAAAACTCATCATACCAATTCAAAAACAACATCTTACATTGGACAAAGACTATACACACAATTCCTTATTAATCCAACTATTTCATTCATATGTGTAGTGTACACAGACGGGGAAATGTAATATGAGCTGAGTTTTCTGGAGGTGCCTTTTTTTAAAAAGGGGGGGGGGTGGTCAGGCACAGACACTATTTTATTTAATATTTTTTTATCTTCTTAAGTGACAACCAGACAACCAGAATAATGCTTTTTATACATTTATATATTAACAAAACATACCTGTATTTGTCTTGGACCTCTTGATTACTTAATGTATTTGTATTGTGTCTTTATTAACAATGTACACCTGTAACTGTCTTGGATCTTTTTGATCACTTGATGTGTTTGAATTATCCTTTGCTTCGATGAAAAGAAGTAAAAAAAAAAAAAAAGATTGCTACTTTAAAAAAAAAAGTCTGAGATGTCACAGTGCATGTCCTGGAAATCTGCACTGTCAGATCAAGTGTCTGTTTGACATGCAGTGGTGGATTTTACTTATGCACTGAACTGCAGGCGCCCCCCACCCATTAAATCAGCATGAGACTGCACTGGTTTAACTGTGACTGGCTGTAACTTCCTAATGGAAGTCCTACCTGCTAATCATCCGCAGTAAAAGCAGTCCCATTGATACGTGTTTCCTCTCTCTGGGACTGCCAGTCCAGGCTGCGATAAGCAGAGCCAATAAAGAGCAGAAAGACTGACTGCTCTAGAATACGGATGTGAATATCCCTTTCAATTTAACAATAAACAAGCATGTACATTTATACAATAATTACAATATCTACACCAATGAATTTTTTTTAAATAAAATAAAAATAGAAATAAAGATAATGCATGAAAATGAAAATACAAAGTATACATATATAAATTAAACACCTATATTTAAGCCGGTATTAATAAAAATGATCAGTCTCCTGTTAGGGTCGATATATTAGAAAGAGTCAGTTAGTATTTCTCATAGAAGATAGAGCCCAGTTCAGCTCTAGCCAGCTTCTATGGGCTGCAGTCGATGCAGCCCATGGAAGTCAGGCTTTTGTGCCACCAATACTGGGCATGCGGTAGGCCCAAAACCTGTCAACTACATTTTTATAGGTGCTGGGCCCTTCACATTGGTGGGAACCTTGGTTGGCAGAGACGCAGCAGTGTAGCCCCCTCCTACGCTCAGGTAGAAGCCACCGGTGACATACATCTGGCATTAGATTGCAGATTAAAGTATCACTCCCTGAACACACCAGGCAGTCTAGCACTGTAAGTAAATAAAGACAATTTGGCTAGCTGAGGCTCAGTGCTGCAATGAAAGGTAACATAGCCATATAACGCCAGCACATACTCTGCCCTTTCTCACTCCTCCTACTGCATTATGAATATTCATCACGCTCATTATACAGCCACTTTCATGGCTGGTTTTAATTGTGCATAAAGACGCACTGACAGGAGACTTGACCTTTTCAAGATCATTTTCCTGCCATTCCATTTTGCTGTATCCTCCTGCCTCATCCTATAGAAAAGGCATAATTTATTGCCCATTAATAAAAAATAAAAATAAGAAGCTGGTGCCATGCACATTAAAATTTATTCAGCAATTGGAATACTTTAGATTATTTTCTAATGGCTTTAAATACTTACGGATCAAAAAGGGAAATAATGCTAATGGCCACAGCCTGAGTAGATAATTGCATACAGTGGTAGAAATGAATGCACGATTGATATTGACGCTTTCTGCACATCAATTACAAAGACTTACCCAACATCTTTTCATAGAAATATATATTTTTTTCCTGTACTGACTGGCATTAATTATTCAAAATGATTCCTATTGTAGGAAATCTGTGTCGGTTAGACTAAGAAATAAATGACAATATAGAAAAAAGTGAAACTGTGTAAAATGTACACATGTTAAGGTGAACTTAACTCATCACTAGCAGAAGAGACTTGGTTTTGTGCAGCATAAATATATGTGATTTACCTGAGTTTTATTGTTTATTTATATAGCGCCGTCCAGAGCCAGGGGGGGTGGGCCCAGGTACTGCAGGGGTGTGGATAAAATTGGGGAGGTGTGGCCATGCGGTTTCCCAACTTTTCTTTAAAAGATACTGTTTGCGCAATGCCACACTCTACAGTGGGGAGACGCAATCAGTGCAGGGGGACGGTGTATGTCACAGACCTGGGTACCTGTCTTTTTGGCCTTCTAATTGGATCTGCCACAGCCTCACTCTTAGTGACATAGTCCTTGACTCCCAGCATAACTGGCTCCCGGTGTTCAATCAATTAGATTATTGTTTCCAAAACACAGTCCAGATGGGGCCCCTAACAATCTGTCACATTTTAATCCATAGGTGACCTGGAAAATAGAAACTGCTGGGGATCATTTGAGGACTGTTTTGGGGAACCTTTGAATTAGATCCTTGGGGGAAATGTTTTGCTGCACTGTAGAGGAGGGCAATGTGAATATCCCTCCTCAGTGCCACCATCAGCAGCTAAACCACCGCAGGATCAACCAACATGCCAGGGCTTGAGTTCCAACATGCCTCTTTCCCTTTCTCGGCAACCCTAGCACCAAAATATTACTTAGCACACTACTATCAGGCCCTGTCCCCAGTGGATCTTTTCTGATGTGCCCCCTTTATCACAGAGCCACTCAGTGGATCTCCTAATCTCTTTGACTCACTGTATCACTAAACTATTGATTTATTTGTAAGAGAGGACAGGAGGGAACTGAATATTCAAATGCCAGCTGAATGCATCTATTTAATATTATTGTTTATTTATATGGTGCCACAAGGGTTCCGCAGCATCTAATAGAATACATAAATGAGCAAAAAAAAAAGTAAATTAAGGACAAGTACAGTACATGGTAAATAAAGATACATGTATCACAGGACAGGAAACTGAAGTTATTTTAGTGCAGCAGCAGGGTTTTGGGGAGGCACTAGTATAGGTGGTAAATATTTGTTGAAGTTTATTTACTTAAAAAACAAACTTATGTACAGTATATAGACCTTATGAATTAAAAATTCATATAGTAAAATCACAATTTATTAAAATGAAATCATCAATAGTATGTGATGCAATTCAATAGGGACACAATTCCATCCTTGAATACAATTCATCATGCTTATACCAAGTATTTGTTCCGTAACAAAGAGATACTATTCCATAGGAGAATTTTGCTTCAAGAGATTGATACACCCTGTTGGTGCTGGATCTGATTCTCTACGCGTTTCGTCTTGAAAACATCATTAAAAACATAACAGACATAAGGTACTGTATATGACAATTACCTAGTTGTAGACCTAACTATCTTACTAGAATACAGAGACAACACACATCGACTTACTAAAAAGTAAAGCTTGAGTATACAATATGATATAATATAACGGTAGAGCTGGATCAATTAACAAGTTAATTACAATTAGAACATTCCAATAAAACATTATAGTCAAACGGTATAACTGGGTCAATTAATATGTTGGTTACAACTAGAGCTGGGTTGATTGCCATAATAACTAAAATGTGGGACATAAAAAAGGGGATAATGTGTGCCCAGAATGAGCTATATCTTGCACTGTATCTGGCCCACATAATATCTCGCACCCTGTGTAGCTGCAGTGGAATGTGGACAAGCGGCACTGTGTGGAGTAATGTGAACAAACTCATCTTCTAATGGCTAAATTATAATAATATAATATAACCTTCGTTAATTTGTTTATTTATTAACAGTTATTTATATAGCGCACACATTTTCCGCAGTGCTTTACAGAGAATATTGTTATTTGGCTTCTACAAAATTAACCCTAGGCTGAGTGTCTGTGTGCGTGTACATGTGGTAGGGAATATAGATTATAGGCACCACTGGGGCAGGGACTGATGTGAATTTTCAAATTGAACAGCGCAACACCACCATATACAACCATATACTGTATCTATGCTTTAGAAATAAGCGGAAAAGTTAAACCACTTACATTTTAAAAAAAAGTTCCATATACCCAAGTGTTTGAGGTTTTACATAACTTGATTTTTCACGCTGAGTTGCTGTAATTTGAATTCCCTTCAGAGTTCCATCGGGATTTCTTGAAGTACTTCTTGACATACCTGAATAATGAGCCCTTTACACCTGTGAAGCACACGTCACATATCCCACCGCCACCCAGGGGATACTGCGCCTGACAGATGTTCCGTAGGCTGTAATGATTAAATATATCTCTTCCTAGTGTAAAGATGTTCTGTTAGAAAACAGAAATATACTTTACCAGGGGCATAAAGTGACAAGATAATGTTTTTTTGCCTTCCATTGCGAACAAAACTACCTAGGTGTCTCAATATGTGCATGATATTACCAGTAACACAGTATTTTGGTATGAATTAATAAGCAAATAAAACCTGAAGGGATATTTACCATACCATATCTATCTATCTATCTATCTATCTATCTATATATATATATATATATATATATATATATATATATATATATATATATATATATATATATAAATAAGGCCAACTACTCCTCACCTCTATGAGGAACTCTTTGATAAAGTCCCCACCAAGGACGAAACACGTTAGAGATTGGGAAGACTAACGCGTTCTTTTCCACCATTGCTTTTGCACAAGTGTTCCTTTGCTTTATATACGGGAAACCGACTGAGAGGAGGGAGACCGCACAGCACCTGTAGCAGC
Source organism: Crinia signifera (assembly GCF_055691185.1). Taxonomy (NCBI): domain Eukaryota; kingdom Metazoa; phylum Chordata; class Amphibia; order Anura; family Myobatrachidae; genus Crinia; species Crinia signifera. The sequence goes on along the minus strand of NC_139221.1, from coordinate 40,196,667 downwards.
TGCAGACACATTCATTACCATTGCCAGCTAGGTGTTCATTGCAGACAGCACTAGGAGAGATTCGGCTGCCTTGTCATCACACAGGACCCAACATATGGGAGGCCATTCTGTTTTTTCCTCACCTTTGAATGATGGGGATGGACTGTGCATGCACACATTCCCTTATGTGCATGTGCAGGCCATCTGTGCGAGCGGACATGGCGTTTCATGGGCGTTACCATGAAAACACTGGGCATTCCCATGGTAATTCACCCATGACGCGGGTGTTGGGGGCAGGCAGCTGACGTCACCAGATGTCAGCTGCCCACCCTCTTCCCGTACCAAGGTGCAGTCACCAGAGAATTACTTAGATTTGCGAAAGCCTTAGAAATCATTTAATGGTCGTCGACCATCAAATGATTTTGAAAAAAGTCAGTAAGGAGCTGATTGGCTGGCTGTTTATCTCTCTTTATCACCCTTGCATTTATATCTTGTTAAGGCTTAATACATCTGCCCCATTGTTTGTGTGTGGTATTATGTGTGCAAGGGGTGCTATTACTGTGTGGCACTATGTGTATAAGGTGCACTACTGTGTAATTTAAGGTTTATAAAGGGCACTACTGTGTGGTTTAATGTGAATAAGGAGCAATATCGTGTGATATCGCGTGGGGCAGTACTGTGAGGTGTAACATGTATAAGGGACACTATCTTGATGTATAATATAAATAAGTTTGAACTACAACAAAGATATAGAGTGCGCCTTTGTGTGTGTCACCACCACCACCATAAAGCAGGTGTATATTTGACACTTTTTCGTAATTTATACAATTTATTAAAAATAGGTAAAACAATTTTTCAGCAATATTTCATTCTTATGTAGTCATATTTTCATAATTCCAATGACCCAACGCGTTTCGTCGCTAGGACTTCATCAGGGGTACAAAAAATGACTCAATAGAAATAAGCTTTCAGCTTAAAAAAGGAGACTGGTTCTTCCTTAGATCTTGAACCGGTTAAGGTAATTTAAAAATCCGCAGCGATGTTGAATGGGGCAAAATGAGGTGATGTATGGAGAGGAAAATTCATCTGTCCTCTCACAGTAATGTGTCTCTCCTATCGCACCACTCCAATGCCTGCATAACTTTGAACTACAGTACTGTGTGGCATAAATACTAACCTCTATTGTTTGGCCATGCATGAACATGTTCCTTTTTTGGGCCATGCACTGTATCTATGGGTGGTGTGATGGTAGAGGTTTGTTGGGTCAGAGGCAGAACTAGCGGTGGTACTAGGGGGCACCTGGCAAACCCTTGCCTAGGACATCAAATTGGTTAGGGCAATCACTGGCAGGGCCGGTGCTAGGGTCCATGGCACCCTAGGCAAAACCTCTGCCAGCCGCCCCCCCCCCCCCCCCATTATTTATTTATTCCGTGAGGGCGCACGCACACACACACATAGATTTTAACCCACCCCCCCAGGCAGTTAACCCCATTGAGTGGTGAGTTTTGCTGGGGCAGGACAAACCTACCAGGGCAGGTTTGTCCTGCCCCAGCAAAACCCACCACAGGAATTTGCAGGCTTCCCCCCTCACCTCTGCTCCAGCGTTAGTACGCCGGAGCTTCTATGCCGCCGCTGCGCTGTCCCCCTTGCCTTTGCCGGCGCCTGTCACTTTCAGCAGTGACGTTGGCTGCAGGCTGGGGGATGATTGCGGCGGCTCGGAAGGACTCGGGTGCCTGAGCGCTCCCGAGTCCCCCCGAGCCGCGCCGACCATCCCCGAGCCTGCTGCCGACGTCACTGTAATATGAGTGACAGGCGGCTAGCGGGACGGGCGGCTAGCGGGGCGGGCGGCAGGGGATCGCCAGACCAAAGGTGATGGCGAGGACAAGGGGGACGGGGACAAGGTTTGTGGCGGGGGGTGGGCACTAGAGGTGCTGCGCCAGTGGTGCACACATGGACACCACTGGCGCGCACCTATTGTATGTAGGTTAAGTTGTTAACTGATAAATAAGTGGCGCCCTCCAGCGGCCAGCGCCCTAGGCAGCTGCCTAATGCTGCCTAGTGGTAGCTCCGGCCCTGATCACTGGATACACACCCCAAATCAAGCCTGCTTTTTGCCAACCACTTCCTGTAAACGTCCCTATCATTTTTTTTTCCATTCATATTTTTTCCTTTTTGTACTGCAACCAAACCAGCAGAATGCATCGAATGTTATCTACCTAGTTACAAATACAGAGCAAAATGCTATTCCCTGATAGGGCAAAACAAAATGGAACCTTGTATCACTACACATCTGCAAAACAGAATGTGAAATGTAATTTGCGCTAATTGCTTTGGTAACCTCTGGTAGCTGGCAGCATGCACTTTCGGTAATAAAATCAATTTTTGGACATAAGACATATTCATATTATATAAGTCTCTGCACAATGTATACATTACAGCAGCAAGAGACAACTGACCTTTGAATTGTTAAAGGTCATCTGCAGGACATGGATGAGGGAATGTCAGTAAAGGCAAGTGCATATTTTTATCATTAATTGAATGCTACCATGACTTAGTATTGGGGAAACATATTCTGCACGTATAGTAATAAATGTTCACCCCAATGCCTTCTTTCAACTGAATCTATGGATGTAATACTTAAAATGAGGAGAATGAGATTCAGTTTGGAACCATAGAAATAGCGGTACTATAGGAATTCATTTCAGTGATCTAATGGTGGGACAGTTTAAGTCCCAGTTGTGGGGACCGATGTGCAGGTACAGGCCCTTACTCTCCAGCACTGCAGCAGATTCTGTCTTTGTGCGCGAGTCAGTTGCGCATGCGCTGGTCTCTTAGAACTATGGATGCCAATCCCATGGCATTGGTGGGGGGCACCACTGAAAGCGGGCAACTTTGGGTGGCAGTGATGATAGAAGAGGGTAGGCGGCAGTAGCCTGGCATGCGCAGTGTGTCCTCTGACAGTCCTGCTGAACAGAGCTGAACGCCGGGGATCGGGAACAGCCTGGCAGCGTCGGAGTGGGTGCTCAGGTGCTGCCTGGCATTAGATGTCCCATGTGCAGTCTTATCCTGAAATCACAGAATAGGAAATCCCAGCAATTTTGGGGCCAAATCCCGGGGTCCCACCAATCCCGATCCCAGGATTGGCCTCCCTACTGGGAACATGTTCCCAAAGCCATCTCCACATCACCATTTTCCCAGTGGTTTCTGTCTGCTTCACTGACAGACACAAGACTCCTGGCAACTAGATATAATTATATAGGGTTCTTGTGTAGTTTCACGTTGTACGCTCGCCAAACTATCTAAAATAAAGTAACTTAACTCCATGCCAACGTGGATAGTTCATACCCCCACTATCCACGATGGCATGGAGTAGATTTTAGATAGCGTGGCGAGCCACCGAGCACGCAGCGTGGGCGAGCGTAGCGAGCCCCGCAAGGGGACTCAGACGCACGGCGCCATGCTGGCGCCGTGAAACTACACAAGTACCTTATATAGTTACAATATGTGTGTTGTAGGGCCCCCTGGACCAAGGGGTCATGCACAAATATTTTTAGTGCCCGGTTTCCACTTTTTCTCTTCTAATTTCTCCTCAATGTGCCAGCAGGGGAAGCCTGGAAAGTAAATGTCGGGGGAACCATAGAAACACCTTCTATAGCTAGTTAATCATTTTGATATTCCTGATATTGGCTTCTATTTTGTAATGTGTTCAGTCCTTTATACTGAGATGAATGGATATAATTTACATTCTACCCGAAAGCACTATTTCATAACAACACTAAGATGTGTTTTAGCAACATATACATGGGTGGCTCCCGGCATCCATTCGCAAGACGAGGTTTGGTGGACTCCCAAAACGGCGAATTACATCTTGGGTAGAATCTTACATTGTCTGCCAACCCTTTTAAAGTAAGAGTTAATCGCTATCAGTCAGTACAGTACTGTGCATGCAATATTCAGAACATGCTCGGGCATCGCAGTCCCCAAGGTCTCCGGGTAAAAGCATGACATCAAGTGGGAACGCAGACTTCTATGGCAATTACTTTCATATTAGCTGCTGTCCATTGCTGTTGACAGGTATGAATTAGATCTCACAAGGTTGCCTACAGATTAATGACTTCCAAAATTGCTATTTAATTGTTAAAGATTGAGCGGTTGAATTGTGAGGTAGGTGCAAAGTCTTTATACACCTGTGATGGGAAAGCAGTTTACATTTTTCCCTGTCCGTATTTCTTCCAGCAGGCGAGCAGTGATTGGGTGATGATCACTGAGACTTAATAGCGAGGATGGCCCTCAATGCAGCACGCACTCACAGCTGAGGCAAGCCTGACATTAATAATCTGCGTGAGCAAACACACAGCTGCTGCTGCTTTAGAGGGATTCTATTAATGAACAGTGAATTCTCATAATTAGCCGACTTCTTTCTGCAGCTGCCCGTCTGACCCCCTTGCTATAAAAATGATGGGTGGTATTCTGCATCCAAATCAATCTTAGCCAATTACTCTATGAATGCTCCTAAATCTATCATCATTGCCAAAATAGTTGTTGTTGTTGTTTTTTTTTATATCTATCCGATGCATCCTCACCACAAAACCATTGCCGGAGACGACCGTACAGCAGGTGCGTTACTACCGAAAACTTTATTCTAGTGTCAGATAAAAATTGAAATGTGATTTCCAACTGCTGTTACACAAAAGGCTGTATCCTTGTGTGGCAGGTTTTCACTGGAATAATTTTAATGCACAAATAAAAAATAAAACATTTTTTTTAAATTAAATGCTGACTTTTTTTTACCTGTGTCTTTTGTTTATAAATACTGTAAGGTAATTTTTGTTTTTTTGCACAGTTCCATACAAATAAACATCTAAACATATTAGGGTTGGTATGTTAATGTTTGCCCAAATGTTAAATGCAATATTTGCGCTCAGTGGTGTATTAATAATGGGTGTATTGTGCGCAGTGCACAGGGGTCCCAGGGGGCCCCACACAGCGCACACTGCACCCATTTTGATAATATGGAGTACCACAGCAGTGACAGGAGTGTGTCAGAAATCTCCGGAAAATTGACGGCCACACAGTGGAGTCTGAGCGCTCTAGTGCTCAGACTCTTAAGCGCAGCGGAGGTTTGGACATGCACAGTAGGGGGAAGGAAGGAAGGAAGGAAGGAAGGAAGGAAGGAAGGAAGGAAGGAAGGAAGGAAGGAAGGAAGGAAGGAAGGAAGGAAGGAAGGAAGGAAGGAAAATCCTATGCAGACTCCACACAGATAATAACTTGGTGAGGAATACAGCTAATGACCTCAGGGCTGTATTGCAATGAACAGGGCCTGATTAAAGGTTCCAGGTGCCATAGGCCAATACACATGTAGCTCCCCTTGTAATGCTGCTAAACACACATGTATGGGCGCTCAGGGACTCACCAGTCACACTGCCCATGTGCATGTAACGAAGATCATACAACTGGCATGTAGGATCTAATGCTTGTGGTGTGTGAAGGAGACTTTGACTTGAGGCTGCCCAGCCAGGATGAGTGATGTACTAAGACCACGTTTTTGCAGCACAGGGTATCGCCACCTTTGGATAGTGATACCCTATAGAAGCCTATGGGCTTCTTATGGCCGGCCACCACCATCAATTGCCTCTGCTGACCCCTGCCACAGATGCCAACCCTCTTCCCCCTGGCATACCTTCCACCAGGAAGCCTGGACCCGGAATGTTAACTCCTCCTCACCATAGCAATGCAGTCGGAGGTTCTTCCGGCTGCTCGGGGGAGGAGGAGGCGCCAGGGACAGTCTGGTTCCCAGTGTGGGGGGAGTGAAGAGAGCTCAGGGAGGTGACAGAGAGGGGTGCCTCCGTCACTGTATTGCGGTGTTGATCACTTATATTAGTACATATGCGATCAACATCAGTGCGATGGGCGGCGATGTATTTTAATACATCCCGCCCTCAAACACTGGCAGTGAATGTGCAATGTACAAATGCAGCTTAATTTTAAACATTCTGGATAAATCTGAATAACCAGAACTGTAAAAAACATATAACATCACCAGAAAATAAAATACCTACATCTAAAATAAACTTTCCTTTGAACTACAGAAACAGCATTTTCCACAGTGCTCATTTGCAGAGAGGTCAAACCAGCCTCCCCTAAAATATCAAGGCGAACGTACAGTGGATTTTTTTTTTTTTAAAGAAAGTCAGTATGAAAGTCTGCTGAGATGACAGTCCACCTCCTGAAAGGTAGAATACAGGTGATGGTGGGTGGTGTAAATCCCTTTCTGGCGGGAGAAATTGCTGTACAATTGCAGTGTGTGCGTACAGACGGTGCAGCCATGTGAGGAAATAGAAAGTCATTTTTAACAAGTCTTTCAGCAGATGATGCCTCGTCTCTGTCTGATCTGAAGCCTTTCTTAAAAATGCAGCTAGTGAAGGTTCCAGATACAAACTGTCATGTTTTCCAGGCTTTTAAGATACAGTTCTATAATGACACGCTGACCTCTTGGTTATGTTTTTTAACCCATTTGCATCAGCTGCAGATAATTTATGGGTAAGCTCTGTGGGTGGCAATGGAAACGTAGCATGAAAACTGCATAACTAAGTCCTGCTGTGCCCAGTGACATCTCTGGCTACTGTTGTGGTGCTGCGGATTATCTCGTAGCCTATAGCTGCTTCTGCAGGACCAATTATGTTTCCGGGCAGATTAGAGTTTCTTTCCTCAATATAATGAGTCAACGGAGAACCCCCATCCCCCTTCACCCCACCCACCTCCCCCATTCATCACTGTATTACTTGAAGCAAATAACATAATTGCAGACAGAGGACATGATAGGTTTGGGATCAGTGTTGCCAACTCTGAAACGTAAAACAAGCAACTGATGACCAAAAAACAAGCCCAAAACAAGCCCAATCTAATCCTAAAAAGCCCAAAAACAAGCCCAACTTACATTTGACTATAGATAGGTAGATATTTTACGTATTATTTTTACAATCTACATGTAATGTCTTTACAATGATATTTTATCAGCACAAAACTGGCTTTTAAAGAATACTATAACACTTCCTGCTTCGCCCCATTGATGAGGCAAAGCAGGAAGGGACATCGACAAGATGTATTAACATCTTGTCTGCCGAAGCGGGCGAACACAAACATGCGCGCTGACTCCTTTCCCATGGCCGGCTGTACTGGGCATGCGTGAGATCTCGCTACTCACGTGAGAATTTGGGTATAGGGCTTCGTCACCCTGCAGCTGTTGCAGCGGATAGCGGCAGGGGATGGAACAGTCAGCGCTGTGGACCGTTCATACATTTACCTTACATAGCGACCTGTGCACACCAGCTCCTTCTTACATGGGGGAGAAGCGGTATCAGTGCACATAACATGCGCTGATACCCCCTTCTTCCCCATAGCGCGCCTTCATACATCTGCCCCAATATGAGATATTTTACATTCATTTTTTTCTCTAAAGAAAAATCTCAAGTGAACATTGTCCTTTGTACGCACTGACCATACACGGTGCGACAGGCGTTGTACGTTTTGTACTAGATCGCATGCGTTTTGAATGCGCTGCAATGCAATCTAGTGAGCACACACTTTTGTGCTGTGCGATGTGAGCGGGATAAATTGTACCATGCGTGGACATCTTAAGAAAAGATAGAACAATCTTACTACAAGCATCATTGCTAAAATCAGATTAGCCCTACTGCATACACACAAGCCGCAACATAGATAATGGGAGTCATTACCTCTATAAGCCTAGTTCTCACCTGTGTTTGTCCCTTATCTCTGTGCTGAATAACTGAATTACAGAGAAGCCCAAAATAAAACAAGCCCAAAATAAGCTACTAAAAAAAATTATAAGCCCAAAAACAAGCAACAAGCAACCATCAAAAAAAATAAGCAACTCACGAAAAAAACAAGCCCAAATCCGCTTGTTTCAAGCTGACTTGGCAACTATGTTTGGGATCTTACATCTGTAAGGTCAGGTGAGATAAATTGGTGTCTACGTTTCCTTTGCAGGCGTATAGACATTATGCAAATGACACAGATGGGGTGATTCAGGTTGGTTTGCAAAAGCAAACTCCTTCTTTAATGGACAAAACCATGCTGCAGTGCAGGTAGGGGCAGATGTAACATGTGAAAAGAGAGAGTTACATTTGGATGGGGTGTGTTCAAACTGAAATCTAAATTGCAGTGTAAGAATAAAGCAGCCAGTATTTAATCTGCACAGAAACAATATAACTCACACAAATGTAACTCTCTCTCTCTCTCTGCACATGTTACATCAGCCCCATCTGCAGTGCAGCATGGTTTTGTCCATTAAAGAAGCTTTTGAAAACCAACCTGAATCACCCCACAGTGCACAGTGACAATAGATACATATAAGCAAATTAAACAATGTACACGCTGAATGAGGCTCAATATGACATGACAACTGGACATGAATGAAGCCCAGTGATATTATATTTTATTCACACTTTCTCTGTTCATTAGTTACAGAGAAATAGGAGAAATCCGGAACGGACCAGCTACCTGTAGTGACCTCACCGCGCGGTGCAGCTCTTTGTGCACGTCTCCTTGCACCATGTGACAGCTGTCACATACATGGGTTGGGCACACAGTGCTCCACAGTGACAAAAGTCACGGCATGGAAAGTGAATATGAATACAAATTTATTGTCATCAGCAAAAAACTGTTTTTTTTACCAACGAAATTGCAGGTCCAGTTCTGTACCCCGGAGAACGTACCGTTCCGGCTGCTCCCATTCGCTGGAGGTCAAGAGGGGGCTGCAACATCTCCTTGCACCATTTTCTGTGTGTTGCAAATGGACACACACACAGAAAGCTCCACAGTGGCACAGCTCACTGCAAGGAACCGGTCTGATTCGATATTGTGGAGTGCTGACTGTTCAAGTATTCACCCAATCCCTTAGTTGCATTGTTAGTACCCTCTGCAAGCTCCAAATACTTTCAGTGTTCAGCGCTTGATGGATAAGCCGTCTATACATTTATTTGGCTTGAACCTTAACATACACTTTAAGCTAGCTTAACTAAAGAATAACTGACGCTTACACAATAAAGACACGGACACCATAACAATTAGATTTAAAGGTCATATAGTATTTATTATGTGGCATGACCCTTCTTCGTAAAGGGCTGGCAATAAGGCGCCACGGATGACCAGCTCTAGTCACATCAAAAAATGGCGGCGACTTAAACGCCCCAACTGACTGATATTAACATGGGGACGACTGAGACGGCCCCATCCGACTAAGGCACAACCTAACGCTGGGAAGTCTCACCACCCCTTCTCTGGCTGGTGTGGACACTCCGCTGACGAAGTGCCCACAGCGCCCCCCCGCAAAGGCAGGACACCCCGCCGTCTTTCCCGGGGGTAGTGCCTCCCAGCGCCCTCTCATGCCACAAGTGACCGCTGGACCGTGACGCCCTACCGCCCCAGTTCTGGAAATGGTAAATGTACCAAAGAATGGACTATAAATTGAGATGCCGAAGGCAAGGGAGGGTGGGTGGGGCTGAAATATTTCTGCAAGAGGAAGTACTTCCTGAAAGGACCTGCCTATATACCCCTCTCCTAAGCTCACGCCCCTAAGCTCTCCCATGGGCTAACCACAAAACTGAAACTAACTTAGTCAACTAGCAGTCATTAACTCTTTCCTGCCAACCCAAAAAATGTAAGCCTCTTAAGTACGCTCTGGCTTAGGCAGCCCTCGCTTAATCTAAGCCGTCTATACATTTATTTGGCTTGAACCTTAACATACACTTTAAGCTAGCTTAACTAAAGAATAACTGACGCTTACACAATAAAGACACGGACACCATAACAATTAGATTTAAAGGTCATATAGTATTTATTATGTGGCATGACCCTTCTTCGTAAAGGGCTGGCAATAAGGCGCCACGGATGACCAGCTCTAGTCACATCAAAAAATGGCGGCGACTTAAACGCCCCAACTGACTGATATTAACATGGGGACGACTGAGACGGCCCCATCCGACTAAGGCACAACCTAACGCTGGGAAGTCTCACCACCCCTTCTCTGGCTGGTGTGGACACTCCGCTGACGAAGTGCCCACAGCGCCCCCCCGCAAAGGCAGGACACCCCGCCGTCTTTCCCGGGGGTAGTGCCTCCCAGCGCCCTCTCATGCCACAAGTGACCGCTGGACCGTGACGCCCTACCGCCACCGCCAGGCTCTAAGAGCCGCTATATAGGCTCCAAGAGCCGCCGCATGCCACCCACGAAGAACTACCTAAGTGTCCGCCTCCCTAAACTAACCCGAAAACTATCCCTCAACAATAACCTCAAACCAATAAAGGGGGATCTGAAAGAAAAGGTTCCTAACCGTCAGAAATTATACATTGCATTGATTAGTACGGCAAGGTAAGTTAGTACAATGGACCCAAGTGAAGTCGAAAACTTGATAAAAAACCTCTCATGTGTCCCGGAAGGGGGAGGTGGGCCGAATTGAAATTAATAAGGACCCACGGAGGTAAAAAATGCAAGAAAGTCCTTCACACCCCTGATTCCGGAACACTAGCTGTTCCAAAACCAGCGAGTAAACAGCGTTTTTGGGTCAGCGCCACAGGCGCACTACAACTAAATCTTATATACCTTATATAATACCTAAATGCAGCGGACTTCCATCGTCCCCATTGCCTGAATGGAAAAGTCAGGAAGCCTGCCGGCCGCTGCGCAGGTAGCTGCCCCAACAGGCAATTTCAGCACTAAATATTGCAGCAGCCGCAAGGCCTGCGGTGATGACGCCAACAGAGGATCAGCACCGAAACCCAGGATTATATCCGGGGCCTTACTGAAAAGCTGGTAATGGATGTGAATCCCTCGAGGAGGAATTGCGCATCCCGCTTATTCGCGCATCGCCAGCCAAAGCGCCTTATAGGGGAATGGGCCTTTACTTAGAGCCGGCAGAGGGCTCACTGTAGATAGCGGGGGCCGCGGCAGCCTTACAATCCTCGGCGAGGTGATATGCATCACCCACTCAGCGTGCATGTCGGAACCGACAACTAGCGCCTCGTGTGCAATCGGAGTCCATGTACGCGAAGCACTTTTCTTTTGCCGGAGGGGGCGTGGCCCCCTCCTTACCTGGAAAGGGCTTAACTAGCGACTCGGCTGTGGTAATCTGGCTGGTGACTTTGTCGCTGCTAGCGGAGCGGTCAGTAAAGGAAGGCCCTGAGGCGGAGGCAAGTGCATTATCCAGCTCACCTGTTCCTGAAGAAGGCCCCACAGTCACAGCAGAGTGGAAGTCCCTGCTTTGGCTGCAGCAGTGGCCCCCGATGCACCCGGAACGGGAACGGCAGGAGCACCCGGAGTCGAAATGTGAGCCGATGGGTCGTCCGACCCTACTGCATTCCCAGCCGCACCGTGGAGATTCGGTGGCCCCGGGCGATTCGAAAACAAAATAAATAAATAAATAATTGGGTCTGTAATCATATATTAAACTTATATAGGATAATGTCTGCCATCAAAAAATATATGTACATTAGTAGAATAAAGCAGAAAAAATACTAAAGAGGCAGTACATGTTAGCTACGACAGGTGGCAGTGCTGAGCTCAGACCTGGTCTGCACTCTGCGGATCTAGTGTTCTGATGACTCATGAGTCCTGCAAATACTTAAATAGTTCATTTAGTTAACAGAGTCATACAGATCTCTGAACGAATCACTGACTCTACAGCCATAATGAGTCTGTGTCTGTACAGTATCTCTGAGCTACCATGTGTGGCACTATGTATTGTGTGTATGGAGCAGAACTATGCACTGCCCTGCTCTCTTCTCCCAGTATATTAGGTCACAAGCTGCACTCCCAATAAGCCACAGACACAGTGCTGGCTGCTGCATGTTATATACTGTATGCTGCATGTTATATACTGTATGCTACATACTGCACACTGCATGTTACATACTGTACACTGCATGTTATATACTGTATACTGCATGTCACATACCGTACACTGCATGCCACACACTGTACACTGCCATGCTCTCTTCTCCCAGTATATTAGGTCACAAGCTGCACTCCCAATAAGCCACAGACACAGTGCTGGCTGCTGCATGTTATATACTGTATGCAGCATGTTATATGCTGTATGCTGCATGTTATATACTGTATACTGCCATGCTCTCTTCTCCCAGTATATTAGGTCACAAGCTGCACTCCCAATAAGCCACAGACACACTAGTGCTGGCTGCTGCATGTTATATACTGTATGCAGCATGTTATATGCTGTATGCTGCATGTTATATACTGTATGCAGCATGTTATATGCTGTATGCTGCATGTTATATACTGTATGCAGCATGTTATATGCTGTATGCTGCATGTTATATACTGTATGCAGCATGTTATATGCTGTATGCTGCATGTTACATACTGCATGCAGCATGTTACATGCTGCATGCTGCATGCTATATACTGCATGCAGCATGTCACATGCTGCACGCTGCACGCTACATACTGTATACTGCCATGCTCTCTTCTCCCAGTATATTAGGTCACAAGCTGCACTCCCAATAAGCCACAGACACAGTGCTGGCTGCTGCATGTTATATACTGTGGCTCTGTTTACTCCACAAAACTAAGATGTATGAAACTCATTATACATAAAGTGGAGCAGTTGCCCCTAGCAACCAATCAGCCTATGTCACATCCCAGACTGTGCAAGATAAATTACAGGAGCAGACCTGATACCCCTCAAATTCTACACCCCATCTCTCTCTCTAAGGTCAGTTACATTGGGGCACAGGGACATGTTTTCCTTCTAATTACTGTATTTGAAAAGCAGAAGAAAAAAAAAATTGAATTTGGGTATTTTACTTGCATATTATGGGAGTAAAAATAGTAACCACAATGGGATTAATAGTGCAGAGCTGAACAGGTCACTATCAGGGTGCTGTATATACTTTTGCATTTCTAAAATAGAAAATAATCTGATTTATTAAACCTGTCTGATCATTCTAACAAGGCTGTAACTGCTGCCATGAGCTGGTATTATAAATGCCTGCTCTGTGTGTAATAATCTAGTCTAGTTCATACGCTTCCATGTGCTCCTCTCAGTCTCTAAACCAGTGATGGAATAATGAACCAAATGAACTAGACAAACTAATCTTCTGAACTTATCCTTTGGTTGAACTGGTCACCAACATGAACTAGATTTCCCAACAACAACAGACAGTGCACTTAGCTACAGTAAGGCTGGTCTGGAGACTGGAGCTGCTGTACTTCTGCCAGGGAGCTGAAATATTTCTGCAAGAGGAAGTACTTCCTGAAAGGACCTGCCTATATACCCCTCTCCTAAGCTCACGCCCCTAAGCTCTCCCATGGGCTAACCACAAAACTGAAACTAACTTAGTCAACTAGCAGTCATTAACTCTTTCCTGCCAACCCAAAAAATGTAAGCCTCTTAAGTACGCTCTGGCTTAGGCAGCCCTCGCTTAATCTAATCTTCCCCATACAGTATATGAAGACTGCGCTGTATATGGGAGATACCCATGATATTTCCTGTATTGCATCATTGAAGAATAGATCCAGTACATAAAGCCAATGGGAGCTACTGTTTCTGCACTTATAACGGACCACTGGTCAGATATAAAAAGAAAAAGATAGAAACCAAGCGCTGATCCTATTTCACTGGTCAGGCTTCTGAAAATGGCCAATTCTAGAGGATATAGTATCTGTGCTATTAATAATAGGGCACCATGTTAGATATCAGAAATATTTACTGCTCTCACTCATAGCTTTCTATAGAGACTGCATACCTCCCAACTTTGAGGAGAGATGCTAGTGCGCACCCAAAAATGTTGTGGGCAGAGAAGCCCCAGCTGCCAGCTCTCTACTCCTGATGCACAGATGTGTATGAACAGCGATGATGTGAAATCCCTGGCCTGGAAATTGATCAGGGCATACACACTGAGCGATTTTCCCCCTGGCCAGCGATTTTCACAGAGAGTGAATGACTTTCCATAGCAGGAGGCTATGGAATGCCGTTCAGTCTGCTGGTAAAATCAGCAGACGAACGGCATCCGCCGGTGTTGATGCCGGAGTGCGCATCAGCGCTCACTGCTCATCACCCGGCCCTATACAATGGGAGTTATTCACTCGCAAAGGCACAATTACTCTCTAATGGACAAAAACATGTGCACTGCAGGTGGGGCAGATGTAACATTTGCAGAGAGAATTAGATTTGGGTGTTTTATTGTTTTTGTGCAGGGTAAATACTGTCTGCTTTATTTTTACACTGCAATACACTTCAAGTACAATCCCTACCCAATACACTTGAAGTACAAACCCCACCCAAATCTAACTCTCTGCCCCACCTGCAGTGCATATGGTTTTGTCCATTAGAGAGTGATTGTGCCTTTGCGAGTGAACTAGAATAACCCCCAATGGGTGGCTTTTGAGCTGAAAGCATCACAAACGGCAAAACTGAGCTGCTTTCAGCTCATAAACGCCCAGTGTGTATGGCATAGTTGCCTACCCTCCTGCATTCTGCAGGAGACTCCCTGAAATAGCAGCAATCTCCCTCTCTCCCTCATTAGTCTACCAATCTCCCTCATTTCACCTAGCCTACATTACACTATTACATTTTTGGGGTAAAAAACGTAATTAGAGACAGATATTTACATTGAATAATCAGCACCATTTCCCAGTAGCTCGTAGTAACTGCTTTGGGGCTCATCTACATTTGGATATAAGTCATTTTAAAAGATTCCTCTCAGATGTAACAGTACACAATGCTTCTAGGTGCCACATTCACAGTCTCTTTTCACAATCTCTCCTTATATGGAACTAGACACACCCTTTGGGTGGAGCAATGACACGACCCCTCAATGGGGTGCTGTGCAAAATTCTCCTGCCAACTATAATCTCCCTGAAATTAGTTTTCAAAAGTAGGAAAGTATGGTGTATGGGCCCATTACACAGTACAGTATTAAGAAAACAACAATAGACAATAACAACTACATAACATTTTTTTAAACAGATTAGTGTGACATTGTTAGAAAAAACATTTACGTTACTAAAGGGACAATTGCACAGGTAGAGCTTTAAAACTTGGGCCTGTCTTTAAAAATCAGGGACAGTTGTCAACCCACATGATAATAACGTTACAACTTAAGGAACCGAACAATGTTGGAATGTCTATTCCAGTAAACCTCTTGTGTCAACTGTTGTAGGTGTCAACTTTTCAATTCCAGCAAATTAATTTAATTATTATATTGAACAGATTTAAGAATAATTTAATGAATGGCTGTGCCAATCTGACATCTGGTCCATCCCCTCGCTAGTCACAACTGTATTCTTTTCTGTCACTCGTACTACTCATGAGGTATAATAACAGGTATAAAATACATCATTAACAATTTTCATGGTTCCGAGGTCAACACAAAATGTGCCACTGGTGAAAAAGAAAAAATATGAATGGACACCTGGGGCCTTATCTTATCATCGGTACTTTGGAATTTAATCAGCAAGGAATATATGGAACAATTAATTTGACTGTGAACTATTTTTAAATATAAAATCCCAATAAATGATTACCCATTGGTAATGCATCGCTGGGATTCCGAGATGCAACACAACGTATAGACACATTGCGATAAGCTACCTTACTGTACACATACTCACTCAGACACTTATGGGTATGTTACTTGTATTATGTACTTGTACATATAGTTTCCATTTATGTTTTTACAATTACCAATATTACCATATAAAAAAATGAAAACCTTTATGCGCTATTTTAATATTGTTTCAATCATGATATCTTCTCATACAATATGAATTTATGTACACATCTCTGAATCAGGGCCTCCACTAGAAATGTTGGGGCCCGGGACTGACCTACAGTCTGGGCCCCCAGCGGCACAGCGCTATATCCCTGTCCGCACCCAAACCCCCCCATGTACATGCACACCGGGTCTGCCAGCAGCCCTCCTCCCCCTACCCCCTCCCCATTACCATTACTTACCATCACCCGCATTGCGTCATCGCCCTCCGGCTCCTTGAGCCTCCACAGTCAGGTCCAGAGCGCACACTGCACAGTGCAGCCTGCAGAGCCCAGAGCACCTCTGCTAGGCTTTTAGCATGCACAAATATCAAATCTGTAGCAGGGCATGCTGGGATGTGTAGTTCAAAAACAGCTGGAGTGACAAAGGTTCCCTATCACGGCTATATAAATTATCTCCTCACTTCCCACTCTTCAGGTTTTTCCCAGAAGGCTCCCATCATCGGGAACCCTCACTCCTTTAGACTTTCATCCAGCCTCAATTATTGCCTAGTTTAATTATGGCCTAGTTCTAGTTTGCTGCACCTCCTCCTGTCTCTGCCCTTTCTCTACACTGTGTCACCCATAACCACATGCACCAGTGGGATCTCCGTAGGAGAGCCTGCAGTAGAGTCCAAAACTCAAATGGGGAGCCGCACCAACTGCCAGTGAGTCCCGAACGACAGGGCCGGATTAACAATGGGCCTGACGGAGCTACAGCTCCAGGCCCACTCTCCAAATAGGCCCAATGTGTAGCTGAGGGCCAGAGCTTTCAAACGAGCCCAGCCCCGCGTCGCTAGCCCCCCGGGAACCGGAGATACCGCCAGGCAAAGCTGGAGCATAGGATAACATGGGACCCACTAATTCCGACCACCACCTGGTTCCAACGGCTGCCAGTTCCCCATCCGGCATCACAGAAGCTCGAGGTTGATCTCAGTCGAACCCAAATCGCTGGGCCTTCAATCTGATACCTGGTATGGGTTCATTGGTACTAGAGATATTGCGGGTAAACTTTTTTTTTTTTTCATTTCTGAAATGTAATTTCATGGCTGTTCATGTTGTTTGAGGACAGATTTCTCTGGAACCAAACGGCCCAGTTTCACGGGTTGAAAATCATTCAAAGCAGGGGCATAACTAGAACTTGGTGGGCCCCATAGCAAAATTTTGAAAGGCCCACCCCACACACACCTGAAGAGAGTGTGTCAGGGAGAGAGAGACTGATAGAGAGAGGAAGAGTACAGGAATGAAAGAAGAAGAGAGCCGGAGAGAGTGTGAGAGCGTGTCAGGGAGAGATAGAGATTGTCACAGAGAGAGCAACATAGTCTGGGATAGAGAATGTCAGAGAGAGGAAGTGTCAGGGAGAGAGAAGGAGAGAGAGAAAGAGAAAGTGTCGGGGATATAGCAGGAAAGAAAAAGAGAGAGAGGAGTCAGAGAGAGACACACACTGTCAGAGAGATAAGCCCTGTACACACGGCAGCGATAAGGGCTGATATCGCTGGGAACATGGTCGCTGGCGACCATATTGCCAGTGATGGGAGTGTGCCCCGGTGATAAATCGCTCCCGCTTTCAGCCCCGTTCTAATCGACCAGATGATTACCTCTGTGGCACCACCGGCAGAGGTTTCTTTTACTCAGCGACCATCTCTGGTCGCAGATGAAAAGGGGGCATTGAGCGATATATCGCTTGCTGATATATCGCCCGGCAATATATCGCCGGGCAATATATCGCCCCGTGTGTACGCACCTATAGAGTGGAGCAAGAGAGCATGTTAGGGAGACAGAGGATAGAGACAATGGAGAAAGGCTGTCACTTACAGGGTAGTGTGTGTGTGTGTGTGTGGGGGGGGGTCAATAGGGCACATACATGAGAGAGCAAAGGGGAGGCAGGCATACACCGTAAAACAAAGGGGTGGCGGTCAGGCTCTAGGGGGCATCAGCAAGAAACCAAGGGGGGTCAGGCTCTGCAGGCACACGCTGGAGAGCAGGGGGCAGGCTGTGACATGCAGAGGGGGGGCAACAGCAAAACAGCACCGGGGGGGGGTCACGCTCTGCAGGCACAAGCTGGAGAGCAGGGGGGAAGGCTGGGACATGTGTGTGTGGGTGGGGGGGGGGGAATTAGCAGGGTTGGGGGGTCAGGCTCTGCAGACACATGCAGGAGACCAGGGGGCAGGCTGTGACATGCAGGGGGAGACATCAGCAAGGCAGCCAGGGGATTAGACTCTGCAGGCACACGCTGGAGACCAGGGGGGGCAGTCTGTGAAGTGCAGGGGGGGGGCATCAGTAAATCAGCAGGCACACACTGGAGAGCAGGGGAGGGGGAAGACTGTGACATGACATGCGGGAGGGGTGGAGGGGAATCAGCAAAACAGCAAGGAGGGGTCGGGCTCTGCAGATACATGCTGGAGAGCAGGGGTGGGGGCAGCCTGTGACGAGTGGGGGCCGAGGGAGACATCAGCTGAGCAGGGTAGGGTGGGAGAGTCAGGCTCTGCATACACACACAATGCAGAGTGGGGCCATCAGCAGGGCAATATGCGTGTGCCCCAACCCCCGCTCTACCCACCGCCCGCCTGCCTCTACCTGTTCGGGTGGCTGTCCCGATGCCAGGGGTCGCTTGACCTTCAGTGTCTGCCTGCTGGATGGGCCTGACACCCCCTTCTTCTCAGCCTCAGGCTGTGGCGGCTCTGCGTCTGCGGCGCCATGCTTGGAGGAGGAGGAGACTGCCAGGACTGTGTGTGCATGTGCACTGCAGGGCTGACTGTCAGAATGCCCCTGCGGCGGCTAAAAGAAAACAGAGAAGGCACCTGCAGGATTGCTTGCCGAGTGCCGATCTTCTCTCTCTCTGTATTCCAGCACCTTCCCTGCCAGCCACGAACTCGGAGTCGGCACCGCAAAGTCAGTTGGTTCCGAAGATATAGCTGGTTGTTTAAAGGGGGGCGGGGGTGGTTTTCTCTCCCCCTCACCCCAGAAAATGCAGAGACTAGGCTGGTGTAAAAGGGAATGTTCCTGCATGATCCTGGGACCATATTCCCGGGTAAGTCCCTGCATTTTCTGGTGTGAAAGGGGTATTATTTCAAATAGCCGTGCTCTGAATACAGACGGGCAGCCCCCTGCTCTCTGCCTGGTTGTCAATGGCTGTCATTTCTGCCCGGCGGTAGCTGTCCCCCAGTTACCGTGAGCATGTATTCCCCCTTGGCAATGAGCATGTAATCCCACATGGCAACGAGCATGGAACCCCTGGCAATGAGCATGGAACCCCTGGTAATAAACATGGAACCCCTGACAATGAACATGTAGGTAAGCAACACTTATGTAGCATAAATTTTAATAGGCATTATGGTGTTTGGTATAATCCGAATGGAGATTATGGTGTGTGGCTTAACATGTTATGGGCATTATGGTGTAAATTTTTAATGTGCGCCGTTGCCCCTATTTATGAAGCATATTGTGCATTATTGCTCAATCTGTTTGGTATAGTGCAGGCATGTCCAAACTATGGCCCTCCAGCTGTTGTGAAACTACAAGTCCCATCATGCATTTACACAGTTTTGCTATTAGAGAATGCTAAAACTATGTCAAGGCATGCTGGGACGTGTAGATTCACAACAGCTGGAGGGCCACTGTTTGGACATGCCTGGTATAGTGTGTATTATGGCTCAATCCATGTGGCAAAATGTGAATGTTGCCTTAATCTGTGTGGCATAACGTGAATTTTGACTCAATCTGTGTGCCATAGTGTGAAGTTTGGCTCAATCGGTGTGAATTTTGGCTCAATCAGTGTGAATTTTGGCTCATTCCATGTGGCATAATGTGCAAGAGGCAAGTACAGTATAAGGGGGTTACTATTGTGTTGCATGATTTGTACAAGGGGTATATTGTGTGGTAAATTTAGGTGACCACATAAAAGGTGCTAAAATGTTGTCTACAAAGTTTCGGCTTTCAGTATTTTTTTTATGACTGGAGTGCCGCCTCACCCCGCAAGTATGTTAGGACATCGGGGTACTGCGGTTGCACCTTTGGAGTGCACCTGCCAATATATCCCCCTGCCTTTTCCAGGCATAAATAATTAGTTGAAAGTATTTACACAAATAGAGACACACCAATGAGCAGACCACCCATACAGAACACTGGTCATGCCCCCACATTATTAGGTGCTGGCTGCAGCCCCTATTATTGCGCATAATAGGCCCTTGATCATTTTCAGCTCCAGGCCCATTTAGACCTTAATCTGGCTCTGCCGAACGACAACGTTTGGGATGGTAGTTTGTGTGTTATCCCTATTTGAATTTTGCACTATGCTGCAGTCCCATCCATAAGGAATACTGGCAGTTAGGATGCCAGCGGTAACAATACTGATACCGGGATGCCAACTGCCATAATCCCAACAAAAACAAGCATAACCCTCCCTTCCCGCAGCCTAACCCTAACCCTTCCACTTGCAGCCTGACCATAACCCTCCCTTACATACCGACGTTTGGGATGTTGGCTGTCAAGATTCGAGGGCCGGCATTATCACAAGTGTCAGGATTCTGGTGCCAGTCTTCTGACCGCTGGCATCCATTCTGTCGGAATATCAAGTACACCCCCACCTCTGAAGCCGCCACTTATATGCACTTTAGATTGTAAACTTTTGCGCACACAGGGCCCTCCCCTTTGTCATCTCTACATATTTATGATACTTAAGCATTGTAATTATGTTTTTATGTGAAACTGTTTAATTTGTTAGCTATTACTCCTGCACAGAGATCATGTATTATGAGTATATATTATTATGAGTATATACAGCCTTCTGGACTACTTAGATTTGCACTTCAAAAATGAACACCAATAAATGAGAATTAAATTATATGACCACATAATTGTAGAATAAAATTGTTTATGTAAGTAGAAGTTACAGTGCAAATAATCCACTGCAAGTGTCACAAAGCAGGCATTAATAATTACTATTTACTTAATATACAAGGAAGACCTGGTATCCCATATAACCAGGTGCCTGGTATCCAACATAACCAGCTGTTCCCATTTTATTTTATTTTTTAGCAACTACCCCTATATATAAAGGCCCTTATTCAGATCTGATCGCAGTACAAATTCTGCAGGTGGGACAGATGTAACATGGGATTCAGTATGAAATCCCAGCGGTCGGGATCCCGGCGTTAAAAATCCCGACGCCGGAATCCCGACCGCCGAAATCCCGACAAGGGGGGGACGTGGATCGCCCCCCCCTTGCGGGCTTGCTGCGCTCGCCACGCAGCAGGCCCGGTGCCTCGCTACACTCGGCGCGGTAATTTATTCTCCCTCCAGGGGTGTCGTGGACACCCACGGAGGGAGAAAGTGTCAGGATTTCGGCGGTCGGGATTCCGGCGTCGGGATTCTGAACGCCGGAACTGTGTCGACATTCGGGTAAAAAAAAGTGAAAAAAAACCCCATGTCGACCTCGCACCAGTCGACTGAAAGTCATGTAGACTGTTTCACCTGTACACACTATATGTCGGGATTTTAACCCTGTCAGGATTTTAAATGTCGTGATTTTGACCCTGTCGGAATTTTAAATGTCTGGATTTTGTCTATGTCTGGATTTTGTCCATGTCGGTATTTTGACCCATTCGGGATTTTGACCCTGTCGGGATTTTGACCGTCGGGATTTTGACTGCATCCCCTATAAATGTTACATCTGCCCCACCTGCAGTGCACATGGTTTTGCCCATTTTGAGAACAAATTTGTACTGCGATCAGATCTGAATAAGGGCCCTAGTCTGTTAAAAAACATTATTTCAAAACACCTTGATTGTTTTTTAATTCCTTCTGAGAAAGATTTCTATGTCTGTAATGTCTTTATTTAATAATATCTAGTTCACTATATATATATCCAGCTGCTCCAAACCTCGTTGTACAGTTCCCACGCGTCCATGTATTTGCAAGTATATATTAAGCATTAGTTAAAAAGGGTCCATTGGCATCTTACAGGCTAAGTAGCCATGAATACATATGAAGGAGGTCAGCCTCAAACAGTCGGCTAGGTGCCGGAGGTATAATGTCAGCAGCTGCTGCAGGCTCTCCAGAGACATCCAGACTGGAGGCTCCTCTATCACTACGAATCTACTCATCGTATTTTACATGTCTGATGGAATTAGACGGAACAAGCTTGATCATGTGCAACTGGATAGCAATTATGTAGCTAATAGGTGAATTAATTTAGTGCAATCCGAATAACATATAGGGCATGATGCTATCTGCAGGGCATATCTTGGGTGGTTTGCCCTGAGACCGTATGTAGACAAGTATATGTGATCCAGGTTTTAGGATAGTCATACTTAAGAGAAGGTGGCTTAATATGTTCCTCAGTAACCATCTGTGCTCAAGCATGGATATCATTCAAACCTGGGCTTTAAGTGTGCCTTGAGGACCGAGGTTGGGAAGGTCTGAAGTATAGACTGGCCCTGTGTGCCCTGTGGATGATGATGATGACTAGTTGTAAGCTATATGGGCAGGACATACATACCTACTCTCCCGGAACGTAGTAAGGAAAGATAGCAAGTATTCCTGATGCCCCCCTCTGTCACATAGTGCCACTCACTAAGGGTGATGCCCAGGCCACTTAATAGTGAGATTCCAGGTGAAACATATAACAACCAACCAACCTAACACACCCACACCACCAAGCTGTCCCTCTTGCCTCCAATAAGTTAAGTTTTGATAAGTTTGGAAGCAAAAAATTAAATGAAATTAACTTAAAAATCAGTTCTTCCCTCTGATCTAGCTCTTGATTAATGAAAACATTCTTTATTATTTTTTACAGGGTCATATGGCTTATAGACAAATTAATATTAATGAGGTTAATAATACAGTAGGAACATAAATAGGCCCAAATTATGTACTTTAGCTGTTTTTATAAAAACATTTATTTTTTAAGATACAGATCCAAAACCAAAACACTCAGTTAATTCAGATCCAAACACAAAACACGGGGTCAGAGCACATCTTTCATTTTAACATGAACTCAGCCATTGGAAAGAATCTATTCTATAACCATTATGCATTGAGTACATAGCAATTCAGTGCCAGTCACTGCGGTCCTAACTGTCTGAATTACTGCTCCTTGTTCAACAACAGTTACCATACCATACAATACTCCATGATACAGTGATAAAGGTGAAACAGTGACAAAAGTGAAACCCCCTAGATCCCCAAATCACACACCCTTTTTTATCAAAAGAGTGTATTTCAAAGACCATGACAGAGTATTAGAAATGAGGATCCCCCAAAATTTTTGCTCAATAAATTTTTCATCTAACAATACCGGTGACTGGAGAGCAACTATTTTCCATTCTAAAATCAATTCTCTTTATCTTCATGTTTAAAAGTAAACAATTCCTCCTACTCCACTTCAGCAGTCTAACAACCTTTTTCCTATATGCTGCCTAATCCTTATTACTTATCAACCCCACAATGTCAGTGTATCTGCAAATCTGCACTGATTGTGGCAAGACAGCAAAGCCCCGTACACACGGGGCGAATGAGCATCTGTGCTTAGAAATTCAGTTGAGCACAGATCGCTCAGCACACAGCGATGCACCAGCGATGTGTGCTGAGCGCTCTGTCATGGCCAGCATTCTATGGGTAGAGAACACGGGCGATGATTAGATTTATACCGCATGCAGTATATAACTAGTCAGGCGATCGCGATGTGCGGGACTGCACATCACCGTTGCTGGGGAGCAAACCGTACTTTTCGCAGTTCGACAGTTAGGAGCTGATTGGTTGGCACTTTATCTCTCTCCACTTTATCTCTCTCCAAGGCATAGCCCGTATGCTATGGGCTATCTCCTAATGATGTTTTTTCAAAAATAATGAATGACTCTTTATTCAAACTGTGCCGATATGTCCCGACAGGGGAACTACCGGCACTCATCTACTGTATTCAATGCTGCCGTTAATGACAGCATTGAAGGGTGTCAGATCTGACTTTTTTAAAGTCGGATCTGGTTTGTCAGAAACGGACGCGGATTGTAGTATTCACGGACGTTTTTCAACAATCCGCTGCCGTTTTAGCTGATCCATGGACATTCTGACACTTGTCAGTCAGAACATTGAGTTACTGTCGGATCGGATGAAAATGTTGGAATTCCGGATTGAATACCCCTCATAGGTCCTAATTGTGGTTGACTCGGTAAGCTGAGGGCCTGCCTTGCAGTCCGCCGCCCCTGCCCACCGCCGCTGCCCGCCACAGCTGCCGTGTCCCCTTGCAACTATGCAAGGGGATGTGTCATGAAGACATATCCCCTTGCATGTCCCGCTGGTGGAGAAATCATAGATGGTCATCGACCATTGAATGATTTCTTCAGGCCACACAAATACAAGTCAGGGGAGACTGACTTATATTTGCGGCCATTCCACAGAAGACAGGACAGGAGGATGACGTCATGTGACGTCATCCGCCCATCCCATGGGCGACACCCCCTGCCGCACTGCACCGTGCATATGGTCTGGTGACTATGTAAGTCACCGAGTCCGTTCGGCCAGTGATCCTGCACATGCTCATAAAGAAAATGTCGGTCCCCTGTGCGAACATGCGGGGGATTGTGTCAACTAGAATGACCCCCCCTAGTCTGTTAATGCAAAAATGAGTGGGTAGATAATTGTCTATAATGATGTCTCTTTTATTGGTGCAATGTACAGATCATGCATTGGCTATACAGTACATTCGAGGACTTTACTTTTTCAAGGGTAGTGTCTGAATCACGTCAATTAGCAAAGGACCTAGGACATCCCTTCTGCCCACTCCATCTGTGTTTTTTATTGCAACAAAAGCTTAAGACTGATCTCCAGATGGAAAAAACTGGATCCAAGGTTTTCCAGGAATTTGGCCAAATCATTGCAAAGCTGAAGTAAATCTTCGCTTTGATTTCTGTCTATAAAAAAAGGAAAAGATTTTTGCACACATCGACTAAAATAACTGGTGTTCGCTAAGGGCCGGCAGATCCAGCAGTTCTGGGGTTTACATTATATCTTCTTAGTTTTGAAGGCTTTAATAAAGACTTCTCTAAACTGCATTTTTTAATTGCAGTCTACAGTTCAAGCTGGAATAGCTTCTGGTCACTTCATTGGGGTTTTTATCCTTCCTATATAGGCCATTAGACCATGGCAGTGAACCACAAGCCATACTAATTGCTGTAGACCACATGCTGTATAAAGTAAGAAGACATGTGCAGTATATATTTACTAATGCCATTAGAGACACAATTACCGTAAGCTGTTGTAATGCAGATTTTCACAGTACATTGTGTATTTTATTGTGTGATTAACAACCTTTTACCCAGTAACAGGATATACGGTAAATTAGAAAAGTCTCAATCAATTCGATTACATTATTTGACATTTATTATAATAATAGAAACAGTTGTCCTGAAGTACCTTTCTTACATTGTTTGATCCGGGAAGTGTGTCCCTCCTCCTCGGCCGGCACCATGTTCCCAGTGATATTCTGGAAGCATATGACACATGCACTAGAGAGCAAAGGAACTGGTACATTGGCAGAGTCTTTGCTTTTATGAGCTGTAAACATTTTCCATCTTGATTTGGTTTACCTGAATTGTAACTCGATGGCAGTGCATAAACGCCTCCCCACCCCACCACCGCACCACCCCCACCATCCCCCCACCGCACCACCAATTTTTTTGATCCTATTCAGTTCAAATCTGACCTAAGATCCGTTCATTTGGCCACTTACCGCCCCAGCAGTGCTGGCATTGGCATCAATCACAGCCTCGTTGCTCTTACAGGATGTCCTCTTCCCAGCCTCCCTGCCTCATGATGGCAGCAATCCCAGCAGGCACTGCTGCTCCCACAGTTCCCAGAGGAGATCTTATGAGACCTTGCATGGCCCCAACTCAGCTGCACCAGGAAGCGCTCCCATCCCAGCGCAATTTTTTGTGCTGACTCTCTGAAACACCCCCTAGCGCTCCAGGCTGCAGCCTAATCAGCCTATTGTAACATCGGGCCCTGTGGATAAAACTCCTACACTAGTCATCACTGTGAAAAATGCGCTTTCCTGTTGCATTTAGTAATTGTCTCTGCCAAACTGGTGGAGGAGTGTCTGCTGTCAGTCGCAATTGCAAGTCTCTGGTCATCATTACTGTCTCATACTGTGTGCACAGCAATCTACAGCTTAGTATTTAGTGAAGGACAACACAGAGTTGATACAGCTGCAGCACAGCTGTGGAACAGCTGCAATTCATACAATTGAACATGATTCATTGTATCACAAAAACTATTACTAGTTATTACTTATTCTCACCCATCCGATTACCGTTTTCCTGCTTCCTCCCCCCCCCCACCCCCCCCACCCCCAGTACGGTGCTGCTTGATGTGTGGTTGATATTATTAGTGTTTTTTAATTTCCTGACACCGTTATGAACAATGAATGACTTCCGTAGAATAGTTTTTGCAGCCTCTGAGCGATTGCTGCAGGTGCCCAGCGATGACCGATATTAAAAACACATTACTGTGAACACCGATGCCAATATCTCGGATTAGGAGGCTCCCTAGCTGCATCCCAAAATTCAAAATGTGAAATGGTGGCATGTGCCAGGACGCAGTGTTAATATTAGCAGCATATCAGTCATATTATCAGTGGCGTATTTATAATGTGCTGCTGTTCGCGTAGTACACACGGGCTCCTTGAGTCTCAAGGTGGCCCACACCACACACACTGCACCCATTTTTCTAATATCCTGTGGAGTCCACCTTGTTGCGGCGGACATTTTTCAGACGATCGATCTGCACATGTGCACTGGAGTCTAATCACTCTAGTGCTCATACTCCACAACAATGCGGTGCTGCTGGTAGCAGTATTGATACGAAAATCACCGTAAACATGTCTGCTGCGCCATTTTTCCAGAGATTCCTGCATGTGCAGTAAGGTCTAAGCACACTAGTGCTCGGCCCCAACTACACAGTACTGCTCTTGGTAGAGAGGAGGGTTCCCAGCTAGAGGAGGCTGCACACGGACCTCCTCCTCTCTTAAAACATCCCTGCATATTAAGGTGTCCTAGCCGTCCATCCGTGATAGACAGACACAGGGTATTATTTGCAAACGTGTTTAGGACTGAAATTTTAGGTGCATAATTTTACTAGCTGCCTTTTAAGATTTTTTGTCCCGAAGGTTGATACATTCAACATGGACACCCTCTAAGTGTATCATGTCGCCTTACATGGCTCGGGCAGTACGGATGGTGTAATGGTTAGCATTACTGCCTCACAGCACTGAGATCATGGGTTCAATACCCACCATGGCCCTAACTGTGCGGAGTTTGTATATTCTCCCCGTACTTGCGTGGGGTTTCCTCCGGGTACTCCGGTTTCCTCCCACAATCCAAAAATATACTGGTAGGTTAATTGGCTCCCCCCCAAAAAAAATTAACCCTAGAATGTCTGTGTGTGCATGTACATGTGGTAGGGAATATAGATTGTAAACTCCACTGGGGCAGGGACTGATGTGAATGGTCAAAATATTCTCTGTAAAGCGCTGCGGAATCTGTGTGCGCTATATAAGAAACTGCTAATAAATAAATGGCTCGCTGCGCTCGGAACAGTATTTTATTCTCCTACCATGCCGTAGTGGATGATCGGGCATGAAATACCGCCTGTCGGCACATGTTGACTCAAATAACATGAAAAACTCATGTCAGCCTTTTGACTGCATTGGGTCGACCACTGTACCATAAACAGAAAAACATACATAGTAGTAGAATGTTATAATATTTTCATTCATTTTTTACTCCATGCAGCGGCACCTCACCCTAGGCCTTTGCTACCCTAATAATTACTTCAGTGTTCTGTCCTTTGATGCATCTGTCTTTATTTATCATGTACTGGTCTTAGTAGCCTTGTATTGTAAGTCAGTGTATTGTCAGGCGCTGCAGAACCCTTGTGCCACCATAAAAGTAAACAACAATAATATAAATAATAATAATAATATCAAAATGTTAAATTTCCAGCATTAGAATGTCTTATTATCATGCTCTAAAAATCTAGTAATTAACATTAATGACAGCTAAACATCCTGTTGTCCTTAACTGATACTATGATCCAAACATAGGAAAGATATGTTGCTCAGGAAATACTTGATAGGAAACAATACTATGGTATGCTACAGCATACAGGTTGAGTATCCTGTATCCGGTATCCCATATCCGAATTATTCCCCCAATTTTTTTTTTACACTCTTAACCCTTTTTTTATACTTACCAAGTCCCCCGGCATCCACGGTAGGCCTTCAGCATCCTCTCCGTCGTCTCCAGCGGTCCCAGGAGTGCATTGCGTGAGTGTGTGCGCGCACCGGTGACGTCACCGGCGCGCTTGGGAACTCGCGCAATGCACTCCTGGGATCTCTGGAGCTGACAGAGATGGTGCTGGATGCCTGCCGTGAACACCGGGGGACAAAGTGGACGCTGAGGGACCATCGGGGCACCACCATGGGACATGTTTTTAAAAAAATATTCCATCTCTTGCGGTTTTCTTGTTTGAGGCGGTGGGGCATTCTATCCTATCTCTATTTTTTTCAATTCTACATAGTAACATAGTAATTTAGTAACATAGTAATTTAGTTTGAAAAAAGACATCAGCCCATCGAGTCCAACTTATTTATCTACTCTGTCATGACTTGACTGTCATAACTATGGGCCTTATTCTGGTTCATTCATTTGGATATGCATCCGAGTGAACGAACTGCACACCCACACGGTGAGCGAAGACATGCCTATAAGGCCACCGCATCCGTTCAGATGGACTACCACATAAGAGGGAGTGGCGTGCTAATGCACGTACGCCACTGTGTGCGTACGGAACTCACAAAGTTCGCACGGTCTTCCTGCGTGAGGACGGCCGGACAGCCAACCAAACGCCCTCTGCTGGTGTTTAACAAGGGCCAGCACGATTCACAGGGAGCTCATGCTCAAACCCAAACCCAATTACCCAAAGTGTATGATTGTTTATTGCAAACAAATTTGTGTGTTAAAGCAGTGAAATATACAAGCGATAGGAAGGCACGCAGAGTAGTGTAAAAGGTTAAACTTGAAAAGTATGCTTCCCATGTGGTTGGCATGTAGGTAGATAATTGATTAAAGAGAGAAACCTCTATGCTGCTGGGGCATGAATTGTGTGCAGCTGAACCTCTTTTAGCCATTGTGCAGGTTGATTGCCCGGGCGAATGCGGCTCGATCATGTGGTTGTTGATCGGCTAGTCAACGAAGCTTGAGACTTGCTTTTTTCTTAAGAGTGGTTTTGATGTGAGAAGCTCCGACCGGTCGGAGATTCGTGTGAGGCGTACGCCCAGCACTTGTTGTCACCACCCAAATGCACGTCCTGGTTAACCCCCGGTTTTGATGCCGTGCCCTGTGATACACCCACATTACGCCCACTGTGTCCGACCATGCACGGCTTAGTTGTTTTTGGTTGCTTTTCATCGTCCATGCACGGTGGTGCTCGGCCGCACATGTGCATTGCGACGTTATGCATGTCCAGTGGGCTGAAAAACCAGATCCGTCCGAATTCTTATCCATCCGACTCAATCAGAATAAGGGCCTATATGTTTCTCTTTATGTCCAAGTATTTATCCAGTTTTAGTTTAAACCCATTTATTGTATTCGGTGTTACCACATTTTCTGTCAAAGAGTTCCAGAACTTAACTGCTCTTATGGTGAAGAAACAAACCCCTTCTTAATTCCGTATGTGATTTATCTTCCTCGAGCCTCAATGCATGCCTGCGCGTCCTAAGTACAGTCGTGTTACTGAATTAGTCTCCTAGTTCCTTTAATTAATGCATTTATGCGCAGTCTGTTGGCCAACCACTGTCCTTTGCATTGATAGCTGCATTGTCATTCCTAGCATACATTTATCCTCCTGGGTCCTGGCCCCTGATGCCATTCACTGACCACCAGACTGCTCTCTTCCTAGGGCTTAATGTGGTCTTGGAGAGATGTGGGCCAGTCACCCCCTGCAAAATCTAATGCTTTCTCTTAGAATTATTGTGCAGGTTACAGGTGGTGAAACTTAGTTCCACTCCGTTTCTGTCCCCCCCATTCCCTGTCTCTTCCGCTAATTTATTAGGAAATCTTAAACCTGTTTTATAGTATATAATTTTAGGATTAGGGAGAATATAAATATTTTTAATTTCTAATACACATACCTCCCCGATTTTCACAGGACAGTCACAATTTTTTGTGACTTTCCCATGTCCAACCATGGCCGGCAGTGTCCCGAATGATCTGGTATGGTCATCCTCCCAGTAGTGGCTAAACAAAGGATTTGTCAATTCATTTCCATTCCCGCATTCCCCGACCTTTTGTCAATGTTGACCTAGAGCATGTTGACCTTTTTTCATGTGTCAACCTATTGCCTGTAGACCAATAGTAGTCGTCCTATTGACAGTTGACCTAGACACTGTCCACCTAACAATCTCCACTCGATCCATTCATAGATTACACCCCGGCTGGGGTGGTTCACGGAGGGTAATGAGCCTTTACAGGCTAAATTTTCGGATGAAATCAAATGGAAATGGAGAGAGGATGGGGGTCCCACATGGAAGGGGGTGGTAGGATAGAGGGGAGATGTGGGGGAAGAGGTGAGAATGGGAGGTGAGAAGGGCACAGGGCTAGTCTCAGAGGAGGTTCAACACCCTGTAGGGGTTGGAGCTGAATGAAGAAAGGAGGAGGGCCCTGGAGCTGGACTGAGAAGGGCCATGGGGAGGGAGAAGTTGGAGCAACTGCAAAGGGTATAATCTCTGTACTTACACTGCCCATATTAACTGTAGATGGCAATTGCACTGTACTCTGCAACCCAGTACTTTGACTATTGGCCTCTCAGCGCCTATTCCAATGCCTATGCTAGTGGGATTGGTGGAAATGAGGTACTGTACCTATGTAAACCTATAAGATGCTGCTCTAGTCTAAATCAGATTTCAAACTCCAAGACCTTCACTATTTGCAGTTGAGTTAGAAAGGTTTTACTTCACGTAGAAGAGTTTTAAGACCACATCAACCACCTGGACATCTCCAGAAAAGCATGAGAAAAAGAAAGTTGGGACGACCACGGTTAATTCTTGAAGTAAATTAAGAATATGACATTTGATTGCATAAAATTGGGATCAATGGAAATGTTAATTGATAGGTTGTTAGTACTGCTGCCACATACACGGGATAGCTCTCTAGTGCATCTTATAAAGGTCGATATTGAGAGAAAGGGTTTGGTCAGAATAATGTGAATGTTCGATAGGTGGTTAAATGTATTAAAAATGTTGATTAGATGTGATAGCGACATAAGGGCATGGGGCAAATGTCTTAAGCCTGGAGAAGAGATAAACTGGTGATAAAGTCAAAGGAGACAAAGCACCAGCCAATGAACTGTGTTTGAAAATGACAGTTGGGAGTTAATTGGCTGGTGCTTTATCTCCTTTCACTTTATCTCCAATTTATCTCTTCTCCAGGCTTAATACATCTACCCCATTGTGATTTATAACTTGGTGAAAGTCACTATTTTTCTTTCCCTATCAATCAGGAACAATTTCCTATCAGGGCATTTTATAATTACAGTTCCTAAATATTGCAAAGTCATGATATTTAGAAGGGGAGAACCCATTTTAGTTCCATATTTTATGACCCATATAACATGCCATTCACTTTGGCTAAATTATATATTGCCATCATCCTTTCCTTAATGAGGTTTCATAGCCCAGTCCCCATGGATTCAGTATTGAATCCCGGCGGTCGGGATCCCGGCGTTTAGAATCCCAACGCCGGAATCCCGACAGCCGAAATGCCGACAAGGGGGGGACGTGGATCGCCCCCCCCCTTGCGGGCTCGCTGCGCTCGCCACGCAGCGGGCCCGGTGCCTCGCTACGCTCGGCACACTAATTTATTCTCCCTCCAGGGGTGTCGTGGACACCCCAGGAGGGAGAATGTGTCGGCATTTCGGCTGTCGGGATTCCGGCGTCGGGATTCTGAACGCCGGGATCCCGACCGCCGGGATTTTAACTGCATCCCGTCCCCATAAGCGTGTATCTCTTGAAAGCCCATTCTAACCTATTGTATTCTTTGCCAACACAGGTTGAGGGTCTATCTTTGAAATGATATGGCGATGAATAAAGCAGATTCCATGAATTGTTTTGGATCTGTTATATCTGGATTCATATGTAAATGTATGTGTGATACATTCGCCGGTGGGTTTTTGTATAAATTTTTACATTTAATCAACATTAAATCTACATTTAAGAGTGAACTTTCCAACTTGTTTCCGATGTTACTAATAGGACTGAAGCTTAGCAGAGATAGGTAGACCAATATTTTTCCATAAAAGGGGGAAACTATCTCTGCTGGGTGTTTTAAACAATCACTCTTTAAAACTGTGAATTTACATTTTTCATATTAATATGTTCTTTCTTTCTTTTTTTAAATTAAATCTATTTGCTGTTTTTATAGTTAATTTCACCTTTTTTTTTCCTTCCCCGGTTAAGGAAGCAATATGAGATTCAATATAGCGGTATTAATTGTGGTGCAAGTAATTAAGCAAAATTGTTTACTACTTTAACACAATGTCAACAACATCTTGATGGCTCCAGTTTATTTGCATTTTGTTACAACCGTTCAGCAACAAATTTACATATTTCCAGGAATCTTAGGAAATTAAAACGGTAAAACACGCAAGACATTACTAACTATTGGATTATTAGCCATTATTGCCTCAATTAGCAATTTAAAATTGATCCGTGATGTTCAGATGATCTGCTAATGGGTTTAAATGCTCTCAAATATTAATGGCCTTTTTTTCATAGATGAATTCAAATCCACTTTTCCTGGAACTGCTGAAGGCGGAGAAGCTGGCGATAGTTGTACATTATGTGGAAAGGCTCATGGTTAATTAAATGAATACTTAGCATTACACTATTCACTTTGGTGCCACAAAATTATTTCTCATTGATTTCTACATTTGAAGCCAATGATTCAATTTACTTCAACTGTGTGTGCGTTCTAATGTCAACAAAATAAAATACTTAAAGATGAAATCATGAAACAATAAATACTTGATGTATACAATGCTGTGCTTGTATATAATATAATAGGTTTCTGTGTGTGTGTGTGAATATATATATATATATATATATATATATATATATATATAGATATCTATATATATATATATACATAGATATATATATTCTATGCAAATAGCATTGTATACATCAATTATTTATTATATATATGTATACATTATATGAATATGTCACAATAAATATATATATATATTTATTGTGACAAGGAATCACATACACCGTTTAAAAATTAAAGATGACGTCTGTTTCTTTATTCTCAGCAGGTAGACAGCATTCCAGGATAACAGTTTGGCATTTCATAAATTACAGCATGGCAGTTCTCAGGTTACAGCAATGTCAGTTCTCATACCAATGGTAATCCAGAGAATCTCTAATGTAATCCCTGGACCCCTGCAAACCTATTACCCAGGCACTAATTGACATTGGGAACACCAACTTCTGTCCTGAACACACGTATAACAGAAAACACCAGGTGCTGCTAATCAGCCAGTGATTCTCAATACATCTTAGGAAAACCTGGGTTGGATTTTCCTAGCCCTGCTGCTGCTGTTCTAATTCCTGGACTGGATCCTCCACATCACCCTCAGTTGGAAGTATGCTGTCCCTGCCCATAATACTGTCCACAGGGGTACTTTCCTGAAATGCAACAACCCCATAACTGGGCACATACAAAGTCCAATATACTGTATAAACAGGGCACTAACCAATCGTTATACATAATATTTATTTATTTACTAACACCAAAGAAACCTTCAAACGATAATAAGAACAAGTGATTCCAGTTATCCATATGACTGTGTGACATCATCAGATGTGACTCGTGCATCAACATTTCTGTCCATTAGAGGACCATTTTCAAGACCACCAGCCGTTTTCTGGGGCTCATGGTTGGTTGAGATAGGATGGGAAGGATGTACCAAGCACTTGTGGTACATCCCACTGCTGAGTGTGCAGATGCTAATCACATATGTATTACCTTATGCTGTCAGCATGCAAAGGGCAACTCTCCCGATAAGAGTTGTCCTTTGCAAACAGAACCGGTGCCTTCACTTTTGGATCTGCTGGGAGGGTTCTGTGTCGGACCCTCACCCAATGCTGCGGTTTCGGAGCCCCACCCTTTAGTGCTTTTCCGAAGACTAGGTTTTTACCATATTTCTTCTTTAGTACATTCTGCTCCATGGGAGGCTCCAGAAGGGGAAGATGGGTGTAGGAGGGTTGCAGCACAGTTCAAAATTCAAATAGGAGTAGCACAGCAACTGCCATTCCAAAATGACTCAGTGGCAGTTGGTATTGTTCTCCTATTACAATTTTGGACTGTGCTGCATGCAGCCCCACTTCTAGCCGCCACTGGTGCAGACTAATGTAAAGGAATATAGTAATGCGGAAAAATTAAAAAAATCTTTGCCCGCAGTGAGGTCTAGGTGCACTTATGCAACACAATACGCATAGCCATGTTGCCGTTCAGGGTGGCCATTTTGCTCTCAATAAATGACCTCCTATGAATTTAAAAGCAATAAACATGCATTCAAGTGCCTAAAGATGAATGCAATTACACTTTCCAATATTCTCTTAGCAGCTAATTACCGGCAGTGCTAACAAATGAACAAAAATAATGTAAAAATCAATGTAAATATATATTATTAATGTTTTCATGTGTACCCCGTTCATTTGCCAAGAGAAATAAGACTTTATTTAATATTTGAAGAGCTCACACCGGACTAAAATCTTTTTTTTTTTTTTCATTAAAGCTGTGACATTCATAATTAGTTCTCTCTGTAACATGATAAATTCATGCAGAATGCCAGAAGCATATGAAAAGGATCAAGGCTAAAAAGAATGTGATATAATGAGATTGAATCTTAGCCCCATAAGGAATGTCCTACTCTTTGATCCTTTTTTTTTATATTTTTTTATATTTTTTATTTTATTTTAATTATTTATTTATTTATTCCTAAGACATTTTCATTATGAACCATGCATTCTGTCACACTATTCCGCACAGAAAGGGGTTTTCATCTTAACATGAAAGGAACAAAAATAGAATATTTTCCAAACAGGTGCCACACAGCTCCCTGTGTTCCTCAGCAATGAGACGATGTTCCATTAACCCTTTCAGCGACAGTCTGCGGAGGGATGAAAACAGATTTTGTAAATCACTGACTTTCTGGCATAAATCAATGCAGACAGAGGGCCTGATTCAGTGGTCATTTGCTGCTTAGCGAGCCGCTTTACGCCGCACCCCCCAGGTGAACGTATGCCCAACCTCAGCCACTCCAGTACCATGCGAGGGGATGGAGTGGCGGTGTAAACCCCACCCCACGATAGACGCCAACCCGAAGCGTGGCGAGCGCAGCGGTGCGCGTCCTCCGACCTTTTCATTCCCCTACTATCCACGTCGGCGTGGAGTTGAGAAAAGAATAGTGTGGCGAGCCACCGAGCCCGAAACGTGGCGAGCCCCGCGAGGGGACGCGTATTCCTGTGAAGTTATACCGCGGCAATCCACACCGCCGGTACCTTTATCTGAAAGGGATCTACTGTGATGCACCCCATTGAGAATAAGCGTCCGGAACCACCAGCCATGTGCAAACAAGGGCAGGTGATCACAGACGCGGCCAGCCACCACAGCACCTACAAGTTGTCGCGTCCTCCTGCCGAGACCCGGGTGGGCTCCCAGACATATGTCGCTGATCGATGTGGGAACACTACACGGGCACTAGTCTAGTGTGGAGGGTACCTGACGGTGAAGTGCAGCACCCGAGGGCCGACACATCCGCTAGCGGCTATCCTGCAAAGATCCAGGTGAGCGCTCAAACTACGGCGCTAACAAACTTAAAGGTCCATACACACTGAGCAGCTTTCCCCCAGCCCGGCGCCGACGGAGGGGGGGGGAGGACGGCGTTGCATAGCGGAGCGCTATGCTATGCCATCCTGAAAGCCGCTCATCTGCTGGTTATGAACGGTTTTCCTGGCGATGTTGCAGGAGCGCGCAGCAGCGCTCACCACTCATCGCCGGGCCATACACTCTGGGTGGCTTTGAGCTGAAAGCCGCTCAAACATGCTGTTTTGAGTGACTTTCAGCTCAAAGTCGCCCAGTGTGTATGGGCCTTAAGATCACTGCACAGATATCTACAAATTGCTGAAAATTCCAGATGGCAAAGGGCAAGGTAATAACCAGAGCCTCCTGTAAATATTTAGCTGTACCAAAAGGGACTAACAGCTAGGAGGACACATATGGGCATAACTCTGTTTTACCTGCACCTTTCTCACATGTGGTGATTACAAAAAAAAAACCCTTGCAGAAGGGAGAACTACTATCATCACTGCACGTAAGTGAGGAACCATCTCTCACCTTTTAACGGTATACAGTTGAATTAGTTTGTGGAGTCAATCTTTATGTTATTTTTGAACTGAACTTTGAGACCATAAATGTGGAGTTCACCATATTGAGGGTGCGCATAATGTTGATATATTAATGTCATCCTGAATCCATTGTCAGCCTTTTTCTAATTTTAGTTTTATCTTTTTTTTTTTATATGATGTATATGTTTTAATAAAATTATTTTTATTTACACCATTGCTTCATCTTATGCACTTAAAGCGCCAAATGGTATTGCTCGCAGTTTTTTCTGTGTATTAGAGGGTGGCATCTCTCTACCATTAAGGCTGCTAGTGTATATTTCACACAGCACTTGTCCTCAGCGCCGAGATATATTTATTAAAAAAAAAATCCACATTAGAATGTAATGCTGTGTCTACACAGGGACCTGTTTGTCAGGAAGGAGATGCACATGTAAATCTATGGCTGCGTCTACACCCCCCCCCCCCCCCAGCTCCGGCGCATCTCCCTGCCGCAGTGGTAAATTACAGAGATTCAAAGCTTTTTGGAGGGAGGGGGCGGGATAAATACACAAATCATTTTAGCCCCTCCCCCTCGAGGTCCCGCAAATAGTGGTATTTGCAGTACGGGGGGGGGGGGCTTGATGACGTCTACATCAGGCCCTGCCCCCAGAAGTGCTGCTGACAGTCTCCTCTCTGTGCATTTCCCAGAAAGGAGATTTTGAAAATAGACAACCCTCTTCCAGCTGTCTGGCAATATTAATGCCATAAATGTAAACAAAACACAAAGGGCGGGATGTTCTAACATCCGCTGCCCTCTAACGCCCCCCCCCCTTTGCTGGGTACCGCATTGTTAATGATCGCATATGCTCTAACATATGCGATCATTAATACAAGGGACAGCTCTTGCGATAAGAGCTGTCCCTTGCGCTGGACTTCCGGCGCTGGACTTCCGGGTCTGAGACCCGGGAGTCCGTCTGCGCATGTGCACAGCCCGGCGCCAGTTGCGGGGCATGCTGGGAGGGATCCGTGACGAATCCCTAACACAGCGCTGCGGTAAGAAGCCCATAGGCTTCTGCAGGTTATCGCCAGCTTTTGCTAACACTGTGGAAGGGACACAGAGAATACAGAAATGCGGTAAAAACCCAGATAACAGGGTTTTTACCGCATTTCTGCGGCCATAGAATTTTGCTATTGGCAGCAACAATAGTATACTGCTATGATTTCACATATTTCTATTTGGATTCTTCACGTTATTTTACAGCTTTGCAGCAATATACAGAATCTAACTTCCTATTTAGCCTCGTGAGATATATGTATTTCTCATTGAATAGATGCAATATTCTGCATTAAATTCACTGTACAGTCCGAATCTCTTAAGTTTAGATTTCCTGTACTCCTGCTAGACATCCTGATTAATTAACTGTTTAAAAGAATATGGTTTTGTGCGCCAAGCGTTGGTATTTCCCCATTGTTAATTTAAGCACTTATAGTAAGAGACAAGTTATTATATATGCAGACTGTACATGTTGGCAAAGATTCAGAGTCAATTAAGACTACAGTATGTTTGTTTGCAGCTATACATTATTGTATTAAATGATACCAACTGGGGAAACGCTCCCAGAAATGACTGAAGTTAATAGACTAAGCTAAAGGTTTTTATAACCCTGTTGTTTAAAGGGGCAGTCCTGCTAAGGAATGTGTATTTAGATGCAGGGAACAGTAAAAGCTATGCATTAACTGCACTGCAATTTTTAAGAGCAATGGTTTAGCATACACAGAGAGTAATTGCTTTCCCCAAGGATTTTTCTTAGACCTTGTGACAGGAATACATTACTCTGCTATGCAGATTTTCTATCCAATAATCAAGGAAAATAAAAGGATATAAGGCCTGGTATAGATTTGCCATTTTTGCAGATGGACAAATCGATGCGTCACTCCAGGTGGGGCTGATGTAACATGTGCAGAGAGAGTTAGATTTGAGGGAGTTATTTTGTTGCTTTGCAAGTTAAAGACCTTATTCGTAAAATGAATGCAATATAGATTTCAGCTTGACCACACCCCACTCAAATCTAACTCTCTCTGAACACGCTACATCAGCCCCAACTGTAGTGCAGCATGGTTTGTCCATCTGTAAAAATCAGGCCCATGGAGACAATGGACCTTATTCTGGACTGTTCGCAGACAGTGTTCGTTCGCATGGGGACCGATGTTTGGTCAAGTGACCTGTGCCTCCTGCTGCTCACAAGACAACTTGTGGTTAATCAAGCAGATGAATCATAATGAGATTTCTATCGCCTTTGCTAACTGGGCCACCATGGTGTCCTCCTCAATTATGGCACACTCGACAGCACCAATGTCCTCTGTGGCGGCAGACACAGGTTGGCCATAGTGTTCCTCATCTTCCACGGACCATCTCCAGTGCTGAAATTCTGCAAAAATCTAAAACACGGTAATTCCAGATGGTTCTTCCTCCCAAGAAGCAGCATGCAGAAGGTCAAACTTCTCCTGCTGTCAAACACCACTCTTGTAGTCATAGAAGATCATGACTCTCCAGTGGACTCTGTTGAACTCCACAATGAATTTGTTTAGGAAGTTAACATGTTGACTTCTTCAGTGTGCAGTGCTGCTTATGTACTTTTCTGTGCCTTGACATTCCACAAGAACTGTTACCAGAGAATAGAGTTCATAACCAGAATGTTAGATTGTGTCTACTCTACAAATTCTGCACATCCAGAAAGTTTTTGCACACTCCTTGTACAATTCAATAACAAAGACTAGAAAAAAAAAAACAGTTTCTTGGTTTATCGAAGTCTGGAGCTATTCAATAACTGCTGTTACCATGTGCAGTAACCCCCATTTTAAATGAAATTGCACTGAATACAATATATATATATATATATCATCTTCAGCATCCTGCACCGACGGACTTTCTTCAAAAATGACTCATACCACACAGGCTCTTGTAGACAAGCTTTCGGGCTTTATTGCCCTTCGTCAGGTCAGCAACATACAAGTTACATAGTGCAAACTTGTATGTTGCTGACCTGACGAAGGGCAATAAAGTCCGAAAGCTTGTCTACAAGAGCCTGTGTGGTATGAGTCATTTTTGAAGAAAGTCCGTGGGTGCAGGATGCTGGAGATGATATTGAATATTGTTTCCTAGCACCGCGGCAGCTATCTAAGAGGGAGGGTGCCGGTCTGCTGGACTGTATATATATATATATATATATATATATATATATATATATAGAGAGAGAGAGAGAGAGAGAGAGAGAAGAGATAATCCGGCACTCCACTAAAGAAGTAAAAAGGCAGCTTGCTCCGGTGCCTTCCCAGAACCACGCAGGTCCAACACAGGTAAATCAGGCAACAGGCGTCACTCGGAGTCTTGAAGTAAATAAAGTGCTTTATTGCATATCAGGTGACCTACCTGTAGGTCACCTGATATGCAATAAAGCACTTTATTTACTTCAAGACTCCGAGTGACGCCTGTTGCCTGATTTACCTATATATATATATATATATATATATATATATATATATATATATATATATATATATAGAGAGAGAGAGAGAGAGAGAAGAGAGATATATATATATATGCTACTGATGAAAATTCTACACTAAAGAATTGAAACGTTGAGAACACCTAGCGTGTCCGTCGTCTTTATTTGAAATCCTGGTACGAGTGCCGAGCTCTCTTGGGCTCTTTTACTGTCTTGACTGTACACAGCTTTGCTTGACTGGGCTTTCAGTTTGGGAGGTCCATTGTTGCTATGGCAAAATATACTTTTTGAGAAGGTGATATGGACAGAGCTATCAAGCACACTGGATCCGTTGACCAGGCTGCCATGAAGCCTAACCACAGAGATGTTTGACCAATTCTCCAACTAAAAATTTTGGGAGGTATGTACATTTCACTAATGGTAATGAGGTTACCTCTTGA
Organism: Crinia signifera; assembly: GCF_055691185.1. Taxonomy (NCBI): domain Eukaryota; kingdom Metazoa; phylum Chordata; class Amphibia; order Anura; family Myobatrachidae; genus Crinia; species Crinia signifera. Next base: position 40,156,511 of record NC_139221.1, on the reverse strand, counting down.
AATCTCAGCTTCATTTGCTAGAAAATGTGCATCTGTTAATGAAGTTATGGTTTCTGCCTTAAAGATATTCCAGGAGTATTACAGGAGTATTAAGCCATGATGTCATCGAAATTCTAAAGTCAGTCACTACCCTCACACATTGCTAGTACTGAAGTAAAAAATATGTTCTTGAACGTAATCTAGTCCAATACACAATACTATCCGAGCTATAATCCCCCGGTGGTACAGTATATACAATAAGCCTCCATGTTGCACAGTACATGCTCAATTATAAAGTACATTATGTAAAAATAACGTATCTCCATGTATCTTGAATTTATTTTCTATTCAGGATAAATAATGTACTGTGAAGTCTCTTTTTTCATAAAAAATGCATTTGTTTCCGCAATGACAATAAGACCTTTCCATTAATCGACAATTAAGTTTAATTAAATGAACATGTATACCTCACAATTTTTTTTTCTGAATGAATTAATTTAGTCATTAGATTTAAAAGAATGCTTTTATTTTTTTAATGCCCATCAATAGACAATAAGTTTCCTATTGTGCAAAGTTAATAAGTATGCTTTATGATCAATGTCAATGTAGCCTCAGCGCTGCATTGTTTTGAATTTAAAAAAATAATAATGAATAGACGTATAAATGTACAGAACTTATATTGTGTTTAATGCAAGTAAATACTATAGATGCAATTTACTGGACAATGAACCTTTTAATTGGAAGCATTAACTTTCTCCTTTCATTTGTTTTCTTATATACTGTAGATGGAAAAAGGGTTAGCTTGAATGTTTATATTTGAATACGAATATAAGATGACGATGGCTGACTGCGACAGAGGTAATCATCAAAGAAGCAATAATGGTAGAGTGAAAGAGAATTGTATTGTTTTCTATTGATCATTTTTTAAGATGTTTTTTATTTTCACTTCTTAAATTTTCTCATTTCTATTTCATTTTTTAAAATGTATTTTAGTTTTGTAGTTAAGGAACATTCATTCGCGGTGATCTCAGGAAAAGACTGAATACAGCTTAGCATTACTGTGCCATGGATTACATTTGTATATGTATTTGGGGAAGTCATGTTTTTTTAACCCAACAAAATTTGTCAAAATAAATGTGGAAATGCAAACACTTTGATTCATTATAATGACCTGTAATGTGTACCGTTTATAGGAAATATAATCTTTTTAACACAAAATGCTTTATTTGAATTTATATAACAAATGGGAGCGACGCTTGAATTTTTTGCAGATATTTTGCGCATTTCTCTTACAGAGATGTAAAATATATACAATAATTATGCACATGATAGTGGTCCTGTCTCTCTCTCTCTCTCTCTATCTATATATTTACTGTATCTATACTTATTGAGAACAGCATGAGGTCTTGAGGTAATTTTTTTTTTAACTATCTAGGATCTAGGCTCCTACAATTGGGTACATAGAGCAAGAAGTATCAAACTTCAAAAAGTGCAGAGTGGTAAACGACTAGCCAATCAGCTCCTACCTGCCACGTTTCAAACTCAGCCTGTAACGTGACCGTTAGGAGCTGCTTTTTTTATCAGTCTCCATTTTATCACTTTTTAAAGCGTGATACATCTGACCTGTAGTCTGGAACCTTAAGCCTAAAAAAGAAGGTGGGCACTTGTGCACACTGGAGATTTTCCCTGAACCCCTGTGGGCCAGCTTGACCCTGGCAACACTCACATAGTATGCTCGGGTTACAGTTTCAGCTCCAACCCACGATGAAGTACTTCGGAAATATAGCGGGTTGGAGCTGAAACTGTAACCCGAGCATAACAGAGAGTAACAACATCTAACCCCCTGGTTCCACCGCAATTATTTTTAGAGTAGCCATGGCCATTTTTAATACTTGGCCAAGCCCTCTTCTCTACCATCAATGCCAGGTAAGCAGTGTGCCACTCTAAGCTTTCAACGGCGGCTTTCCACAAATCCAGGCCTGGACACCCCTGTGCGGTACTATGAGGAGGCAGTGAATTCAATCTATAGCTCAGAAATATTGTGTCGCCAGGACGTTATGTCTAAGGTAAAATATCAGGCAGTTTCTCTCTACTGTGGTTCAATGAAATCTTATCATCTTATACTCAATGAATTTGGGTTATGAGACTACATTACTTCCGTAGAGCTGTAGACCTCCTAGTTACCCAACAGCTCATTAGAGCTGTCCTTTGCAATGGCCGCACTACCGGGTTTCCAGGAGTCCATCTGCGCATGTGTAGAGGTATGCGGTGGGCACTGTGGTTGTTGGGAGGGAACTAATCTGATCCCTCTACAGCACAGATGCGGAAAGAAGCCCATAGCCATCCATAGGGTAACTGCAGTTTATGCTTGGCTTACCCTCCACAATGAAGCAATGGCGTCCAGGGCTTAGCAATACAGGAAATGCACTCAAAGCCTAAAAAAGGGCCATTGGACGCATTTTGCTCTTAGTACATCACGCCTTCAATGTCCTGACTTCTGTTCTATTATTCTGACCAACTTCCACACCTCCCCTGTAGCTCAGTTCTTTTTTGATGAACCAATTTGGGCAAAAGTACAACTTGTTCTCTAATAACATTTGTACTATTTCAGCGGTCCTCAAACTTGGTCCTCAGGATCCCACACAGGTCATGTTCTCCAGGTCACCCGACAAGTGCACTGTGTATCTCCAACTATCACATTTTAAAAATCCACAGGTCACCTGGAAAACATTAGCTGCGTGGGTCCTGAGTACCAAGTTTGAGAACCTGTGGTCTATATAATTTAGTTACACCCTTTCTCTGTCATCTTTAGATTGTTAACCTGAGTCACCACCTGCCTCAATTTTCCCTCACCAATAATAGCACAATTTCCTCAGTCGCAATGGACTTCACTCTCTGCTTTACTCTTCCCAACCAAGCTTAAATTGCAGACCTTTTTTTTTTCGCCTTCAAAATATAGTTAGAATACCTCCTATACAGATGGAGCCTGTCTCATTGTTGCCCGGCGCCTGCCACAACCTCCCCTCTAGCGAGCGCCGGCGGAGCGGGGCTCCATTAAACTGGGACGCACATGCATCTCATGTGCACGCGCGTCCCAGTCTCTCGGTGGCTGGGCAGCGGGTCCCTGCCCGTCTCCACTTCAGGGAGACGGGCAGGGTTAGGAAGGGGGTGGGGCAGGGGTGGGGACCGGCACTGACGGCGGGGGAAGCGATGGATGGCGGCGGGGAGCTCTGTCGCCACAGGCGCGCGAGCATCTCGTGTGCACGCCCCCTGGCAGGAGCTGGCGATCGTTTCGCCAGGCCCTGCAAATATGCTCCAACTGTACCTCAGGTCTCAGGGTGCTACCAAAACTCCTATCATCTCATAAATTAAGCCTTAACTTTATTCCTTGGCTGTCATCTCCAAGGTGGCCCCCCGAGTCCTGGCACCTTAGGCTGCAGCCTACTTAGCCAATTGGTTAACCAGGCATTGAATTTTCATTTTACAAGCTGACAGGAGCTGATTGGTTAGTACTTTATCTCTCACAATAAAATACCCATACCCCATACTCATACCCCCATCACAGTAAATCACAATAAAATCCCAATTTTGTGAATGTGATGCATTCCTGCTATTCTAAAAGCAAAGCCCAAAACAAAAAATCTCCATAAATGCTGTATGTATTGTAAGCACTATCATTGAATGTCTGCTTGGGAAATCCAGATGTTAAAAATATATCTATTGTCCTGTTCCTTTCAAACTGTATCTCATACTTTATATTCATAATGTGCACTTGTGTGGGAGCCATACATCCAGATGGCCACGGAGTCATTTAAGTGAAGGGAACGTGTTATTTTTCTCTGGCGCTATGCCAAGGAACGAAATCCTAATCTACATCTGTATTTTCCCCTGCTTTTCAAGTGAAAACGGCTTATAAGTGGCACTCTAATTGTACAACCTCATTTCCAATTCTTAAAAAGGGGCAAAGCAATTTGTCTTAAAAAAAAAAAAAATGGGTAATTTTCTACAACTTTCCATTTAAACCCACATCATTATACATTGACCTCATAATTAGAAATTCAAGCAGCAAATCCTATTCAATTATTTATGTTCCCACTTTTAGTTTAAATGTTAAGGCTTTTAAAACACACACACACACAAAAAATTGTGAACATTGCGGTATACGGCTTATGGGCGCCTGTCTTCAAACTGGGCCCCACAAAAGGGTCAATCCTGTTAGATGCGGATGATTCACGAGGGCGAATCATCACATCACCGGCACACTTTGCAGTGGATATAAATTGCCTAAAAGCGCTTCCATAGCAGCCCCATAGGATTGCAAGCAATTTTTTGCAAATTCGGTTAAGTGAAGGGTTTGGGACCGGCTTAAATCGGGTGCCTTTGCCGGAGTTTAAGCGCGTTGGAACAGCACATTACACCCTTCGTAGCTAATAGGATTGACCCCAAAGTTTCCATTTCTACAAAATAAGAAAAAAAACTCTCAGCAGTGTATGACCATCCGGCCCCCCTTGAGCCGCCCGGGGCCTTCCTGGGTGGCAGGTTTGCAGTGGATACGGACCGCATGCGGTCCTTTCCCATGCAATGTATTGCATGCAACCACATTTCCCGCCACCAGGAGGGGGGGCTGAGTCGGAGGTCGGACAAGCAGCAGGTTCGACCTCCGGATCTGATCCGATGCACACAGGACTGCACATCTGGTCGGATGTCATACACATGCGATTTGGACCGATTTCTTGGCCAGATCCGGCGGAATCGGGTGACATCGGGCTAATATTGTGTAGTGTATTGGGACCTTAACTGTTCTTCTATGGCTACAGTATGTCATTTATATCTTGCATTACATGAAATTGAGCACGTCATATTACCTTGCTGTATTTCCCTGTTTATAGAGCACCTGAAACATATTGTGTAGTTGGCTGGGAGCCCAGATTTTCTATTTAGGAACAACTTGACGATTCGACTTTTTAAAAACAGCAGGTGCTGCACAGTAAACAATGCCAGTCGCATTAATATTGTTCGGGTATTTATTTATTTATTTACGTACTTATTTATTTATTTTGTTTGTTTGTTTTCCTTTTTTTTTTTCTCTCTTCGCTTCTGAAAACGGCATGAGAACTTTGGCAACCATCCAAGTGGGAGGAGTTGGGCTCCTAAGCACGCGATTACTGGTTGTTATTCAGCCCCAGACAACATGTTTATCGAGAAATCCAACGGCTGCCAAACAGTTAAAGGCTCATTTCGTGTTAATGAAGTCTTTCATCTCTACATTTGGCAAATTTGCTGAATTTTCTTTCCCCCTTTAATCAAACTATTGTGAAAGCACCAGAAAATACTCCTGAAGACAGCAAGGGGTTAATTTACACCAATGAAATAACCGAAGGGAGCCAGCCAGCTCGGAAATCTGATAATCGCTCTTATTATCCAGAAGACTTTGTTATTTTTTTTTTTCTGCTATTCTCTCATACATTTGTGCAAATAAACAAGCGTTACAACACGGAGACGGGAACAAGCTTGTACATAGCAGGGAGGTATAAGGATGGCCGGCACAACAAGCAAATGGAATAATTGCAAGTTTTAAATTTTTCTTATAAAAAAAAAAAAAAAATGTATGAAGCGCAAAACTTCTTAAAATAAAGGTGGCTGTATACAACTGAAGAAGAAAAATGTGGACAAATGCAGCTTCATTTTTAAGCACACCATTATCGATGTATCGTGACAGTCAAAATAATTTGTCCAAATAAATGCCCCCATGAATGAACGCACGTACATAGAAATATAGAATGTGACGGCAACCACTTGGCCCATCTTGTCTGCCTTTTTAATCCTTTAAGCAATCTCAGCCCTTTTTATGCCATTAGATCTTTGTAAGGATATTCATATGCCTATCCCAAGCATGTTTTTAAATAGGCCTTATAAATTAGGAACTTGTTAGATATATCAGTATACACAATGGTGCAGGTTCAGCTAGATAAAATCGGTCACCGGCACCAACAGGGGACCAGGTAAGTATGAAAAAAAAATGTGGGTACTTGTGCATCATAGGGCATCTCATCGCATCGCATGCCATATAGCGGCATATGATGCATGCGATGCGATGCGTTTTTTTAATTGTACAAGCATCGCAGACCATCGTATACCTTATTTAGTGTAATGGTATACGATGCAATGGGCCAAAAATAGTTTTTCGAAAATCTGTAACAAAAACTCTTATCCAAAATGCTCGTAGTCCTGACCATTTTGGATAATGGATTTTTTTACAGATTTTCGAAAAACTATTTTTGGTACTTGTGTATTATCACGGTGCCCATCACATCGTATACCATTACACTAAATAAGGTATACGATGGTCTGCGATGCGATGCAACGTGATATAGTACAATAAAATATCACATCGTATGTCATTAAATGGCATGCGATGAGATGGTATACGATTTTTAATTGTACAATTGGCGTTGATACTGGGGGTGGCGTTGACAATGGGGGGGGGGGGGGGGGGGGGGCATTTCACATTGTAAGCACCCATCAGGACCACGAGCCTTTTGGATAAGAGTTTTTGTACAGATTTTCGGGATACTCAACCTGGATAGATAGATAGATAGATAGATAGATAGATAGATAACAGTACAATTCATATCATAACATTCTAGAGTTTTTTCAATTATTAGATAATTTCCATTGCTAATTTCAATATTTATGTTACTTATATAGCGCACACATATCCCAGAGAATATTTGAACATTCACATCAGTCCCTGCCTCAGTGGAGCTTACAATCTATATTCCCTACCACATGTACACGCACACACAGACATTCTAGGGTTCATTTTTGTTGGCAGTCAATTGACCTACCAGTATATTTTTGGATTGCGGGAGGAAACAGGAGTACCCGGAGGAAACCCACGCAAGCACGGGGATAATATACAAACTCTGCACAGTTAGAGCCATGGTGAGAATCGAACCCATGACCTCAGTGCTGTGAGGCAATAATGCTAACCATTACACCACGCGTACTTCCCAATAACAGATAGAATTTAATTAAATATACAAAGCTATCATACAGAACGTGGCAAGCACACAGCACAGCATGCCTGCAATGTAGCAAGCCCACAATGCAGTGAACACACACACAACAGAGCATGTGCAGAACACAGCAGGCACATAACACAGCATGTACACAATAAAGCTGTTATGCCTTTAAACTCTTGTTTTTCCCTACTATTGCAATAGAGAGAGAGAGAGAGAGAGAGAGAGAGAGAGAGAGAGAGAGAGAGAGAGAGAGAGAGAGAGAGAGAGAGAGAGAGCATAACAGCAATAGGAAAGGGGGTGAGAAAATGCTTTGTTCTCCCTACAGTACAACCTTAAATCTATTAGCCGTATTTTTCTTTCTTCTCTTATTTTGTATCCCAAGCTTGATCTCAAGTTCTCTGAAGCAATCCTTAATCAAGCTCCCAAAGGCCTACGACGGCATGCAGCAATTTCTCCCCTGCGCTCAGCACAGATGTTTCAAGCACATTCCATTACACCTACATGCCATTACAGCTAATAGCTTATTCTGATGAAGGAAGCTGCTCTCAGCTCAGTGCAGCAAAGGGGAAAATATCCTCCTGTACACTTTATCCATTGCAAAACAATGAAATCTGGGGGGCAGGTGGTAAAACAGAACTATCTAATGTTAATTACATACAGTATTACCCCCAAATACGGCGAGTCATTAATTATGCTAATTTACTTCCTTGAAAATGAATACCATGCATATGAGCATTTTAACCGTTACTCCAGGGGAAATGAAGAAATTGGATAGTCTGTTTTCTCTCTCCTGGTGTACAGATCAAAGGTTTCATTTCTATCAACTTCTGCTGCTTCAGATCTGAATTTGCAACTGACTAACCTTAGCTAACACAATTATGCTTTAAAGGATTCCCTTTCCGAAGGATTACATTAGAGGAGAATAGCAGAATTAATAGGTGTGCAGTAAGCCGGGAGAATCTGCTTTAAATCTGAATGTTTGAACATTTTGGCTATTAGACTGTGGCTATTTTGTATATGTATCTCAGTTAGCATAGGGGCGGCTGCATTGTGCTGTACCTGTGGTGGATAATTCCTCACCATGTGGGTGGCAGTTTGTCAACATGGTCAAAAGGTCGGCAGGTGAAAGGTGAACTATGTCTAAGGTCGACAGGTACAAAAGCTTAACACGAGAATGGTCGACATGTGTTTTTTTGTTTGTGAGGCACTCTTTGTAGTGCCTCACATAAAGGGTTTTATTATTATTATTATTATTTTTTAATTAATATTTTTAATATTAATAATATTAATGAGTATTATTAATATTATTATTTATTATTTATTAACAGTTTCTTATATAGCGCATACATATTCCGCAGCGCTGTACAATTTTTTTTTACATTGACATCAGTCCCTGCCCCAGTGGAGCTTACAATCTATATTCCCTACCACATGTACACGCACACACAGGGGTTACATTTTGTTGAGAGCCAATTAAACTACTGTACCTGTATATTTTTGGATTGTGGGAATAATTATTAGTAAATATAGTAATAAAAATATGAATATTACCTTTCATAATAGGCAATTACTAAACTGTTTACAATGTATTTGTGTATCAATTGACATTGAGGGGGGTATGCAATCTGGGATCACGGCTGTCGATCCCCGCCGACAGCCGTGATCCTGGCCCGTTTGCGGTCAGATCGACCGCATAACGACAGACGGAATTCAATGTCCCACCTGCCGATTAGTGCAAAGGGGGCGTGGCCACGTAAATGGCCGTGGATTGTCGATCTGCGGCCCAGATAACGACAATCCATGGCCGTTATCGGCAGAACGGGCCCGTCAGCTTCTGAAGTCGGACCCGTTCTGCCGTGATCCCGCATCAATGCTGTTGTTAATGACAGCATTGAATAGGGAGCCGCCGCTATTCCCCATATCGGAAACAGTGGCGGCACATTGCATACCCAGCTCAAACTAAATAAGAGAAAAAACAAACAAATATATTTTTTAAATAATATTTAATTGGTCCAATATTTAAAGACCTGCCAAATAATGGAGATCATTAGTCAGAATTGGACTGGATGACAGTTGTTCATAATTTTAGCACAGCCCCGCTTCCTAATGCAGATATGTAGGTAAAAGGCTAGAGACTTATTTTCACCATTGTGTTTACTTAAGAGGCAACTGATAGTGAATATTTTTGGAAGTGGAGTGCTCTTGTATGCACTTTCCAGAGAGGCTTCATTCCCTGTACCAATATGGCCACGGAGGTTACTACTGTGCATGCAGAGCGCCATTATGTTCACTGTGCTAGAGCACCACAATATGCGTACACTTATCTCAAGTGAGACCTGCAATTTACCTACTCGTACGGTGTCCTGTCTTGCACCTCTACCCACAACCTTGATATAAAATTCCAGTTATGGAGCGGTATGACACTTTGCTCCGCTCAAGCTCCTCTCCTTCCAACCAGTGTGTATTGGAGTTAGTGTGGCTGTACCCTCCACTTGTCTAATACACCACATACAGTAGTTATGCAACTGGGCTGATTTCATTTTTTAGGTATCCACTAGTGTGTACATTTACTCATAAGCTTCTCTATGAGGTTGCGTTGATCTGAAAGCATTTGTATGTTTATATACTGTGGGTGACATATAATAGGATGAGATTTTTAGACTTTTGCGATTTTTGGTAAAAAAAGGGAACTGGACACAATTCCTCCTCTGACTCTGTTAATCCCTCCAGAGGCTATAGGCACCTACAGTACTAAGGCTTCACCTATAATAGTCACGTTTGTGGGGCCAAATTAGGTCCGGCCCCAGTCTGGTGCCACCAGGTCTTACAGGGAACAAGGTGCCTAATACCTCTAAAGTGGACAAGATGAGGACTAACTAAAAACCCAGTACAAGTGGAAAACAAAACATAAAGTGGCACAGCTGTCCCTAACGACTAATGGTTCCCCCAGCAGTCCAACATACACACTAATAACAGAAAGGGCCCTTACCGACCCAAAGACCTCATCTAATTAGAGGCACCATGTACCCATTAGTGGTGGGGACAAATGCAACAATGCATGAATATGTTATTTAAAGAATATATAAACCTGTGCGGTGCTTACCAATTCAACCATATATGAAGATGTTAATGCAGGGATAAATGCACCTGAGAGCACTTCCAAATGCATGAAGGTGCTAGTAAAAACTCCACACAGATATACTGAGAAGTACCAGGGGAATGAATGCACTTATCTGAATCTTGACAAACAAGGCTGAACCAGGCAGGGTACTCAGGGTTTTCACAGGACCCAAGAACTCCAGGAGCTAACTGACAGGGTACAAGACACTGGAACCATAGGCGAATCTAGAATTATGGTAATGGGTGGTCCCAGATCTAGATATAAAAGTAGGGGGTCCTTTGCGCGGCGCAGCCGCGCGTCAAAAAGAGGGCGTGGCCTCACGTGAAGGAGGCGTGGCATCACAAAAGGGGTGTGGTATTACACTTTAGACCATACACAGTAATGCCCATTACACATTTTAGCAAACTCCGTAATACCCATTACACATAAAGCCACACCGTAATGCCAATTACACATAAGGCCACACACCATAATGCCCATTACACATTGTGCCACACATCATAATGCCCATTACATATTTGCCACATAAGTGCAGCTTACCTACGTGCTCATTGCTAGGGGGTTCTTGCTTGATGGCACCATAGTACCGATTACACATGATGCCGCACACCATAGTAACCATTACACATGATGCCAAACACCATAGTACCCATTACACATGATGCTGCACACGTAATGTCCCTTACACATGATGCTGCTCACATAATGTCCCTTACACATGATGCTGCACACATAATGCCCCTTGTACATGATGCTGCTCACATAATGCCCCTTACACATGATGCTGCACACCGTAATGCCCCTTACATATTAAGCCACACATTATGCATAATGCCCCCACATACTGCCACTTGTAGCGTCCCTTAAGCAATGCCCCCTCAAAGTGCCACTTACTGTAAATTTTTAGCCTTCGCAGCTGCTGCAGGGAGAGATGGAGAGCGGTGCAGCTGCTTCTATGGGGAGAGGAGCAGAGCGCAGCACAGAGCACGCTCCCACTCCCCTCCTGGTGTCCCCTCTAGCCGAGTGGACATTTGAAATATTGTGCGCGCTATTGTTGTGCGTGACGTCGGGGGAGCACGCCGGGTGCCGGCACCACATGATTAAAGGGGGGCGGGCTGAGGTGAAAGTGGGGAGAAGAATTGGAGCAGAAGCTGCAGGGGTGACAGTCATTGACAGCTGGGCAGGGGGCTGCCCGGCTGTATTCAGAGCACTGCAGGTCACGGCTATTTGAAATAATACCCCTTTCACAAAAGAAAATGCAGGGATTTACCCGGGAATATGGTCCCAGGATCATGCAGGGACATTCCCAGGCTGAACCCTTATACACCAACCTGCATTTTCTGGTGTGAGGGGGAGAGACAACCACTCCCTACCCCCCTTTAACCAACCAGCTATATATTTGGAACCAACTGACCCATTTACATGACACCAGTATCATATTGAAGAACTTTTGAGTTGGTCCCGTGAAACTGTGCTGTTTGGTTCCAGAGAAATCTGCCCTTTAAAGAACATAAACAGTCATGAAATTACATTTAAGAAATAAACAAAAAATGGTTTAACTTCAATATCCCTGGAACCAATTAACCCATATGGATCCAGCCTGGTATCAGATTGAAGGCCCAGCGATTTGGGTTTGACTGAGATCAACCTCAAGCTTCAGTGATGCCGAAGGAGGAACTGGCAGCCGTTGAACTGGGTGGGGGTCGGAATTAGCGGGTCCCATGTTATCCTATAGGGAAAACGTTCCAGCTTTGCCTGGCAGTATCTCCGGTTCCCAGGGGGCTAGAGACACGGGGCTGGGCTCGTTGGAAAGCCCCAGCCCTCAGCTATAAAATGGGCTAATGGGTGGTCCTGTGCACCCCCGGACCATCCCCTAGATTCGCCTATGACTGGAACAACAGGAGCAAACAAACCAGGGACACAGGGGCTAGCTAAATAGCTTACAATCTGCTATCACCGGCATCTGGGTGAAAGGCAGCATGGGAGATAAAGGGACCATTCCCAATCAGAATAGCTAAGGCTGACAAGCCCCCTTAATGAGGAGACTTACTACAGGTGAGCAGCCTGACACACAAGGCCCAGAGCTAATTGTCTAATTATACAGCAGCAGCACTGCACATTGAGGAGACAGGAGTCAGGCTGCAGCTACACAATGCCAAAACCATATACCAAAAAACATGGACAGACAGAAATATGTAACAGGAATGAGCCACTGTTGGCTTATGACAGTTTTGTCCTAATCGGTAATATAATTGGAGCTGAATTGCGGTTTAATTTGCACATTTTGCCAGTGAAATCAAACATTTTGGCCTGTTGGAAAATTTGCACACTTCAATTGGAATCCAGATGTTTTCCCATTATTGGGAAAAAATATTACCAAAAATCGCAAACATAATATAACAGATTCAGACTGACGCAGTTACAGATTACATTTGCAAGTTTGGCAAAATATTAGCGATTTCTAAATATGTGATAAGGTGCGATTTTGGAACCTTACCAAAATCACATATTACATGTCACCCTGTGTATCTAATACTGTGGACCGTAGATTTTTTCATTTACATTTGTATTACATCTGTACAGAAAATAGCACAAATTTGTTATTTCATTGAGAAAATAAAATAAAGTTAAGTATATGGATTTGTCAACCAAAAAAAGGCAAAACCTACAGGGATGCAGTTTCCCTCTTCCTATCGGAGGAGTTTGCTGACCGCAGCGCTTGTCACTAAAGGCAGAAACATGTGCTGTTATTGCACCAACATGCAGGAATTCATTTCTTTTCTAGAGCAAGGCATTTAATCGAGATGCAAAAAGGTTGAAATTGGCCTTTATACATCCTGGGAGTTGGCAGAGATTGGTCGACAGCGTAGATTTTAAAAAGGATTCCATATTTCCTTACAGGTACCCTTAACCCTTTGAGTGCCAAGTGAATTTGTCAAAATTGGTGTGAAAATTGCCAAGAAAACATTTTTAATTATCATAATGACCTGTAATGTTACCTTACATAAGAAATATAATCTTTTTTTTTTTTTGCACAACATTTTTTGTTTTCATTAATATAACAAATGTGGCATTTTTAGTGGATATTTTGAAAATGTCTTACAGAGATGTTGGCACTCAAAGTTTTAATATGAAAATTGTATTTCTATTCACATTTTTTATGTGTTATTACACAATCCACTGTATAATAATACACTGCTGTTGTATGGTCATTTATGTGACTCAGTTAATATACATTTGAGTCTGGAACAAAAAGCATTTTAAAATAAACTGAAACTGAAGGGCGCTGATAACATTACAGCACTGTATGTAGGACAATCAGATCCACAATGCTGCAATAGTGCAGAAGGCACAGAGTGCTTTCCAGAGACCAGTTCCAAACACGTAAGTAGGAGTGAGGCGGATAAATAGGTTCATTTGTACAAAATGAAATGGGCCATGCAAACACTTATATCCAAACTTGTAACTAAGACCCAGTATGTCAGGATCTGATCCAAGAGACAGCTGTGTCAGGAAGCAGCTTCTCATTACGTTGTCTGGGACGCTGGACAGCTCCTTCCGTAGTTGCACTCTATTGTATTTCAGGCTTCCCCAATGCCTGAGTCATTGTGGAATTCTGCATCCTACTGTACGTTTCTCTAGGTCCCGTTATGTCCTTATAAGCACTACACACCATATTTACCTGGTTAATGGGTCTCTACCTTGCTGCTACTGTCAGTTATCCTGTCTGTAATATTTCTCATTCTCTGCAATGTTTGCTTGCTGTGCTGTGCACGGGGCTTGGACTGCTTATTACTGACTACCCTTCTGCCTTACTCCCATTATACTGACTTGTATCCTGGATCCAACCATTATACTGATCTGTATCCTGGATACAACCATTTTACTGACCTGTATCCTGGATACAACCATTATACTGACCTGTATCCTGGATCAAAGGCGTAACTCTGTGAGACAATGGAGTCATCTGCCACCGGGCTCCTGCTCCCAAGGGGGCACCTCACCTCCCCTGCAAGTTTGAATCAGTTAATTGAAAGCTGTCGATATCGCTTCTGTGGCTGTCTTCCCCTCCTATCAGGACCCTAGGTGTCACAGTCTCTTTATTTTAAACATAATATAAATAACATACTGTACATACATACATATACACATGCACACATATAGATACTCAGTTCCAATATATTATATTAATAATAATTTGTATTTATTTATTTTAATTAAAAATGATAATTCCATTTTAGCGCAGGGTCTAGTGTTTTCTTTAGTAAAAGAGCAAGCTGAGGTAGCAAAGTGATGGAAATTAATTTATAGATTTTTATTACCTTGTTTCAAATGTATAAATGATGATATTTATTTATCTATGTATTACCAGTTATTTATATTGCACACACATATTCTGCAGCAGCGCTGTACAGACAATATTTGACCATTCACAGTCCCTGCCCCAGTGGAGCTTACAATCTACATATTTCCTAACTGAGGCGTAACTCCGGGAGGCAATAGAGTTATCTGCCGCCGGGCTCTTACTCCCAAGGGGGCACCTCTTCTCCCTGCGAGTTTGAATCCAGATAATTGAAAGCTGTTGATATCTCTTCTGAGGCTGACTCCCCCTCCTAGCAGAACAATAGACGTCACACTATCTTTAATCTAACCAGAAAAATCTACCAAGATTTGTAAAAATATTAAATTTATATAAGCTTGTGTGTGTGTACTGTGACAAGGATCACAAACATGGGGACTCAGATGAAGACTTTGGGGTGACATTTTATAGGATGCAAATTTTTTTTTTTCCCCTGCAAAAAACATCCCGAAATCGCCAGCTTAATGAGCCGCAAATTCGCACATTCTGAAGTGGCGATTTTTCAATTCGCATCCAGATGTTTTCTCATTAAAAAGTATACACATCACAAATTTTAGTTTTACCACACAAACAGACCAGGTTGTGATGGGGGCGATTTTGACAGAACCTTGCACAGATCGGTGCTGTCCCCAAAAATTTATTAAATAAAATAGATAAAAAAACGGCGTTGGGGCGCCCCTCCTGAACATAACCAGCCCTGGGTTTAAAGAGCCAGCTCTGGTTTCATAAAATCAGGGGGCAAACCGAATAGGGGTCACCTAGATTTTATAAAGCCAGCACCAGGCTCAAGGGCCGGACCTGATACCCAAAATACAGGGGACAAAACAAGTAGGGGTCCCCCGTATTTCAAGAACCAGCACTGGGCCCAACCAGCCACCAAGGTAAGGCCACAGCCAGGGGGAGACTTTTTATACAAGTCCCCCATCCCCCCGGCTAAAGCAGTAACCCCCTGACCAGTCAGGGAAGTTGTGTTTACATCTGTGGCTCCGCCCACAGACTGGAAGTTAGGCCCGCCGACCAGCCAATCATGTTCAGCCATCAGAATTTCTCCTAACATATTTGGTTTGTGGGCGGGCTTAACTCCCATCTGTGGGCGGAGCCACAGTCCTAAACACAACTCCGTCTTGTGTCTAGAGCGTTCCAGGGGTCCAGGCAGTGGCGTAACTATAGCGCCGCAGCCCTCACAATGGTGGGGAGGCGCTAACTAAGTGTTGGCGCCGGGGGTATGCAGGCACTATTGTTCTTACCCTAAGCTCCACCCCCTTGTGGGTGCAGCATCGCAGAGCTAGCATTGGGTTGAACTTATGCCACTGTTCCATACCACATGTACATGCGCACACACATTCTTTCTTGGGTTAATTTTGTTGTGAGCCGATTAACCCACCAGTAAATTTTTGGATTGTGGGAGTAAACCTGAGTACCCAGTGGAAACACACGCAAGTACGGGGAGAATATACAAACTCCACACAGTTAGGGCCATGGTGGGAATCGAACCCATGACATCAGTGCTGTGAGGCAGTAATGCTAAGTGTTACACCATAAATGCTACCCATGCACAATATCACTTTTCATGGTGGTTTATATACAGTATTGGCAAAATTGTCTAGATTGGAATCAAGGAACACAGCTGCACCCATTGCAAATGCTCGAGAGATTGTATACCAGCAATGTCTTCAGAAATATAGAGCTGGCTTTTTCACTATTCTGCACTATTTGCACTGTATATTTATAGAGGCGAAGGGGTATACAGTATGTACACCACTCCCACTGTATTCATATGCCTATGTTCGGACAAGAAGTGGCTACTTGTGTTACCAACTCAACTCAACAGAATCCCTAAATGTACCATTATAATAAGATGCTATATCTGATGGGGGTGTATATTAGATATTATGGATTGCATATGTTTATGTACTAAGCCATACACCAGTCAGCATTATTGTAGTAAATATTTGTAACCTAAAGTGCTAATATACACTTATATATAAACTCCTGGCTAATAAATGCACATAATGTGCACTTGTTGGAAAAAAAAAGATGGCGGCGCGTGCATACGCTGCGGCTGTACATATTACCTTTGCTGGTAATGTCCGCGGACTGCTCCTGATGTGTCTGTTTGTGTGTGCGGCCGGCGCCCATTGTGCAGGCAGCAGTGATCACAGAATTTCATACTCGCGGGGAGCGCTGCTGAGCCTCTGGCCGCCTGGAGGCCCCGGGACTAGAGGAGGGCTGGCCGAGGCATTGCCGGAGACGCCGGCGTATGTGACGGAGACGCCGTCCGCAGCCGACCTGTGCATACAGCGGTCGGCTGTGTCTTCTGGTCCTTCATGGGAGCCTGCAGGAGTGAGCCCCTTGCTTGGAAGTGCCGGCGCATGGCGGGGTGCGAGTCTGTCCGGCAAGCCTGGAGACAGGCCTGGAGAGGGTCCTGTAGGGGTCCTTGCGGGGACCCGGCTGCCCACTGGTGCTGCCTGTATGGATATGGAAGCCGATCATCATGCTTCCCCAGGTGCTGCTGGTGCAGTGAGAGCTGCGGGCAACTCAGACTCAAGCCTGCATATGGAGTCCACTGCCTGTCCTAATTCTGCTGATGCTGCTGCCGATACTACTGGGACTGTGCCTGACCCTGTGAGTGTTACTGCTGTTATGGAGGTACAACAGCATGGATGGAATGGAGGTGGGGGGCAGCAATATAGAAATGGTCATTATTGTGATCACAGGTTCTTCTGGTGTAGACATGGTTGGAACAGACACCGTAGGAGGGAAAGAAAGCAAAAGAGGGGTAAGAGGGCTGGCATTAAAATCAGGCTGAGCCTTTGCTCTATAAATCCCCCTTTGCCCAGCTTATTTTTAGCAAATGTTCAGTCTCTGGCCGGCAAATTGGATGACATACAGGCTGAACTGGCACATAAACTGCACCTGAGACTATGTTCCATCTTTATCTTCACTGAGACTTGGCTAAATGAGCTTGTGCCTGACTCTGCTGTGTGTCTTGGGGACAGAACCCTATTCAGAGCAGACAGAACTTCTGCCACAGGGAAAAGCAGAGGGGGGGGGGGGGTCTGCATTTATGTCCAACGTCTGTGGTGTGTAGATTCCACTCTTCTTACATCCCACTGTTCAGCTGAAATCGAATTTTTGATAATCAAGTGTAGGCCGTTCTATCTGCCTAGAGAAATTTCAGTAGTAATTGCCATAGCCGTGTACATTCCACCACAAGCCAATGAGGAGAGGGCTTTAGCAATCCTTTATGATGAAATAATGAATCTGGAAACCTCATATGTGGATGCAGCCTTCATTGTAGCGGGTGATTTTAATCAAGTAGACTTAAAGAAGGTCATGACTAAATTTTCTAAAAATGTCTTTTTTCCTACCCGGGGAAAGAACATCCTCGATCAGGTGTATACTAACTTTAAATCAGCCTATGAAACGGTCGTCTGTCCCCATATCGGTAGATCAGACCATATGTCTGTGTTTTCAATACCAACCTACAAACACCTGGTAAAACGTATTAAACCTACAAATAAGTCTGTTACCATTTGGCGGGAGGGGGCTATGGTCAGATTACAGGACAGCTTAGAATTCACGGACTGGGACATGTTGATTGAGGAAAGTAAGGTAGATGGTGAAGTTGACGTTAATCACCTAGCATCACTGGTTTTAGGCTACTTAAATTGTATTGAAAGTGTCACAGTGAAAAAGAATATTAGAATATTCTCCAATGAGAAACCCTGGGTTAACGGTAAGGTTCACTCTCTATTAAAGGCCCGGAACAGGGCTTTTAAATCTGGAGATCTGTCATTGTACAAATCCGCAAAAACTGAATTACGACAGGGAATTAGGCAAGCAAAGATTGACTACACTGTAAAAATAGAGGCTCAGAGTAGCCAAATCAAAAATCCTAGATGTATGTGGCAGTTGATCCAAGAAATCACTGGTTACAAAGAGAGGAAAGTAGAGATGGGGGGTGATAACAGTCTGTTAGTTAGCGACTTAAACTCCTTTTACTCTAGATTCGACAAAAATAACAATGTACCCATTGTGCCCAGAAACATTCGGGAGGGTGAATCCCCCATTATGTTTGATGTTAGTACAGTGGTTCACTGCTTGCGTCAGACAGACCCGAAAAAATCAGCTGGTCCTGATGGGATCTGTGGTAGTGTTCTGGCAAACTGTGCAGTCCAATTGGGTGGGATTTTAACTTTTTTATTTAACCAATCCCTCTTGGACTGTATAGTCCCAAAATGCCTAAAAACCTCGACCATCATCCCAGTTCCCAAAAAGAAAGGCCTCCCCAAATGTTTGAATGACTACCGCCCTATTGCGTTAACGTCATTAGTAACCAAATGTATTGAGAAACTGCTCGTAAGACAGATTCAGTCATTCTTGCCGGTAGAATTTGATCCCTTCCAATTTGCATATAGGAAAAACCGTTGTTCTGACGATGCTGTAGCTTCTGTCATGCACTCCACCCTAACGCACTTGGAGCGTAAATCAACCTATGTTAGGATTCTTCTGGTTGACTATAGTTCCGCATTTAACACAGTGATCCCAATGTCACTAGTGTCTAAACTATTTGACTTGGGCTTGAGCGGATCTACTTGCAACTGGATCCTGAATTTCCTAACTAACAGACCCCAGGTGGTCAAAATGGGGAACACCGTATCTGAGGAGACCATAATTCAGACTGGAGTGCTGCAGGGATGTGTCCTCAGTCCCCTACTATACTCGCTGTTTACCCACGACTGCATATCGTCCTCTGACTCTGTCAAGATTGTGAAATTTGCTGACGATATAGCAGTTGTGGGGTTGATTAGTGAGGATGATGAAACCCACTACAGAAATGAAATAGCGAGACTAGTAGCCTGGAGTGAGGGAAACAACTTAGTGTTAAATGAGGGAAAAACTAAAGAATTAGTGATCGATTTCAGGAGAAAGTTAGTGGTGCCGAAGAAACCAGTGTGTATAAACGAGGCAGATGTTGAAATTTTGGAGACAGTTAAGTTTCTGGGACTTCAGGTCTCAGCCAATTTGTCATGGTCTGGCAATGTTCTCACTCAGATAAAGAAATCCCAACAGCGTCTCTTTTTTCTGAGGCGTTTAAAAGCGGCCGGTGTGAGCAAGCCCACCATGACAAACTTCTATAGATGCTCGATAGAAAGTATTCTGACCTTTGGCATCATCGTCTGGTTTGGCAATTGCACGGTTAGGGATCGTTCAAAATTAGAACGTATTGTAAAGGCCGCAGGCAAAATTATAGGAGTGCAACTGCCAACCATACTGGAGCTCTATAATTCTAGAATTTTAAAACGTACCAAAAATATTTTAGCCGATTCCAGTCACCCGTTTTTTAGTTCATTCGAGCAATTACCTTCGCTAAAAAGGTTCAGAACCATGAGGGCACGAACTAGCCGCTTGCACAATAGTTTCCTTCCATCAGCAGTGCGTATGTTGAATGCTTGAAGTGATGTTTGATTTTATGTATCCCTTATGTATTTTTCTCCCCTTTTTTTTTATATGTATAATGCGGATATTGCTTTTACTGTACTGGTATTTATGTACTACACAATTTCGTCTGCAGTGAAGGTTTTCTCCCGCTGCTGATGACAATAAAAGTTGACTTGACTTGACTAAATGGAATATACTGTACATTTATATAGTACAAAATATGTTCAATGATTTAATACACTGTGATGGAAGTTTTTTTTTTTTAAATCATTTGAATATATGAATAATTGAAATCTATTACAGCAAATTATAAATACACCATGGTGATTACATAGAAATCAACAACATTGGGGTAAAAGGAGCTAAATGAACACACATTGGGGCAGATGTATTAAGCCTTAACAAGAGATAAATACAAGGGTGAAAAGGAGAGATAAACATCCAGCCAACCAGCTCCTTACTGACTTTTTTCGAACACAGCCTGTAACATGGCAGTTAGCAGGTGATTGGCTGGGCGTTTATCTCTCCTTATCACCCTTGGATTTATCTCTTGTTAAAGCTTAATACATCTGCCCCATTGTATTAAAATGTCCTCCCGAGTGGCGTCCACGTCTTTTAAGATTACACAGTGCAGTAAAGTGCAGTGCGCATGGCACAAATGGGAGCAAAGCTTGGAGGGTAGGGGCATGGCCATGCGGGCAAACCCCCCATTTTTATTACTGCTGCGTGTCTCCTACACAGTGATGGGACCTTGTGCATGTAATGTTACAGAGCCACTTAGGGGAGTCAGCTTTTTGGTGAAACCTCCCGAACCTACCTTTCCCTGCACATCAACAAGCGATACCAATCGATCATGAGGGGTCCGTGGACGAGGCTCCTTGCTCAAGTTGAAGGGCCCCCTACACTGTTCTCAGTAAGTCAGAATTGACAGGTACATTAAAATAGACTTTTAAAAAACATTTGAACTTTACGGACTTCATTTTTATGCTTGAAAGAGAATTAAACATTTAAGGCTGAACTGGTCTAATCACAAGATCAATTAAAGGGGCACCATCTTACAATTGTTTTCCATGTTTTGTCCATCCCCCATCCAACAGGAAATCTTGTAAGTAAGGCAGCCCCCCACAGCAAATATTCATACAATTGGGAGCTCCCACCTGTCATTTTTCAAACCCAGCCTGTGACATGGCAGGTGAAGCTGATTGGCTGGCAATTTATCACTCTCCATTTTATCACATTTAAAGCTTAGTACATCTGGTCTAGTATGTACCGATGATTGCTTGTTCATGACATCGTCCGATGTTCAGATTGTCAAATTCATTGATCACATGGGTAATAGCATACAGTCAACCGTGAGTACTGATTGTATTGTGCCAACATACAATATATCATGCAGTGTGTACGGCGGCACAGTATATATTGGTATATCGCATCTGCCTCTCACTGGGACGCACTATTGTTTAGCTTCTAGCTGGAGCATTGGGGAAAGTTCCAAGTAGCCACATTTTCAATTCTATATTAAGTCCATTTTAACACGTTGGAGGTATTGTTGAGCAGGAGAACCCATTACAACCAACAATCAAGAGATTATTGTTTCTCCTGCTTACACCGCTGCAGGCTTATGGCCCAGGCTGGGAGAACAAGTTAAGGTGCCCCGTAAATCAGGGCCTACTGTAACTAGAGTCATGTGACGCTATGCAAAATTTACATAGGTATGAGCATTGTAGCTCTAATAACCCCCCCCACACATCTCAGATGCCTGGTATATAAAGGTGAGTACTGTATATTGCACTATTTACAAGTCTATAGAGTATTGCAGAGGCAGATCTCTGAGAGGCAATGGAGTCAACTGCCGCCGGACTCCTGCTACCAAGGGGGCACCTCTCCTCCCCTACAAGTTTGAATCAATATTTCTTCTGTGGCTGAATCCCCCTCCTAGCAGGACCATATATGTCACAGTCTTAAATATAATATACATAACATTCATATATACACACATGCATACATATATTTATACAAGGTGCTTTGTGTGTGTGTGTGTGGGGGGGAACCAGTATTTATCTTGCCTCCGGGCAACTGGGATGAACTTACACCACTGGAGCATTGTACATAATAGAGGTAACAAATTGATCCTGGGATCAGAAGCTGATGAAAGTGCTGTAATAATGCAATGTAGTGTGCATGGTACAAAGCCCAATATGCAATGGTTAAATTAAGATCTATATCAATAGTCACATCACACTCTGTGTTAAGTCAAGTGCTACAGCTATCTGATAAGGTATTCTCTCCTATACACATAGGCAAGGCATAGAGTAAAGCTAATGAGCTGTAGAAATATACAGAAGTTTTGTTCTAGAATATGCATATGTACAATGACATGACCTGTACGTTAATCAGCTTTTGCTTTGGAAGGGGCAGTAATCTACAGGGGCATCGTGATTAGAAAAATGTATTAAATACTATTTTATCTTCTACTCAGCTCATCGCCTCTATGGGTGGAATTCAAATGTTTTGCGCTTCAGTGGGCACTAACAGACAAATTCAAGTGTGTATTTTTCGTCATGCCTTGAATAAAATTTTGTTGGATCATTAAATTTGGAGTGCCCGTTCTTCAACTTCTCTTTGTACAAGAGGGTGAGTGTGAGTATTGGTTTTCTATGGACTGTGCACTGCAAACAAATGCCCATTATTGCATTATTTACCACATGCTTTAACTGAGTGCTGTCTTCAGCGACCATATATATATATCTATATATATATATAGTTGTCAGTTGTCCTGAGGAAGGGGCGTCAGCTCCGAAACTGTAGACAATGAATACTGAAGTTTTTTGCACTGTTATGATTTAATACAGTTATTCACCGTTTTTTTGAGTGCCGCCTCCTGTTTTCATTTACTTGGAAATCGCAGCTATATATATATATATATATATATATATATATATATATATATATATATATATATATACATATATATATATATATATATATATATATATATATATATATGAGAAGACGAAGGGTATAGAGGTGCGCTAGCCAGAATTTCACCAGAGAAAAGTATACAGTGGTAAAAAATAAAAAATATTTATTTCAATATTTGATACAACATTTGGCCAACATTGCCAGAAATAACCCTACGCGTTTCGTCCCATAGGGACTTCTTCAGGGGTAACCAAGGATCTGGAAGGTGAAAAAATGCCGTATATGAGTTTACTTATTATAACCAATCTCATAAATAAATAGTGTGTTAGAAGGGAACTTGGGTAAGTGAAAAGATTTATGAATCCCACCTAGACCAGAATTTTTTGGCTGTTGCAGGCTACATATATGAACCCTTAAAAACCGGGACATTAACCCTGATGACTTCACTTGAATGAAGTCTGTTGAGTGCTGCTTTCCCTTTGGGGAGTTCTCTGTATTGATATATATATATATATATATATATATATATATATATATATATATATATAAAACAAGAAGCCAGCACATTACCTTTATGTGGCCTGGGCACTCCAAGAATGCCTTCTTAAGTGTGCAGTTTGCTTTGGCTACATATTTATATATATATATATATATATATATATATATATATATATATATATATATTTATTTTTTTTGGGGGGGGGGAGAAAGACTAGTGGATTAGTTACGGAAGGGCGCGTGACCGCCCAAGATGCTCGCGTGCCCCAATCTATCAGAGCCCTCTGGCTCCCTGCAGCTCCCCTGACACCCCCCAAGCGTCGTGCCCATCTCCCTGAAGCGGAGACAGGCAGGTAAGCCACAAGCCACTCCCTGCCGCCATGCTGATAGGGAAGCGCAAGTGTCATACACGCTCGTGCGTCCCCGTCAGACGGAGCTCCTGTCTACCAGCCTTAGCCAGCTCAGTACATCTGGCTACCCTGCAGGCGCTTCATATATATGTAGGAATGGCGAGTGTGTTGGTACTTCTGTATCTATCTATCTATCTATCTATCTATATGTATATATATATGTATATTATACAGTATTGGTCTATATGTAGTAGTTATTTTGAACTTCTAGACTGTACAGTACAGAATAATACAGAACTCTTTTTGTTCCATCTATGACTCATTTATCACGTTGTTACATTATTACAGTCTTATCCCTTTCATTTTAATTGACTTCACCTACAGTGATGGAATTAGATTGTAGATGATACAT
The DNA here is from genome assembly GCF_055691185.1 of Crinia signifera. Classification (NCBI taxonomy): domain Eukaryota; kingdom Metazoa; phylum Chordata; class Amphibia; order Anura; family Myobatrachidae; genus Crinia; species Crinia signifera. The sequence continues at coordinate 40,132,399 of NC_139221.1, read as the reverse complement.
AAACCGTGCATTCAAGGGGTGATGCATCTCTTCCTCGCGGCTTCTGTTTTATTCTGTATCCATCTCCAAAAAACCATCATCATATTAACATAGATGACAATCTGGCAAGGAGGCTCTGATCAAAGATCAATTTCACACTCACTGTTCGCATTTTCTAATTACACCATCTGTGTCAGACTCCTTTGTGGCAGCTTTCTCCAATCTGTCAAATGCTGCATGCCTATGGGAATGCAGAGGAGTCGGGCAAATTGCCTCAGTCTTCGCCACAAGCCGATCCATCACCCCAATCGAAAGTGAGTGGATGTATTGATCTAATTGGACCCAGAATTAAGAGTCTGTGCTGTATATAATGAATAGTTTGGAGTGATAAGAAATAATGGAAATTTATATATATATATATATATATATATATATATATATATACACATACAGAATCCCATCTACTTTATCTGACTGAGAGGCAGCCTCATGCCCAGAGTTGCACTGCGCAATGGAACGGCGAAACAAGAAACTTTAAATAGAATAATGTATGAAGGGGGAGTTGTTTTTTTTTTTTTCGCTTGTCTCTGATTCCTTCCTCCATAACATTAACTATGAATGATTGTGGACAGACTGTGGAGAAGAAATCATGCATGCTACCACAGCTTATAAAATGTAAATTAGACAGCAGCTCAAGAATCCATGAAAATAATCCCGGTTAAGGTGTACATCTGCCTATTCAGAACGGCTGCTGGACTATTGCAGAAACATTCGAGCTGTACGGTGCGAATTGTGCACCCATCATTTCATAATAAAGTCATCTGAGGCATAAACCCTTCTGCAGATAAAGGCTGCACGGCCACATGATAGAAAGCAAATGATGAAGTAACAACCACTTCTGCTTACAAAACAAGTCACTTATCATATATATGTATATTTATATATATATATATATATATATATATTTGTGATACACAATACAATATGCAAAATTAAACATGTGTTCCCTGAGAGGGTTACCTACAGTATATAGAAAAAGAAACGCAATGTTTTGGAAAAATAGACCAAACAAGGGAAGAGTTGTCACCAGTGGCAGCTGCTGTCCCTGGGCTGCAGCCCCGAGAAAAGACTGCAGGGGGAGCCGGTGAGTGAATATCAACATACATGTAAAGTTGTATGCAAGGTACAGTATGTGCTAGCTGCCTTACCTGGGAATCAGCAGCACAGGACACAGTACACAGGCTTACAGTGTTCAGCCTGTCTATCATCAATAGGGTGCCGGATGACTCAACGACAGTCAGGATTTCAACGGTCATTGCTCCGACATCGGAATCCCGACTGTCAGGAGTTTAGCATTTGGAATCCCAACTTACATGGACTATTTTCCCTTGTCCACAACCCCCGTAGAGGGAGAATAGGCTAGGTGGCGAGTGCAGCGAGCCTGCAAGGGGCATGAATACGTTTGCCTCCCTGTCGAGCTCCTGGCAGTTGGGATTCTGATATTGGAGAAACGACCATCAGAATCCGGACTGTCGGTAAGTTATACCGTACCCCGTCAATAACCTTGCCGCAGAATCCTGTCAAACTAGCCAATGGGAGTCGGGGACAGGCTTTATGATGATAGACAGGCTGAGCGCTATAAGCCTGTGCTGCAGTGGTGACTTCTGATCTCCAGGTAAGGCAGTCAACACATATCTTACATACAACTTTACATGTACATTGATATGTGTCGGCTAACTCATCTTCTCCCCAGTGTCAAGCTCTTAGCTAGTTCCGCCTCCTCAGTGCATTTTATGCCAGACATTGAGCGAGAAGGGTCAGCCTGCTGAGAACTTGCCCCTGGGGAGGAGATGAGGCACTTGGGTGCCTATGAAGGGGTGCTGGGTGACTCACCAACAGTCGGATTCCAATGGTCATTTCTCTGACATAGGAATCCTGACTCTCAAAAGTAGTACAATCAGAATCCCGACTTGGGCTATTTTCCCTCGTGGGGGTCCATGACCCCCATGGAGGGAGAATAGAATAGGTGGCAGAGAAATGACCATCAAAATCCCGACTGTCAGAGAGTTATACCATACCCCTCCGGAGAGGGTGTGTGTGTTACATGTTGGTGATCCCCACTGAAAACTCAATTTATACGGTAATGGTACTCTCTCGTACCATTACCGTATAAACTGAGTTTTCCGGGGGAATGGGACAGAGACTGTGCCCAATAGATAACTCTTATAAAACATAATTTTGAGATGCAAGTAAATATACTGCAAGTGTAATGGATGCATGTATTTGGCATAGTCTGCAAGATAAACAAGATGATAATGGGTTGAGAGTGGCTGATGTTGTTGTGTCCTTAATGGATTCATAGGCGTTGCCATTTAATGAGTAATTGGTAAAAAAAAAAAAATAATAATTATACTTTCCATATTTAAACAGCATGGTGAGAAATGTAATAAATTATGTAATAATTATACACACTGTAACTGGAAGCAAGCTGTGAAACCACTTGACCACAAGCACGTTGGTCTGTGGATCTTAATTATGAACATTGATAAGTCTGAGGGGACAGTTTTGTTTGCTAATACGAAACCACCTGTAATCAGGAGAGGATGGGAAAATAGGATGATGGGTAAGGAAGGATGATATAGAAGAAAATATATAGAAAGAAGGAAGATATGGATGAGAGGATAGGAGGAAGCAGAAGAGAGGTAGGAGGATATAAAATAGAGTCAAGACTGAGAAGAGAGGAGAATATGGATGATAGAAAGGGCAAAGGAGGAGGATATAAAAAAGATGAAGGTGAAGTGAAAAGTATTTGAAAGAGGTCAGGTGGATAGGTGTGGAGGATGGAGAAGCGAGGAAGGGAAAGTGAGGTGGATAGGTGTGGAGGATGGAGAAGAGAAGAAGGGAAAGTGAGGTGGATAGGTGTGGAGGATGGAGAAGAGAGAAATGGAAAGTAAAGTGGTTATGGGTGTGGAGGATGGAGAAGAGAGGAAGGGAAAGTGAGGTGGATAGGTGTGGAGGATGGAGAAGAGAGGAAGGGAAAGTGCAGTGGATAGGTGTGGAGGATGGAGAAGAGAGGAAGGGAAAGTGCAGTGGATAGATGTGGAGGATGGAGAAGAGAGGAAGGGAAAGTAAAGTGGTTATGGGTGTGGAGGATGGAGAAGAGAGGAAGGGAAAGTGAGGTGGATAGGTGTTGAGGATGGAAGATAGAGTAACCTAAAGTGAAGTGGATAGGTGAGGAAAAAGTAGAATAAAGAAAAGGTGAAGAGGATAGGGAAGAGAGGATGGGATGGTGAGTTGGATGGAGAAAAGAGAAAGATAGGGATGTGAGAAGTATAGGAACGAGAGAAAGTGGAAATGAGAAGGGTAAGAAGTGAGAATTTGAAGAGGAGAAGGGAAATGTGAATAATGTGACTGAGAGTCAGAGAAGGGAGAAGGATGGGTCGATGAGGAGGATTTACTTGAAAGGAAAAAGGGGAAGGGGAGGGTGGATCAGTGCACAGGTTGTAACAATGGTTTGCGAATTGGATGATTGAATCCATTAGTCCACAATAAATTGGCGGTATGGAAGACCAGAGGATCTTCACAAAATCAGTAACGTGAAGGTGCACCCTAGAGAGTAAATGTAGGTAGAAAGAAAAGGAGGAACGACGATGAGGAGGATGTTGGAAAGGAATCAGAGAAATAAGTGGATAGGTGAGGAGGATGGGGAAGAAGGGAAAGATAGATGGAGGGAATGGAGAAGTGAGAATAATAATGATATGATAATGATATGAGCGGATGAGAAAAAGAAGTTGGGCAAGTGAGGAGGATGGGAATAGAGTATTAAGAAATTAGCTGGATCTGTGTTCTAGACAGGGTAACAGAGGAAATTAAAACACTACTCACCAGCTCTTCTCCAGTACCAAAATAACCCTCAACATTACAGATGTAGACGTAGAAAAATATGTCTAAAATGTGAACTTTTTATAGCAGTTGATTTGGAAAAGATTACAGCTCATGAAGACTTCTGTGTAAAAATTATATTTTAAAAAGCCCCTGGGGACATCTCTAAAATATTTTTTGGAAAGGAAGAGGATGGTGTTGGCCATCACCAGATTAATTAATCAGATGACTTTCATTTTCTGAAGTGCACTAAAAAAAAGAATGGATTCCTTCAATAAAACATTTCTCCATTGCACCATTTTCCATAAAAGCTTTAAAATTTTGGTAAAGATTTCATAGATGGTCCACAACAAGTCCTTTGTAACAGCATTACCTGATTATAAAACACTGACACAGAATCATATTAAAACTCACAGAAAAGCTGTGCTCATCTCCATACATTGCTTTACTTGCGGAGCTGTAAAATTCGAGAGCACCTCCGTCTGAAGGTAAATCATTTCTTTCCCCTGTACGATCCCTTTACGAACCTGTATGAACGGGATCGGCCGTGAATTGTCTGACAATACAAGTCCGTGCGATGCTTCTCAGCGTGAAAATAAATAAATAAACAATTTAAATAAATGGCATGCGGTCCATATTTAGCTGGTCCTGGTTGCAGATATACAGGGGGGGGGGGGGGGGGGGGGCTGGGAACCTCCCATAGACGCCCATGTTTATTTATTTTTCTATTTTTTACACTTGCACGTTTCTAACGGACCCATGCAGGCTTCAGCCATATACACCGCAAAAACATGGTCTACTTGTCATTCGTATTTTCTGCTGAATTCGTATCCGAATTCAGTAGTACGAATGATTGTAAATTTGCAGATCACATAGAACACTATGGTCATAAACGGACGTGTTCTATCATTGGTGTATTCGGCTTTACCTTGCTTTATATAAATACGGCAAATCAATTGGTACAAATGGGTGCTAACCAATGAGAAGCTGCAGTCATGGACAGACCCATTCGGCAGTCAGGCTAAAGTGTCAATAAAAGTGTTCCCTTTTAGATGGTCATGGGACGTTAATAAGTCAATACACAGAGAGACAAAGGGGGTGTGAGGGCATGTGTTCCTTTTATGTGACACACTTTCCATACTGCTGCACCCTATGGAAGTTATGATGACTGCCGTTATTATATCCATTCTGCTTCTTCTAGTTAATAACATTGTAATATATACATTAAATACTCATTATACTCATTAGCTATATATATATATATAGTGTCCGAAACACTGCCATCTGCTGGCAGAGAGTGAAACTACTTCACTTTCTCGCACATGCACAAACACAGAAGGTAACAGACTAGCTTTCGAAGCTTTTGCTCCGAGCGGGCTTACTAGTGTTAGATATTTGCCTGTAAGGTCTCTTTTTCCACATTTCTAGGCTTTGTAAGGAAAAAGTTGATGTGCCAGAAATATTTGGCAGTAAAAGTGTCTCATGCTTCACCATTTACACAACAAATATACAATCCTCTAACACGGGGTCATGTGAAATTGTGCTGCACATTGCTTAAGTATTACATAGGGCTTATTGTATATAAACAAATACAATTATTGTGATGTACAAAATCCTGTATCTCATTATGTTTTATACTTATGGCAGTTTTCCACTTTCAGATAACGGCTTCATTTGCCTATGGAAATAAGCATGCAGATAAGGGAGGACTGTCCTCAAAGATACATCCGTACAACTGGGCAGTGGGCAAATATTCACAGTGAGATTCATGCTCAGTGCCAGGAATGGCTTGCAATCAACTCTGATCCAGTGACCTCTGTTGGGATTGGCAGCAAATAGGATGTATATAGGTTTTATACTTCTCCTAAGCCTGCCCCCAGACTCCCATTGGCTAGTTTCACAGGAGGGAGCCTTCTACTATGTGTGGAGCTTTATTCTATGTTCTGGGTGCAGCCTCTTACACTCAGTGCAATCGACCCCCTGGGAAATGAAATACTGATTGACAGAATCCAATACCAGGGAACGGGGGGAGGGAGGAGTCAGTCGCACAGGAAAATAAGATTTTAATGTTAATAGGACCCTCAGTATGGTATTATTGATTTCCAATAATAATTTCGGGAGGGTGTGCTACCACTGGACACGGCGGAGAATTCAAACAAGAAAAAGAGAAGAATGTCTTCTATGTGGTGCACCTAATAGGCAAAATTATAGACATAAAATTTAGCCTTTATTTGATTTATTAATTAAAAGACAAAGCGGCGAAATATTGACAAACAGTGAAAACATATAACACAGACAGTGTTTTTAAAAGAGGATAAAGAATCTATCCTCATTCAGTGTGGCCCAATTCCCTTGGAATCCCCTCAGTAAAGTAAACAGGCAAAGAACAATGCGGTATATGTAGTGTTAATGTTTCACTTTATTGCCTGTTGGTAGTTTGAGATGTGTACACTTGGCTTATGTAGCCTACAATCTAAGGCTCTTTTATATTATGCCCTTAACACAGTGTGGTATATTCCCCACTGAGTAAGCGACTATACAGATCTGCCACTATCTGTGTCGCTACCTCTGCCTGGGGAAGAGAAGGCTAGACTGCTGTAGCCCAGGTTGATGGTTAATCAAGGGTTAATAACACCCGTGAGTGTGGTGAATTAGGTGTATATTCTTACAGTCACAATTTAACTGAGGGCTTGTGCCTATACAGTAGGTGGCAACTAGTGAGAACTGCCACTTCTCCTCTAGCTCCACGCTGCTGTCAAAGGCAGAATTAGTCGCGGCTGGATAGTAAAAGGCTAGATGGGTTGTGGCATGTGAATATTTAGTGCCGCTTGTCCCCTATCTGCCTAGGAATATCACACGCTAACTAGACTTGTAATTAGGCTGTGCAGAGTCAGACGAGCGGCGGCGAGTCTCATACAACGCCGTCCGTCTCACCGTCTGCTCTAAAAGTAAGCGCACTGTCAGTGACAGTCAAGTCGGGCGGAGCTGGACGGACTGCGGCGTGTTCGATGCAGCGCCGTTCGTCCCCTGTCTGCTAAGGAGTTTAGTCCGCTACGGTGTAGACGTCACACACCGTGCGGCTAAGGAGCGTGAGAGCAAGCCCAGTGGAAACTGGCGTTCGCTCTATCCTAACCGCAGCACTGGTACACATTCAAAATACAATAATCATGGGGAAGGGAAGAGGGAGTCACACACTGACATTCGGTCAGTGTACACTTCGCAGAGTGAGCTTCATCAGGACCAACCTGGTAAGCCTCCGGAAGCTCATTATATACCTGCTATCTGATTGCTTATTCAGACAAGGTGTTGCAGGTGGGTGTTTTCACATGTCCATTCTTAGATCACTCACCCTGAGGGTGTGGGTGTGGTCACTCACACTCTATAATAGCTGGATTGTTTCTCAGGTAGCATACACACTACAATTTAGCAGGAAATTGGGCAGATGTAAAGTGTTGCCATAAATTTGTATATAGCTCAGAAGAGAGAAAATGTATATCGAGACAAGAGACTGTGCCTTGATGGGCTGATGTTTTAAGTCCTGCACCTGTATTGAAAAAATGTGTGTTGCGAAAAAATAAAAGAGTAAAACAATTTTAATAATGAAGATATGCTCATTGTCAGTGGGGTATCCCTGATTATATAGATGTTCCTTGCCATCCTGGTGGCATTGTCTTACTGCTTACTGAGCAGTAAGACAATGCCACCAGGATGGCAAGGAACATCTATATAATCAGGGATACCCCACTGACAATGAGCATATCTTCATTATTAAAATTGTTTTACTCTTTTATTTTTTCGCAGCACACATTTTTTCAATACAGGTGCAGGACTTAAAACATCAGCCCATCAAGGCACAGTCTCTTGTCTCGATATACATTTTCTCTCTTCTGAGCTATATACAAATTTATGGCAACATTTTACATCTGCCCAATTTCCTGCTAAATTGTAGTGTGTATGCTACCTGAGAAACAATCCAGCTATTATAGAGTGTGAGTGACCACACCCACACCCTCAGGGTGAGTGATCTAAGAATGGACATGTGAAAACACCCACCTGCAACACCTTGTCTGAATAAGCAATCAGATAGCAGGTATATAATGAGCTTCCGGGAGGCTTACCAGGTTGGTCCTGATGAAGCTCACTCTGCGAAGTGTACACTGACCGAATGTCAGTGTGTGACTCCCTCTTCCCTTCCCCATGATTATTGTATTTTGAATGTGTAACAGTGCTGCGGTTAGGATAGAGCGAACGCCAGTTTCCACTGGGCTTGCTCTCACGCTCCTTAGCCGCACGGTGTGTGACGTCTACACCGTAGCGGACTAAACTCCTTAGCAGACAGGGGACGAACGGCGCTGTATCGAACACGCCGCAGTCCGTCCAGCTCTGCCCGACTTGACTGTCACTGACAGTGCGCTTACTTTTAGAGCAGACGGTGAGACGGACGGCGTTGTATGAGACTCGCCGCCGCTCGTCTGACTCTGCACAGCCTAATTACAAGTCTAGTTAGCGTGTGATATTCCTAGGCAAATAGGGGACAAGCGGCACTAAATATTCACATGCCACAACCCATCTAGCCTTTTACTATCCAGCCGCGACTAACTCTGCCTTTGACAGCAGCGTGGAGCTAGAGGAGAAGTGGCAGTTCTCACTAGTTGCCACCTACTGTATAGGCACAAGCCCTCAGTTAAATTGTGACTGTAAGAATATACACCTAATTCACCACACTCACGGGTGTTATTAACCCTTGATTAACCATCAACCTGGGCTACAGCAGTCTAGCCTTCTCTTCCCCAGGCAGAGGTAGCGACACAGATAGTGGCAGATCTGTATAGTCGCTTACTCAGTGGGGAATATACCACACTGTGTTAAGGGCATAATATAAAAGAGCCTTAGATTGTAGGCTACATAAGCCAAGTGTACACATCTCAAACTACCAACAGGCAATAAAGTGAAACATTAACACTACATATACCGCATTGTTCTTTGCCTGTTTACTTTACTGAGGGGATTCCAAGGGAATTGGGCCACACTGAATGAGGATAGATTATTTATCCTCTTTTAAAAACACTGTCTGTGTTATATGTTTTCACTGTTTGTCAATATTTCGCCGCTTTGTCTTTTAATTAATAAATCAAATAAAGGCTAAATTTTATGTCTATAATTTTGCCTATTAGGTGCACCACATAGAAGACATTCTTCTCTTTTTCTTGTTTGATTGACAGAATCCCCACAACCACATACCAACGGACAAAATACCAACAGGTACAGAACATGACAATCGAAATACCGTACCAACAGCATCAAAATACAACAATCAAAACTTCGAGAGGTGCAAAACATAAACAAACTACAATGCCGACAGGCAAAATATTGACACAAATACTGAATATAGTTTTTTATGATCTTTTCACAAACACCAACTTTTTAGTTTACCATCCCAGTGGGCATAGAGGGATAATATAATAGTGTGCTGAGTGCAGTGAGCCATTAGAGGGAACGTGGTATAGAAATACAGGGTGAGATTTAATAGGATGAGAGATTCAGAACGTGAGAGATTTGGTAAGAAAACTCCATTTTTTTTAAAAGTGGCAATCATTTACACTGCAAAACCAGTTTGATTTTGCAGTGTAAATTATTGCCGCTTTAAAAAAAAATGGAGATTTCTTACCAAATCTCTCACGTTCTGAATCTCTTATCCTATTAAATCTCACCCATTGTGTCCATGGCAACATTACAAATGTGTCATAATTTTAACAGGTTTCTACAATATGATCATGTCGTATATGTGTCAGCATTTCAACTGTCAGTATTAAGTACTGTACCTGTCAAGATATTGACCATCGGTATTTATACAGTCAAGTGATTGTTGGTATTTCACATGTCGGTAAATCATACTGAGCATATACTTTATAACATGTATGTTTATATGTTGCAAGCGGTTCTCCCCGGCAGTTTATGGTTGGCAGGGCCGCCGACAGGGGGGTTCCAGGGGGTACAGCTGTCCTGGGCCCCGGCCTCTGGAGGGGCCCGGGCAGCTGCCCACAGTGGCACGGCACCCCCCCCCCCCCCCGCACAATGCCACCCGGCGCCGGCAGCAGGCACGCACAATACACAGTGCAGCCTGCAGAGCGCAGAGCCTAGGATACAGATGGGGTCGGCGATCTGCAGGCTGCACTGTGCAGTGAGTGCTCTGTCTGAGTCCTGACGCCTGAAAGGAGAAGATGCTGTGCTGCGATGCTGCGCTGCCACCGCCGCAGGTAAGTAATAGTAATTGGCGTGGTGCCGCTCGCGAGGGGGGGTGCGGCTCGCGAGGGGGGGGGGAGCCGCCGGCGTGCGCGCGGGGGGTGTATGTGTGTGTGTGCCGCTGGGGGCCCAGGCTTTAGCCCGGGCCCCAACATTACTAGCGGCGGCCCTGATGGTTGGCGCAACAACCAGTTACAAATATTTATTTGTCACATTAAATGCACTATTGGTGGTGCCCCTTTTCCTTACAGTTGCTTTTGTTTTATATACTTTTGACACTGAACAGGTGTCTAATAAAAGGAGACAGCCATCCAGTTTCATGGTTTTATTATACTTAATAAAAGTTTAAGATTACCAGACCAATTTTAACTCTTATTTCTATCAATCAATCAATCTATCTATCTATCTATCTATCTATCTATCTATCTATCTATCTATCTATCTAAACCTAATGGTGTGTATACACAGTGCGATTCAGGCTAATGGCCGATTTTGCACACAGCTTAGCTCTATCTATCTATCTATCTATCTATCTATCTATCTATCTATCTATCTGTCTGTCTGTCTGTCTGTCTGTCTGTCTGTCTGACTGTCTGCCTCTCTTTCTATTACTCCTTTCACATTGCACAACCCGGGTTGTTGCCAGTTCGGCCCGGGTCAATGTGCAGAGTGAAAGGGCCTTTTCAAATTACCCGGGTTCAGCAACTCAGTATTCCAACCCGGGTTAAAAGAAGGGTTAAACGCATGTCGTACCTGTGTTGCTTTGCAGTGTGACCAGGTAACATGGGTCAAGTTCATGCTGTAGGGAGGAGGCAGCATCAGCTCCAAGTGCTGCCTCCTCCCCCCCCCCCCCCCCCCCCCCCCCGCCGCTCCACCCCGCACCTTTCTGGCAGCTTATTGCCAGGTCGCTGTGGAGGACAATAAAAGCTGGGTCACTCCCGGGTAGGACCCGTGTCCAAATCGCGTATGCGACCCAGCATTTGCGATGTGAAAGTGGTATATGTGTTACTTGTAGCGATTTTATGAGTAACGTACTGTTACCAAACTTCACAGCACATTTTCTTCTAGACCTTGTTTTCCTTATGAACCAAGAACTAAAAATAAAGCAATTATGTTGCGATCATATAACCCAGTCCCTGTAATCACGCTCTGCTTTTAGTGATGTGTCTGACATATAAATATTTCATGAGAAAGGATTATTTTTTTAACTGTTTTCCTGCACAGAATGAGGCGCAGCAGTGCTGTAATGCTGCAATGATATTCCGAGGAATGCTGTAATAAAATCCATCCACTTCAAAGTGCAATGTATCATTTTCTCTCCCTCGTTCTAACAGTGACAACAACCTCCTTCTGTGCCTTACAGCATTGTCACAACAGGAAATGATATAGATTTATGTCATACACACTGATATGCTCAGGTGGGGAATGGATGATCTTTCTAATGTATAATAAACAAGAGGTACATTAACTGGACAGTCTCCTTCTCTATTTGGTATCTATCAATAACTTCTGCATTTAGTTATTTTGAGTTCGATATTGGAGCTTGACTATTTGATAAGCACAGAGCACCACAACAGTATATGGCCGCTGTTATACAGAAGATCAGCTCAGCAAATGTGAGAGTGTGTTATGTTATGGCAGGGTTGCCGACTAAGAATCTCCTCTCCGGGAGAAGCAGCAGTTCTGGGGGTGGGGCTTGAGCATGGCGTCATTAAGCCCCACCCCCAGGATGCAAAAAAAGGCGAATTCACGGATCTCTGTGGAGGGGGCGGGGCTAAAATGACTCCATTGTGACATTTTACACCTGCCCCCTCCTCTGAGACCAGCAGATTGCGGCATTTAAATGCCGACGTTGGGGGGAAGATGGCTGTGATCAGGGGGCGCAGTAGGGATCCCCCTGAATCCGGGAGGGTTGCCCACCTTTCCAGGGGGGCGGGAGGAATACTCGATTTTCGGGAGACTCCTGGCCATTCCGGGAGGGTAGGCAACCCTGTGTTATGGCAGCTGCCAATCAGGAGTCCTGGCAATAATATTCTAATTCTCCAGGATATACAAATGAAAGGATGCACTGAGCATAGGAGCCAAGCAGAGCTGTAACGAGAATTAGAAATAAATCAATGGAGAACAGAAAAGGAAGAAAGAAAAAGAGAAATGAAGAGCCAGTCAGGGGCAGGGCCGGCAACAGAAACTTTAGGACTAGCACACTCATGATTTTGGTACCCTCTCTAGTAGGTACAACACAATCCCTTAGTCTCTTAGCCTCGCCCCATTCCCTTGTATTTCTCAGCCTGCCTCACCTCCATCCCCTTTATCTCTCATCCTCACCCCATCCCCTGTATCTCTCAGCCTCACCCCATCCCCTGTATCTCTCATCCTCACCCCATCCCCTGTATCTCTCATCCTCACCCCATCCCCTGTATCTCTCAGCCTCACCCCCATCCCCTGTATCTCTCATCCTCACCCCATCCCCTGTATCTCTCATCCTCACCCACATCCCCTGTATCTCTCATCCTCACCTCATGCCCTGTATCTCTCATCCTCACCCACATCCCCTGTATCTCTCATTCTCACCCCCACCCCCTGTATCTCTCATCCTAACCCACATCCCCTGTATCTCTCATCCTCACCCCCATCCCCTGTATCTCTCATCCTCACCCCCACCCCTGTATCTCTCAGCCTCACCTCCATCCTCTGTATCACTCAGCCTCACCCCATCCCCTGAATCTCTCATCCTCACCCACATCCCCTGTATCTCTCATCCTCACCCCCATCCCCTGTATCTCTTATCCTCACCCCCACCCCCTGTATCTCTCAGCCTCACCTCCATCCTCTGTATCACTCAGCCTCACCCCATCCCCTGTATCTCTCATCCTCACCCCATCCCCTGTATCGCTCAGCCTCACCCCATCCCCTGTATCTCTCAGCCTCACCCCCATCCCCTGTATCTCTCATCCTCACCCCATCCCCTGTATCTCTCAGCCTCACCCCCATCCCCTGTATCTCTCATGCTCACCCCATACCCTGTATCTCTCATCCTCACCCCATCCCCTGTATCTCTCATCCTCACCCCATCCCCTGTATCTCTCATCCTCACCCACATCCCCTGTATCTCTCATCCTCACCTCATCCCCTGTATCTCTCAGCCTCACCCCCATCCCCTGTATCTCTCATCCTCACCCCATCCCCTGTATCTCTCAGCCTAACCCCCATCCCCTGTATCTCTCATTCTCACCCCATCCCCTGTATCTCTCATCCTCACCCCATCCCCTGTATCTCTCATCCTCACTCCATCCCCTGTATCTCTCATCCTCACCCACATCCCCTGTATCTCTCATCCTCACCTCATCCCCTGTATCTCTCATCCTCACCCACATCCCCTGTATCTCTCATTCTCACCCCCACCCCCTGTATCTCTCATCCTCACCCACATCCCTTGTATCTCTCATCCTCACCCCCACCCCCTGTATCACTCAGCCTCACCCCATCCTCTGTATCACTCAGCCTCACCCCATCCCCTGTACCTCTCAGCCTCACCCCCATCCCCTGTATCTCTCAGCCCCCCCATCCCCGAATATCTCTGCCTGACCTCCACCACCTGTATGTCTCACCCCCACCCCCTGTATCTCTCAGCCTCACCTCCATCCTCTGTATCACTCAGCCTCACCCCATCCCCTGTATCTCTCATCCTCATCCCCTGTATCTCTCAACCTCACCCCCATCCCCTGTATCTCTCATCTTCACCCCCACCCCCTGTATCTCTCAGCCTCACCTCCATCCACTGTATCACTCAGCCTCACCCCATCCCCTGTATCGCTCAGCCTCACCCCATCCCCTGTATCTCTCAGCCTCACCCCCATCCCCTGTATCTCTCATCCTCACCCCATCCCCTGTATCTCTCAGCCTCACCCCATACCCTGTATCTCTCATCCTCACCCCATCCCCTGTATCTCTCATACTCACCCCATCCCCTGTATCTCTCATCCTCACCCACATCCCCTGTATCTCTCATCCTCATCCCCTGTATGTCTCAGCCTCACCCCCATCCCCTGTATCTCTCATCCTCACCCCATCCCCTGTATCTCTCAGCCTAACCCCCATCCCCTGTATCTATCATTCTCACCCCATCCCCTGTATCTCTCATCCTCACCCCATCCCCTGTATCTCTCATCCTCACTCCATCCCCTGTATCTCTCATCCTCACCCACATCCCCTGTATCTCTCATCCTCACCTCATCCCCTGTATCTCTCATCCTCACCAACATCCCCTGTATCTCTCATTCTCACCCCCACCCCCTGTATCTCTCATCCTCACCCACATCCCCTGTATCTCTCATCCTCACCCCACCCCCTGTATCACTCAGCCTCACCCCATCCTCTGTATCACTCAGCCTCACCCCATCCCCTGTACCTCTCAGCCTCACCCCCATCCCCTGTATCTCTCAGCCTCACCCCCACCCCCTGTACCTCTCATCCTCACCCACATCCCCTGTATCTCTCATCCTCACCCCCATCCCCTGTATCTCTCATCCATCTCATCCTCACCCCCACCCCCTGTATCTCTCAGCCTCACCTCCATCCCCTGTATCACTTAGCCACACCCCATCCTCTGTATCACTCAGCCTCACCCCATACCTTGTATCTCTCGGCCTCACCCCCATCCCCTGTATCTCTCAGCCTCACCCCATCCCCTGTATCTGTCAGCCTCACCCCCATCCCCTGTATCTCTCAGCCCCCCCATCCCCGTATCTCTCTGCCTGACCTCCATCACCTGTATGTCTCACCCCCACCTCATGTATCTCTCAGCCTCACCCCCATCCTCTGTATCTCTCAGCCTCACCCCCATCCCCTGTATCTCTCATCCTCACCCCCATCCCCTGTATCTCTCATCCTCACACTCATCCCCTGTATCTCTCATCCTCACCCCATCCCCTGTATCTCTCATCCTCACCCCATCCCCTGTATCTCTCATCCTCACCCCATCCCATATACCTCTTATCCTCACCCCCATCCCATGTATCTCTCATCCTCACCCCCATCCCCTGTATCTCTCACCCCCCATCCCCTGTATCTCTCATCTTCACCCCCATCTGCTGTATCTCTCATCCTCACCCCATCCCCTGTATCTCTCATCCTCACCCCCATCCGCTGTATCCCTCTGATTCACCCCCATCCCATGTATCCCTATTCAGCCTCAACCCATCCCATGTACCTCCCATCCTCACACTCATCCCCTGTGTCTCCCAGCCTCCCCATCCCCTTGTATTTCTCATCCTCACTCCCATCCCCTGTATCTCTCAGCCTCACCCCCATCCCCTGTATCTCTCATCCTAACCCCCATCCCCTGTATCTCTAAGCCTCACCCCCATCCCCTGTATCTCCCAGCCTCACCCCCATCCCCTGTATCTCTCAGCCTCACCCCCATCCCCTGTATCTCTAAGCCTCACCCCCAATCCCCTGTATCTCCCAGCCTCACCCCCATCCCATGTATCTCTCAGCCTCACCCCCATCCCCTGTATCTCCCAGCCTCACCCCCATCCCATGTATCTCTCAGCCTCACCCCCATCCCATGTATTTCCCAGCCTCACCCACATCCCATGTATTCTCAGTCTCACCCCCATCCCCTGTATCTCTCATCCTCACCCCCACCTCATGTATCTCTCAGCCTCACCCCCATCCCCTGTATCTCTCAGCCTCACCCCCATCCCCTGTATCTCTAAGCCTCACCCCATTCCCCTGTATCTCTCAGCCTCCCCATCCCCTGTATCTCTCTGACTCACCCCTCCCTCGTGCCTTTCAGACTTCCCCCTTCCCTGTTTCTCTCAGCAGCACTACTCCACAGTGTATCAGCCCTATCATCCTGTGTCCAGCGCATCTCATTGCTCATCGCAAACTCCATGCTTAAAGCTCTATTCCAGTTCACACTACATCCAGGGGCGGATTTAGGGATGAGGGCGCCCCTAGGCACAACAATAATGTTTACTGAGTAGGACAGTTTATAGGGGCAGTATCTGCATGTCCTATCCATTTACACTCTATTTAAGATGGAATGTAGTACAGTACAGTGGATATTTTGCAGTTATTGGTACATTTTGGGCTGACAGTACTATCACAGGCATCCAAGTGCCGCCCCCAAACATGTGCCGCCCCTAGGCCGGTGCCTCACGTGCCTAATGGGAAATTCGGCTCTGACTACATCTCCAACTCCTCCTGCTCATGTCTTTCCACCCCCCCCCCCCCCAACTGTAGCTAGCATCTCTCAAGCCACCCCAACTCCTACTCATATCTCTCCAGCACACAAATGACGGTACTTATGTAGTATCTGGGCGTCCGATTTAGAAATCGGATCAGATCGCATCGCATGCGACCAAATCGTATGCGATGCGATGGTCAAGATTTTTCCATAGGATTCAATGTTAAAATGGTCTGAGTCCATTTTAACATAGAATTCAATGGGAAAAAGGAGTCCTTTTCCTTTCCCCACTATCCAAGTGGGCATGGAGTTGGATATAAACCTGTGGCGAGCGTAGCGAGCCACCGAGCCTGAAGCATGGCTAGCGTAGCGAGCCCCGCGAGGGGACACAGAATAGTTTTTAAGAAATATGCGTACCCTCGCGGGGCTCGCTTCGCTCGCCACGCTTCAGGCTCGGTGGCTCGCTGCGCTCGCCACGCTATATAAAATCAACTCTATGCCCACTTGGATAGTGGGGAAATGAACAGGACCTTCTTAACATTGAATCCTATGCAAAATCGCATCGAATCGCATCGCATCGCATCTGATTGTATGCCTTAAGGTAAGGCATACAATCACAAAATCGGCAGCCCAGATACTACATAAGTACCCAAATGACACTTACCTCATATTGCCTGCTGTTGACTGTTGGGGGCTGAAACACATTGGGGTCTGCACAGGGCATCCAACTATGACCAGGTGCAGCACTGGTACACTGAGCGCAGGTGCCCGATGGCAGGAAGGCTTCCATCTTACATTGTATTCGGCAGGCTTTATTTAAAAACACATACGCAATATAATTACAAAGATATATTGGTTTTAATTGTATCACATTATATTGCAAATATAAAATACCATAGAATATAATTATAAAAATATATCAGAGTGTTACAATTTTTAGTCATTTACTTTGCAGGATGGCATCATTAACCATCCCCTATTCAGAGGCATCTATAGCTTTATCTAATAACCAGAATGTCTCCAGGTTTGGTAGCAGGATGATTGGAAACATAGAACTTTGAGATGCCCATACACTCCGAGGGGAGAATTCGGATAGGATCCTCCCTGAAGCAGGAGAACGCCCAGTGCTTTATGCGCATTCCCATCATTCGGCTGGGCAGCGGGCTAGTCAACAGGTCTGAGTGAGGCCCTGTATACTCTAAATAGGGGTAGTATTTGACCTGTGATGAAAAAAAAAACAAGTTTAAGGGGTATACGGTCATTAGGTCGATAGCACCAAGATGGGCATGCAGTAAAGGTCAACATGAGCCAAGGTCGACACATGGGAATGTTGACATGGGCAGCAGAGCAGGCCTGCTCCAGCTCCTCCAGCCCCCCCCCCCCTCACTCCCAGACATTCAGACACACAAAGCACTTACAAATTAAAAAGACACACAAACACAACACGCTCCCACTCCTTATCGCGCGCGCACACACACACACACACTCTCACACACAAAGAAAGACTAGGGGACAGATTCTCTAAGCTTCAAAAGTGATAAAATGGAGTGATAAACAGACAGCCAATCAGCTCCTACCTGCCATGTCACAGACTGTGCTTGAAAAATGTCAGGTAGGAGCTGATTGGCTGGCTGTTTATCACTCTCTATTTTATCACTTTTGAAGCTTAGAGAATCTGGCTCTTGAAACTTAAAAAAATTTACAAAAATTAAAAATCGGACAAACTTTTAAATTTACTCAGCAAACGAGAAGACAAGACACCTTACAGCATAATACCCAATCAGAAATCACAAAATACACCACTAACCACCACAGCAATAGTCATACACCTCACCACGCCTAGCTAACCCAACCCACAAGGAATTTGGGTATGTAGGGTGCTTATATATGGTCGGGAGATCACTCCCAAATTTGAAAGTCCAGTCAATGGGGGAAATTAGGCAAACGTAATATATGGTAGGAATTTGCATCTTCATATTCAGTGACTGAGATGTAGGCGTATTCTTAGTAAATTTTGCCCAACATGTGCCGACAGGCAGTATTTCATGCCCTACCATCCACTAGGGCGTGGTGGGAGACTAAAATAGTGTGCCAAGCGTATCGAGGCACCGTGTCCGAAGCATGGTGAGGGGACGCGGTGCACTGATACAGTGTCCAGACTGTGTCGACATTTGGGTAAAAAAAAGTGATAAACCCCATGTCGACCTTTTGAATGTCGACCTAGCCCATGTCAACCTAATGCTTGTGTCGACCTAATAACATGTTGACCTTAGCCCATGTCAACCTTCAGTGGTCATCCCAATGCATGTCAAATACATAAATAGTAAACGTATAATTAAGGACAACATAGGCCCACTAATCGATATCAATGGAAAAAGTTTTACAGAGGACAAGGGAAAAGCAGAACTGTTAAATGAGTTCTTCTCATCAGTGTTTACTAAGGGAGAGCAGACTGTGGAACGCAGTGGCGTAAGTTCGTCCCAGTTGCCCGGAGGCAAGAAAAATATTGGTGCCCCCCCCCCCCACACACACACACACACAAAATGTTATTAAAAATATATATAGTCTGTTATGAAATATATGTTATATTCTGTATGTATATACAGAAAGAGAGGTAGAACACATATATATTTCAGAACTCAGCTACAGAAGCGATTTTGATGGCTCTCAATTTAAACTGGCAGTGGTGAAGAGGTGCCCCCTTGAGAGCAGGAGCCCGGCGGCAGATGACTCCATTGCCTCCCAGAGTTCTGCCTCAGGTGGAACGCACACATACCACAAATGGGATGAACAAGCCGGACCTCAATATTGAATTCTCTACTAAGGAAATAAAATATCAGCAAAATCAAAACAAATAAATCACCTGGGCCAGATGGGATTTATCCTAGGGGTACTAATGGAATTAAGGGAGGAATTAACTTCCCTCTACATTATATCTTTGATAATTCACTATCATCAGGAAAGGTACCACAAGACTGGAGAATAGCAGAGGTAGTGCCATTATTCAAAAAAGGAAAAAAGGAGAATCCCGCTAATTACAGACCTGTTAGTTTAACATCAATAGTGGGTAAACTATCTGAAGGATTTTTAAGAGATGGTATCCAGGAATATTTAGACCTTCATAGTTTACTCAGTAATAACCAGCATGGGTTCGTGAAAAATCGTTCATGCCAAACTAATCTACTTGGTTTTTATGAAGAGGTTAGCAAAAACCTTGATAATGGAAACGCTGTAGATGTGAGTTTCCTAGATTTTGCTAAAGCCTTCGACACAGTACCACACAAGAGGTTGATAAATAAAATGGAGGACATGGGATTAGGGGCAATATCTGTAGATGGGTAGGGAACTGGCTGTGTAATAGAGAACAAAGAGTGGTCGTGAACAGTGCCGTATCTAATATGATACCAGTACTAAGTGGAGTGCCACAGGGTTCGGTTCTTGGGCCCATTTTATTTAACATTTTTATTAACGATATTAAGATGGGGTTACTCAGCAATGTATCCATCTTTGCGGACGATACAAAACTGAGCAGAGTTATTAAATCATCAGAAGATGTCACCACGCTTCAAAATGATCTTGACAATCTAGATGAGTGGGCAAAAAAGTGGAAGATGAGGTTCAATGTGAACAAATGCAAGCAGGGGCGGAACTACCGCAGGTGCAGGCGGTGCAGTGCACCGGGCCCAAGAGGTTAAAGGGGCCCGATGCCGCTGTCTGCCCGGCATGACATTTAAACTTTTTTTTTTTAACATGTGCGCGGCGCGCCGTATGTGGGGAAAGGAGTGTAAGCGGGGATCGCCGGTGTAAGCGGGGAACGCGGGTGTCACTCATTTCTGCCTGTGTAGTGGTCTAGGGCAGCAGCTCCAGCGGCTTCCAGAGTGGCAGGCAGCAGCAGCAGCTTCTTGTCTCGGTCGCCGCCAGGGCATACAGGAATGACTCCGAGCAGATACAGGAAGTTATTCTGCTCTGAGGCTGAGCATGCAGGCGGAGCGGAGGAGCCACAGCACCAGGACCAGGCACCCGGACTCTAGGTAAGTACATTTAAAGGGGGGCTGGGGGCCGCGCACATTATCAAAACGGGGGCTGGGGGCCGCACACATTATAAAAACGGGGGCTTGGGGCCGCACAGCTGACGCTGCGCACACGTGAGAAAAACGAGCTGGGGGACACTGAGCACACATGATAAAAACAGGGGCTGGGGGACGCTGAGCACACATGATAAAAACAGGGGCTGGGGGACGCTGAGCACACATGATAAAAACAGGGGCTGGGGACGCTGAGCACACATGATAAAAACGGGCTGGGGGACGCTGAGCACATGATAAAAACGGGGGCTGGGGAAAAATAGTTAATAAAACCAATACCTGTACATTTCTGTTAAAATATATATATAGGCACCAGGCCAGGGCCTACAAACACTGGCTGAGGGGGTGACAGGCCGCATCCACTCGTGTATATGTATATACATATATACACAGTGGATGCGGCCTGTCACCCCCTCAGCCAGTGTCTATAGGCTCTGGTCTGGTGCATATATATATATATATATATATATATATATATATATTATATTATTTTTATATATTATATATATTTTTTTTTTTTCACAGAAATGTACAGGGAATGGTTTTATTTATTAATATAAATATATAACTATTTTTCTGTGCCCTAACTGATATTTTTACCATATTGAAAAACTATTGTGCGGGGGGGGGGGGGGCCCAAAGCATTTTTTGCACCTGGGCCCATGGCTCGCTAGTTCCGCCACTGAATGCAAGGTCATGCACCTTGGGAGACATAACCAGTGTGCTAGTTATTACCTAAGTGGGGATGAATTGGGTAAATCAGTACTCGAAAAGGATCTAGGAGTCTAAATAGACAACAAACTGGGGTGTAGTGCTCAATGTAATATAGCAACAAAAAAGGCCAACAAAATTCTCGCATGTATTAAAAGGGGCATGGAAACTAGGGAGTCAAAAGTAATTATGCCTCTGTAGAAATCATAGGTTAGACCACACCTCGAATACGCAGTGCAGTTCTGGGCCCCGCACTATAAAAAGGACATAATCAGTGGCGTAACTAGTGTAAGGCAGCCCCGCTGCCGCTTGGGGGAGCAGGCGGCAGCGGGGGCGCCGGACGCCGGCACCCGCATACCTAGCAACTGGGGCAGCGGCGTCTGCGGCCTGAGACAGCGGGTGGCTGAAGACCCGGGATCACAGACTGCCTGAAGCGCGCGGCGTACAAGTATCCACTCCTAGTGAGACCCGGCCTCCCAGCTAACTCGCCCTCTGTCAGCGGTGATAGCCGTAGTAATTATTAGAACGCAGGGTTACCCCAGCGTCCCCGCTCTCCCTCCGGCTGCCTGGCCATATCTCTCTGTACTCTCCCGCTGCTCTTCATCAACCTCAGGGGGAGATGCTGTTCATCCTGGACCAGCGGCTGCGGGCGCAGAACAGCCCCGCCGGAGAAGGCTAAGAAAGGTGAGCGTTGGTGCAACGGGCAATTTGGCTGCTACCCGACAGCCCCTAGCCCCTGAGGCAACAGCAGTGTGCATGCGGGAGCCGAAGCCCCTGGTGATGCGGGGGGGGGGGGGGGGGGGTCTAGGCTGTAAGATCGGGGAATCGCAAGCTAGCTGGCTCTGGCTATGGGCATAATAATATAGTTCTATTATTATATTGATGAGCCTGCGCTGCTGGGGTGAGGCTGCAGGGTCCCTCAGGATCACCTAATCGTACCCTGTGTGATTAATTAATTAACTTATTTTTTTTATAGTGGCTGTGCCTAAAAAAAGCTTATATGTGTGTGATCAGCTTTACACATTCTGCAGCATGGCTCTTGCTTGTGATGTCCTCTAGATGTACAGATGATGGGCGATGTTGCAGCGGGAGTGAGTGTGCATCGTGACTTTGTGCAGGGGAGGGGGGCGCCACAAACATTCTTTGCAGGGGGGAGCAAAATTTATAGTTACGCCACTGGACATAATAGAATTAGAAAAAAATCCAAAGAAGAGCAACAAAGCTTATTAGAGAATTTAAACTATGAGGAAAGATTAAGCAAGCTGGGACTATTTACACTAGAGAAAAGACGTTTAAGGGGGGATATGCTCAACATGTATAAATGGTACTTATGTAATATCTGGACTCCCGTTTTTCTTATGAGACCACGTCCCCTCGTGGGGCTCGCTGCGCTCACCACGCTTCGGGCACGGTGGCTCGCTGCGCTCGCCACACTATATAAAATCAACTCCATGCGTAGTTGAATAGTAGGGGTATGAAAAAATGGGGTGCATTTAACATGGTAGGGGTATGAAAAAATGGGGTGCATTTAACATGGGAGTCCAGATAATACATAAGTACCGTATTAGGGGCCAATATAAGCAACTGTCAAACACCCTTTTTCTGCTAGAGCGGAATCTAGGACGCGAGGGCAGGAGTTTAGATTAGAAGAAAAAAGATTTTGTTCATCTATAAAAAAAAAAATCTTTACAGTCAGAACAGTCAAACTTTGGAACTCTCTTCCTGGAGAAGTGGTGTCGGCAGACACTATAAATATGTTTAAAGGTTGGATAAACATTTATTGGTTAAAAACATCCACGGGTACAAATAAGAAACATAATCTGTCTTTAAAATATCATAGCATACTATACAACAAGGGATAAGCTACTATAAACATAGGTTGAACTACTGTAGATGGACGCAAGTCTTTATTCAGCCTCACCTACTATGTAACTATGACCTTAGTACTGTCAACTGTATGACTTATTCCCGTTTAAGGACGGCACCAGTTACACCTGCCAGCTCTAGATAATGTCACTAATGAAATTGACAGAAGAATAGAAACCATTTAAAAAAAAAAACCTAGATGAAATTACCGTAAGTGTTTTAAAATGAATAAATGATACATTGAATACTAATATTTCATAGTAATATAGTCACACTTTTTATAGATAAAGAAATATCTCACCTGGGATTTTTATTACACGTGCGCTCTATTAGATACACCTGGATGTATTTATGTAAACATCCTGAATGCCGCCGTGAAAATAACACATATTATAGTTACTGTATAACACATTTTGCATTATTTATGTACTATTTTGTTACTAATTATTTATATGCAGTAGTACCAGATGACATTTTAGTTTAGTAATTTTTTTCCCAATACATACACCGAAAACTGTTTATTTTGTAAATGTTCCAGAAATATTTGGATCAGCACCCATGAATGCAGCAACATCTGTTTGCCAGTAATCAGGAAATATCTCTGTCCTAATGACAGCCTATGTTTTGATGACAAGAAAAGTAGAAATGTTGTTGGCTCATTATTAATAGGTGTCGAAGAGAGCAGATGTGCTGAAATTTATTATGATGAAGGGGGTAGTATTTCATGTTTTTCATATTTTCTATACATTTTTTCTATGCAAAACATTACAATTACATTACATTACAAAATATTGATAATATCAGGGGCGGATTGGCCCGCCGGGAACCCGGGCCATTTCCCGGTGGGCCGGCCCAAAACTCCTTAAAAACGGGCCGGCCGCGCTCCCCCCTGGGCTGGCTGCCCACATCCAAAATGGCCACGGGAGGGCTTCTGCGCATGCGCGATAGCGCACAGCACCTCCCAATTAGCCTACAAGTGCAGCGGCATCAGGACTCGGAGCCGGCAGAAAGCAGCAGGTGAGGCCCCCCCGCATTACAGGCACTGTTGATGTAATGCAGGAGGCCCCCCCTGCATTACATCACGTCCATGGCTGCCAACCCCCCCCCGCATTACATACACCACCCCCCACATTACATCCGCGGGCGGCACCCCCGACTCCTCCCCCCCCCCCCCCCCCCGACTCCCCCCGGCTTCTGCACGATTCTTCTCCCGGGCTGGATTGAAGTCCCAATCCCCTGGATAATGTTACTTGTACTAATTTACATTTGGTTTGATATGGTGGCTGAAGAGTGTAGGTGGCAAATAATCAATAGTTGCCAATGGGACAGTAAAGTAGGCACAACAACGGGCCCTGTGGGAGGTGGGGTTTGATATAGGGGGCAGAGAGGATACATGACATGGAGCAAGAGGCCTTGGTTGTGGGCTTGGCTGCTTTTTCATTTTTATTGTAGACTCACCCCGCTGTTCAATGACCAGCATTATATAGTGTATGTGTGGTTACAATGACATCACATCATAAACCACCCTTACATGGCAAGTGGGTGTCTGGGTGAAGGGGTGCAGGTGGCTCAAGTCAAATTCTAGGGGGGCTGGGAGTGCCACCTGATTTTCAGGAGTCTCCCAGCATTTCCGGAACAGTAGGGGATTTATTATGGAATACTTTTCAATGCCACAACTTTAGCAGTCACTGCACTTAAAGGAGATACAACATTAAATATATCTGGTTTTTATTTCATATTATTTCTTATTTAATAGCTGAAGACAGAGGTGGAACTACCATTGGTGCAGCAGTTGCATTGTATGGGGCCCCTGAGGACTAAGGTGCCCACTGCTGCCACCCACTACTGTGTGTTATATTGTGACTGGGTTGGAGTGGAGGAGTGGGGCCCAAATAAAATTTTTGCACCTGGGCCAACCACTCACAAGTTTCGCCACTGGACAAAACAGTGTGCACTGCAGGTGGGGCAGATGTAACATGTGCAGAAGGAGAGTTACATTTAGGTGAGGTGTGTTCAAACTGAAACCTAAATTGCAGTGTAAAAATAAAGCAGCCCGTAGTTACCCTGCACAGAAACAAAATAACTCCACCAAATGTCACTCTGTATACACGTGTTACATCAGCCCCCCCCCCCCCCCTGCAGTGCACATGGTGTTGTCCATTAAAGAAGGAGGTTGCTTTTGCAAACCAACCTGAATTAGGCCTAAATACTATAAATAAATACTGTAAATAACACATTGGGCCTAATTCATGTTTGTAGACAATTGCGAGCAGGATCGCAGCGCCATCTCGGTGAAAAAGTGCATTCCAACCGCAGCATGTGCGCAGTCTGCTGTAAATCGCTCAGTTGCCTTACAATTACCCATCGGTCACAATCATAGCAAATAAAAGCAAAGACAGGCTGTCAGTCATTCGAATTGATAAAGCCGCCCAGTGTGCGGCGAAACGCGTCTTTTATCAAGGATCCACAAGCTCCGGTCTCAACAAGTGCAGGGGAACCGGCACATCGTGCATACCACACTGAACAAACCCCCAGCATCCAGATACCTGCAGCGGCGTACATCCATCACGGCAGGCGCTGCTATTCGGCCTCTACGCGGTCTCCTGCCCGGCTCATTACAGCCACTTCTCCCATCACGCTGGAACAGTCTGACCCGGTCACACACTCCGGCGGCTCAGCAGGGAGACGCTGCATCGATTAAGGAGCTTATGTGGACACTGCTCACTTACCCACAGTGTGCCAGTCAGCTATTTTATCCAACAAGCCTTGGACATCAAGCCACCCACACTACAGGGAAGGCACGTATCTGCACACGTAAGTGAGCACCATTTACAAACTGTTTCTTGCTACTTGCCACTTACTCAGTATAAGGGACCATCTGGGACTCCAGAACCACAAGTGTGAATTATCCCACAGTGTGGACACTAACCTCTTAAAGTGGATCACCGAGTCTCTATACTAAAACAAAAAGCTTGCATTTACCAATTTACCCCAATGTGGGATTAACATCAGGCGGAGATTTGACATCAAATATTTATGTGTACCTCCGATGTCTATTACAGTGCATAATAATAAGTTCATTTGAGCAGATTTATTTTATTTATTTATTTTAATTTTTTCTTTATTTTTTTTCTTTTACATTTTTTTTTCTTTTAAGGTTTATTCATTATTTTTTCTAATAAGGTTTATCTTTAGGTTTATCATATTTTATATTCTGTAATAAAGTTTTTATATATTTGTATATGCAATTGATTCATTTTCTACATACAGAGCGCCTAGTGGTAATTTCTTCCAGTATTTGCTCAATTAGAGGGCAGCATCCCTCTACCACAAAGGCTGCTGGGATATAGATAAACACCCACTGTTCTCAACCATAGCGCCAACAGACATCCCTTTTTGTCCACAATCATGAATTAGACCCATATTTGATTAACCCTTTGAGTGAGCGTCGCTCACATTTGTTATACAAATTCAAAGAAAAATGGAATAGGAAATTATATTTCCTACGTAAGGTAACATTACAGGTCATTCTGATGAATACAAATGTTTTCTTGGCCAATTTCACACATATTTGGACAAGATTCACTCTGCACTCAAAGGGTTAATGTAATATCAACCATCTAATAAAAATGTTTTAAGGGTATAACAAGTTATTCATAACAGACAGTGCATTTGTATTATATCTCTTACTGTCATGTCTTGTTAAATGAATGCTTTGTAGGAGATAGTCTTGCGCAGAAATGACACATTAAAAATAGTTTCATTTTGCTTTCTGAAACATCTTTCAAAATATGAGATGATTTGGAGGTCACAAAACTTTGATGTTTGTCACAACCCAAAAAATCTTTCCAGGCAATTGTGCTCATCGCTACCTGTTCCCGACAACAACATCTAACATCTAATACAGAAGAATGCCGTTACTGTCTCCCTGACTGACCTCTCTGCATTGCACATTTGCTAGACAGGAGAAAAAAGCTTTTTGCAAAAAAACAAATACAAATACAAGGGCAAATAAGCCTGTCGCACTGTAGCAGCACTCTATTCTGTGATCAGTGAAAGAAAAGAAAGTCTCCAACGCAAAATAGTTTTGCATGCAAATACTGTATGCCAGACAATAGTTGTGACAAAGGGGGAGATATATCAAACTTTCTATAGAGTTAATTTGGAAAAGTTGCTCATGGTAACCGATTAGCTGGTTTTAGACCAGTGGTCCTCCAGCTGTTGTGGAACTACATGTCCCAGCATGCCCTGCCACAGTTTTAGCAATCCATAATATAAAATCTGTGGCAGGGCATGCTGGGACGTGTAATTCCACAACAGCTGGAGGGCCATGAGTTTGACACCACTGTTTTAGACTGCACAAATTAAATATTAAATCAAAACAGTGAAGAAATTCCCACTTCAAGCACAGGAATAGATGTAATATAGCCTAATATTATTAGTGGGGGCACAGAGTGCACCTCATGCATAATGTAAAATCACGTAGTTTTGTCTGGGAACTACCGTTTTGCATGCCTGGGAACAGTGGTTCTCTGACTTACTTGAATCATGGCGCCCTAGAGTATCAGCATTTTTTCAAGGCACCCCTATACGGCCTACACACATGCCGATATTAAGGCATTTTCTAAGCGATTTTGCTTAGTTTGGCAAAGTCGCTTAGCAAATGCCCTCACATCGGTGTATGTGTGGGGGTTATATCGGCATCCGTGCGCGTCCCCGCGCGTCTTTATCGCTGGCCGAGATTGATGGACAGTGTCCATCAATCTCGGCATCGGCAGTGTTCTCCCACCGGAGAACACTGGCGCTGTCTGCTCGCTTAGCACACAGAGCTGACAGCTCGCTCTGTGTGTGGGCTGTCAGCTCTGTGTGCTAGGCGATAGCGGCGCAGCACAGCCCGACCTAGCATAGTTAGGTAGCCCTGCACACATCGCAATGTGTGTAGGGCCCATTAGTCCAAAAGTTTCTGATAGGTAAATAAAAAAAATATTAAATTAAGTAACTTGTGGGTACCTGTCATATTAGGTTCAGTTATATGGTTGTGAACATACAGTAGTTGTGGTTCTATTTGTCCACATATTTTATGATTGTCAGACAATAGCACTGATTTTGCCTTTTACTAAATACAATTTTTTTTTTGTGGTTCTGGACCACCAACCAAAAAAATGAGAGCTAGGAGCTGATTGGTTTGTGGTTTTTCACTGTCTATGTTATTACTTTTCAAAGCTTAGTACATCTCGCCCAAAGTCTCCAGAAAAGGGTTGTACAAAAGTGCACCTTAGTGCCCAGCCTCATAACACCATAGAACCCCCTTCCTGGTTTAGTTTAGGGTCATTCATGGTTTAGATAAATAATGAGAGTGATGGCACAGGGTTTTTCAGGGTATTTAATATGCCTTGGATGGAGATCAAGTGGACGGAGATTAAGCACCAACCAATCAGCAGTTATGTAATAGAACAGGGATGGGAAACCGTCAGCCCTCCAGCTGTTGTTGAACTACACATCCCAGCATGCCCTGCAAAGAGAATATTGTAAACACCAATAAGCGCTACTTCCAAATCAAAGTGAAACCATATATTTAGAATGGAATATAATACAGGTTGAGTATCCCTTATCCGAAATGCTAGGGACCACGAGCATTCCGGATAAGGGAATATTCCGGTTTTTGGAATATTTTTTTTTTTAGCCATACTTACCTGCCCCTGGTGGGTCCCCGATGGTCCCTTGGCGTCCATGGAGTCCTCCGGCGTCCACGGCAGGCCACCAGCACCATCTCCGGCGTCTCCAGCGGTCCCAGGAGTGCTTTGTGCAAGTTCCCAGGCGCGCCGGTGACGTCACCGGCAAGCGCGCGCACTCGCACAAAGCACTCCTGGGACCGCTGGAGAAGCCGGAGAGGATGCTGAAGGCCTGCTATGGACGCCGGAGGACTTGGTAAGTATTAAAAGAGGGTTAGGGGGGGGGGAAACAAAAAAAAATTGAATTATTCCAAAAAAAACACGTTTTTTGGAATAATTCGGATACGGGATGCCCGGATACGGGATACCCGACCTGTACATAACTTTAGGCAGTGTTAATTGCCCCTTCTTGCATCACAATCATAAATATTCCTCTCCTCAACTCTGAAAAAAATAATCTCCAAAAAAAAACAAAAATTTAAAGGTTTTTTTTGGAGAAAGAACAACAACAATTGGTGCAGTGGGTTTGAAGCAGAGTGAGGAAGTTTTTATTAAATGATATGCACTTACAGACATGCGATGTGTCAAAGCATATAAAGAAACTCCAAATGGCATAAACAGCTGGGCTTTTCCACAAGATATATCCCTTCAATCCCATATCGATGCCTCTGTAATCAAATCGATCTCCACGACATCCAAAACCGATATTGGTGCAATACTTCTTAAAAGTATAACAGGTATTTATTGCTAAAATACACTCACAAAAGGAGACACTAGGTCCTTCGTCAGAAGTGTCTGTGAAAGATATTATTAAGAATACTTATTCCAAAGTTTTAGAATGGCCAAATAGCAAAACTGTAGCAGTTCATGCTGGGATGTGTAGTTCATCAACAGCTGGAGCGCCGAAGGTTCCCCATCACTGGTGTAGAAGATCAACAATGTCTAGGTCAACAGTCACTAGGTCGACTACTAATGGTCGAGAATAACTAAGTCGACGTTTCCAAGGTCAACATTGTCAGAAGGTTTGTCACAGTGGGTGTTTGAGGATCCGTCTCAGGCTGCGGTCTCAGGATGGACTGCACAGGGGGTACTTGTAGCTTGGCCGGGAGAATGTAAGACCTACACATATACATGCCGACCGTGAGTTTTGGCTGGACTCCTTGACGAAGGCGCGGAGTCTAAATGCCCTGCGGTTTTCACCAGGGACCCCCGCAAGGGAGTTTGGACTTTGCTGCGTCCGGACAGCAGGTCGTGGCCCTTCGCCAGAAGCACTCACAAGATACCGGGCGCAAACTGAGACTGGATGTAGATTGAGACACCGTAACTGGAGGCAGGAGAAGGGACATCATAAATGACCACCTGGGCGAAAAACTTTGGGAGCAAACTGGAACTCAAAAGGGCCAAATTGGCTTTATTAACGAGAACTGAAAAGCAGGATAACTCGGGATGCCGACTTGGCGCAGAAGACAGAGACCGTAAATAACAGAAACTGAAGATAGCCTAACTGGCTTAAGGGTGGACGGAACCAAGGGTAACAAAGTATTCAAGAACCAGACTTGGGGATGGGAACTCTGGGTAGGCGGGAACAGGGTCGCAGGAACAACGGAATAACCAGGGTTTTAATCAGGAATACTGGAATGCTTGCAACTTCTAAAGGTGGCTCAGAGCTGAGTGCATGCAACTTAGAAGTAGCACCAGCACAGGCACTCAGCAGCTGCTGGGATTTATGAGCTCAGCAGCAAAGGAATAGGTCTGGCTGATTGACAGAGGGCATAAGAGATCCGCCCCCTGTCATCAGCTGATGTCACCAAGATGGCAGCGCCCAGCCGCCGGAGCTATCCCCGCAGCGCGGGCACCGCTGAACCCCAGGGGAGCTGCTGACTCCCGCCGCCCACCAAACCCCCCGGACGAACCCCCAGCAAATGCCAGGAGCGGAGGGAGCGGTGTGGTGAGTAGCCACGACCCCCCCCCGCCCGCCGGGCCAAGACAAGGTTGACACAAGCTTTAGGTTGACATGGTCATTGTTGACACGATTTTATCATGGTTTTTAGTGTCGACATGGACATAGTATATAAGTGTACCGCATCCCCTAACATGGCTCGCTGTACCGGCCATGCTTCGGGCATGGTGCTTCACTGCGCTCGGCACTCTATTATATTCTCCTTATATGCCCATGTGGATAGTTAAGAATGAACGAAGTCAGTATGCACAAAAGAAACATGAAAAACTTTTCACATGTCTGAATTCGGCCCCATCTCCGATGGTAGGGGTGTTCATAGTTGCTCATGGGCATGTTCAAAACCCCAATTGAACACCTTTTTCAGTCACTGGTTCACAAATTTACAGGCAGGGGGTGGCGGTCACAGGGTACCGTCCAGTGTTTCATGGGCATGCACCACAAAAACGGTGGGAACACTGGACCAGCACGACAGAATACAGGCGTGCCCTTGTCAGCTCGGAGCTGACGTCACCCACCCCAAATTTGGCAGGAATTGGCCGTATGAAAAGTAAGTATAGGCTTACTTTTCATATTGAACAGAGGAAAAATCATTTCATTGTGAGTTACCATTGGATCCTTTTTCCTCTGTACGCACCCCTCCCCATCCCACGGCCGTGTGCTTGATTTCATTTTAATAGAGGCAGAATTAATTTTATATTATTATTATTATTATTATTATTATTACTGATTAACAGGGTCTTATATAGCGCAGCATATTCTGTTGCGCTTTACAATAGGAACAGTGGCGGAACTATGGAGGATGCAGGGGGTGCAATTGCTATGGGGCCCAGGTCTTTGGGGGGCCCGAGGGCTCTGCAGGCACCCCCTGCACCGTTTTCATTCTATTTGTTCTGTACAGCGCAGCGGCAGTGCGGCACTGTTACTGAAGGGAGAACGGAGCAAGTGGTGATCAAGTCCTCCTCCCCTCTCCGAGTCTGACCTCTCTGATGCTGTTACTGTAGGCGCTGTCCGGCTGTTCCAGCCCCCTCCCCTCTCTATTGCTACCGGGGCTCGACATCACTATCTAGTGACCAGCCCCGGCGTGAATCACGCAGGACTCAGGACTCAGGAGGACCCATGCTGCTGCCAGCGCTGTGCGGTAGACATGGGAGGCAGCTGGGACTGTCAGTAGCTGAAAGACACAACATGCCATGTACTGAGTATAAAGTGCACTCCCTTCCCTGCTCTCCATCTAACCTCTCATATTTCTGTCACTCCTACTCACAGCCCTCCATTTCTCTTCCCCCCCCCTATATCTCTGACATCCTCTCTCTTTTTCACTCCTCTCTCTCTCTCTCCCTAACCACCCCTCTCTCTCCCCGTCTTACCCTCTTTGACTCTTAATTACTTCTCTCTTCTGCTACCCCGAGGGTCATTGTAGTGACAATGGGGGCCCATACCAAGATTTCGCTATGGGGCCCAGAAGGTGGTAGTTACGCCTCTGAATAGGAGACAGCGATACAACAAACTGGTTATTTACAGTCAAAGGTATGAGGGCACTGCTCGCAAGCTTACAATCTATAGGGAAATAGGCATTAAGTGATATCTCTGAAGAAGTGTAGTGTATTACTCTTTTGTTGGGTGCAATTTTTTTTATTTTTAGAACTGTTGTTTGGATTGTTCCATCAAAACACATTGAACAAATTGAGCTCAAGGTGCATTTTACAGAAGCCGTTTGCTTTAGAACGGAACATTAAGTGTGTAACAGAGTGTAAGTAGCGAGTAACTAGTTAATCACAACGTTGCACATCTGACCTTTTTATTAAACTCAGATGGGAATGTTCTGTACATCCTGCAGCTGGTCCGTACTGTACTGCCCGCTTACACTTGGCAGCGTCACTGCTAGCGCTGTGAATGGCACATGTGTGCGATAGAATTATATTGTCCATGGATTTATGCACCTGCACTCCATGTTTTTATTACATTTTCTTGGCCCGCTTCTAGAGACAATGTTTTATACGCCTAATAACCCAATTTTACCAAACATAAAACTGTGACAATCAAGTCTCAGCAAACACTGCCTGAGCCGTTGAGATAATGTACTGAGAAATAGAGTTACGGTTCTCTAATTACTGGAAATTCCCAGTCTGTTACAGACCATACCTTACAACCTGGTTTTAAAGTGCATAAATGTTCTAGTTATTATTCAGTACTGAAAGGCAAATCCTCTCCTGCTTTCCCCTGGGGTTCTGCTTTGTCCTCTAAGGAATGATATAATATTGTATATTGCATAATGACATCAGTCAAGTGTGCGCGTCTAATGTAATATACAGTATGCTTACAATAAAACAAAATTGAATTTCAAAATATACAATAAATAATCAAATATTATTGAATGGTTTTTGGTTTACAGGACACGGTTATTAACCGTACAGGGCTAATACTTTGCTTTCTATTGGAATGCTGACATTTAACCCCTTGAGTGGTGGGTTTTGCTGGGGCAGGACAAACCTACCTGGGCAGGTTTGTCCTGCCCCAGCAAAACCCAACACAGAAAGCTGGAAGCTGCCCCCCCTCCCTCGCCTCCACTCCGGCGTTAGTACGCCGGAGCTTCCCTGCTGCTGCTCTCACCCCAGCCTATGCCACCTGTCACATTCAGCAGTGACGTCGGTGGCAGGCTGGGGGATGTTCGCAGCTCGGGAGGACTCGGGTGCCTGAGCCCTCCCGAGTCCCTCCGAGCGTGGCCGACCATACCCGAGCCTGCCGATCGCCGGAGCAAAGGTACTGGGGGGACTGGAGTTGGTGACGGGGGTGTGCTGTAGAGGTTCTGCGCCAGTGGTGCACACTTGGACACCACTGGCGCGCACCTATTGTATAATAGTGGTATGCCCGGAGATTTTCCGGGACAGCCCGCTGCGGCAGCGCAGCTGCGCCCGGAAAATCTCCGGGCATACCACTGAAGTGGTTAAGGACTGATTCAGGTCCACTTGTTAAGTAGCGGTTGTTCGCTGCTTAGAGAGCAGATAAACGCCGCCCGGCCCCGCTGCTCCACGAATCCCCTTGGAAGCATGCGAATAGATGTGTACACTCCATTCACATAGGAGCGTACCGGGGGGAAATCATTTGGTGATTGCCGACCATGGAAATGTCCGAGGATGGGGCGGATGGTGACTTCATGTGACTCCAGGTGCCTGCCCTGTGCAGGCTTCGATCTGACTGCATTTGCATAGGGACACCCACCGTATTTCTAGGCACGCCCAGGAAGCCCTGGTCATCCCCATGGGCCTAGCTCCCTCTGCGTGTACGCCTCAACGACTGTCAGCGGCCCTGCACATGTGTAAATGCGCCCATGCGCAGAGCCGCACCGTCGGTCCCCAAAGCGAATACGCTGTGGACTGATCACTACAGAATCAGGCCCTTAATTTCAGGTAAATAATAAATGATTTTAGTTAATAAAAGATTTTTGTTAAGAAACAACTGTCAGATTTATCAAAGCTGGGAGAGAGAGAGTGAGAGAAATTTAAAAGTGGTACAATACCAACCAATCGTTTCCTGTAAAATAACCAAATGTTGTCGGTTGGTACTTTATTTCTCTCCCTTTTCTCTCTTTCCAACCTTTGAAAAGTTTCTCCCGAAGATTAAAACATGCGGAATGTAGACACATCAGAGCTTAATGAGCATCAACACAATCCAAGGACAGTGAGAGGAATATATGTGATGTGTGCAAGAATGCTGTGGCTTCGGAAGAGAGAACTGACACTCATACAGTCCCGGCAGATTGCTACTTCCTTATGTACTACAGCTGGATGGATCCAGCTGTATGTTATGTGCTACTCTGCTTCACAGATCGTACATGTGTGCACCCAGTTTAAGATTGTTTGCCACCTGCCCTGACCTCAGATCCAGTGGGACATGATAGGCCCACTGGAAGAATGTAGTGGTTGGGGCTGGCACATAGGGGTGTAGCCATTCACCAGAGGGGGTGTGGCCAGCCACCGCAGAGGCTTGTCTAACCATTATAGAGTGCTTGTTCTGTGGCCTTGATGGACACCTTCAGTAAATACTGCTAATGCATGTATAATAATGTACCAGTAACAGCAATGCCCTTTAGAGAATACACCCTGGTCCTGTGCAGTGAAATATGTAGACTATAGGATGAATGTGCACACCATGGTTTCCAGTTGGGGCACTTAAATCAGTACCATTTTATAGTTGTGACTAGAGCTGGTCATAATTTGATGCCTTATCGCCAGGGCAGCCGAGAGGTGGGGGGGGGTACTAATTACCTGGGCCCAAGCTTGCTGGAGAGGCCCCTCAGGGGCCCAGGTCCGACCCCTCCCTTTCCCCTCCGTCCCTCCCGGGTAGCAACAGCAGCACACACTTCTACAGTATGTGCTGTGCTGACAGCAGGCTCAGCATGAGTGTCTCACTGACAGCGTGAGAGGTCATGCTGAGCCTGCTGTCAGCACAGTACATGCTATAGGTGTGTGCTGCTGCTGAGATTACAGTTTTTAGAGTTTTCTTTCATCCGCCTCTAAACATTTTGGGGGTGTGGCCTAAGTGGGGAGGTGCCCACACCCCCACACTTAGGCCACGCCCCACAAATTTTACCAGGGCCCGGCATTCCTCTCGGCTGCCCTGCTTATCGCCAGCCCTTTACAAAGAAGGGTCGTTCACAGTAATAAATAACCTATGACCTTTAAATCTAATGCACTTGTGTCCAAATCATTATTGGGTCAGCTGACTTCAATTTAGTGATAAGCTAGCGTTAAAGTTTTTGTTAAGGTACAAACACAATAAATGTATAGACACCTTAGATTAAGCGAGGGCTGCATAGGCATGAGTGCATTTAAGAGCCTGTGAAGTTGGTGATTGCTCAATAAAGTTTTGTGGCTGGATAGATTACCTAAGAAGCATAGGTGTTTAATTGATAGATGGATTAGCCAATTAGGTAGCTAAGGGGTGGTAGCTTGTGCAGGGGTATCAGGACGGGTATTAGGACGAATCAGATGTTGCTACTTCGTCTTTGAGTCTGGAATCCCACCCTCCCTGCCCTTGCTCTCTCAATTGCTACCTGGCCTGTTGGCCATCACCTAATTTTGCTTTTTCTAAATCTTTAATTAAATTGTGTGGGAATTCTGAGGTACAGGTGGTCGCTGTGCGGTGTTGCCACCATTTGACAGGACGGCTGGTGAGTCCTGCCTCCGCGGGGTGACACTTCCTGGAAGTGTCCTCACCATGCCATAGAAGGGGCAGTGAGATTGTCACAGCATTATAATTCAATAGGCACCTTATAAATTCTAATTATCTATGCAGAAGTCTTGGCAGCATCTAGGTACTTATATAAAGCTTTTTGGGTAATGTCAAAAGTTCTGGTACTAAGAATTTATCAAGAGCTATTGTATAATTCGTAACTGATACGAAATCAAGGTATCATGTGCCCCAAACAGCTGCCTCTTACCAGTCACCGATGCACGCATCAATTAGCTCACCTGAATAATGCCACAGGTATAGCCTCTTAATAGACTTGTGACATCAAACATGGCCTCCGTTAAATGCAGGAGATTGATTTTATTATTTTATCGTAGTCTCTCAGTGAAAACAGTTAACTAGGCATTGGCATATATAATCTGAGAGTTCAGAATAAAAGAGGCTGGCATCGGAAACTTGCCTGGCATGCCAGATGTGCTAATACATTCAGGACAGCAGTATCAGCAGCTACGGCAGAAAGCTATAGTCATTAATCTAGAGACCACTGGGATTTCCGGATAGCGCTGTAAAACCTACAGCCTGCCAAGGATGCATCAGATAAAGCTATCAACGCATTGTAAAAAAAAAAAAGACACAAAAACCTGTTTCATGGTCTGTACTGATCAAGCAATTACACTTATTGACTACATTAAGCAAAGAAACCGTGGGGTGCCCTATGAAATTGACTGCCAGCTTGAATAATCAATAGGCTTCATGTAGAGTAAATTAAATAACTGAAAAAAAAACTATCTGGATAAGATGAGGCTAAAAAGGCAATCTGTAATCCCTGATCCGTGCGGTAATAACATTGTGTCTAACGGATTCCTTTGCATTCCTGAATTACTTTGATTCAAATGCAAATCTGCCACCTATCATGGAATATAATCGGGTTTGAAAATATCAGCGGTTTCTGCTTTGATTAATTCAGTGGCGTCATACGCAGGGATAATATAAACATTAAAGGGGTGCCGGAAAACGGATGCATTCTTATTACTGTAATAATCTCTGACAAACAACAAGCCAAGCTCTGTAACACCGCCATCGCTCTCTGCTGAGTGTCTGACTTCACAGCCAGCTTACTAAAACCAAATTGCAATGTCCAGTGACGTGAGATTAACCCTGTGGAGTGATATAATTATATAGTATGGATGGCAGAATGGTTGCCTAGGTCGAAAGTCTTAGGTGGAAATTTATTAAGATGGGAGTTATATTTCACACATAGGATGTTGCTATGGGCAACTAGTCAGATACTATCTAGTATCTTCTAGAAGGTAGAAGTAGATTCCCTTTGGTTGCCCATAGCAAATCTCATCTTAGTAAATTTCCACCTTAATATCCATACTGAGAATCCACAACAAAGTCAGGGGTAGATTTATCAAGCTCGGTGAAGTGATAAACTGTCTGGTTTTTATCACCGGCCAATCAGCTCCTCCCTGTCATTTCAAATCAAGCCTATAACGTCACAGGTAGGAGCTGATTGGCCGGTGATAAAAACCAGACAGTTTATCACTTCACCAAGCTTAATAAATCTACCCCTCAGTGCCAAAATTAAGGGGGGAGGGGGTAGGGACTCCCAGGCTATCCGGGCGCTGGATAGAGGGTGGGGATTCAATTTAATTTGTGAACCAACCACCGCCAAGAGCCTGCCGCCCAACTCAAAGCCCCAGCCCCTCTTGTTGCGGACTGCCTAAGGACGAGGTCCATGTCCCTCCCCTTTTATGCAAATATCCAACCGCATGTGTGTGTGCGTGTGTGTGTGTGGGGGGTGGGGGCGGATGTTTGTGCAGGCGGAAGGCGGTGTTTAGCTGGCTCGCAAAGCTGTGAAATTCACAGCTTTGCGAGTCAACCAGAATGTCAACCAGAGAATGTCAACCAGAATGACCTCCTGGATTCAATGCTAAGAAATGAGGATAGTGATGGACAGGTCTCTGTTGGCTGACAGGCCTGGCTAATAAAGATCAACCACAGTGCAGGATGTAGCTCTGTCTGGCGTACATTGAGTGCAACACACTTTGATTTATTTCCTTAAATCACCCAGATAATTGCCATCAGAGCCACACATTTAAGCTGGGTCAGGTAAAAACTTCTTAAATATGTTATCAGCTCAACATTAGACAAATGCTGCTATCAACTGTGCTCATTACATACCTTACTGACTGGAGTCATCTAAGTATCCGCACACTCAGACCAGTGAGGACTCAGACCCGAAGGGTTAAATCCACAATCTCGTGGAGTTTTAACACTATCCTGTCCATAAGAGAGAATAGTGCGAATGACAGAGGTCACTACTCTGGGGACACTCATAGCTTCTAATGCATTTAGTAAATATAGGAAAATGTATTTTGCACTACATGCAATAACAAGGACTCCTAGGTTAGACATTTACGGCTGTGCAGTTTGTCTGAGGCAGTGGAGACAGTGGCGCCATGTTTCTTTACAGTACATACATGATCACAGCTGAAGGCAGACTCCCATATCAAAAATGGCTGACATCCATCAAAAAGAAATGTTGTTACCACTCCCACATTAACTCTCTTAAAAGGTCCTGCCTGTCACTCACTCGGCATAGAAAATATCAGTGCGTGTGCAATTGCAAAGGTACCTTGGCGCGTGTGCAGTGCGCATGCAGCACATGCGCAGTTTGCTGGTAATCGCTCTGTTGCGACCTCGAAATTGTGCACAAACATCAGGCCCATTGTCTCTAAACAGCAGCACTATCATTTTAACCTGTTTCCAAATACCTTCACGCCAGTGCTGCTGCATTACTATGTTATGCTACTATCTCTGTTCCATAGGCCAGTCTGAACGGCCATAGGGTTACTCTATGCATCTGGTGGTTGTGTCTTTGTTGTTAAGTGGTTTACCCATCAACGGCAGTGAACCAATTATTTTCACATCATCTATGATATACTGTAATAGCGAGTGGTCAACCAGCTGATGTTTTTTCTCTGGCACTGTAGTGCGAGGCTACTGTGCTGTCAGTCAGTAGTAGCGCTGCGCTACAGTGCCGGCTCCGAGTCTGCCACATCTGTCTTGTTGATATGTGTGTCAGTCAGCACTAAAGCCCCACCCACTTCCTCTCATAGAGGGTTAAGGGCCAGATGCACTAAGCTTCAAAAGTGATAAAATGGAGAGTGATAATAAACCAGCCAATCAGCTCATGCCTGACAATTTTCAAACACAGTCTCTGACATGGCAGGCAGGAGCTGATTGGCTGGCTGTTTATCACTCTCCATTTTATCACTTTTGAAGCTTAGTGCATCTGGCCCTTTGACAGCTACTCATATTTTGCCCCACCTCCATGTGCATGGCCTTCATCTCCCTGTAGAGAAATGCATGGGAATCGGAGACATTACTCCGATGGCAGATACCACTGATTTAATAACATTGCATGGTGTCATACCATCGGTTCTTACTGTGTTTTTCACACTGATGGCAACAATCAATGGGAAATACACCAATGGTATCCCTAGTCTTTGTACATACTGTATGCAGAGGATCTGAGATTCAGCCACCATGATAGAGTGGATAGATGTTATGGATTTGGGTATGAATCATTGGATAGACACCAACTAGGTCAACATGCATGAAGGTTGACACGTCTGAAGGTTGCCATGCAGGAAAGGCGACATGACTGAAGGTCGATGTGGGTAGGTCGACAGGGTCATTAGGTTGACACAAGCATGATGTCGACATGTGGAAAGTCGACAGGGTCATTAGGTCGACACAATCGTTAGTTCGACATGGGAAAGGTTGACAGAGAAATGGTCAACATGGTTTTTTAACTTTTTTTTGACCCCAATGTCAACACAGTGGACATGGACACTGAAACGTAGCACCGCATCCACTTGCATGGCTCGCTGCGCACAATTTTTTTCTCCCACCATGCCCTAGTGGATGGTAGGGCATGAAGTACCTCCTGTCAAAAAAAAGTGAAAAACCCCATGTCGACCTTTTGACTGTTCACCTTCCCCTAATGCTTGTGTCAACCTAATGACCCTGTCATGTTGACATTCCTGCATGTTGCCCTTTCTGCATGTCAACCTTCATGCATGTCGACCTGTTGGCTGCCTTTGACACTGTTGACCACCCTCTCCTGCTCAACACTCTCCGCTCCTTTGGCATCACTGGCACGGTCTTCTCCTGGTTCACCTCATACCTCTCCGATCGCTCCTTCTCCATCTCCACTCCGAGCTCCTCCTCTCCTACTACCCCGCAGCCAGTCGGTGTTCCCCAAGGGTCAGTCCTTGGCCCTCTTCTCCCTCTACACCACCTCTCTGGGCACCCTCATCAGCTCCTATGGTTTTCATTACCACCTTTATGCTGATGATACCCTAATCTATCTCTCCTCCCCCGACTTATCCCCATTACTCCTGTCCAAGGTCTCCGAATGCCTCACGGCCATCTCAGCCTGGATGACCCAACGCTTCCTAAAACTAAACATGGCTAAAACTGAACTTCTAATCTTCCATCCCCCGAACATCCCCTCTTCTCCCACTATCTCCATCAGCATTGGTGAAACCGAGATCATGTCCACCGACCAAACGCGCTGCCTCAGTGTCATCATTGACTCCTCCCTCTCTTTCACCCCCCACATTCGTGCTCTCTCACAGTCTTGCCGCTTTCACCTACGCAACATCTCAAGCATCAGACCATTCCTCTCCACTGTCGCGACCAAAATTCTCATTCACTCTCTTGTCATCTCCCACCTTGACTACTGCAACATCCTTCTCTCTGGGCTACCTCTCACCCGCCTCGCACCTCTCCAATCCATTCTTAACGCTGCTGCTAGACTCATCTTCCTCTCCCGCCGCTCTACCTCCGCCTCCCCCCTCTGTCTATCTCTTCACTGGCTCCCCATTCCTTTCCAAGTTCTCTTTTAACTCCTCACCACCACCTACAAGGCTCTCTCCTCCTCCACCGCTCCTTACCTCTCTTCACTGATCTCTATCCACACTCCCTCCTGTCCTCTTCGCTCCATCGCTGACCGCCGACTGACCTCTCACCTAATCACCTTGCTCCTGTCCTGTTCTTCCCTTCCTCTACTTCATCTTCAGTCTCCTCGACAATTTTGGCACCTACTTCTGAACTGATGCTGATTTTAGTTCTACCAGCTATACCCCTATTTATACTGTATTTTTCAACACACCCTGTACGTTACCTTGTAATTTGTTCTTTGTTTGCTATGTACGGCGCTGCGGACACTTTGCGGTGCCTTATAAATAAACGTACTACTACTACCTAGTGGTGTCGACCTAATGCTTGTCGACATAGTACTGTGTGCCAGATGCACTAAGCTTCAAAAGTGATAAATTGGAGAGTGATAATCAGCCAGCCAATCAGCTCCTGCCTGACATGTCATAGACTGTGTTTGAAAAATGTGAGGCAGAAGATGATTGGCTGGTTGTTTATCACTCTCCATTTGATCACTTTTGAAGCTTAGAGCATCTGGCCCCCAATCTCATGGATTTTGCTTTTAAAATATAATGCATTCCCTAAGAAGGAAAATATCAGGGTAAATCAATCTAAATTTACCTCTGGGCTTTTAGAACACAAAACTAGCTGAACAGACACCTTAAGACATCTAGTTTTGTCCATCCCTGGCCCCTTAAGTGAGAGAGAGGATGCTCGGATCAGCATGTGCAGCAAAGAGTAGCTCAATTAAAAATATAAAAATATTTGGAGGACGCAGATTCTGAGCACATCATACAATGTGATCTCAGACAATCTGTAATAAATACATGTTATTTATATTCTGGCTGTGCTTACAGCAAATATGTGTTTCCTGTGCTTGTACGCATAAACACATTCTCCCGAATACATGTTTAATAAACCGTTCCAGTTTTATCCGAAGCACGAGGGAAGGCTGTAATGCTGCAATGCATGCTGGGGTACAATAAATTTTTCATTATGTGTCTAGCTTTTTCATGTTTACAGGACCCAAGGAAGAGAACATCCCTGTTGACTGGGCTGGTGTGATGGATGGTTTTGCTGTAAACCCCAATATTTAAAGTGACTAATGGATTTAGTTGTGCCATTGGGAAATAATTGTTATGTGTACATACTAAAACAAGCAATCCCTACGGTATAATCTCCAAAGTCAGTTTTACATATATCTGAGGCAGACTGACACTGATGGCTGCATTTTGTGCCACAAGAATCCTTAATAAACAAAGTGCTGTAAGGAGGGGGGGCAGGAGAGCAGACCGGGGGGTGTAGATGAATGGAAAGGAAGTCGGCGAATAGCAGTAAGGCTATGCTGCAGTACTTGTTTCATATCGGCGGAGAAATAAATAATAATTCCACAGCCAGCTAGAAAGTTAAATTGCCCAATTTGATTTATTATACATTTACTAATTCAGTATGTCACCCAATCAGAGGTATAACTCTGGGAGGCAATGGAGTCACCTGCTGCCGGGCTTCTGCTCCCAAGGGGGCACCTCTCTTCCACTGCAAATTTAAATATGGTAATTAATAGCTGTCGCTAGGGCTTATGGGGCTGACTCCCACTCCTAGCAGGACAATAGACAGCACACTATGTTTTTTTTAAACAGTGTTTCTTTGCAAATGTCACATCCTGTATTGAGCTATTTGCTCTT
The DNA here is from genome assembly GCF_055691185.1 of Crinia signifera. Taxonomy (NCBI): domain Eukaryota; kingdom Metazoa; phylum Chordata; class Amphibia; order Anura; family Myobatrachidae; genus Crinia; species Crinia signifera. The sequence continues at coordinate 40,089,983 of NC_139221.1, read as the reverse complement.
ACATAAGAAGTATGAGAATTTTAGCTATATGAAGTCACTACACTACATAACTATGCCCAGTAGTAATGGATTTGAACTCACAACAGTGGCAGAACTACCATTGGTGCAGCACCCGGGCCACTGAGGACTAAGGGGCCCACCCTGTTCCTTTCACCAACTGTTACTCCCTGTCACATTCTGCCTCTCACTGTCACGCAATGCCATTTTGAATATCATGAACGTGGGTTGGGGTGGAGGAGGAGGGGGGCCCAAGTTATATTTTTGCACCTGGGCTCACCACCCACAAGTTCCGCCACTGATTAACAATTATATATATATATATATATATATATATATATATATATATATATATATATATATATATACATATATATAGTCAGAATCTGCATAGTTAAAGTGCAGGAGAATGAAAGCTCTATCAGTAAGGTGTCTGCCTCCAGTGAAACAGGTCACAGGTTCTAATCCTAGGTATGACTGCTAAGCAATGTATTTGTTCAAAATAAATGATAATGTACATAAATGTGGTGCAATGTAACAAGATCAGAGAAAGTTTCTGGATTGTTCTTTTATAAATGTGTGGGGTACCAATATTTATATTGCCTCCGGGCAATTGGGACGAACTTACGCCACTGCACCCAAATGATGTTTGCAATCCACATTACGGTCACTTTGTAGCACCTACTATATATATATGTTAGAAGATTAGTCCATGCTACTAGTTTTTAACATGTGGTATAAGGGACCAGAGTGGTTGTTGCTTTAACAGAAAAAATATTTTTTGGGTTTCCAATGCAAATAGGATACCAGAGGGAACCCCAGAGAAAACTGCTGTTCTGTAGCAATATGGTCTTCAGAGGCTGCGCAGCCCAGAGATGCAGGTGCAGTAAGTGCAGTCACGCTCTATAAAAGATTTACAAGCATGGAAAACCCTAAATATGTTAATGAAAATATTTCCCTTCATTTATCTTTGGTTCTCTTAATTGTTTCTAAGAATATGACAAACCTCCAAATAATGTAATAAATAGTAATAAATGACAATGAGCAAAGTTCAGTATACTTTGCCCAAATTAGAGTGTTTTCTGCTTTTCCTACTGGTACTGTAGCGTGTCCTCATTTCCAGTTTGCCTTTGTTCCTGTGCAGATGCCTTATGTAACATTTTGCAAATGTTTGGTCTGAAACTGCAAAAGTTAAATGTCATGTAATATCACATCCATCTGTTACATTCAGAGCACATGCTTAATTCATTTCAGCTTTATCATTATCACCTAAAGGTGTACTATGCTATCTGGAACATATGCAGTACTATATGGAGCAAGAATTTGTTCCCCTGGCATAGTCCCCCCCCCCACAGCGGCCATCCGATGGAGCAATTCAATTGTTGCTACATTCAGCCTCCTAAGGTAGGAGTTGAAATGTGCTAAAACTTTGTGGTATTGGCGCTCAAACCAGGACTTTAGATGGGTTTATCTACTTTGTGCAGCTAAACCCCAAATTATTACCAGCTAAACCCCAAATTATTGGGCATACACTCTCAGGGGGGAGGGGGGGGGTCATCTTAATTGTCTGATAGGAGCCTTTTCCATTTGGGCACCCATACAATAACTCAATTTCTCCCTGTGAGTTTTTGCTCAGTGGAAAAGGGTCAAAAAATGATCTGGGTCCAGTTACACGGAATCCACCCCTGTGCAATCAGGGTTGGACAGGGGTATGACCCAGGTTAAGGAGCAGTGTAGTACCCATTTACAGCATGCTGAGAGCCCATACATTTTTTAGAATCATGGCGCCCTAGAGCATAAAAAAAGTTTTCACGACACGCCTAGGCTAAAAGTTCTGACTGAGAAATGTAGAAGAATATATAAAATGAAGTAAATATTGTTTATACTGCATGTCATCTTTATGTCAGTTATATGATGAGGAAATGCTCCTGTTTGTCCACATATGTTATGATTAGTAGACACCAGCACTGATGTTGCCTCTTACATTGATCATAAATAATTTGAATAGGCCCTGGACCACCAACCCAGAGCACCCGTGCAAGTTCCCTGAGGTACCCCAGGGTGCCACGGCACACAGTTTGGGACCCACTGCCATATGAGGACACATCTGCATATGTACATGCTGTAATACAGTGAAGCTTCCACACAGAGCCGGCCCTAGCCTAAATGACGCCCTAGGCAAGATTTTGGCTGGTGCCCCCTAGCACCGCCACTAGTTCCGCCTCTGACACTGCTCCCCTTTCCCAGCACCATCAACCCTCATCATAGCAGTCATCATTTTGGTGCTCCTACCCACAATATTTTAAATAGAAACAGTGCACACATTCAGTGCTCAGCCCAAACAGGGGTGGTTTCTTACTGGGAAGGGGCATGGCCACACAATAGTACCCCCAATTCAAATTATGCCACACAGCAGTGCAACTTTATTCACATTATATCTTGCGATGTTGTCCCTTATTCACGTTACATCACACAGTAGTACAACTTTACCTTATGTACATTACTCCTCACATTAATCACATTATACCCTTAGAAAAAAAATCCTGAGAAAATATTGTATTTTAAGCACCTCCATGGCCACACTGCAACCCAGCACAAAGCAGTGTGTGCTGGGCAGAGGAGAAGAGCTGCAGCTGCTGTTGTCACTTAAGGGGAGGGGGCCCAGGGCCCCCACTGGGCCCTTCCATCAGACTTTGGCCTGGGTAATTTGTACCCCCTACCCCTTTCTCTCTGTACCCCTGATAATACCACACAGTAATGCCCCTTACACATGACACACATTATTAATGTCCTTATAATCATAATGCCCCTTACACATTATGCCAACCTTTATTAATGCCCTTCATTCACATAATGACACACATAATGCCCCTTACACATATGTTGCACATTATTAATGCCCTTATACACATGACACACATAATGCCCCTTACACATATGTTGCACATTATTAATTCCCTTATACACATGAAACACATAATGCCCCTTACAGATATGCCGAACACAATTGCACAAGTAACCCACCCGCAGATAGCACTCGCACAGCCGCAAACACTGTGACCTCTGCCTCTGCTTGGATACAGATGTTTCCTCATACATCTTGACTCAATAAGCCATGCAGCTCCTGGCCAGCTCTGCTAACGTTGGGTGCCTTTTTTGCTGAAAATTCATCTTATTTGCATTGTTATGTGACCAGGACACACAATGAGCTTCCAATGATTAAAATGATATGCGGCACGCCTATATTCTGTGTGCGATTGTGGCTGTACCTGCATACAGAATGCTATGTTACAGTGATTTCCATGAATACACTATTTCATATGCAGATACAGCCTCACTCACACACAGAATATAGGCATGCTGCGTATCATTTTAATCAGCAGAAGCTGCTGATGCCCCTATGCATTTCAAATGCCCTAGGCAATTGCCTAGTTTGCCTATGCCTAAGGCCGGCTCTGCTTCCACAGCACCCACTATAGTGGTAACAAGCTGCTGATTGGCTGTGAGTGGCATGTCTACCAATCAACAGTTAGGCTGTTAAAAGCTGTTACCTCCCTAGTGCCCGCTGAGTGGCCACTGGACCGATCAGCTCCACACCTACTATCCAGTGGTGCTGGGGATAGCCCTGAGCTTCATCTTAGCCTTCGGTTAAACTGAATGGGTGGGAGAGCTGTTTCCCCTGGCTATGGCATTACCCCCTACTAGTGGAACCTGAAGCTGGTTCTAAAAATGCTTGGGACCCCAACTTATTTTTTACTCCATATTTTTAGAACCAGGGACAACTCTGATTACCATGAGCTGATTCCTTAAATCTGGGAAATCCCTACACACTGTGGCCCTTATTTAGATCTGATCGCAGTACAAATTTGTTCTCAAAATGGGCAAAACCATGTGCACTGCAGGTGGGGCAGGTGTAACATGTATAGAGTTAGATACAGTAATAGGTACTTCTCTTCCAGCCGCTGAGGATATTCAGAGGAAGCCCTGAAATCTTAAAGGATAGGACTCATCCGGGTAATGGATTGTTACCCGGATGGGTGGGTGGTGGCCAGCCCACCAGAATAAACCCCATAGGGAGAGATGACAAGCTACCACTGCAGCTGTGTCTCTGCAGCTCAGCACACGGCACTGAGCATTGCATGTGCTGAGCTGGGGAGAGAGGCTGTGCTGCATCGGCAGCCTGTCATCTATCTCCCCACTGCCGGATCCCTGCATCTGTGGAGGAAGGAACGGCACCCGGGCCACCCCAGCAGACCCAGACCTGGGTGAAAAGTACCCCCCCTTCTCGACGGCACTGTACTACCAAGCCCTAAAAAGTATACATCAGTCTTTCCATCAACAACAACAACTATATATCTTAATAACTGCTTTGAGTCTCATTTACATTTGAATGTATCTGTCCACATCTAAACTTTCCTTTCAATGCATTTTTTTTAAAGTAGGCATTAATGATCTGAGCATTGATACTTAAATACACAGAAACATACACACATAAACAATATATCTACTAGTGGCTGTTAAGTGCTTAATACACTAATTATATTACCTAGGGGCTCTTTCCGTGTCTGCATGACAGCTCAGGGGGTGTCTGACAGGAGGTGATGGTGGGGAACGTAAGTTATTCCTGAGAATCAGCACTGAGAGATGGACAGGTCATACACTAATAATGCACTTGTGCTCAGCGGTCCATTTTAGCTGCATATTAAATCTACAAGGCTGTGTGCTACTGTTTACCAGATATCATTAGCACACAAAGCAATCCCATAGTAGAAATCCCTGCAGAGATAATATTTATAGATATTTACAGGGATAACTATTCCGCAGGAGAACACAGCTGTCAACTCATCGGTTTGTTGCTTATACATGCCTTCCAATAAATGGACAGTGTGGCCCGTACTACCATGGATACTAACGTATTGTTCACACAACAAAGACGCGAGGCTTCCTGCCACCTGTGTCCTTCCTTTACCTAGGTTGATTTTTTTTTCCACACATTTAACTTAGATTTATATCTTATTAATGAGGTTGTAGCTTGTTTGTTGTTTCGATCTATCAATAGATAAAATCGATAGATAGTAATTGGAAAATCAATTAGATAGGTTTATTCTTTTGTGTGTTTACGGTTTGTAGCTCAAAAATAGTAAATATATAGTGAATACATTCTGATTTATAGTCTATGATATAAACATATACCATCTCGGACATCAAAAAAAATTGTACTGCTGTGAATATCTGTATGACGTACTCCCCAAGCAAAACCTGGGGAATAATCGTTCTTAAAACTATTAGAGCAATAAACATCTTGCCTTCAAAATGGCTTCCTGTTTTTCAGAGACCCTCAGAACTGCGCCAAATGCAGTTATGTTTGCTGGGTGTTCCACTTTGGGTCTCCAAGCTCCGGCCCCTTGGTCAGCAATGCATGCAGGGTCTGGTTCAAAGAAACACATACCAGCTTTAAATACAATTAATAGTGAAACTTCTTTTTTAATTAGTACATAAGATAGAGCAAGGGCCGCATAGGCTTGAGTGCATTTAAGAGCCTGTGAATTTGTGGGTTGTAAATAAAGTTATTGAAGAGAAAGCAAGGTGTTATGCGAAAAACCTCAGGCAGTCAGGGGCAGGTGGATGGGTCAATCAGGTAGCTTGGGGGAGTCAGCTTAGAGAGGGGTATATAAGGGCAAGTTGGAAGGAAGTACTTCCTCTTTGAGTCTGGATCCCCACCCACCCACAATCTTGTGCTACCTGGCCTGAGGGCTATCCAAAGAATTTGATTGAATAACTTTAATTATAAATTGGCGAGAAGGTGCTTTCAACCAGCAGTCAGGGGAGGTGCCAGGACGGTGGGCGAGTCCCGACTCAGCGGGGGGACGTTGGACACTTCCTGGAGGTGTCCGCGCCATACCATAGAAGGGGTGGTAAGTCTGTCACGGCGCAGGCTGTACCTTACGTAGGGGGTGTTTTGTTGGATTGGAGCGTTGCAGTCGTTACCATTGACATACACCTTTGACTGGGGCTGGTCTCAAGTGCTGTTCTTGGCCATCCCTGTTAGACAAACAAGGGTCATACCACTTCAATAAATACCTTGTCAGTTTAAACTTATGCTATGGTTGTCCGAGACATTATTTTAAGTTAAGGAGTCTTGTGAGAGTTATTTCTAGGCACTTAAGGTTAAGTTAAGGTATAGGCCAAGCAACATAATTCATTAGGCGCCTTAAACACAATGGGCAAAATTTACTAAGAATACTACTATGTCTCAGTCGCATTCGTATTTTGTATATACGACTGTTATCGGTGGAGAATTTCATTTACACATTCGTATTCCGAAGCATAATTTACAAAGGTGTAGTACTTTGTGTTTGTATTTTCGATGTCGCAACTTGTACTAGAATACACCTAGTATACACTTGTTAAAAGTCTTATTTTGTGAAATACACCTGCAAATTAAGGTGTATTTTTTGGCGTATTTTTTTACAACTTGTATTAGAAAATACGCCTAGTATACAGTACATTCGTATTTTGAAATACGACTTGATATTAAATTTCAAAATTACATTGGAGTAATGTAAAATTCAAGGCGTATTCTTTTGATGGCATATTAATTCGTGTTTTTGTAAAAAATACAAATACGACAGGTTGTCATTGTCGTAAAATACAAAATACTAACGTTATTTCACATTAGTATAATACAAAAATACGAATACGTGCCCGAATACGACTGAATACGAATATGCCAATTTCGACTGTATTTTGCTTAGTAAATTTCAAAACCGCTGCCTGGTTTCTTGTCCAAGGAGCACCACTCACACATACCAAAAGAAATGGACAATAACCCAGCGTTGATTTAGATGGTGAATTGTAGTATTATGGTTAAGTATCCTCTGTGATTTCCACAGGGTTTACTGGAATTTCAGAGGGTTCCTTATTGGACCACACTGACCTGAGTGTGGGTCCCTATGTACACAGAGTTTTCTTTATCCAATTTCTCTTATTTCACCAATCCACATACAGTGTATTTAGTAACGCAACTGACCTGGGGACTGGTCCCTAAATTCACGTAAAGGTATCTTTGAGTAAAGCGTATCCTCCAATATATTCCAAAACCAACCAGTGGTATACACCATTCACATTAGGAAACCGACTGACCTGTATGAAGGTCCCTATGTTCCCATAGCGTTTCCTTTAACTCCTCAATCCTCCTTGGGTCAAGATATGGGCGTTAGCAGGATTTTCTCCCAAAAATATTTATTCCCAAACAAATAAACTACACAATAAAAAAACGTAGTAAAAATGGGAGCTTTTTACAGGAAAAGACCAATAACACATATATTATCCTCCTCACCCGGAATGAGTCGGAATGTATTGTCCAATAAGGAACCCTCTGAAATTCCAGTAAACCCTGAGGAAAACAGAGAGGATACTTACCCATAATACTACGATTCACCATCTAAATCAGCGCCAGGTTGTTGTCAATTTCTTTTGACCCTGTAATTAGACCTCTGAACTAACATAAAACTTTAATACATCCAAAGCACTTTCATACTGATACTTACCTATCTTGAGCCTGTAGATAGGTCCCTGGGTCCGGGGCTCCGGGTTCCAGGGGTCCGGATCTGGGGTCCAGGGGTCCGGCTCCGGGGTCCAGGGGTCCGGCTCTGGGGTCCAGGGGTCCGCCAAAATCCACAGGGGACCTGTGGAAGGAAATTCTACTCACGGGTCTCCTCCGGCGTAGATCTGTCCTCTTATTTCATGCAGTAGTCCTCCGGTACTTGGCAAAAAAAAAAACGACATCCCGGCACCAGCGAGCAGGAGAAGCGCTGAAGGTTCATCTTCAGCGCCTCTCCTCTGGATAATTCTATTGGCCGCCTAGCGGCCAATCAGGAGCCACAAAATTCGGCTTATTTATGTCTTTATGAGCATTTACAAGTAATTGTAACCTTCCTGTTTGCATATTATCTATCTATCTATCTACATATATATATATATAAATCCCGAATTATCGGCACTCTCCTTCACATAACAGCATCCTCCAGGTGACCTCCTAATGGTATCGGTCCAATAGTTATACAGGGTTGGTCGGCACTCTCGGAAATAAAATACGGACACCAAGTCTGCGCTTAACGCTTCAATTTTCCAAACAGAATTTTTATCAGATGAAAATTCTGTTTGGAGAATTGAAAAGTTAAGTGCAGACTTGGTGTCGGTCTCACAAACGACCGTTTACTTCCACAGCACTTCAAACAGGTCTTTTTCACAGCAATTTTACCGGGTGCCGTAACCAGGCACGGGCCACAAACAGCTTACACGATTACAGGCTCCCTGTCTCTAACCCACCACTCTCTATCGCCTGGCCACTTGCTGGTGTCAGGAGCCCTTAAAGAAAGCGTGACACAAGTGTGCCTGATTACTGTTCTTACTCCAACAGCTGGATTGGACCTGCATGCAGGGCCGTCTTAATGTATGGGCTTGAAGGGCAGTTGCCCTGGGGCCCCAAAATGCGATGGGCCCAAAGCCTGTCAACCCCCGTCGGTAACGTAACCCCCCCAGAGCTCCCTGTGCACCACTACCACCCAAAGGGATCCCTAGAAACATTGTGCTGGGCACAGGATGACAGGGTGCACAGCCAAGGGACGGGCAGGGCGGCTGTACCCGTGAAGTGAAGGGGAGCAGGGGTAGAGCGCAGAGGTGAGCTGGGAGAGCAGAGCCGCAACACAGATCGGGTTGCTGGAGCACAGGCCGCACCGCAGCTAGGAAAGAAACAGCCCTTCAATGAAAACGCTGCCTAACGAGAGGCCTGCCGCCTTCTCCAGCAGCCTTGGGGGACCGGAGCTGGAACCCGCAGCCAGGAATTGTGACCGGCTGGATCCAGCAACAGCAGCAGTGGGCACAGGTAGTTATTACTCCCTCCCCAGGCTGACCATGCTATCCCTGGCCTGCACCGATAGTGAACATTATAGTAAACATCTAACAGCCATGTATGTCCCTGCTCATGTGTTCCTCTGTCCATGAACTGGTATGCCCCTACCCATGTGTTCCTCTCCCTACCATGTGTTCCCCTGCCCATGTGTGCCACTGTCCCTGCCATGTGCACCCCTACCCTTGTGTTCCTCTCCCTAACCATGTGTTCCTCTCTCTGCCCATGTGTTCTCCTGTCCATGATCTTGTATGCCCCTACCCAAGTGCTTCTCTCCCTACCATGTGTTCCCCTGCCCATGTGTGCCTCTGTTCCTACCATTTGTGCCTCTGCTCCTGCCCATGTTTGCCCATACATGTATGTGCTTCTGTCAATGCCTGTGTGCCTCTGTCCCTGCCATGTGTACCCCTTCCCATATTTTCCTCTGTCCCTGATTGTGTATGCCCCTGGCCATGTGTGCCTCTCTCTGACTGTGTGTGATGCTGCCCATGTGTTCCTCTGTCCCTGCCATGTGCGCCCCTACCCATGTGTTCCTCTCCCTGCCATGTGTTCCCCTGCCCATGCGTGCCTCTGTCCCTGCCATGTTTGCCTCTTCCCCTGCCCATGTGTGCCCCTACCAGTATGTGCTTCTGACCCTGCCTGTGTGTGCCTCTGCCAATGTGTGTGTACTACAAATCCCAAGGGCACTCTCATACAAATAGCAATATGGAATTTTGGGCTGGCGGCACTCATGGTGTTTAAAACTCAACTTGTTATATATATAAGCCTGCAGAGGATGTGTGCGGCACTCCAACAGACTATCAATCAGCTTTTTAATAAAAGTCCTTTTTTGAGTTGAAGACTTGATTAAATAAATAATTCATAATAGTGTCAAACTGTTCCATCTCTATCTTAATTATTTCATAATTGATGTTTTTCTGATTGGTTGTGTATGTAGGGGCCCCACTGCACTGCTCTGCCCGGGGGCCCATAACGCTGTTAAAATGGCCCTGCCTGCATGGGTGGGCTTCTCCAGTATTTCTCTTAATCCTAAACCCAGGCACAGTAGTTTTGGCCTGGGGAAACTGAAAAACTGTGCCCTGGCCTGTTCTGCAAACACCCGCGGTGGCACCCGGACTGGACTGCCACTATATATACAGTATATATACACATCAAATGATGTTCATATTTAGAGAAGCTATACACACATGTACCCCCTCGTGTCATATCTAAAGTCTGTAAATCAGGAACCATTACATTATTTTTATTGCAAATTAAAATGTGCTTGTATATGTTAATGTGAAATATACTTGCAACAGTAAAACTAAATGCTTTAACATGTGAAACACAGCTCTTGCTGCAGATTCCTGAATTTACTGAAGATACCTACATTCAATTGTGTAATGCAATTATTATCTGTATGATTTACAGTACAATTACAATTTAAATGCTTGCTTTTATCTCATACGTCTAATTCTCTGGCAGCGCCCAGCGCAAATTTCATTATAACTCAATTTAATGCATTGGAGATTAACATTTATTGTTTTTTAGAATATTATATTGAATTACAGCAAATCCAGCACGCTTCTGAAAAATACAATACATGAGTATATTTTATGGCTTATTGAAATAAATAAATGTCAGCGATGTTAAAATGAAAAATTCTATATGCATGTATACACAAATTGAACACAAAATGTGTTGATTACATTTATCACTCTATTAACAAAAAAACCACAAAGCTTTTACCATCTTTTTTTGTATGGTTTAATAAAACAAATGATGCTTTTGTGACATCATGTACTTATTTGTGAGTTATTATACCATCTCTATAAAATTGTACAAGATTTCTGCGTATACAGTGCCGGTGCAAGTCATCGGAGCGCCCCAGGCGGGATAGGGAGGGGGAGCCCCGGTGCTCACCTGTTCCAACGGGTGGGGGGACGGCTGCGTTGCGGCCGCCACGTGGCTCCATGATGGGGTACGATGCGCCCAGGTGATGCTGCACTGCTGCCGGGTGATGCTGCGCTGCTGGCTGCGTTGGTTCACAGGGGGCCGCAGGGTCACTTCACTTGATGCTGCGTCGCTCCACGGGGGGTGCGTACGATGCTGCCAAATCACTCCACGGAGGGGGGGGGGGTGATGCAGCGGTGGCACTTAACTCCAGGGGGGGGGTCCTGTTCACGATTGCCACCCTCCAGTGGCCGGCGCCCTAGGCAAATGCCTAAGGCTGCCTAGTGGTGGCGCCGGCCCTGTGCGTATACAGTATATAGGGCAATCTAAGCAGAGTTTGAGCACCAGGTTGAGTATCCCTTATCCAAAATGCTCAGGACCAAAAGCATTTTGAAAAAGGGATTTTTGCAGATTTCGGAATATTATTTTTTCATACTAACCTGGTCCCCCTTACCAATGGTCCACTACGTGCACGGTGTCCCCGGGGCCCATCCCCTGAAGAGGATTCCGATGGCCACCATGGACACCGGGGGACAAGGTAAGTATTAAAAAAGGCGTGGGACACACACACACGAAACCCCCCAAACTATTGGGAAATACCACGGTTTTCAGAATATTTCAGGTTTTGGATATACGGATAAGGGAGCCTAAACCTGTATTAATCTATACTAAAGGGATAAGGGAGACTAAACCTGTATTCACACTTACTTCTTTCAATAGTGGACTCAGATTGTTATAGACCTAGTGCCGAGTATGCTGCATACACTATATACTGTACTATATATATATATACACAGTGGTGTATGCTTAGTCCAATCAGAGGAGAACATAAAACTCTTGCTAACACCATGCTCCTACCTTCTACATTTTTTACCTACCTACAGCCTTCCATTGATACCAAAATCGAGGGTAAGGGAAGGAGAGGGGATAAATAAAATTGTTATATTTGACAATAGTTATTTTTATATTTCCACCTTTTTGACTACAGTTTTTTTCTAGAAATGTGTGCAGACCCCATGTTTTGGTTTTGGTTATAAAGCATTGTCATGTGTTGGTTTCCGCAAATGTTCAGATCTGCATTTCCTAGAAAAATAAATAAAATGAATGCCACTTACTGCTGTGCATGCATAGTCACGTAGTTGAACCCCACTGGCTGCTGACCTAGGCCAGGCCCTACAAGGTAAATGACAGAGGACGGAGCTTGGAAAAACTGGACTCACTCCAGTACAGGTGGAGAATGGGGCTGCTTGTGTCACATTCCTTTTAGTCGCAAGAAGAAGGCAATTGTCTTAAAGGCAAGATGTTTATTGCTCACAGTCTTTTAATAAAAAACTTCTTCCTTGCAAGCATTGCTCAGAGGGGACAGCAATAAAGATTTTCACACATTTAACACGTACAGATGGAGCGCCTCTGATCCTTGGCCGGGGATCGCAAGCATGTCTCCGCTGGTGAACGCCGGTGCAGAGGTGCTCCATCTGACTGGGACGCGCATGCGCTTTACACACACATGCGTCCCAGTTTCAGGACGGCACTTCAGGGAGATGGGCAGGTATAGGGGGGACGGCGGGGTGGCGAGGGGCACCGGGGGAGGCAGCGAGCGGCGGAGAAAGCTCCATAGCCATGGGGCGCGCGCGAGCATCTCGTGCGAGTGCACCACTGGCGAGAGCCGGCTGCTAGAGGGGGGGGGGGCTGGCGATAGAATCTGTATCCATCTGTAGCACCGGTACTACATTTGAAACATTGATCAAATAAACATTGATCAAATATTTATAATTTGTGCCTAGCACCCATTTGTCTTTTAAAGATGGTTAAAGCCACAAATTTATGCTGTATACCGGCCCTCCGGCCACAGACTTGAATGCAATACAAACACGTGAGATTCGGTTTATAGAGCTGAGTTCCAAACTTGGTGAAATGACCTGGACTCTGTTTGACTTGGAACCCCGAAATGACGTGACTTGGGACTTGGAACCCCAAAGTATGAGTGTGTTCTGTTTTCAGAAGAACTAAACTGCTCATCTCTAGTTCTCATTCTACCCATATCGCAGTCAGTTCTCAGTTACCCACTTACAATATTCATAGAGATACACATTTATTTCCAAATTGGGTAAGTAATCCATGTAATGATTCCTGCAATGATATGATGGATTGTGCATGCAGTGGCAAAGGCAGGATTTTTAGAGGGGGATTTACAAATGTAATCCAAAATCTCCCACTCTGCATGGCATTGGAGTTTATGCGAGTCTAGGGGAGGGTTAACAGCCCTGAAAATTGGTCTTTTTATACACTGGATACAGTATGGAATAGAGTATTGATATTTAACAGTACATATGGTCTATAGTATAGGCTCTTTCAAACATTTAAATAAGATAAGTGGTCAGGAAAAGGTTAAACATGTAATAAATAAAAAACATAACAGAAACAGTACTGCACAATCTCCCACTTCATGGTAAGGCTCCTGTCTCTTCTTCCTGGCAGCTACTCTCTGGTCCATTGCGATGTTTGAGGGTGACCAGCGACCACCCCAGGGCTGGTCGCGGGAGCACGTTCTCGGTGACAGTCGCCCCATATACAGGGGAATATGGTCGCTCAGCGACCATATCCCCGGTGATAATGGCTAAAATCGCACCGTGTGTAGTGCTTAACACTCATTTTTGAGTATTTCCTTTTGAATACCTCTGTATAAGATGTCACAACCCTAATTGTGCATGCTCAGAATGTTCCCTACAACTATCTCCCTTCATCATGAATGCAGAAGGTTTAATGTGCCATCTGCACATTGGCATATTTTTCTAAGGCAAATGTAAAGCTAACATAAAAAGATCTTGTAGGTTGGAAAAGAAAGTCACTAGTCCATGGTTTTGTCTTACACCAGAATCTCATAAAGTGCCATCTTTTCAGTAGAACATGGCCACATATCATTTTAATGAGGAAACAGTATAGTAGAATGAATAAGCTATGATGGTTTTACAAGCATTACATTATTCCTCACATCTGAAATGACAAATATCTTTATGAATACTTATAAGCACAGATCACCTAGCATTCTTTGGGGGTCTTGAAATGACCTTGCGTTGAATTTGTATTAATTAAAAAACAGAATATACAGCATCATTCCATTCACTCAAAACAAGAACAAAACATTTATTAAGACTTAACGGCATCGGTCACACAGATAAGTGCCACAGTCTGCAATCTTGTTCCTTAAGACCCACCTGTGGCCAAATCAGTCGTGTTTGATATGCAATCTGATGCACATCGGACTTCCTACTCGGACAACTTTCCAGCAGTAGGGAATGGGGTCACATCTGATACATCCCATTTCAAGACGCCGATTCCGTGGGTGCTCTGGGCCTGCGCACCCACAGAAAATGATAAGCATCCGTGGACAGTTCCAGCAGGTACCAAGGGGCCCATGGATAGGCCCCAGAAAATACTTCCCTAGCCTTCACACAAGGATTCCGCATTCCCAGTGGTGCATTGCAGGTTTGTCGTGCGATGTGCCATGATGTCATGCAGCTCTGCGGACCTGCCCCCACTTAGCCTGTGCGGACATGGCCTGCAGGGATTGACTGCCAAAGCTACGCCAGACAGCCCCAGCCGCCCATTGGCCATACGCACAGCTGGGATGGACCACCAGCATGGAAGCAAAGACAGGAAGGCTACACCCCCACCCCTACAGCGGTGTTTCACTCATTGAGCACCCACCAGCAAAAACATAAATCGGCACCTCTGATCGCATGTAAGTCTGCTGTCCCGGAAGGTCTCGGGTGGCTTAAGGGGGTTCAGATGGCTCTAGACTGCTGTAAAAAGTCACAGCAATGAGAAGTTACAGCAGCACTTCAAGACACATAGGGGGGGATTCAATCTGGAATTCCGGACAGTCGGAATGATCTGGACATCGCCGGCCACTCCATTACAGACAGAATATCAGCTGCCTGCTTCTTCCCTAAATGGTTCTTGCATAATTTGGAGGTGTGCTTTGGGTCATTGTCCTGTTGGAGAATGAAATTGACTCCAATCAAGAACTTTACACAGGGTATGGTATGGCATGGCATTGTATAATGGAGTGATAGCCTTACTTATTCAAAATCCCTTTTACCTTGTACAAATCTCCCACTTTATCAGCACCAAACCAGTCCCAGACCATCACATTCCCTCCACCAGGCTTGACAGATGGCATCAGGCACGCTTCCAACATCTTTTAACTTGCTCTGCATCTCACAAATGTTCTTCTATGTGATCCAAACACCTCAAACTTTGATTTGTCTGTCCATAACAATTTTCCAATCTTCCTCTGTCCAATATCTGTGTTTTTTGCCCATATTAATCTGTTCCTTTTATTGGCCAGTCTCGTATATGGCTTTTTCTTTGCCAATTTGCCTACAGGCCAGCATCCCAGAGTCACCTCTTTACTGTAGACGTCTACGCTGGCATTTTGAAAATACCATTTATACCCCTTTCAGACATACGCGAAAATCCCGGGTTTTTTCACATGAACGCGCCCAAACCCGGGACTAGTGTATGTCTGAAAGGGTATACCCGGGATTTCACTCCCGGATACTGAGCACCTGCAATTGACCAGGGTTTTTCCCGGTATTTAACTCCCGGGTATAATACCCGGCTTATGTCTGAATGGGTTTACCTGGGTTTTTCAGTTTTAAACATGTGATGTTGCTTTTTTTTGCTGCTGGGGCGTGTCCCATTTTAATGATGAAACACTGAAATGCTTGAAAAGCCTGGCTTATGTGTGAAAGGTGTATACCCGGGTATTTCCCGGATTTGAGGTGTAGTGTGAAAGGGGGTCTGTTACTAAAATCCTGGGAGTGACCTGGGTTGAAAATCCCGGGTAAACCTGGCCAAAATCCCGGGTAGTATGTCTAAAAGGGGTATTAATGAGGACCTGTGAGGCATTTATTTCTCAAACTAGAGACTCTAATGTATTTGTTTATTTACTCTGTTGTGCACCGGGGCCTCACCCTTCTCTTTCTACTCTGGTTAGAGCCTGTTTGTGCTGTTCTCTTAAGGGAGTAGTACACATCGTTGTAGGAAATTTTCAGTTTCTTTGCAATTTCTCGCACGGAATAGCCTTCATTTCAAAGAACAAGAATAGATTGTTGAGTTTCACATAACAGCTCTCTTTTTCTGACCATCTTGAGGGTATAATCGAACTCACAAATGTGATGCTCCAGATACTCAACTAGCTCAAAGGAAGGCCAGTTTTATAGCTTCGCTAATGAGCTAACCCATTTTTCAGCTGTGCTAACATAATTGTACCAAGGTTTTCAAGGAATTTCTAATCATCCATTAATCTTCTAACACAATTAACAAACACAATGTACCATTAGAAGACTGGAGTGATTGTTGCTGGAAATGGGCCTCTATACACCTATGTAGATATTCCATTAAAAACTATACCAGCTACTATAGTAATTTACCACAATAGCAAGGTATATAGTTTATTTCTGATTAATTTTATGTTATCTTCATTGAAAAAACAGTGCTTTTCTTTCAAAAATAAGGAAATATATAAGTGACCCCAAACTTTTGAACGGTAGTGTATGTGTATATATATCTAAGGGGAAGTATGGAAAAGGGAGAGACTCTTAAGGAGGCGCATAACCTAGTAATTAAATGATACAGTTCTTATAAACTTCACTTGGTCGGTGGCTCTGGATATATATATATATATATATATATATATATATATATGGAGGGTCGGTTGGCACTCGTGCTGGCTGATCGATGTACTGTGGTGCCTTCCAAGACCAATGGATAGCTTCAGAACAAAACAGGCGGCACTCGCGGATTTAGCAATAAACAAGTGTATTAAAAATACATTGTGGTGTCACATCAAATAGCCCGACGTTTCGAGGCAGTGCGCCCCTTCTTCACCTTGAAGAAGGGGCGCACTGCCTCGAAACGTCGGGCTATTTGATGTGACACCACAATGTATTTTTAATACACTTGTTTATTGCTAAATCCACGAGTGCCGCCTGTTTTGTTCTGAAGCTATATATATATATATATTTATATATATATATATATATATATACAGTATACAAAGTTTGGTGGTGCGGCACTCCCCGCAAATTAACGAGACATGATGCTGGTTTAAAGGCAACGTTTCAATGTCTTTAATGAGACATTTTCATCAGGCTAACATGACAAATGAATGTAACATACCTTTATACACCACTGTACACACAGGTCAGTGTGGGCGCACAGAGACTGACGTAATCCTGCTAGCGTATAGTGCAACCATCACCATGGTAACACATGACAACAAGACGAAAACAAAACAACAATATGCGAACAGATATAGATGCTAATAGCGCAAGTAAATCAATACATTCAGGATATATATATATACACAAAGATGTACTTAATCTACAACATGAAATATCATGGTTTAGTCAATTTAAAAAATAGACTTCATTAAGATTTCTGCAGTAAATATCTGATGTTTCACTAAACACCATTTTCCTATGTTCCTAATATAATTCAGTAGATTTTAACAACAGAAGAGATGTGTTCAGCCAGCCAGGCGCACTGTGAGAACAGTCACCAAGCAGTATTAACAGCATTTAGGAATTGGTAACATAACACCCTATTTCAAAAGTTCACTAATCATTAACTTCTTGCTACTCCAACTGCGGGTCCCTGAAGTCTTTACTCGGGAACCTGACAGACTGCAATTGTTTGCTGCCTTGTAGCAACTAGAATAAAATGTCAATATGAACACACTTAAGATCATTATACATCAGCAATGAACGGTGCATGAAAGATGCCTTTCTCACGTTGGACCACCAGTATAATGAATCAGCATGCCCTCGGACGAACAACATCCCCTGAGGATCTATGGTACAAGGGGATTATTATACATGGTTTTCCACTTATAATTACATCCAGATTGTGCAGTGAAAAAAGAGTTAAGATTTATATTTTCACAGTATAAACTTTTTATCTATATGTGTAACACACTAGGGATTGAAAACGTTCAATGCACCTTCTTATTTGTAGTTTTACTAAGAGACGTGTAATAATTGAAAACAAAACATAAAAACCACAAACATTTGAGGAACAGAGCATTAAGTAATCGCATTTCATGTTGATGGATGTTTTCATTAGTTATGAGCAGAACTGTGAAACATTTATGTCGGTGTAGTACTATCTTGTATCCTCTAGATGGCACTGCTTCGGAGGTATCAAATGGCTAAATATTGTCTACAGTATACTCTATTATATTGTTTGATTAAAATAATTATCAGATATATTTAAAAAAATGGGTAAGTTTACTAATCAATTTCTATAGCTGTGTATTTCAAGGAAAGCTAGCTTTAATTTCATTTTCTAAAGCCCTCCACATACTAACTGACCCCCACTGACACTGATATTGGTGATTTTTTTTAACGCAAATAAAATAATACTTATGCACACAAACCATTTGCCCATCAGCCAGGGGCAGATCTGAAGGGCTGGGTACTATCAGTTTGACTCCCGTATCCATTGTACTGTACCATATTCCATCTTGAATAGAGTGTAAGTGGATAGGACATGCAGATTCTGCCCCTTTGAACTGTCCCACTTAGTAAATATGTATGCATAATAAAAAATAAAAAATGTAAGTTAGTGGCTTTTTTATTAATCCATAAAATCCATAAAATTGCCTATTATCAATTGAGGACTTATAAGTAATCATTAAAAATAAATCAAAAAGGGGTGGAGGCCATTATTGTTGTGGCTAGGGGCGACTCACCCATAAATCCACCCATGACAGCATGTGCTGGCTGCTGAGGTGTGAGGTGATAATGGAGGAGGCTGCCCCTGACCCCTTCACCAAACCCAAGCCATGGCAATTAGTACTCGCTCCCTCCCCCTTCTGTGCATGAAAAGAGAATGCCAAGCGAGCTCTGGTAAACTAGCAGACTAGGGTTGTGTGAATCATATATTGTTTAACTAATAGAGGGTACACACGGTGAGATATGCACTATTTTACTATTCGATTTTTACTTATAGAAGCAAAATCGAATAGAAAATCGAATAGGCATCAGATGGTTTTTCTATATTCCATGCAGATTCGATCCCAATGCACGCTCCCGCGTAGTGTAAATCGTATAGAAAAATACAGCCAAGACTATATAGTACAGATCCGTATTATATAGTCAAATCAAATGCATTTTGCATACCATTCAATGCAATCCCGATTCGATCCCAATTGAATTGGCATCAAATCGCAAGCAAAATTGCACCGTGTATACCCACTATAAGCAATACATTTCTAGTTTTCTTGAATTGATCTTCAACACTTTTATTTCTGGATCTTACAAAGAATAAAAAAGTGATTTTAAAGAAACATTTCTATAAATTTTACAATTGTTCTAGATCCCATTGATTCAGAGCAGGGCCATCTTAAGTGCATTGTAGGCCCTGGGCAAAACAATACATTTGGGGCCCCTCAACACCCATTTATGGGAACAAATTTAGTTAAAAAATCTTAACATGTCCCTCCTGTGGTCCCATGCCTTCTCTCCACTTGCTTTCATACAGTCAGCACTCTGATTGGTGGATTGCTTCAGCCATTCACCAATCAGCATGCTGACAGCCATTCACTGTTTGGCTGCAGACGGGGAAGCAGGAAGAGAATGCTGCCTGGTCGCTCTTCTTGGATATGATTCCCAATCAGAGCAACTAGGCAGCTTTCTCTACTGCCTCCCAAGAAGCTCAGAAAGCCAATGCCCACAACCCAATCTGCCCCATGCTCAAAGGCTTCTAGGATTGCAGGGCCCTTGGGCAGCTGCCCATTCAGCCCATCCGTTAAGATGGCCCTGATTCAGAGTCTTCAACAACATCCAACATCCTTTCAAATAAACTGAATCGTTTCACTCATCAGACAACCAAAGAAGCATGGTAAGAATTTGGCTGTTTGAATTTAAATACGTTTCCTTACGGATCTTCAGAAAAAGCACAAAAGCCAAAGAACGTATTAAATGCATGCGCTATGACCTAGCTTAATCCTCCACTATAAATGTGGACTATATTCCATTTAATAAGGTCACATCTGACGTGATTTCTCCTACCTACAGTATAACCCTCGTACTGCATCTGGCATGGCCAACATTGATCAGTGTCCAGGTCTAACATACCAGGGTTGTCTGATCTGCCGGCTTCCCAACACACAATTGTGTCCAAAGTATATTTCTTCATGCTTGAGAGGCTTATCTGTGAGGAGATTAATCTCTTCGGAGGAGACATCTGGTTCTCTCCTGAGGGTGTAGGTTGCTATGCATATATGAGCTGCAGTGAATCTTACATTTTCTATTCTGAATAATCTGAGAACACCGTTCGTTTGAAACATAACATTACTTTAGAATTTAGGGTGACCTTGGTTTATATTTTGCAATATAAAATTCCATGTTTCATATTTTGCTGATCTTTCTGGTGTTCATTTATGCAAATGTACGGCACTTGTAGACTTTGCAAGAGATACAGTATGGGAATTCTTATACATAAAAATGTCTCCTGATAGTACATCTTACTGGCAAATGTTCACAGTCCTGTAACTTGGAGCCTTGTTTATGTTTTCGGTAACTAATGAAAGTAGCATCACAATATTTTCCAAATCTGGCTACGTAAACTGCTACATAAACTATGTAACTTGTTCTGATGAGTTGTGATAATACACAATGCTTCATATCCCACTATCCACGTCATACCTCCAGTGCCGGAGGAGGGGGACTGAACGCTGCCGCCGGGGACATCGGTGGATCGCGGGGATCGTGATGGACACAGTGGAGGAGGGTAAGTATAAAGCACTACACACACACACAATCCAAAACTGTATTATCACGGTGCCGGCTGCGCTGACAACATACCTTAGGTACATTGAAAACGTAGCATAGCCGGGCGCCGTGATAATACACAAGTACCTTCTATTCAATTTTACATTCGATGTGCATTTGATTTCGATTCGATTTTGCTTCTATAAGCAAAATCGAATCGAAAAATAGTGCATATCTCACCGTGTGTACCCTCTATTAGAGACTCCCAAATTTCATAGAGTTCTCCTGGAGAGTGGATTGGATCAGGCTCCCAGATGTAGAGATGCCCATTGATGATGGTACTTGGTAGATAGCCAAACAGTTGATGGGTCATGACGTTGTTGCACTTTGGTGACAGAGAAACGATGATCAGAGGGGTTTCATCAATGGTGAAACCGTCCATAGTTTTCAGTCGTGGATTAGAAACCATCGGCTGTAAGAACAACCCTAACTGGATTCCACTCAGTTTCTATTGAGCAGCAGGAGGTGGGGTCACAATGACATAATTTATTGGTATTTGTTTCCTAGCACGGCACCCAAGACTTCCATCTTATGGCATCTTATGCCATCACATGCATCGCACGCCATATAGCCGCATACGATGCATGCAATGGGATTTTTAATTGTATAAGCACCCTAATGGGTGCTTACAATGTTAAATGCACCCCCACGCCACCCCCACTATCAACGCGAACCCGAAACGTGGCGTGCGCAGCGAGCCCACAAGGGGCGGCGGTACGCGTCCTCAGACCTTTTCATACCCCCATTATCCATATCAGTGTGGAGTTGATTTGAGCCACCGAGCCCGAAGCGTGGCGAATGGCCGCGTATTACTTTACATGTATTCCGCGACCTCTTGCGACGTGGATAGTGGGGGTATGAAAAGGTCGGAGGATGCGTACCGCCGCCCCTCGCTGTGCTCGCCACGCTTTGGGTTGGTGTTGATAGGGGGGGGGGGGGCATTTAACATTGTAAGGACCCATCAGGGTGGTTGTACAATAAAAAATAATGTACCATCTCATTTTATGCCATTGTATTACATACGATGCCATACAATTTTTTATTGTACAACATTGCGTCGCATCGCATACCATATTTAGTCTTATGGTATACCATGCGATGGGCGCTGTGCTAGGAACCAAGTACCAATTTATCTAAAAGAAAAAATGAAGACTTTAGAGTTTATTCAAATAAAAAAAATAACGTTAGCCACATCTACCTCAATAATAATAATAATAAAATGTATTTCTTCTCTATTATAATACATTTTCTCTTCAAAATCGGCGGATGGTGCAAATTTTTTTTTCATCTTGGTTATAAAAATCAAGCTGCCACTACAAGGCTCCATGGATGGGATGGTATCGGAATCGTGGTACTCCCGTTCCCAACAGAGACAATGCACCCCGACATTCAGAACCCCAATGGATCCCTGAAAGTATTTAAACACTACACCACCCCTCCTGCAGCCTAACTGCCCTTTCCCTGCAGCCTAACATTAACTCTCCCCCTATCGCCTAATCCTAACCCACAATTTACCATTAGGATTATGACCATCAGGATACCACTGTAGCATTTAGACCAGTGGTGGCCAACCTGTGGCTCTTGAGCCTCATGCAGCTCTCCCCCTTGTAAAGTGCGGCTCCTGCTCCCACTGCTGCCCGTCGCCCACCGTCTGTCCCAGTCCCCCCTGCTGCCGGTTCCCTGAATCCCTTCTCCTTCTGAGGGGAGGAGAGCGCGCATCGCGCATCTCTCCTACCCCTTACTGTGCATCCTTGTGACTGGGCCGTCCGCCAATCAGAGCTCGTGGGCCAGCAGCCAATCAGGAGCTGGCCAGCGAGCTTCGATTGGTGGGCGGCCCAGTCACAGGGAAGTGAGGGGGAAGGAGACACGCGGTGTGCTGTGCTCTCCTCCCATCGGTGACATGACAGGAGGACTGCAGGGGGACACCAGACTGTCCTCTCCTCACCTGGCAGCCGCAGCAACAACGGTGAGTGTGGGAAATTTGGGACTGTGGGGGCATAGCAGTTTGTGGCACTGTGGGGGCATAGCAGTTTGTGGCACTGTGGGGGCATAGCAGTTTGTGGCACTGTGGGGGCATACAAGCCTTTTGGCACTGTGGGGGCATACCCGGCACCGTGTGGTGCATACCTGGCACCGTGGGGGGCATATGTGTATCTGGCACTATAGGAGGCATATTTGTATCACACCCACCCAAGGGGTCAAAATAGACTACACCCCTTTTTTTGGCGCATGCGCCTTCGGCGCGCGCATGATGTCGGCTCTTTAGCTCGACTACCGATATTTTTCGGCTCTTTACCTCTGACCGGTTGGCCACCCCTGATTTAGACTGTCAGGATCCCGCAATACAGAGCGCATTCTAATTCCAAACACATTCCAGATATACAGGTAACAACTACACTTTACAGAGAACACTTTATGTAAGTACAACTCAGAGAGGATTTTATTGGTTTATTTACATTACGCAATTCATTCTAGTGTGTTTTGTTATTAAACAAAGTACATTTAATCCTCATATAATACTATATTTTAAAACCACCAATCATTTACATATACAAAACTAAGGGTCTGGTTCTAAGTTGGGAGCATAGCAAATTACTTTGCAACTGGACAAAGCATTCATTTTCCTATTTTGTTTTACTAATGGTTATTACTGCCGCTATTATTATCCAAGTGATCATGATACAAACACATTATATAAGTAGAGTTCATTTTTAAGGCCCCATACACTATGGGCCTTATTCTAGTTCACTCTTTCTGACAAAATCCTTCTTAGATGGACAAAACCATGTGCACTGCAGGGGGGCAGATGTAAAATGTGCAGAGAGAATTATATTTGGGTGGGG
This sequence comes from Crinia signifera, assembly GCF_055691185.1. Taxonomy (NCBI): domain Eukaryota; kingdom Metazoa; phylum Chordata; class Amphibia; order Anura; family Myobatrachidae; genus Crinia; species Crinia signifera. The sequence goes on along the minus strand of NC_139221.1, from coordinate 40,066,458 downwards.
TTTTACTTCAAAGTGAGATCTATATTGCAGTGTAAAAAAAATGCAGCCAGTATTTACCCTGCACAGAAAAAAAATAAGTCACCCAAATCTAATTCTCTCTGCACAAGTTACATCTGCCCCCCTACAGTGCACATGGTTTTGTCCAGCTAAGAAGGACTTTGCCTCAAAGAGTGAACTAGAATAAGGCCCTATGTGTTCTCTCCTACGGGAGAAATCGCATACAGTACAATTCCCCTTGACCCGCCAGGGACCTCCCAGGCGGCAGGATCGCATATGATGTACGGCATGCAATCCCCACTCCCTGCCGGCGGGAGAGGGTACGACCCACAGATCTTACATGCAGCGCGTATGGTCTCCGGCTCTCATCCTATTCGCACGAGACCGCAAATTGGATTGGACATCAGACACGTGCTATTTGGGCTTATTTCACAAGATTTCTCAGCCTGGTCCACCGGAATCAGGTGATTTTGGGCCCATCTCGCATAGTGTATGGGGGCCTCTACATTTTGCGCATGCTTACAGGGTTTGGAAATAATAAGTGTGGAATAGATAAACTAGAGATGTCAATCACATAACTTATTGTCCTTGACAAGGTCATTGCATTGCTAAATGATCTGATTACACAGAGGGGGCACATTATTATTTACTAAATGACTCTGCAGCTGCCTTGGAACTCTCCATTATCCTTTGCGCTTAACAACGGCTATCAGTTTCCATACGTATTTTTAACTAAGATAGGTTATTCCCTTTATAGTGTACTTTCTTGTTACGGTTATGGTATATCAGAACTACAGTGTCTAGGTCTACAATCATAGGGTCGAGCAATAATGGTCAACAGTCAACCGGGTCAAAAGGTCAACAGGCAACGGGGTACAAAGGTCAACAGTGAAAAGGTTGACATGGTCCAAAGGTTGACAGGGTCCAGAGGTCGAGAGGCAAAATGTCGACATGAATTTTTCATGTTTTTTGGTGTCTATGTCGACATATGTTGACCATGTGAAACTTTTGTCCATGTTGACCTTTTGGCTGTTTACCTTTTGACCCTGTCCCCCATCTTTCGAGAACCAGCACCATGCCCAACCAGCCAGCAGGGTCCCCCCAAAGCATTTACCGGCTGACCGGTCAGCCTGGGCAGGGATTCTGGGGGATTCTTGGGAAGTGGGGACCCCCCCCCAATAAAAAAAAGGTCCCCCTTCCAGAATTTACCTGCCCAGGCTGAAGTCTGGGGCTGTCCCCAGTACCCCTGGGCGGTGGAAACTTGGCTGCTGTTTGTGTAAAAAAAAATTAGACAAACTATTGTGTATTGTTGTAGAACTACAAGTCCCAGCAAGCCTGCACCGCATGCAGAGACTTGGAGAACCACACGTCCCAGCACGCAGGGCATTAAAGGGCCCACTGGAACTTGTAGTTCCACAACAGTACTAAAAGTTAAATAAACACACACTGACACCATTAAAGTAAAACTTTATTAAATACCTAGCTCATACATAAATATACTTACCTACCTTGACACGTAGGTAGGTATCCGTCCTCCACGACGTTTTAAAAAATTATTTATTTATTTAAACAATTTTTTTTTACTCTGAAGCGGCTAAAGCCAAATACACCTGGATAATGAGGTGGATTTTCCAGGTGGATTTTCCCGGCAATTAATTTAAGAATCACCATTCCAATGAATAGTGATTCCTACTCATATTTATTGGATCTCATATACATTTGTAATCGTAAATATGCCATTCATGTGCCATGAATACAAATTTGCGTATTTTTGGCATAGTAAGTGCCGAAAATACGTGTAGTCAGTCGTATTTGCAAACAACTGCCTACGAACCAAACACAGGTGTATTTGCCTTAGTAAATTAGTAAATGTATCACACTGTCTGGTTATAGCTGGTCAACAATATCACCAGGATAGCCAGTACCAAGGAAGCTGCTAGGAGTTGTAGTCTAGTCTAGGTCCGTGGGCAGCTTCTGAGACCTCACCTCCTACACTAAGCTAAGCGATTATTTATGACCTATTTATACATGAAGTTTTATCCTTTATCAACATACTGTGCTCTTAGCGATATATACAACTTGTTTTAATATATCAGCGATTTTTTAAACTTAACTTTCTTAATCAACCCTAGGTGATATTTCACATCCCGTTATATGTATTGTCTGTTATTGTAAACCTTCCTTTGATTATATTTTAAAATAAACCTTTTCTTATATATATAACTCATTAGTCTCTTTAACAGTGGTCAGGGAACTCTGTCCTCATTCCTCCACGCAGTGCATGTTTTGCAGGTCTCCTCACAGAATCACAAGTGAAATAACTGCACCTGCGGACCTTATAAAATGTGTCTGTGAGTAATTAGTGCACCTGTGCACCTGCTGGGTTACCAGCAAAACATGCACTGTGTGGGGTAATGAGGACCGAGTTCCCTGACCACTGCTCTATAACTTTATCAAAAACACTTGTTGCCGGGTTTCAAACACCTTTTGTAAAACCATACTTACCATATAGAGGGTCCACCACCATCTCTCTTGGCCTCGTGCTGACACCCCATATTGATAGGGGGAGTGTTGTATAATACTAATAATTTGAGACCTTTTAAATCCTCCTGCTTCATTTGACTTGGCGCTGACCTACCTTTCTTTTTGTATCTAGTCTAGGTCTATGTTCAACTACACTACAATTCCCCACATTCTACAGAACTTCTCTGTGTGGCCTTGCCAGGGATGACAGAATCTGAGAACCCATCCTAGGAAAGAGGCTAGGAGCAAGGACAGGTGAAACGGAATCTATGACAAGGAGTTGGGGGTTCTTTGAGGTTATTACTGAAGGGGAGGGGGTGATGTTAGGTGATTATTGGAGAGGGGCAGTGATATGAGAGGTAGACTTTAAGCTTTGTTGGATGTTGCCCTTATGATTGCTGATTGGAGCCCCATTTCAGTTCAAGCTTCAGGGTCCCAAAAATGTAGATTGAAAGAACATTGACCATAATGTACATAGGGATGTTAATTTCAGACTATGGGGGACATGTGCTAAACCTTGGAGAGTGATAAAATGGAAATAGATCAACTGCCAACCAGTCAGCTTCTGTCATTTTTTATACCCAAACTGTAACAGGAGCTGATTGGCTAGTACTTTATCTCTCTCCAAGACAAAGTACATCTACCCCACTAACGAGGATCCAACTTGAAATATAAATTGTTATTCGTTAAATACCATTAACGTTTTAATATGACATTTGTATGCGTGAATTATATTAATAAATACTCTATAGTCAAACATGATATATTATATATTGTCATTACTAATGTTATCTTAAGCTTATAAACATTGCTCACAAACAGGTAGACACATGTATGTATATATATATATATATATATATATATATATATATATATATATATATATATAGGGGATACGGTCACTCCGTCGATCCAATTTAGGTCGACTTGCCTTGTGTCGACCCCTGAAGCTCGACAAAGCTTAGGTCGACACCTGAAATAGGTCGACGTGGCTAAGGTTGTCAGGGTTGACATGAGTTTTTCTCATTGTTTTGAGTCATGTGCCGACAGGGGTTATTTCATTACCATCCACTACGGCATAGTGGGAGAATAAATAGTGCGCCCGAAGCATGGCGACTGCAGCAAGCCATGCGAGGGCACGTGGTACCCTTTGACAGTGTCCATGCCGACTGTGTCGACATTCGGCACAAAAAAGTGAAAAACTCATATCGACCTTTTGATTGTCGACCTTGCCATTGTTGACCTAATGCTTGTGTTGACCTTCCAACTGTGTCAACCTTAGCCATGTCGATCTATTTCAGGTAACATAGTAATTAAGGCTGAAAAATACGTTAGTCCATCGTGGTCAACCAACTTGTAACTACTGACTTGAGTAAGTCATTTCGGTACTTATGTAGTAACTGGGCTGCCGATTTTGAAATCGGGTCCATCGCATCGCATCGCACCCGACCAAATCGCATGCGATGCGATGCGATGCGATGCGATGCGATGGACCCGATTTTTCCATAGGATTCAATGTTAAAATGGACTGAGTCCATTTTAACATGGAAATCAATGGGAAAAAGGGGTCCTTTTCATACCCCTACTATCCAAGTGGGCATGGAGTTGGATATAAACCTGTGGCGAGCGTAGCGAGCCACCGAGCCCGAAGCGTGGCGAGCGGACACAGAATACCGTCCCCTCGCGGGGCTCGCTTCGCTCGCCACGCTTCGGGCTCGGTGGCTCGCTACGCTCGCCACGCTTCGGGCTCGGTGGCTCGCTACGCTCGCCACAGGTTTATATCCAACTCCATGCCCACTTGGATAGTAGGGGTATGAAAAGGACCCCTTTTTCCCATTGAATTCCATGTTAAAATGGACTCAGTCCATTTTAACATTGAATCCTATGGAAAAATCGGGTCATCGCATCGCATCGCATCGTATGCGATGCGATATCGCATCGCATCGCATCTGATTGTATGCCTTAACTTAAGGCATACAATCAAAAAATCGGCAGCCCAGATACTACATAAGTACCGTCATTTCTATAGGATTCCCTTAGTGGCCAAAAATGTATCCCCCCCAGCAATGAGTTCCAGAATGTTACTGCTCTAATGGTGAAGAATCCTCTTCTTAAATCAGTACGGAATTTATTTTCCTCGAGCCTCAGTACATGCCCGCGTGTCCTAAGTATAGGCCTGTTACTGAACAAATCATGTTCCAGTTCCATATGATTCCCAATCCTGTATTTGAACATAAAGATGTAGTGCCTCTTGTCTAGCGGGGGTTTACCGGTCAGATGCCCAACCGCTCGCACGTCCCCCCCCCCGAAGGAGCCCTCTGCCGCCTACACGCCATCCCCTCGTTGGTGCCCGCAGCCCCCTGCATCCTCTCCCCCTAACCCTGCCAGTCTCCCTGAAGCAGAGACCGGCAGGGATTCCGTCCTCCACCGCTGAAAAACTGGGACTTGCGTGCATGACCTGCTTGCGCGTAACAGTCAGATGGAGCGAATCTCCGCCGGCAATCTCCTGGCAATCCCCGGCGCTGAATAAGAGGCGCTTTAGCTCTACAGTACTAATCATGTCACCGCTCAACCTCCGTTTCGCCAGTGAAAACATATTCAACCTGGTTAACCTCTCTTTGTATTCTAGTGATTCAAGACCTTTTACTGGCTTAGTCGCCCTTCTCTGTACCTGTTCCATTTCATTTATGTCCTTTTTAAGGTGCGGTGCCCAGACATAGATCTATACTCATCGTCTTGTTTATTTGTCTGAACATGGCAGCTAAGGCAGAACCTTCCTATCTTACAGCGCACTCCCACAGTGCAATGACATATGTACAGCAATAATATTATCTGTGCATTTCTGCAGCTATTCCCAGATCATATGGAATATTTTAGCCAGCTGAGCAGAATTAAATTGCATTACTATATTTGTGGTACAGGCTTGAGTCACGTTTTAGACATTATTGCATAAAACAGAGTAAGAAAAACAAGCTCCAGTCCCCTTTATGGAACAGCATGCATGAATTCATTGTCCCTGTTCAGCTTTCTCCCCTGGTCATAGAGTATTGTCTGCTCTCCATATGTCCACAGCCTGCAGATGCCATATGGTAGAAAAGAGGAAGAAATATCCTTTTACAATTGCACATCCAGTACAGAAAGCTATACGCATAATATTAGCCCCCCAATCGCATGCTAACATCTATCCAAATATGCAGCATTGCTTTTGATTGTTTTATTACTCGTTATGTTGTTTACAGACAATTGTGAATATTTGTGTTGCATTTTGTTTTATTCAAAGAAAACAAAGGTTTGGTCACAGATAGAGCACCACAACATTTTGCATAAGTAATTGACACATTCTATTTCTTCTCATTTCTGTATATTTGTGCTACAATGTAATTGTAACTGATGTTTTGTTAACTATAACACGTGTGCATTTTACGCATTATGTACAAACTAATCAGTGGAGTATCAATAGCGCTGCAGACCCCACGATGGCTCTGAGTAAGTGTGGGCGATGGGGGGCTATTGTTACGCTGCCGCCTGCCGCCGCATCTGTGGCCAGGAGGCGGGACCCGCAGATTTACTAGTTTGAGTCACGGCACTCCTTCTGACTCCTTATGAAAAATGTCCCTCACAAAATGGCCGCCCCCTCACAGCAGACAGTTTTTGAGGATGCTAGAGGAGCAGCGGCCCCCTTTAGCATCTTTAAAAATGGTCTGCTGTTAGGGGCATCCATTTTGTGAGGGACATTTTTCATAAGGAGCGAGGAGGAGCACCAGGACGCAGACTAGTAGATCTGCGGGTCCTGGCCACAGACACGGAGGGATAAGTCAGGGCTGGGGGAGCGCCTACATTTTCTGGTGGGGGGTGCAAAATTTGTTGTTACACCACTGAAACTAATCAAATACATTAAACGTTACAGAAGACGATACAGTATAAATAAAAGGAAAAACACAAATCATTATATTTAATGCAATTGATTTGTAGAGGATACGGTCAAAAGGCTGAACCTATTAAGGTCGGCATGCATTGGGTTGACCACAGAAGGTAAACAGGCCTTACAGTAGGTCAACACCTGAAATAGGTCGACATGGGTAAGGTTGACAGGGTCGGAAGGTTGACCTAAGCATTAGGTCAACAATGGAAAGGTCGACATGATTTTTTTCTGTGTTTTTCTCCCACTACGGCATGGTGGGAGAATAAAATGTGCAGAGTGAAGCAAGGCACCGTGCCTGAAGCATGGCAAGCCATGCAAAGGGACATGGTACACTTGGATGTCCATGTCGACTGTGTTGACATTTGGGATAAAAAAAAGTGAAAAACTCATGTCTACCTTTTGACTGTAGACCTACCTATTGTCTATTAAGTAATGTTTGTGTCGACCTTCTGACCCTGTCTACCTTCAGTGGTCAACCAAATCCATGTCGACTTAAATTGTGTCAACTCAATGACCCATACCCATTTGCAGATAATCCTGGAATTTTAGAACACATTGGCAGGTATTCAATGCTGTGGGCGAGCGGCGACAGCGAGCAGAGCTTCCTGCTCACTGTCACCACTCACCCTGTCAGTATTCAACGCAGCCCCCTGATACACCAATTCCCCCTCGCTCCGTTTTTTGAGCGAGGGGGAATTGGCGTATGCGGCTCTAGAATTAGCGAGACTCGCGGCTAAATATAGCGAGTTTTCTGCATTAGCCTGGGGTTTCGCTGTTTTGGGGAATTCTCGCCGTCCGGTGACGGCGAGGATTTCCCCAGAATGTTGAATAGAGCGAACGGCCGACGCGGGGGTTAAACAGCGAGGATCGCTGGTTTTCTGCAATCCTCGCTGTTAAACCCCTTCTCCGGCCGCATTGAATACCTGCCATTGACTTCCATGCATATGATTTCATTAAGCATTGATAATTAATATGTAAAAATGTTTCTGTTACCATTATAGATAATGATTTCTGTCTCCAATGAATGCATTATCTCTAGAACACAATGCTGGACAGGTCTAGCTTATCGGATGGGGAAAAGAAGATAGTGACCTAACCAACGCCATAAACCGTGACATCTGCTTATCCTTTCTTGCCTCTGCTATCCTCTCCCCGTCTCTGCTAATCTTTTCCTTTCTTGCCCATTCATTGGCTGCTGCAGAGAACCCATACTGAAGCTCACAACAGCAGCACATGCTCAGGTTAGAGCCCCTATTGTGTATCTGTGACTTCATGGAACCTCTATAGGTTCCACTGTATGAACAGAAGATGTGCAGCTGAGACAGAAGCCTTCCCACACATCCTTCTAGATCTAACTAACTGTAATAACGGCTGCAAAATCTGATGCACAGAAAATCAACCTGACACCGGTAACTAAAATGTTACACTGAATTGACACTAATAAAAAACTGAAAACAAATACCTATGATAATGACTATTTATTTATTAACAGTTTCTTACATACATATTCTGCAGCACTTTACAGAGAATATTTGAACACTCACATCAGTCCCTGCCCCAGTGGAGCTTACAATCTATATTCCCTATCACATGTACACACACACACACACACAGACATTCTAGGGTTAATTTGTTAGGAGCCAATTAGCCTACCGGTATATTTTTGGATTGTGGAAGGAAACCCACGCAAGCACGGGGAGAATATACAAACTCCGCACAGTTAGGGCCGTGGTGGGAATGGAATCCATGACCTCAGTGCTGTGAGGCAGTAACGCTAACCATTACACCATCCGTGCTGCCCAGAATGGATTTTACATGTGCTATGAAGATAAATGTAGGCTGTGGCCCTGGTTCTGAGTCATATGCATGAGCGCACCACCTATTGGCGGACACTTGTCTGTAACTTCATTCGAATGACGCTACACACTCCTTCCCTTGTGTAAATCTGTGTGGCCAAATGTGCAAAGACTGGGATGCCCATTAGCATCCTTGCACCAACTGATGCATCTTTGTACATCCCCATCGGTCACATGATTGAACTTGCACCATCCCTATGGCAGCCTCTCTGAATTGTCCTCCTATTACTTCAGCTGTGAGCTTAGCCTCTCAAGGTGGCCATACACACGCAGATTTATCTTCAGATCTGGCTGGCTGGTTGGAACAAAAACCTGGTTATGGATGAGAGCAAATGACAGTTGACCATTTGCTTGAAAATGCTGGAAAACTGACAAACACTCATCCATAACCATGTTTTTGTTCCAACCAGACAGATCTGAAGATACATCTTACTATTGTATGGGCACCTTTACACTGGCAAGCCTGTGACACTCCAATGACAAGTCCACTTTACGCACCATTTATGTATGCCTTTCTAGCTACCTACCAGTTACCACACATAAATACAGGGCGGGGGGGGGGGGGGGGGGGGAATGAGGCAAGTCCGGACACTCAGGGGTACGTTTAATAAAGCTAAACATGAAGAGATGTTGTTGGTCATAGCAACCCATTAGATTCTATCATTAGTAAAAGGAAAATATTAATATGGGCAAAAGAACACAGACATTGGACAGAGGCAGATTGGAAAAATTGTTATGGACAGACAAATTGAAACTTGATGTGTTGGGATCACACAGAAAATTACATTGTATGATTTTCAAACAATTTATTTGTATACTCTTGCGGAAAATAAATATTTGGGCAATCAAAAAATTTAACTCAATACTTTGTCGGTTGGCAATTACAGAGGTCAAACGTTTCCTGTAGTTCTTGACCAGGTTTGCACACACTGTAGCAGGTATTTTGGCCCACTCTTCCATGCATTCCATCACCCGGCAACGTGGACTCTCAACTCCTTTCACAGATTTTCGATTGGGTTGAGGTCTGGAGACTGGCTAGGCCTCTCCAGGACCCTGAAATGCTTCTTATGGACTCCTTGGGTGTCCAGGCGGTGTGTTTGGGGTCATTGTCATGCTGGAAGACCCAGTCACGTTCCATCTTAAATTGCTCTTACTGAGGGAAGGAGGTTTTTGGCCAAAATCTCACGATAGTTGGCCCCATTCATCATCTCCTTAATATGGATCAGTTGTCCCGGTTCCTTTGCAGAAAAACAGCCTCAAACAAGGCGAGTGGAGTTTTTACCAAAGTTATATTTTACTCTCATCTGACCCCATGACATTCTCCCAATCCTCCTCTTGATAATCCAGATGGTCACTGGCAAACTTTATAATGGCACCTGTTTGAAGTGGTTATCTGTATTCATCAGAAGCCGCTGACACCTTATTGGAGGCGGAAAAACGCGTCATATGACTTTATACTACCTCTACCATCTTTTCTGGAGCTCCAGAACGTGACCCCATACCTGCCTGCATGAAAAGCAAGTACTGTTATATTCCTATCCAGCATTGCATCTAACAGTGGCAGTCAGTGATTATTGGGATCCCTATTTTCTTTTTATTTTTTACACACCCAATATTGGTGTTTGTGTTGTCTGGCCAGACAGTGGACAATCAAAATTGCTCCAATGATAACAACTGGACATAACCATCTCAGGAAGGCCATATATTAACCAATCATTGGCTATTCTTTTAACCCAATAATGAATAATGATTAGGCATTCAATTTGTATATTTGTCTTTTATTGTTAAGTATCACTGGCCAGTGAAAATATATGTTTAATTAAATTTTAACTTTTTTTCTTATACATTGTTTCTAGCGCGTGTCTGTATATGTGTATATATACTGTATATTTATAATTTATATCTTTGTTGTTACATCAGGAATTGGCATTTTTTTCTTCCACACTGCCTGAACCATATACACGTGGGCGACAATACTTGGTTATACTGTCTGAAATTTCCCTAAGTGTATTTTTGGTATATATCAATCTATCACTATTTAGTGAATTAACAGTATCTTTTGGCTGACAGGGTAAGCGCTGGTTTCCACCTTTAGTTATATTAACATAGAGTGCTATGTTAGCTGTTATATTTCTTTTTCCCCAACAAAGGGTACTGTAAGTTTGCAAATTATAGAGAAAAAAATTGCTTTTTCAAAAATAACAAAAACAGGAATCAATATTTGATAGTGGATACGTTTATTTGTGAATACTGTTTACTAAATATATAGAATAAAGTTCCATTTTGTTATACTCAAATCAGATACATGCCATAGTATCTGCAGACTGACACCTTTCCCTCAATCTTATCTTCATGTAAGTTGTGCTCCAACAAAGGGGGTATTCAATTTCGGGTAATGACTGTTGGTATGTCCCAACAGCTGTGACCTTGGCCTGTTTTTGTTTTGCTTGACCGCAAATCGCCAGGCGGATTCAATGTCCCGCCTGGTGATCGCCAAAAAGTGGTTGTGTCCGCGTAAACGGCCATGGATTGCCAACAGTTTTTAAAGTCGGGCCAGTTCTGTCGATCTGCCTCTTCAATGCTGTCGGTCAAGACATTCAATAGGCACCCGCTGCTACATCCCCCATTGGAAATAGCGGTTTTGGTTGAATACCCCCCTTATTTTCTTCTTGTTTTTGACTCAGGGAGTACCACCAAACCTATCATTTCTGATGACATATAGTTTTGACTTTTGATATCTACCAGTAAACATATACACAACTGGTTAGATAGATCAGCTGCCCAGAATGTTCTATGTTCAGACTTGTCTGTTGGACAGATGATGTCAGGAGAGGAGCGGGCTCGTCTATTGGGAGCCAGTAACATTGTCCACTGATGCTATGAGGAGGGGAATGGAAAAAAGCAGGAAGCCAAAGAGTAACTGTTATATACTGTATGTAGTGGAAGGAGCAGTGACTCTAAAAACCACACTGAAGTGAGGTGAGTCTGCTGTCATAGTAATCCTAGAAGATTGTGGTTTCAAAGCACTTTTATACACTAGTGTATTTATAATGGGTGCAGGGCATATGGTGAACCTACAGTAGGTCATGGAGTACCTACATTGCACATTCTATACCTGTTATACATACCTTGCAACCCCATTTGATGAAATCACTAGGAAAATTAGGCCAGTGCAATTTCATGGACATTTGTTTGAGGCAAGACTGGGAAAATGGCCTAAGAGATATGCACATCTTTCCTCTGATTACATGTTCCTGATTTTTTATGAAATGGAGGTCACACATCCAGGCAGCTTTCATTGCGGTGGAAGCGTTATCCAATGCCTCAATCAGTTGAGGATCTTCTTATTCATCTACAAGCACAGTACAAATTTGCACATGTGTCCTAGAGAGTAGTCTCCATAACACAGTGGGCGCCATGTTTCCAGAGACCTGTACCACAGAGAGGAAGGGGTCTGCACCCTGGCCCCACCTCTCTTAACCCATTGAGTGCCAACACCTCTGTGAGAGGTGTTCAAAATATCCACTAAAAATGCCAGCGTCGCTCACATTTGTTATATAAATTCAAATAATAAATGTTGTGTGAAAAAAAAAAGATCAGATTTCCTATATAAGGTAACGATAACAGGTCATTACTATGAATAAAAAATGTTTGCTTGGCAATTTTCATAACTATTTTGACAAATTCACTTGGCACTCAAAGGGTTAATCTGTCCCTATGCTGTAGTATTTGTCAGTTAAAAAAAAGCATAAAACATACCACCATAACGCAATCAACAATTATTTGCATGGAGGATTTGGTTTTAATTTTAGAAGCCGACAAAAATGGAAAGAAAAGGGAACTGTATAATAATAAATCGATATAAAACTATTGACTTTATTCATTTCATTAGTTAAAGCATACCTGTATAAACAAAGTATGCCCTTCATTTACATTACTGCTAAAAGTATAAGGTCAAGTGCACATTAAATTAACTAACACTTAGAAAATACAGGGTGAAATTTAATAGGATGAGAGATTCAGAAAGTCAGAGGTTTGGTAAGAAATCTCCCGTTTTTTTTAAAGCCGCAATCATTTAAACTGCAAAATCAAACTGGTTTTGCAATGTAAATGATTGCTGCTTTTAAAAAAACTGGAAATGTCTTACCAAATCTCTCACTTTTGGAATCTCTCATCCTATTAAATTTCACCCACAGTGTTTATGGTCTAAGTGTCGAAACTTGATCTGTCCTGTTTATATACCATATTTATCAAAGACAACTTAATATGCGATCAGGAATATCCATTTAGAATTGGTTGCATCTGTCAGTTAAATGGGAATTGTGGGAGTAAAACAGTCAAGTACAAGGATCTGAGCCTTTTAACTGTTGACCAAAGCTGTCATCCCACCAGCCGTTTATTCCACATAACAAGCCTACACGTCCTAGTGTAACGAATTGCTGTATAGTCTTTTAGTTTAGTACCGAGCAGACTCCAGATCAAAGCATTGTGCTCATACCATATACCCTAGACCACAGGACAGCTAACATGTGAAGGTCACCAGCCTCCCATCCTTCACCACCTTGTCCACTTCCAGATTCTGAGATTGTAAATGTTCCAGCTGGTGTGGGGGGGAGGTTGCACGGTGCACTATTTGTGTGTCAGGAAGATGTATAAAGCCATTGCCCACAGTTTCTACTGCACCTGTTGACTTGACACCATCTGCTAGCCAAAATGTATATATAAAAAAAAGCCACACCCAATGACAACCAGCCGAAGAGAATTTAATCTGTTCCCTGCAGGCATAGCAACAAAAGCAACTGATCACATTTTACAGAAAAGGAAAGTGCAGCCTAAAGAATCAAACTAGGCCCTAGGGGGCAGCTAATCTTTTGGCATTCCACGTTTGTTCCATCTTTTAAAGTGATATTATTAAATACATCTAGATAGCTACTAGCTGAGATATAAGCGAATAAAGAACCTGCTAATACAGGCTTCCAAAAAAAGTTTACTTGGTAATTATTTAATTCCACAAATCAATATATCAAATGTAATAAATGCAAATATTAAAATTTAAAACAAAAAAAGGAAATAATTTAACAACGAAGACAATAATCATCTTATTTATATTTTACTATTTTTTTCTTTATTTATTTATGGTTTGTTTATTTATTGATAGCCTCTGTACACTGCTTACATATCGTACTGCATTGCATAAATTATTTCCAATGTATTAATACATGTTGATATCTATAATACCGATATATTGCTCATGTAATTAAAGTATTAATCATTTAAAAAATATGTCATTATTATTTATTTACAATTTCTTATATAGCGCAGCAGGTTCAGTTGCGCTTTGCAATAAACAAACTAGGTAACAACAGACAGACTTGGGGCAGTATTCAATGAGGCCAATTCGCCATGTTTCATGGCGAATTTGTGCTATTTTCTCGTTGGAATGTGATTTTTTGTGTCAGAAAGTGAACCCTATTCAACGTGCACTTTTCGCCGACGGTCAACAGTGAATGAGGGACAATTCACCGTATGATACTTTCCGCAACTCGCTGTGTTTTTTCAATGGGTTTTTCAATGTGATTCGCTGTGAGTGTATTCAATGAGAAGATGGCGAATTGCTTTCTAAGTGATTTTCGCCGTGTGTCACCGTGTAGCAATCGCCATCTTTTCATGGTGAAGTGGAATGTGAACTTTTAAAATAATGTTGTTGTTTTTTTAAATTTGGTGTAAAAAAATCAGGAGTTTTATTCTGTGAAGGGGCATGAAAGGGGCATTAAATTTTTTTACACATAGCAGCCAGCAGGGGGCCGGGAGCCAAGAGCCGCTCATTTTACATATTCATATATTCACTGCACCCGATCATTACATATGCACGATCGGGAGCAGTGCATACCCGGTCCCCTGCTGGCTCTCCTGGGGGGCAGCTTGTGCTGCCTGGCTCCCGGGGAGCCCACCTCCCCCCCACATACGTTCTGGGGCAGGCAGGGAGACTTCCATCTCCCTGCCTGCCATCGTCCACCGGCTCCCTGCGGCGTATGCCGCAGGGGCTCACATTCGCCGTCAGGGGCAGCGAGCCCCTGCCTCATTGAATACTGTGTCAGCGAGGTCTGGCAGCGAGGGCTCCTACGGTTCACATACCATCTGGTAACTACACTCATGCACCTCTCCATTTGCACTTGGCACTTTAAACCTGGATTTTATATGTGTGTGTGAATCAATCTTTTATTGTAAACAGTGTTTTGATGTATGTTTTTTTTCCCTTTATATGACTTTTTGTGTGTAAGAATTAAAACAGTATACACTATGAGAAACATATGCTCTTCTTACATGTATCAATGAGTGGGAGGAGCTGTGGGTGATACCGGCCCTTTGAGAGGATCAAACACACAAGAAGGGAAGTAGCACTTTATTGTTATCTAGCGCTGGAGATGGACACTGTGGCCCACGAGTGGGATATAGGCTCTAAATAATCTAACTGACTCAGAACGTGGTGAATTTGGTCCCGCTCCGATGTCTGGGGCTCTGCGCATGGTATATTTTGTGCAGGTCCCCTTTGCGGACGGCTTCAGGGACTTGCATACTGTGCTACCTTACCCCAGATGACGGCAAACCTTATTTTAGCCCTGCTAGTGTAAGCCCATAAACATACCACTGCCAGTAACCATCATCTCTAAATGAAAGCTGAATCAATACTGTAAAATACTAATTTTATTTTCAATTAGAATGTCAGTGACTTTTATTGTATTAGCATTCCTCTTCAAAGACACCAACATATACCAATGTGTAGTGCTATATTACAAAGGTAGGAACGTATAGTCACAGAGAAGTACTGTATACACTGACAGAAGGTCAATAACTAATGGATTATGATTAATACATTGTAACAATGTAGAGTCACTGTTATGCAGTATAATTAGCCATAACATGGATGTTGGAGGTGTCGCAGCGAAGACACTTTGCTTTGTAACGGAAGGATATAAAATTAGCTGCAAGGCTATTTTAAGGCAGTAAGGTCCAGCTTGCAGCTAGAGTCGTACAGACACTGGTGGGGAATGGAACGTTGCAGGTGCTCAGGGCTGCTCTACAGGCCAACAAACCAGCTGGTGGTAACTTCAGGACCCTTCTGCACAGATGTTGGCGTAAGAAGCAGAAAGAGGAATGTGAGCAGACTGACGGTTCAGTTGGGGGGAGAAATGTAAGGAATTAATAAGGGAAGGACAATGTTTTGCTTTCAGAGAATGTTTAATAAATGACACGCTGAGGGGTAAGCTCATCATAGTAATCATTGTGGGTATAAAAAGGTACAGATGGTCGGTGGAGCACTCTGAACCCACTATACACTATTACAGCATGTATTTCCACAAAGAAAAAAATATCTCATAGGCAAATTATATTATAATTATTATTATTATTATTATTATTATTATTATTATGACATGTGACTATATCATACCTACAAATATTGTAATCAAGTTAGGTGGGACTCCTGTGTATGCCCAAAATTTAAGGGTGTGGCCTGGCAGCAGGGGGGGGGGGGGGGCATGGTCTATAAATCGCATCACTCCCGCAAGGCCAAGCCTCTGCCTCTGTGGGCGCATGGCCAGCGGCTCTGGACAAATGAGAACAGTACATCAGTCCATCTGCCAGCAGAAATTATTCAGAGGGTGACAGTGGGGAATTCTCAACTGCCCCTCCAGCCCACTGCCTTTCCTGGGCGGGATAGTCTTCGTCCCCCACTCCTTTCACTTCTTTAATAGGACAAACTATCTACAGTACTTTCTTCTCTCTACAGGAGAGAAGATGTGGGCAAAGGGAGAATTGGCCCCTATCAACCAACCATCTTCAAGCTAGCATTCATCATATGCATTCTATAAAATGAAAGGTAGAAGTGGATTGGTTGCTATGGGCAACAGCTTCTACTCTCTAGAAGACTTTATATATCTCACCCTAACTATTAGCTTATTGCATGCTCTTTTCATCCAATTCATAGTTAACAAGCATTATGGATTCTATTTACTAAACCTTGGCTGGAGATAAAGTTGATGAAGGTAAGGTACCAACCAATTAGCTCCTAACTGCCACATTACAGTGGAGGAGTGCTGAGAAGACGCGGAGTGACTGAGCTTCTAAGGGATGCCATGTGAGGATGGCATGTGTGTGAGGAGGGGGAAGCAGCGCCGGGAGTGACTGAGTGCTAGCCGCGAATATCTAGGAGCCGGGATGTCATTGGGATAACAAAAACATGGTGCAATGAGTCACACAATTGAGACATGGAGGGAAATACTGCAGAGGATAAAACTGAGGTTGGTTGGGCTGAGATAACTGAAAATAATAAAAAATATCAAATAAACTTCTAATAGGGGTATGTTACAGGCCTCCTAACATTAATGAAGGGGATGATGTACTACTTTTAGATCAAATCAAAAAGTCAGCAGATCAGGGATCAGGTATTAATTATGGGGGATTTTAACTTTGCAGATATCGACTGGACAAATGAGAACAGTACATCAGCAAAAAGTGGGGGATTCCTAAACATACTTAAGGATTATTTTATAACACAATATGTTAAAACACAGACTCGTAAAGGGGCATAATTGGATTTAGCATTAACAAATAATATAGATTTAATATCAAATACCAAATTAATAGAAGATCTGGGAAGAAGTGACCACAACATGGTCTCACTGGAAATCTTTATTGTAATCATCAACATATGGGACCATCTAAAATAAAATACTAAATTTTAGGAATGTGAACTTTGATTTACTCAGGGAATCTTTAAAAGAAATTGAGTGGGAAGTGTTATTTGAGGGGAAAAATGCAGAGGAAATGTGGGAAACCCTAAAACATTCGCTAGACATACTAACGACTAAATATATACCAAAAGTCAATCAGGTCAAAATCAATAAGAAAAAGCCACCATGGTTGGACTAAAATGTACGGACAGCAATACACAGTAAGAATAGACCATTTATAATTGACAAGGCTAATGGGAACGATGAGGAGTTAATTAAGTACAAAGAATTAAATAACATTTGTAAAGCGGTAATCAAAGTAGCTAAAAGCAGGGCCGGACTGGGACCAGAAATTGGCCCAGGCATTTTAAGCACACAGGCCCACCTGCAGCAGGCGGGGCCTTTGCGCCGCGAAGCCGTGCTGCAAAAAAGGGGAGTGGTCTCATGGAAAGGAGGCATGGCATCACAAAAAGGAGGCATTAACCTGCCCCTTACACATTATGGAACACACCGTTATGCCCATTACACATGATGCCACATACCCTACTGCCCATTACACATGATGCCACACACCCTACTGCCCATTATACATGACACCACACACCGTTCTACCTACTACACATGACGCTACACACCATATTGCCCAATTACACATCAACACAAATGCATGTATCTCATGTGTAAGTTTATCTATAGGGGAGCTGGCTGGGAGTCTATCCTGTTAGGTTTTCCTGGAGGGGAGCACGGTAGGGCCACATTGGCCAACTCACGTGCCCTTGTAGGGACCAGTAGTGTACTGGGCCTCTGGGGGTGCCGCTTCTCTGACGCTGGGGATGGGATCTTCTCACTGCCATCCACGGGGTACTGCTGCCGGATGCTGTGCAGTGCTGAAGCCAGGACCTCTTGCCGCCAGGTGCTGCGGCCGGGACCTCTTGCCGCCAGGTGCTGTGGCCGGGTGCCGTCAGGTGAGGCTGTGCACCGGGACTTTGTCCCGAGTCCGGCCGGGTGCTGCAGCCGAGTGTGAGGGGTTGGTCCCGCTGCTGGGCACCTCCAGGTGCTGTCAGCCACGGAAGCCACTGCTAGGTGCTGCGGGTTCTGCCGTCAAGCACCGCCGGACACTGCCTGACCCTGCCTGACCCTGGAGCTGCTGCCGGGTATGCGGGCAGGCACCGCTGCATTGTCCCCCACCACGCAGCTCTTCTCTTCCTGCTTCCTCTTGCACACACTTAACGTGCCTGACACTTCTGCCTCCTTCCGCCCAGCCTCCGTCCCACCTCTTCTATCCCAGACCTGTCACTCACAGGCCATCCAGCCTGTGTGCCCAGTCTGCACAAAATCGGCCCACATAGCCATGTAGAGTAAAACCAATCCCAAGATGTTCTTCAAATACATAAATAACAAAATAATAATAAAAGAAAACATAGGCCCCTTAACCAATATCAATGGAAATAGCTTTACTGAGTATAAGGACAAAGCAGAACTGTTAATTTATTTTATTTATTTACCGTATTTTCCGGCGTATAAGACGACTTTTTACCCCATAAAAATTTGCCTTCTAGTGGGGGGTCGTCTTATACGCCGGGTATTCATTAAAGGGTACCTCTCCTCGGCCAGGGGCGGGGCGTGGCTTGGACGCTGGGAAAGCAGGACACTCCTGCAAAAAGCCTGCTTTCATTGCCCAAAAGAGCCTCCTCGGAGACAAGAAACACACGGCGACATCCCCTGGGGTGCACTCCAACCACCGGCACCGCCGAGACTTCATGCGGTGACCATGCAGCCTGCTTAGTATCGGGCCTACCAAGAGGAGGAAGCCGCGGTCTCAGGTAGAGGACGGAGCCCGGGACTCGCACCACAAGCGGCGCAAACTGCTGCACGTACCTGCAGTGGTTTCAGGTACGCGGAGAATCCCTCCCTCAGCTCCGAACTAGACGACCGTGCACCCCGCCAGCCCCGCCATTCCTCTGCTAGCTGGTCTGCGGTCGGGACAGGGCCGGGACAGGGGGTAGCCATCTTGAGACTGGCGCAGACTTGTTACAGGTCCCGGCGGCTGAACTTTTGTGCCCTCACACCCATATTCGAGACTCATACCATCTGATGAGTCTCCTGTAGTTTTGGAGCTCTGCTGTAACGAACCTAACAGGGAAGCCGGGCAAACTGAACTCTCAGAATACTGAGGGGAAAGGCTCACCAGCCACTATCTTGGGAACCATAGAGTGTCTGGAGTCCCCTTGCAAGAGCCACTCATATCAGTTTGGCAATTTGATGTCGGCGGCAGGCTCGGGTGTGCTATCTTTTATTATTAAGGTACCGTATGCATAAAAAGGGGGGGGGGGGACCGAGGCCGATGAATATATGCTCAATACTTTGTGCCTGGGGGGAGGACAGCGGCATCACTGCAGGGAAGCTGCAGATGAGGGGGTCTTAAAACTTTATGTGGTGGGTTTTGCTGGGGCAGGACAAACCTGCCCTTATAGGTTTGTCCTGCCCCAGCAAAACCCACCACTCAAGGGACCAGACAACTGCTAGTGACAGGGAGGTGTGCGGAAGAGGGGGTAGTCTTATATGGCAAGTATATAACAAACTCTACATTTTGAGTGGAAATGTTGGGGGGTCGTCTTATACGCCCAGTCGTCTTATACGCCGGCAAATACGGTATTTACAGTTTCTTATATAGCGCAGCAGATTCTGTTGCGCTTTACAATGGTAGACAGTGATAAAACAAACTGGGTAACAACAGACAGACTTGGAGATTAGAGGGCCCTGCTGCAAGCTTACAATCTTTAGGGAAATACATGTATCTCATCTGTGTTTACTAGGGAAGAGCCGACAGTGGAACTCACATGAACATCAAATGGGACGAGCCAACTTGATCTTAGTATTGAATTCTCCACAGATGAGATTAAAATGAGGCTCAGCAAAATCAAAACAAACAAAAGCCCAAGTCCATACCTCCCAACTGTCACGATTACAGCGGGACAGTCCCGATTTTCGGGTCCTGTCCCGCTGTTCCACCCGCGGCAGGCATTGTCCCGCTGCGGGGGGTGGCAGTTGGGAGACCCCCCAATCTAATAGAATAGACGCTGTGCGCATGCGCACAGTGTCTATTCTCGTATGAAAATGAGGTTGCGGCTAATTAGCATAAGCTGTGCCCTCATTTGCATACACCCCGCCCCCTTTTCGGGCGCTCGCGCGGGTTCGCCGCGCGAGTGTCCCTATTTCCCCAACACAGAAGTTGGGAGGTATGCAAGTCTGGATGGGACTGTCCAAGTAAAATCACCTGGCACACCTTTTTGCAGGGTCTACGTTTACCCTTGGAAATGTACCATAGCAATCATTAAAACAATAGCTTTAAAGCCCGTCCCCTTCTTATTTATTTATTTATAGTTTCTTATATAGCGCAGCACATTCCGTTGCGCTTTACAATTGGAAACAACAGTGATTAAACAAACGGGGTAGATACAAACCGACATGGAGGTAGGAGGGCCCCGCTTTCAGGTTTACAATCTATAGGGATTTGGGACTAAACCCTCCTTTATATGTTTATCCTACAATGCTCCTCATTTATAGCATAATGTAGTAATAAATAATTAAACTGTTACTTTTAGAACTTATTTGTGCTTTGTATTTTATTTCACTATATGAAATGTGTATTATACTGTGCTTCCCCAATAATAGTGGAAACCTGTTTACCTTGTACTATTGTATGGAGAAAAATATGTAATGTGATCACCTTTAAATGAGATAAACAGATCAGATTTATTCAGTTCTTATCGCCAAAATTAACGCAAATTCAGGTTTTTCTGATTGGCTATCGGCTGTCACATGTCTTGGATAGCCAATAAGATCCCACTGGGTAAAACTGAACCCCCACATCTCTACTTTAAATAGGGACACCCCTGATTAACCCGTATCCAAAGTTTGCATACTGTAATTCTCAAATAATCTCATTCTCAAAAATGATATGTAATTTTTCCATGTGGGAACATTCTGCCCAATGCCACCTGATACCTGCAGGTGCTGAGACAGCTGTACACGCCTGAAATGCAGCTTAATATTCATGCTGTAATTATCTATGGCTTTTACCTATGCAGCTGAGTTTTTCTGTGCATCTGATCAATATAGCATTTTATTGTTGTATGTGACATTTTATTGCATGCTATATACTGTATGCCAAGAAAAATACAGGTGTGTGCGCTAATTCTGCTTCCACTGGGTCGGAATTCAAATACTGCCAGATTGCCACGTGCAATTGAATCTGAAAATCTGGTAAGAGGTTTTGTTTTGATACTCAGGAAACTTCTTTGCAAATGTGACAATTTTTAGCCAGTGAAATTTGAAATGAAAACTATTATATTATATATAGATAGAACCAGTTTACTTTAGACCAGTGTCATGAACTGTGGGATTAATAGCATCAGCAAAATTAACTCATTGTGGGGCATACAATATATACTAAGCCTTGTAGAGTGATAAAGAAGAGAGAGATAAAGTACCAGCGAATCACTTCCAAGCTGTAATTGTTTTTGAAATACACATGGAGCCGATCTCATTACAGAAGCTCCAGGCGCGCCATGCGCCGTCCGCCAGAATGGGGCGCGTGCGCATGAGATGCTTACGCCATGCGCCGTCCACCAGAATGGGGTGTGTGCGCATGTGATGCTTGTGCACCCCATTGTCGGCAATGGGACGCTCGAACACGGGAGATGCACACGTGTCCCGTCTGACAGAGAGCGTATCCATCTGTACAGCCAGTAATATGCCGATTGGCTAGTACTTTACCTCTCTCCAATTTATCACTACCCAAGGCTCAGTATATCTCCCTATAGGCGTTTCAATAATGTTTTAATACTTACCTCTCTGATGTCCCGCATCAGCCACTGAATTCATGGCTAAAAATGTACGCAATTATGGCTGCCGCGCATGCGCAGTACAGATTTTGTCTCTTGAACATGGCTGGCTCCATGTTTCTGGAGACTTGCGCATGTGCAGTAGACACTGGCATCTGGAGTCTGCATACGCCCCAGCCTCCCCTCATAGTTGCCAAGTCAGCTTGAAACAAGCGGATTTGGGCTTGTTTTTTTCGTGAGTTGCTTATTTTTTTTGATGGTTGCTTGTTGCTTGTTTTTGGGCTTATAATTTTTTTTAGTAGCTTGTTTTGGGCTTGTTTTATTTTGGGCTTGGTGTTGTTTTTCTCTGTTATACCCCTTTTGCTAGAGCTTGGGTTTTGGATACAGGAATTTCTTCCTCTCACATCATCAGTTTTGCTAAATGATATATTAGAATCAGGTGGTGTAAATCCCACAGCATTCCGTATGTTGGGAATATACCATGCTAGCGTATTAGCAGAATAATATAAGTATCTCTCCTAGGCTTAATGACACGAACCCTGTGCAGCTGCATGGAGCCGGGCGCACAAGGCTGCAGCTGTGTTATTATTGGCTCCATCTCTGCTGAACGCCAGAGCTGTACATCCAATCCCCATTGTATTTGTGTGGAGACTAGATGGGGCTAACATCTCACACCATAAATAAAAGAACCCAAGTACCGACAACCAAGCAATGTGCGCTGTAACGTGTCAGGGATGGACGAGGGAGTCGGAATCTTTCTTGGTGATTTGTTCAATCAAATAAATTAGTTAATTTAACAATTTCGTAGCATAGTCCACATTTACTAAGGCGAGAGTTCTATTGAAGTGGGATATTGCTATGGGCAACCAATCATAATCTTATTTAATTAGCACCTTCTATAAGATAATAGATAGGATTTGATTGTTTGCCCATAGCAACAGCCCATGTTCAATAGAACTCCTGTCTCAGTAAATAAACCCAAATGTGGTGTGGCCTATCAGGAAGTGGGTCTTGGGGGGGGTTTGTTGTGTGGAAGGATTGTTACAGGTTTTGTTGTGTGGAAGGATTGTTACAGGTTTTGTTGTGTGGAAGGATTGTTACAGGTTTCCATAGGGAAGTTCTGACAGGTTTAACGACATTGGGGCAGATGTATTAAGCCTTAACAAGAGATAAATGCAAGGGTGATAAAGAGAGATAAACGTCCAGCCAATCACCTGCTAACTGCCATGTTACAGGCTGCGTTTGAAAAAAGTCAGTAAGGAGCTGATTGGCTGGACATTTATCTCTTCTTATCACCCTTGCATTTATCTCTTGTTAAGGCTTAATACGTACATCTGCCCCAATGGCCCTTATTCAGATCTGATAGCAGTACGAATTTGTTCTCAAAATGGGCTAAACCACATGCAGGTGGGGCAGATGTAACATATGCTGAGAGTTTTACATTTGGGTGGGATGTGTTGAAACTGAAATCTAAATTGCAGTGTAAAAATAATGCAGCCAGTATTTACCCTGCACAGAAACAAAATAATTCTCACACAAATCTATCTCTCTCTATAAATGTTACATCTGCCCCACCTGCATTGCACATGGTTTTGCCAATTTTGAGAACAAATTTGTACTGCGATCAGATCTGAATAAGGGCCAATGTGCCAGATGCACAAAGCTTCAAAAGTGATAAAATGGAGAGTGATAAACTGCCAGCCAATCAGCTCCTACCTGCCATGTAACAGACTGTGTTTGAAAAATGTCAGGCAGAAGCTGATTGGCTGGCTGTTTATCACTCTCCATTTTATCACTTTTGAAGCTTAGTGCCTTTGGCCCTATTACTGTTAATGAAAATTGCTATTTATTAATATTTTTCTTTAACACTAATAAATTGTGCAGCACTCTATAGAGAACAATTACCTAATAGCAACACCCACTTCTGTTCTGTCTGTGCCACACCACTCAATTTCATGTCTCCTCTTTACTAAAGTTGAAAATAGAGAACGGAGTTCCTTACGCATCCCATAGCTCCGGATTTTACTCAGCACTGAAGACGTTAACAGTCATTTGACACCGGAAAGTCAAAATGCTAATTTATTCTGATCGGATGACAATTTGCCATTGTTTACCGCTGTGTGTACATGCGTGATTACTTTAAATCAAAATGTACCACTAAGATATGAAAACCCTTTCATCGCCCGCTGTGCATTTTTGTCTTTGATTTTCTACACCATGAACTGTTATTTCTGGTATGTGTGCTCATGCTAATGACAGACAGCACAAAGGCGCACGGAAAGCCCTCTTAGCAACGGAAGACAGGAAGACGGTACATGTGATTGCAGCATGTTGGACATGTTGGCGACATATGGTGCACACAGCTTTTCGGGATCAACATGACCCTGATAAAATCTCGGATGACAGGTGGCTGTAATTATTATGGTGCTAGAAAACAAAAAAGTAGCAACGGTGTATGTGACATCACTTCTGTGACAAACTGATTAATATGTTTAATTGCAGTTAAGCATAATTAAAAAATAAAAAGTCCTCTTGCGCAGAGGAGGTTATTCAGGCCTGATCGATGGGCTGCTAAATTGCAGAGCTAGAGAGAAGTTCCGCCAGATGCAAAGCTGTGTACACAGGGGGCGATAGAGGCTGAAGTCGCTGGAAATATGGTCGCTGGCGACCATATTGCCAACGATTGGAGTGTGCACCAGCGATAAATTGCCGGGTGCGCGCTCCCGTTTTTAGCCCCCTTATGATCGCTGATTACCTCTGCTGCACTGCCGGCAGAGGTTCCCTTTCATCAGCGACCATCTCTGGTCGCTGATGAAAAGGAGAAACTGAGCAATATATTGACCCTGTAGAAGTCTTTGGTCTTCACTATGCATCGCTGTTTGAGGGATCCATCGCGGATCCCTCCCAGCATGCCCTGCGACTGGGCTGTCACTCTGCACATGCTCTCAGACCCGGAAGTGCTGGGATGGCGCCGCATCGCAAAGGACAGCTCTTATCGCAAGAGCTGTCCTTTGCTTTACTAATCGGATATGTAAGAGCGTATATGATTAGTAAGAATACGGTACCCGACGGAGAGGGGCGAAAGCGGGCGGCGGATGTTAGAACATTGCGCCCACTGCCTTCGCTTTGTAAATAAAATGCAGAAAACTTACTGTAGTTACACAAATTTGCCAATATAGCAGAGGTTTCCAAACGCGGCCCTCAAGGCACCCCAACGGTCCAGGTATTCAGTATATCCATGCTTGGCCACAGGTGACTTAATTAGTAACTCAGTCAGTCTAATTTAATCATCTGTGCTGAGCCATGGATATACCTAAAACCTGGACCGTTGGGGGTGCCTTGAGGACAGCGTTTGGGAACCTCTGCAATATATGATTATAAGCCACTCGTCACTTCACTGCGAGTGGGCCTGACTGATAGAACTCAAACTATCACATATTTAGGTGTTCTCAAATTTATACATTGATAAATCAAGTGCCCACAGGACCTCCCGTAAACTGTAGAGGCATGACAGTGCTCATTCATAAAAAATAAAACAAAAATGGCTACAATAAATAACTAGTGTAATTTTTTTTAAATACACTGGGCGAGATTCACCAATTATCCCCGGTGCACATCGCCGGCATCCACATTGTTAATAATCGCTTATGCAGCAACATATGCGATTATTAACGCAAAAGCGATGCCCGGCACCAGGACCCCCCTCCCTCCCTGCCGGAACCCTTACACAGCTGTAAGGACTCCGGTTCCTCCTCCCTGCACTCAGAAGTGGTGCAGGCAGGAGGAAATCACTGGTCCGGGCAGCACAGCAGGAGGCTGCCCGGACACATGTGAGGGGGGTGCGGCGCAGATCGGCGGGGGGGGGGGCAGGGTAGCGGGGGACGCGAAGACGCGGGGGATGCGAAGGGAAGCCCATAGGCTTCCATGGGGTTACGCCAAATAGGAATTGGCGTAACCCACCGCAGCGAAGCCCCAGCAATGGGGCTTTGCTGCATATGAAAATGCGGTAAAAAACCCGAAAACTGGGTTTTTACTGCATTTTTAGCTTGCTGAATCTCGCCCAGTATATATATATATATATATATATATACCGTGTAACGGACCGGCACTCTCCACAATAAGTCCAACGATGCTGCGTGCCTTTGCCAGAATTGAATATAAAGCAGGAACCCTCAGGAGGATTAAGCACATCACTGCAGCAATTTCTTGTATGAAAAAAATGTTGTTTATTAGCCTCGACGGGCCGTTTCGGGGCTCAACCCCTTCCTCAAGAGACTTTCAAACAGGTACCTGTTTGAAAGTCTCTTGAGGAAGGGGTTGAGCCCCGAAACGGCCCGTCGAGGCTAATAAACAACATTTTTTCATACAAGAAATTGCTGCAGTGACGTGCTTAATCCTCCTGAGGGTTCCTGCGTATATATATATATATATATATATATATATATATATATTATGAATGATTATATTTTACAAACACATAGTATAGAATTATTTTTATGACTTGTTTATAAAACTATGATCCACTTATTCTGAGAGGCTTTGTCCTTATATATAAAAGATTCACTTTTGCCCTACAGCAATGTGTGTTTTATAAAACTTGGGACATGCTACCTTTAGGCAGAAGAAGAATCTTGAAAATATTAAATTAGGTGACATATGGTTCCATGCTGCAAAGTCACCATGTTCTAGATGTAAAGGTTCCCAGCCCCAATGAGACATGCCATATTTTAAATTAAACATGAATCAGATGGTCCGCGCATTCTAGAATAAAGCCAAAAAAATAAATAGAAAAATGATCTGTGTTTGGATTAGAAGGATGATTGCAGCACAGGAGTCCCCTGGTTATAGGACCTATATTTATACCTACAGCGCATACACTCTCTTTCAACATGGAGAAAATGCCGACATATTACATGTACATATTGACCAGCGGATGTTTTGATATTAGCATTAGTAGCGTTACAACATGTTGACATTTTGTGTTGACATTCTGTGTTGACATGTTGACAACCTCAAGTTGACATTATGGGTAAAATTCAATTGTTTCTTGGGTGCTCGTTGTCCAATGGCGATATAGAGTTGTGCCCTGATTGAGTGGGAGTGTCACAGCCAACTATTATATTCAGGGCTGCCATCAGGAATTTTTTAGCCTGGGACTCATTTCCAAAACGCCCCCCCCCCCCCCTTCCTTATCCGCATTTGACTTACCGTAACCCGCCTCCTGCTCCCCCATCTCCTGTTCCGCTGAGCTGCAGCCCGGGGGACCCAGAGCGCAGGCTTCTTCAACTCAGGATGCCAGCAGCCAATTAAAATGCAGCACCACCTGGTGAGCCAATCAGAGCTTGCATACCGGCAGCCACTCTGATCGGCTGCCAGTGTGCAAGCTCTGATTGGCTCAAAAGCCGGTGCAGCATTTTAATTGGCCGCCGGCATCCTGGAGTGAATAAGCCTGTGCTCTGGGACCTCTGGGCTTAGTTCAGCGGAAGAGGAGATGGGGGAGCAGGAGCCGGGTTACGGTAAGTCATGTGCGGATATGGGGGGGCACATTTTGGAAATGAGTCCCAGGCCCAAAAATTCCTGATAGCGGCCCTGAATAGTTGGCTATGACACTCGCAGCGCAGGGGAGGCAGACGGGGGGTTGTGGTTGACAAAATGAGTTGCCTGGGCCCATCCAGAGGCCTGATCCCAGGACAGCTGTACCCACAGCACCCCCCTATTGGCGGCCCTGATTATATTTGTTTGCCACCTCCTGATAAGTTTAGCTGCTGTATTCTTCTTAACACTCTGGCATGTTCAATTGTCCTACCTAGAGCAACAGGAGATCATTAGAACAACTGAATCACCCCTATGAATGTCAATATGCCGTATGTCAACAAAATTTACCAAACCCGAACTCCGTGACCCTTCGCCTTGATTTCCTGTGTAAGAACATTCTGGTCTATTTATTGTGGCAGCTGAGTGTTGCTCAGCTCCCCGGCAAAGCTTCCTGGCAGCAATAAGGTAACTTAACACATTTCCAGCCACTTGGAAATCATGCTTGACCTTGCATTACTGGGTCAAACAACACACATTTGACATTACTGCCTCACAGCACTGAGGTCACCTGTGCGATTCCCACCACGGTCCCAACTGTTTGGAGTTTGTGTATTCTCCCTGTGCTTGCGTGTGCTACCTCCATCTACTCTGTTTTTCTCTTGCAATCGAAAATTCTACTGGTAAGTTCATTGGCTTCAGACAAAAGTGTTTCTGCATAGGCAAACTTGATGGACCAATTGGTGCTTTTGTAGCCCCCTTATTCTAAGTTTTTAAATCTAGCTTAGGCTTTGAATGAAGGTGGTGGTGGTGGTGGTGATTGGGGGTTATCCAAAATATATAAAACAAAATAAATGTTTAACCCTTTGAGTGCCAAAATCTCTGTGAGAGATTTGAAAAATATCTGCTAAAAATGCCAGCGTTGCTCACACTTGTTATATAAAATCAAATAAAAAAAGGTGTGTACATGTTTTGTTATATATCCTATAAGAGGTAAACATTACAGGTCGTTGTGATGAATAAAAACATTTTGCCTGACAATTTTCGCAACTTCTTTGACAAATTCACTTGGCACTTAAAGGGTTAAACATATATAACAAAAATGTGCATTACAAACCATCTCATGATATATCCTCAGAACATGTATAACCCGCCTCTTCTACTGTATGCATTAACTACAAAGGTTGAAGATGGAAATGAAATTGATATTCATATCTCATATACAGTCCAAGGATGGACCCCATGGGTCACAAACAGCCTGCCAATGGTATTGCAGATGATGATTCGATGCTGAACCTTAGGATGATGCCCCCTACTGCCATATAAGAGCTATCACTGCTGAGTAAATGCAAGTAGCAGCGATGGCTAATCTGTCCACATCGGAATCAGGCACCTCCTGCTCTGAAGGTGCTTATCCTAACTTCCATTATACCCCGATACTTTGGCCCCAATATCGATCCATCAATCAATATCCAGTTTGGGACTTTATTGTGGTATATCCTGCTTGCTGCAACCATACTGCATCTACCATCTCTCCAGAGGAACTGCGACCCTAGCCAGAAACACCGGTACACCAATACCCAAATAGCTTTTTGGAGGTACCCATTCCAAACTGGGACATTCTATAACAGTTATCTGGGACACAAGCCAAACGGGAGTACCGGGTTACGTTATTACCTGAATATTGCACCTTAAAACTTTTTTATCTTTTTTGTCTTCTACTGTCATTTATTATTATTTATTTTATTTATTAAAATTGTAGATTTTTTGCATTATATTGTTACCTTCAACGATTTAGCGTAGCTAAACACTCTCTTGACTTTGACTATATATTCTATAGGGGCTTGACAACCCCTTCTTTTGCTGCTGCTGCTAGGGTTAAGG
The DNA here is from genome assembly GCF_055691185.1 of Crinia signifera. Classification (NCBI taxonomy): domain Eukaryota; kingdom Metazoa; phylum Chordata; class Amphibia; order Anura; family Myobatrachidae; genus Crinia; species Crinia signifera. Next base: position 40,037,165 of record NC_139221.1, on the reverse strand, counting down.
CAGCTCCTTCTACCAAGCGCCCCATCGATATATATCTTTATATCATATCCTTTGCTACCTTCTGCTCGGAGTATGGTAACCTGCGGGTTACCCAGTGAAAAGCAATTAATGAAAATTGACAACACCAAGAATCTTAAATACTCTTCTAGAGTTTGCGCTCCCCACGCTGTGCAGTTGGGATTCCGACGTCTGACTAATGACTGTCGGAATCCCGACTGTCGGGCTACTATACCACACCCATTGCAAGATGTTATTTATATTTACTGTGAATATTTTATTTTAGGTTAGAGATCAATGCTTGCTGACACCAAGACCTCTGTGCAAAGTTTTGGCCATCTGTTCAATATCTGTTTATGAGCATGGAGAGATCCCGCACAGAAACCAAACTTTCACATGGTTAGCATTAGAGAAATCAACTTATATTATAAAATTGTGCATCCAACTGTTATTTTGTCCACCCTCCTGGGAACACTAAAAAGTTTAAATTATACACCTATTAATATGATAAGATTTGGATAAATATTCACTATTGCAGGGCCATAGCTAGGTTGGTGCAGAAGGTGCTTTGCACACAGCACTTTGACCTGTAGGTGCAGTGTCTGCGTCCATGGCCACCTTTGTCTGTGCTGGGAGCTGCAGCACTGTCAGTTATACACATTACAGCAGGCAGCTGTGGGCAGATAGAGTATATCCCCTCTGTGGTGTGCCCTTACCCCTCCTGCACGGCAGATATTACAGGTACTGTAGTGTGTATTCCCCACGTGGTTGGCCCCCTTCTGCCCTGGCAGCACTGTAGACATTACAGTAGTTTAATGGGTATCCACTGTGATTGCCCCCTCCTGGTTTTACTGAAGTGTTGAAGAGAAACTTCTTGGTATCGCTGCCAGGTGATAACTCTGAGTACACAGAAGAAACTTCTCTTCTGCGGTGTAACTTGTACAAGGGGTTCTACTGTGAAGTAATGTGTTTAAGGGGTATTACTGTGGTGTAATCATGTATCATGCATATAAGGAGTTCTACTGTGGTTTAACGTGTATTAGGTGCTCTACTGTGTGGTGTAAAGTGTATAATGCATATAAGAGACTTTACTGTGGTGTAATCATATATAAGGGGCTCTACTGTGGAGTATTCATGGATATGGGGCTCTACTGTGGTGTAATCATGAATAAGGTGTGCTACTGTGATGTAACGTATATAATGCACATAAGATTTACTACTGTAGTGTACTGTGTATGACGGGTATAAGGGACACTACTGTGGTGTAACATGTAGAATGCATAAAAAGGGTACTACTGGGGTGTAACATGTATATGGAGCTCTACTGTGTGGTGTAATGTGAATTTGTATTATTCTGTGTTCATGACCCTTCATCATGAAACCACTCCCCTATAATTTGGCTGTGTGCCTTCAGCATGCACTGTATCTATTTTAAATATTAGGAGTAAAAAGGGATACCAAGGGCAAAATGTAATAGGGTGAGAGTTTCAGAAAGAGAGATTGTAGGAGAGGGTACTTATGTAGTATCTGGGCTGCCGATTTTTTGATTGTATGCCTTAAGTTAAGGCATACAATCAGATGCGATGCGATGCGATATCGCATCGCATACGATGCGATGCGATGCGATGACCCGATTTTTCCATAGGATTCAATGTTAAAATGGACTGAGTCCATTTTAACATGAAATTCAATGGGAAAAAGGGGTCCTTTTCATACCCCTACTATCCAAGTGGGCATGGAGTTGGATATAAACCTGTGGCGAGCGTAGCGAGCCACCGAGCCCGAAGCGTGGCGAGCGAAGCGAGCCCCGCGAGGGGACGGTATTCTGTGTCCCCTCGCGGGGCTCGCTACGCTCGCCACGCTTCGGGCTCGGTGGCTCGCTACGCTCGCCACAGGTTTATATCCAACTCCATGCCCACTTGGATAGTAGGGGTATGAAAAGGACCCCTTTTTCCCATTGAATTCCATGTTAAAATGGACTCAGTCCATTTTAACATTGAATCCTATGGAAAAATCGGGTCCATCGCATCGCATCGCATCGCATCGCATGCGATTTGGTCGGGTGCGATGCGATGCGATGGACCCGATTTCAAAATCGGCAGCCCAGTTACTACATAAGTACCTAGGAGAGTTTTCCCACTTTTTTAAAGCAGCAATCATTTACATGGCAAAATCAACCTGGTTTTCCAGTGTAAATGATTGCCCGGTCTGAAAAAAGGTAAACTCTCCCAAAATCTATAACTTTCAGAAACTCTCACCCTATTACATTTAGCCCCAATTCTATTTTCGGCACAGGGCACCAAAATGTCTACTTACATTTCTGCGCTAGTGACGAAGATATACAGTATATAATGTTTGAATCTGGGGCGCGGAACCCCAAAAAGGTTGGCATAGGCCAGTCACCCCAGGGCAGCCCACAAGTGAAAAACTAAGCTAAAGGTGTATTAATAAAGAAAGAAGCAGAAGCTAGAGGTTAACAAGTGAAGTGCTAGAAAGTATATTATTAGTGGAAAATATATAGTGCTAAATAAATGTTAGCAACTCAGCCACACCAAACCAAGGTGAGACGCACCCCGAATCCATCCCCAAGACTAGCAATTAATGTCAATTTTAGGTCTTCCCTACATTTTGCCTCCAGTTTGCAGTCTGTGGCTACCAGGGCCCAAGCTGGTAAAATAATATTCAAATCAGGTGGGCGGGGTGCTACTCTAAGTTAAAGGAGTCCCAACCTTCGAGTGTACAGGTGTACACAATATTAGCTTATGGGGGGGGGGATCTTAGAATGCACACCCTATATACACGAGGTGCCATCATGCTGGGACTTGTAGTTCTGCTAAGAAAAATACATGATGCAGATGCACACTTCATATTATTAATCAATAATAGAGGTTCTTGGTATTTTAATTGGTCAAGAAATATTTGCCCTTCACGGTGACCTCATTTCTGGTGGGTCCCTAATACTAAGTTTGAATTTGGGGTGCGGAACCCCAATAAGGTCTTTCTGATGACTGCTCCGATAGCTCCTAGCATCACTACTTCAGAGATCATTGCTTCATTGCGCAGGTGCACACCTAGGCCATCCCTAACACAAACAGATTAAGAGACATAGGCAAGGTACTGATAGGGTAATACGTTTTTTTTGTTATCAATGTGATTTATTCAGCCTTATTCATACGTGAAGGTTGTTGATTTTTTATTTTAAGTGCAATTAACTACAATCATACATACAGTACATACATGAGTTGCCTCCATACTCTCCCTTTGGTGTAAATTCCTGAAAACAGAGCTTCACACCAATTTATTCCGATGTTCTTTGTAGTGTAAAACCTCTGCATCTCTCCACACATGAAATGCATCCCTGCTGTCTGTTCCCTTTAATATTATAAGGCCTCGCAGATCCATTTATATTCAAACAGCCAAATTTATGCTGGGAGAGTCCACACAAAGTGTAATCTACCTTAAAAAACTGGCTAAGGTTTTTTTTTTTTATATATATATATACAGTGGGGATTGGGGGGGGGGGGGGGATTGCAGGAGAAGGTAAGATTCGTACATTGTATATTCCACGCTCCCTATCGTATGACTCTGCTGAACGCGCACAGCTGTCTCCTGCATGACTGACAAATCAAAAGTCAGGAAGAAAACTTCCTGATCGTCTGAGCTCCTGCCACCCGATTAGCAGAAATAAAACCGGGCAGATGGAGAGAGACGGAGCAGTGTGCAGGGAACAGATGGCCACTACCAACTTGATATATGAAATTAATAACACTTCCCCAAATACAATTTAGTAGCAGGAATACATTACCTGAATTTTCAGAAAAGAAAGTTGGCCGAGGAGAAACGGTTTTCTCTCCATGCTGATTTGCTTTATGATTCTTTAGGCAGAAATAATGCAGACGGTTCAATTTGTTGATGTATTTGAACTGAATCTAATTATCAAAAGGGGTAAAAAAAGGAATGTTACTTGTTTCCTAGCACTGCGCCCATTGTATGCCATCGCATACCACTACTTAAGGTATGCGATGGGACCCGATTTTTGGGTCGTAAGAGCCGAACTGTACAATTTTAATATCGCGTTGCATCGCATGGCATGCGATGCGATTTTTTTATTGTACAGGCACCCTGATGGGTGATTACTATGTTAAATGCACCCCCATTCTTAATGCCACCCCCATTATCAACGCCAACCCGAATCGTGGCGCGCGCAGCGAGCCCGCGCTTGGCGTCAGTACACGTCCTCCGACCATTAATACCCCCACTATCCACGTCGGCGTGGAGCTGATTTTATATAGTGTGGCGAGCGCAGCGAGCCACCGAGCCCGAAGCGTGGCGAGCACAGCTAGCCCCGCGAGGGGACGCGGAATACATGTGAAGTAATCTGCGTCCACTCGTGGGATTCGCTTCGGGCTCGGTGGCTCGCTGCACTCGCCACACTATCTAAAATCAACTCCACGCCGACGTGGATAGTGGGGGTGTGAAAAAGTCAGAGGACGCGTACTGCCGCCCCTCGCGGGCTCGCTGCGCTCGCCACGTTTCGGGTTGGCGTTCATAGTGGGGGTGGAGTTAACAATGGGGGTGCATTTTACATAGTAATCACCCATCAGGGTGCCTGTACAATTAAAAAATCGGGTATGATCACATCGCATGCGATCAGGTCACATGCGATGCAATCAAAACGATCAAAACGATGGCATAAGATTAAAATCGTGGGCGCCGTGCTAGGAAACAAGTACCAAATAAATAAATTGATATTTACAATATAATGATAAATGAAAGGATAATGGTTAGCATAAGCTTTACCTGTATACAAGGTATCAACAAATCTTACCGATTAAAGAGAAATAATATAAATTTGAATTAAATCCATTTATAAAAAAAAAAAATATCCAACAGATGCTGCCCGTCCCCCTGTTCTTCCTATGGCCAATACCTATACAGCTCTAGCTATTAGTGAGAGCATTAGGGGAATCGACAGTTATATCTGCCCAAGGGGCATCTCTAGTGCCACCTAGAGGTGAGTCTAGCAGTATATATATATATATATATATATATATATATATAAATATATATATATATATATATATATATATATATATATATATATATATATGTCATCAATACCCTCTATCATGGTCACGTCTGTTCAACCTGCCCACAGATCATCTCTGACCCAATCTCCACCATGCCATCATATGCTCCATCAGGCATCCAAACTCCCTGACCTTTACCTATATTATACCACACAATGTATTTTATGACTCTCAAGGTGTAGATAATTAGGGGGTAGATGTATGAAGGAGTGATAAAGTAGGAGAATGGAGGCAGATGTGAAGTGGCCCATGTCAACCAATCAGCACTGAAGAGACATCTATAATTTGCATAATATAAAATTATACAGAGCAGCTGATTGGTTTCCATGGGCCACTTCACCTCTGGCTCCCTTCTCCTCCGTTATCATAGCTTCATACATCTACCTCTGTGTCACAGTGTGAATGGGAGGGTGTCGATGTGCTGTCAGCTAATGTGAGTCACTGACTGACTTACGGTTAAGTATTTGTTCTAGTAGTCTAAAGGATCTTGCCCCACCCTCTGCCCCTCCCTTTTGCTCTTACCTTAACCATCCACATCCGCAGCCTACCTCTAACTGAGCCCTCTCCACAGCCTAAACCTAGCCGCCCCTGCAATCCAACTCTAAATGTCTGTCCCTCCAGCTTTGTCTGCTTCTCCACACGCAGTTGCCATGGCCACGTTCAGACCTGACGCACATGTGCTGCAACTCCTCAATCCTCTGCATAGGAGACAGCTCAACTCCTCACTCTCCTCCTCCCTGCCTGAAGCAGCAATCATCATGCATTTCAAACGGGTGCACAGCTAAGAGTATATTTACTAAAGTGCGGTATAGAAGTGGAGATGTTGCCCGTAGCAATCAGATTCTACTTATTTATCTAGCACCTTCTAGATGATAACCGGTAGAATTTGATTGGTCATTATGGGAAACATCTCCACTTCTATATACCCCCTAATCTGCAATAAATATGCAGCAGCAGCAGCAAGTCTGCCATTGGAAGTCTGCTTCGTTCTAATCAGTAGAGGCGAAGAAGAAATCGCTATACCCAGGGCAGGATTAAGGGGGGGCTCAGGGGGTCTCAGTACCCCTGGGCCCCCATCTATCTAGGGCCTAGATGCACAGTGTCTATTCCCTTCAGGCTGGGGGGACTCCCAAGTACCCCCCCCCCCCCCCACCCCTGCCGTGGGACCCTGACTGACATGGGAACATCACCAAAAACAGCGGGACAGTTGGGAGGTATGATTATGTAATGAGACAAAGTTGTGAAATGGTTTATACTAATGGAAATTCTTGCTTTGTTACCGTCATACGTTGCTATGTGAACCTTAAAATGCCTTCAAAATAAATCTTAATAATGGTAAAGATCAACCAAATGTCATGATAGAACAATCTCCTTCTAACAAATCTCATTTTGCCCTTGGCTCCACCGTTGTGGTCACTGGTGCGCCGTGTTTACCGTGCTCTCCAGACGCGTCTGAAGTCCAAATTTAAAGAGCTCAGGAATGTCCTGGCTCAGCTCAAACTTCACACCCTGCCCCTGTGAACAAGCAGAAGGCAGCATTCCCGCGGTGGCTTTTATTCACATTGATAAGCGTGTCTGGCAGCCATAGGTAAAGTGTCAGGCCCGGTATCTGTGTGTGTATATGTGAGCTAGGCAGGGTGGTCATGTGAATTTACTGGATACTCGTCTCATCTGTTTTCCCTCATTGTTTCTGTTGAAAGTGACATTGAGGAGAAGCAGGTATAGAAGTACAGGGTGCTCTGGAGTTTGTCTTGTTCATTCCTGATAGCAGCCTCCTTGTCTGCGCAGCCAGCCCCACAGCCTTCTCTGTAGACGCCTCTTGTTATTTTTCTCAGTACTATTTTATTATTACAGTTCAACCACTTCACAATTTCTTTCTTCCTCTTTTGTCCCAAGAGCAGATTGTCCAAATTCCTTTGCCTTTGATGAATGAAAGGGATATCTGTTTCCAGCGCTGAGTACTAGTTAATGTACTTGTAAACAGTCTGAGCGGGTCAATGGATCAAGTAGGCATCTAGCATTCATTATACAGGCCTTGCCACTGCTGCTACATGCTATTTCATGGAAATATATAAAGCTGGAAATGCAAATGCACGTTGTGATAGTATACTGTAATACAATACTTCCTTTGATACAATACTTCCTTCAACGACGCCAGTGATTGTTTATATTAAGAGAATGTAAATCCTCATCAGGCAAAGCAGACTTTAAATGGTATTTGTAAGGGCATAAAGATATGGCATTACTTATAGGAATGTGTGTAAGTCCTATGCAGGGGAATATTTGTGTCTACTGTCACGGGTCAGCTAGTTTCACCTCCCATGGAATAATATCGCCTATGCTATGGGGTATGAACAGGGGCAGTGAACATTTTTATGTGCATCCTAATGTCTTAAGAACTGGGAGCTTTGAATCTTTGTTGTCACTTGTCCTTTCATATTGCAAGTAGTGGCCTGGAAAGTCGCCCCCCTCGTCTTTAGTACAGCGGCAATGTGGGCATCTTACCTGACTTAGCTGTGTACTGGGCACGCAAACTATGTTCATCAATTATTTCTTATTTATTAATAGTTATATAGCGCACACATATTCCGCAGCGCTTTACAGAGAATATTTGAACATTCACATCAGTCCCTGCCCCAGTGGAGCTTACAGTCTACGTACAGATAGTGGTAGATGCTCAAATTAGTTCAGTAATACTATTCAGGTGCATGCAATGGAGGGGTTAATACTGAGTAAGTAACAAGACATTGGTTCCCCCAGCACACTGAATAGTAATAGTAACCAATCTTGAACACTACATGATAATAGAATTCAGAGATATTGGTTACATATACCTGCGCAGGTGTATGACATGCCCCCAAGCCACGTCAAGGCTTCTCTGTATATTGGGGGTCCCTAGCGCAATATCTAGGTGCAGGGTGTGGCACCCAAAAACTATCATAAGCTAGGAAGCCCAGTGCGGCATGCCAGTGAGATACTAAGTGTTAATAATTAGTGATAGGAAGCCGAAGCTATATATAAAGAGAGAGAGATAAAATAAAAAATGGAATGCAATTAAAATAAGAGAAAGATAGTGTTAGTGAGGGAAAAGTGTTAATAGAATGTAAGGATGTGCCGCACTAAAGCCACCCAGCCAAACCAGTCCAGGGGCACCGCACCCCACACCACTGTTACCCTAAATTGGGTCTACAATTAACCAGCAAGGAGCCACATGATAATGGTTCCTTACTTGATATATCTGAACTAAGAGCTACCTACCTTGGAGCAACCCCAGACTACTCCATGTGGCATATCAGGACCTGCATCTCCGCCTAATACAGGCTCCTCTCTGCCTCTAACAATATACATACAGATAGTGGTAGATGCTCAAATTAGTTCAGTAATACCATTCAGGTGCATGCAATGGAGGGGTTAATACTTAGTAAGTAACAAGACATTGGTTCCCCCAGCACACTGAATGGTATTAGTAACCAATCTTGAACACTACATGATTATAGAATTCAGAGATATTGGTTACATATACCTGCGCAGGTGTATGACATGCCCCCAAGCTGCGTCAAGGCTTCTCTGTATATTGGGGGTCCCTAGCGCTATATCTAGGTGCAGGGTGTGGCACCCCAAAAACTATCATAAGATAGGAAGCCTAGTGCGGCACGCCAGTGAAATACTATAGTGTTAATAATTAGTGATAGGAAGCCAAAGCTATATATATATAAAGAGAGAGAGATAAAATTAAAAATGGAATGCAATTAAAATAAGAGAAAGATCGTGTTAGTGAGGGAAAAGTGTTAATAGAATGTAAGGATGTGCCGCACTAAAGCCACCCAGCCCAACCAATCTAGGGGCACCGCAGCCCACACCACCGTTACCCTAAATTGGGTCTACAATTAACCAGCAAGGAGCCACATGATAATGGCTCCTTACTTGATATATCTGAACTAAGAGCTACCTACCTTGGAGCAACCCCAGACTACTCCATGTGTCATATCAGGACCTGCATCTCCGCCTAATACAAGCTCCTCTCTGCCTCTAACAATAGATAGTGTGGCAAGCGCAGCGAGCCACCGAGCCCGAAGCGTGGCGAGCACAGCGAGACCCGCAAGGGGACGCGTATTACTTTACATGTATTCCACGTCCGCTCGCCACGCTTCGGGCTCGGTGGCTCGCTGCGCTCGCCACTCTATCTAAAATCACCTCCACGCCGACGTGGATGGTGGGGGTATGAAAAGGTCGGAGGACGCGTACCGCCGCCGCTCGCCACGCTTCGGGTTGGCGTTGATAGTGGGGGTGGCGTGGGGGTGCTTTTAACATTGTAAGCACCCATTGCTAATACAATTAATAATCTTATAGTGGGCCCATTTAACATTGAAAACACCCATTAGGGTGCTTATACAATTTTAAATCGTATACCATTATATATGGCATACAATGGCATACAATGCGATGGTATACGATTTAAAATTGTATAACATTGGCTGCCATTGCGTAACATCGCATCGCATCGCATACCATTGTATGGCTTATGGTATGCAATACGATGGGCGCCGTGCTAGGAAACAAGTACCAATAATTATTATATGATCTGCTATTACATTGTCCCCCTCAAAAAGACTTACACTCTCTGTCGTTAGTTACTTATTACACCACTTTTTGTTTTCCTCCTTTCACTTATATACCTAAAAAAAGTTTTCCCCCCTTTACCCACTGACTGGGCCATTTTCCCCTCATCCTGTGCTTTTGCACATCTGATTACCTTCTTGGCCTCCTTCTGTCTAACAATGAGGGGCACAAACTTGGCCCGCCCTTTTACCATTCATTTCTATGTGAAATCGCGGGCATCGCATCGGTCGCATCGCATGCCATTATAATGGCATGCGATGTACATGCGATGACCGCGATGGGCGCCGTTCTAGGTAACAAGTACCAATTTTCTTTCTGGAGGCCTGGTTATGTCACCAGTACCCCATTGCAAAGCTCTGGTGCTCATCACACCGGGAATAGGGCCTTGTCCTGCAGATTGTTCCCAGTAATGGGGACTCTTATTTTTCTGGGACTGAGACCCAAAATATTTATATCCTGGTAAGAAAGAAGGTTACACTTCAGTCACTTAGAGAGGTTATAAAAAGTCGCCCATTTTTGTTCATGCATACTTGCCTAGTCTCCCAGAAGTTACCTGATCTACCCGGAAGTGCAGGCAGAACCACACGTATCCTGCCCGGAGGGACAAACACTGGCAATCTCAGGGAGGCAAAGAGGGGACGGGGCTAAAACGATGCAAATGGCTTCATTTCGTATCATTTTAGTGCCGTAGACCCGTGCATCGCAGCATTTTGCATGAATTGGGGCGTGACTTGATGATGTCAGAGTCTCCCCGCTCCCTCTTTGCGCCTAACAGGCATTGACTCTCCTGGCTCACCCGCCCGCTGTGTAGGGTGCGTGCATGCCATTTTCTGGGAGTGGCGAAAAAACAGGCGTTTAAAGGTAGGGTCTATGACGTCTGCGCCGGTCTGTCAGAGTTGACCGTTAGGGTCAGACTTAAGCTGGCCATACACTTTTTATACTTACCTAGTTCCCCGGCGTCCATGGCAGGCCTTCAGCTTCATTTCCGGCGTCTCCAGCGGTCCCAGGAGTGCATTGCGCGAGTTCCCAGGCGCGCCGGTGACGTCACTGGCGCGCCTGGGAACTCGCGCAATGCACTCCTGGGACCGCTGGAGATGCCGGAGATGAAGCTGAAGGCCTGCCGTGGACGCCGGAGGACTCCATGGACGCCGAGGGACCATCGGGGACCCACCAGGGGACAGGTATGTAAAAAAAAAAATTCCAAAAACCGTAAAAATCCCTTATCCGGAATGCTCGTGGTTCCGAGCACTTCGGATAAGGGATACTCAGCCTGTACTAGTAACTGGATTTAAAGACCACATGGTAGTAGAATTCAGAGATCTTGGTTACATATATTTGCAAATACATGCATAAGCTCCCAAGCCATCGTCAAGACATCGCTGCTGAAATGTCAGCAAGTACGGACAATATATGGACATATGCCTTTGAAATTTCTGCTGGGAATATTCCCAGTGGCTGATAATCATGTGGAAGACCACAACAGCAATTCATCCATATTTACAGAATTGGGTGGAACATTATCTGCATAATTCCCAATAAAATATATTTTTAGGATTGTTAATAGATTTTCTCTGTCACCGAGAGGGGCTCTTGGTGACAGTTTACTGAATGTCATTACTAAATTAATTGCCACTGACATAAGGTTGTGAACACTCTGATTTCTCTGGCATATATCATTTTCTTGCTGCCGGAAAATGTGAAAACATGGCGTGTTCCTTGGGAAAGTGAAAACATTGAGGGGAAAATTTACTAAGACAAATTTGTGAAAAATAGGTATATTCGTATCCAGAAATACACTTATTTTTACAAATTCGTATTTTCGGGATTTACTATGCTGAAAATATGTCCATTCGTATTCGTATTGATGGCACATTTGTATTTGTATTTACTAGAGATGTGCGGCGGCCACTTTTTCGGGTTTTGGTTTTGGATCTGGATCTCCCTTCGTGTTTTGGATCTGGATTGGTTTTGGCAAAACCACCCTTGCGGGTTTTGGTTTTGGTTTTGGATCTGTATTTATTTGGAAAAATGCTAAAAATTGCTAAAATAATAGTTTTCGGGCCTGTTTTTGCCCCTAAAGTGTTATTAAGCTCAATAACATTAGTTTCCACTCATTTCTAGACAATTTTGATCACTTCACAGCTCACAAAATCGTTTTCATATACTGTAGTAGGGCCATAAGGTTATCCCGAGGTAGCTGGATGACTAAGCTAGGCGACAGCAGTGGGCATCACATACATGTGGACCTTACACTTCCAACCTGGCACATGTTGGAAGCAGAGCAGCACTACAGGGGCAGACAGGGTGGCAGTTTAATAATAATCACACTGGACACAGGATATATGTCGTCACACTGGACACAGGATATATGTCGTCACACTGGACACAGGATATATGTCGTCACACTGGACACAGGATATATGTCGTCACACTGGACAATGGATATAGGTCACGCTGGACACAGGATATATGCCGGCACACATTACATGTCACACTGGACACAGGATATATGTCGTCACACTGGACACAGGATATATGTCGTCACACTGGACACAGGATATATGTCGTCACACATGACACAGGATATATGTCGTCACACTGGACACAGGATATGTCGTCAGTCGTCACACAGGACAGGACACAGGATATATGTCGTGAGTGACTTGTGACACTGGACAATGGATAAGATATAGGCCGTCACACTGGACACAGCCCCTTGTATTAATGCTGCCCCTGTACACAGTGTACTACTCAGCAGCACTGCAGCCCCTGTGTGTGAGCACTGCAGCACTGAGTTAGTTAAATCACAAAAAAAACACAGGGTTCAGGGCTAAATAAAATATATCACAACACAGGGCTTAGGGCTAAATAAATCACATCAGGGCACGGGCCACAGGACAGCCCCTGGACAGTGGACACTGCAGCCCCTGCGTGTGAGCACTGCAGCACGACACAGGATATATGTCGTCACACTGGACACAGGATATATGTCGTCACACTGGACACAGGATATGTCGTCAGTCGTCACACAGGACAGGACACAGGATATATGTTGTGAGTGACTTGTGACACTGGACAATGGATAAGATATAGGCCGTCACACTGGACACAGCCCCTTGTATTAATGCTGCCCCTGTACACAGTGTACTACTCAGCAGCACTGCAGCCCCTGTGTGTGAGCACTGCAGCACTGAGTTAGTTAAATCACAAAAAAAACACAGGGTTCAGGGCTAAATAAAATAAATCACAACACAGGGCTTAGGGCTAAATAAATCACATCAGGGCACGGGCCACAGGACAGCCCCTGGACAGTGGACACTGCAGCCCCTGCGTGTGAGCACTGCAGCACCTAGTTAGTTAAATCACACTACAGGGCTCAGGCCACAAGTCTACAACACAGGGCAGTGAGGGCAGGTCACGGAGCACAGCACAGCACGGAGCACATGGCACGGAGCACAGCACAGGGCAGTGAGGGCAGGTCACGGAGCACAGCACAGCACGGAGCACATGGCACGGAGCACAGCACAGGGCAGTGAGGGCACAGGTCAGGTCACGGAGCACATGGCACAGAGCACAGCACGGAGCACACGGAGCTTCCCAACCACCCTCTTCCCTCTCCAAGATTGGAGTGAAGATGGTGGGCGCGCGTGCGTCTTTTATAAGATCCCGCTCCCGCGAGAATCCGCGATGATGACGTTCGGCCTCGTTATTGGTCCGGAATTCAGGCGGGAACACCCGAGCCGGCTCGGATCTGGCCCGGATCCCGGATATTCGGATCTGTCGGATCTCGGGGATCCGGACCCGCTCATCTCTAGTATTTACAAATACAAATGTATACGCCATCGGAAGAATACGAATAGGAATCACCATTCAGAAGATTTAGCGAAATACACTTCATTTTCCAGGCGTATTTGGCTTTAGCCTGCACGGATCAGTCAGATCTGTGCTGGCTTCAGTGTATTGGTGTGTACACACGGGGGCGATATGGCTTCCGATGTTCCCGATATAGTGAACATCGGAAGCCATATCGTATATTAATTGTTGGCTTTTTAGGGCTAACAAGCCTGATGCGCTGCCGATGCGTGCTCCCGAGTGAGCGCAAATCGGCAGCGGTATAGTGAGGGCAGGCAAGACTATATAGTGCAGATCACGTGAGGCACGGGCCTAGGGGCGGCACATATTAAGGGCGGCAGCCAGCAGGGACGTTTTAACGGGGGTTGTGCAGCTGCACGGAGCGCCACACGGCTCATCATCCCACAGCAGCATCATCCCGTCAGTCTCCAACACCTCGGCGTCAGCAGGCTGCGGTGCTCCCTGAGTGTCGGCCTGGGCGCACTATGGGCTGCAGCGTCCTCCCTCAGCCCTGGTAGGGTGTGTTAACCGGCTCTTAGCTCCCGCTATTGCTGACACTACTGCCACTGCCAGGATGTCTCAGCCGTCTCCCTGCCCTCCGATGACTGCGGAGGAGGAGTACGGTGTCAGGGCTGCTGGTGCCTGCTGCCGCCCGGATATTTCTGCCCTCTCCCTGCCTGCTGGTGACTGCTGTGGAGGAGGAGGAGGAGTGCGGTGCCCAGGCTACCGGTGCCTGCCACCACTGCTATTGCCACTGCTGCTGCCGCCCGGGTGTCTTAGCCCTCTCCCTGCCCGCCGGTGACAACTGCTGCTGCACAGGGGGAGCGCGGTGTCCTGGACAAGTGGATGAGGTAACCCAGTGGAGCAGCCCTCCTGAGCTCCCTCCACTCTGACCTATTTAAAAAATTTCAAAAGGGTCCTCCCACCAGGTCCAGGGGGTGGCACAAAAATGTGTGCCTAGGGATGGCCTGACCCCTAAATCCGGCCCTGAGCATGCTGTACTATGCGAGTCCTGATACCATCTGATCGTATGGGGTCTCGCATAGCACGGCATATCTGCCGTGTGTACACACCATAAAAAAAAGGAAAAAATAAATAAATAAAAACAAAAACTGGTCTGTGTGTATTAAACTTGTACTGTAAGTGTTTGTGTCTTTTTATTTAACTATTTGTACTGCTGGGGCACTACTAGTCCCAGCGGGCCCTTTATTGCCTTGAATGCTGGGACTTGTAGTTCTCCAAGTCCCTGCATGCATGGGAGGTTTGCAGGGACTTGTAGTGCCACAGCAATACACAATTGTTTTTTTCTTTTTTTTTTTAACATTTATCAGCCTGGTACCAGGGACAGCACCAGACTTCAGCCTGGGCAGGTAAGTTCTGGAGGGGGGACCCCTGTATTGGGGGGGTCCCCACCTCCCCAGGACCCCTGCCCAGGCTGACTGGTTGGTAGGGTGAATGCTTTGTCTGGGGGGACGCTTGTATAAAAAGTCTCCCCCCGGCTGTGGTATTACCCTGCTGGCTGGTTGGGCCTGGGGCTGGGTTTTAAAAATACGAGGGACCCCTGGTCATTTTGTCCCCTGTATTTTGGGAACCAGCTCTGGCCCTGGGGCTGGTTTTAAAAAATCAGGGAATCCCTATTTGAACGTTTTCCTGATTTTTTAAAACCAGGCCCGGCTCTTTTATAGCAGTGTTTTACACGGAAGCCTCCACGGATCAGTCAGCTGAAGCCAATACGAATTTGTATTTAAAATAGGAATATGTATCGGTAAAAATACAAACCATAGGAAAACTACAAATACGGAAGGTTAGTAAATTAACCTCCAGAATATATGTAAATACGACTATAACAGTTGTATTCATTCGTATTTAGAATACGAATTTTCGTATTCGTATTCTTAGTAAATTTCCCTCAGAGTCTCTTTCAGATGTGGTAAAAGATGTGACGGTTTTCCATTTCTAGTGCTTTAGTAAATACCCCAAATGATGTCACTGACACAGGTAATGATATAACAAAGCAGGCAATAGCACTAATAACATAAGGAATAAAAGATGCCATATGCACTGCCAATTCATTTGAGCACGGTGCAGAATTATTGGCATAAAATCAAACTAAATATTTACCTTAAGGTATCGGTCCATAGCTATTGGTGTCAGTCGGTGTCCTCCAAGTACATCTACCTATACAGCCCTCTAGCAGATATACTATTAAAATAAAGAATAATATGAATAACAGCAAAAATAATAAATATGCGCTCACAATGCATCATTCATACATACTGTATATAGAATATATTTGCATTGTTTGACAATATGTCACAGTGTCATATGAATATGCAAATATTATGGAAATAAAAAAATGTAGCAGGCTAGATAGCAATAAATTCACATAGGCTGCTAATGGGGTCAATGACAAGTAGAGAAACTTCTTTAGGAAGTCAGTGCATTGTTCTGAGAGTGGAAAATGTGCAAGGGAAAGATTGACATCAGACAGGCAATGCTGTAGCAATATATACACAACTATGTACGTACTGTACTGTAGTAAATACAATGTGTACATGAGTGTACGACAGTCTGCCTCCACTGACATTTTTTAGAAAACACCCGAAGATTTTGGTCCAAATGTAATAGGGTGTAAAAATCATAAAGTATGAGATTTTGGGAGTTTTCCCACTTTTTACAGCGGCAATTATTATCACTGGGAAAACCAAGTGGATTTTGCCATGTAATTGATTGGCGCTTTAAAAAAATGGGAAAAACCTCCAAAAATCTCTCACTTAAGGGTTCTATGTACCAGTACCCTGTCATAACTGGGGCCAATTAACCCACAGTATTTTAAATTGCAAATTGAATTCTACCCTAAACTTGTTAAAGAGCAGAGTGTAAATCCCAGCTGTTGTGTGGCGGTTTGGAGGTGGTTTTGCGAAGACAAAATCCACAGAGAAAACAACATTTAGAATACAATAGATTTGAATATCAAAGCACTATCTATGTTTTAGACCATAGAAAGAATAGAATACAATAGAAACTCTGAACAGGAGGTTTTGAAAACCACCATTAATCCACCCGGGAAACCGGCCAAAGAAACTGATTGAGAGCATCATTGGGCTAATAGAGTATTTTGATGTCATTCACAAGATACCGCTGGTCTTTAACAGTAATAAACAAATATATAAAACAAGACAAAACTGGTATACACACAAACACACTACACTTAAGCTCAATAACATTGCAGCACACACACACACACACACACACACACATATATATATATATATATATATATATATATATATATATATATATATATATAGACTTGTCTGTTTAGCCGGGCACAACCTCCAAATAAACTGCTGGTTGGGTGCCTTCGTCCTTAGGGTAATGTAGACTTCTGTGGGGTAATGACGCGGCACTCCAAACTTGTAAATTTCCAATTCTTTATTGAGACAAACAGCAACGTTTCAATGCAGGTGCATTTTCATCAGGCTGTATATATATATATATATATATATATATATATATATATAAATATGAATATGGTATAGAACAGCTTCTAATCCACTGCAGACTGTTTCTATGATGCCAGTTAAATGGTACTTTCTAGAACAGAGGAGCCCAAGTAAATGAATACACAATATATAGAATAGCTTCTATTTCACAGTGATCTGAATCTGTGAAGTAATTTAAGGGAAAACTAATGGCTGATTATAGCACAGAGGTTACATAAACCACTAAAGGGTCCTGGAGATGCTGTCACTTTAAGTAGGTAGTTAGTTTACTGTGAGATCTGATGATGGGGTATTGGCCAATAGGGTGCAAGGGGGCAGAGTCGGGAGTTAGAACGTGGCAGGAAGTGATCTAACAGCCCTCTTTGTGCGTTTCCCCTCCCTTCCATCCCTATGTGTTACGTTGGACGGCGGTACAGAGCGGTAGCTTGTTTATATGTATTTGTTTTAAGTAGCTAGTGGGTTCACTCTCCCGGCATTGATATATGTCATTAAACCCATCTTCCTGGATGGGAGATGGGTTACACCACCTGCATGGATGGGTTGCCAGTTAGAGAGTTGTTCACCAGTGGCTGTTCGGTATGTGTGTGTGTTTATGTTCACCTTGACCGTTCTTTAGTTCCGCCACCATTTATAGTGAGATATAAGACTCAACTGGTCAATCAATAAACTTTGAAACACTTGTGTCCATGTCTTCTTTTTAGTGGTTAAGTTATTAAAATGTTAAGTTATTTTGAAACGTCATGTATGAAAGATACCCGGTGGTGAGTTTATCTTGTTTCAATAGAAGCAGTAGTGGCCAGGGGTGGATTGAGTGGTGAGTGTGCCACTAGGCACAACAGTAATGACCACCCCCCTTGCCTAATTTTATAATGTTCATTAATTGGTCGTAAACCCTTCTTTTGATGATAGCCAATTTAATTTACACTACATTCGAGGTGGCACATGGTACAGTAGAGTGGACACATCTCGCAATTATTGGTACTGTATATTTCAAACAGACAGTACCAACACAATCATCCAAGTGTGCACCTTACGTGCCTGATGGAAAGTTTAACACTGGTAGCGGAACTATGGTCAGTGACATCCGGTTCCGCAACTAGCCCTGCGTGTGTCAAAGTCACAGTGCAGCGCCAGGAGCCAGCATTTTGGTGTTACACACTGGAAGGGCGAAACTCTATGCGATCCACACCCCTCATGTGATGCCTCTGAATAATAGCATAGTTATATAGAAACCGCTGCCAAACAGAACACGCCACGGCTTGTCACTTAGAAACTGCCAGGGATCTATGGCGGTTCCAGATTATACATCAAACAGACATTTAACCATTGATACCAATCTGACATTGAAACCGCCGTCAATCGACGGCAAACTAAATTTTGCCCTTTAGCACCAATAAGTGGTATCCGGTCCCTAGGTCGACAATATCTAGGTCAACATTCACTTGGTCGACCACGAATGGTCGACATTTACTAGGTCGACATTGACAGGTGGTCGACACAAGCAAAAGGTAGACATTGACGTGGCCAACAATGGAAATGTCATCAAACGTTTTTCATGGTTTTTTTTTTGTTTAGACCTCTTTGGATCATACTTTACCATCCAAGTGGGCATAGAATTTGATTAAAATAGTGCGTCAAACCCAGAGAGCCGTGCGAGGGGACACGGTACACTTCTACAGTGTCCATGTCGACATATGTTGAAATAGGCACCAAAAAATATGAAAAACCTGTGATAACGTTTTTTTCAGGGTCGACCATGTCAACCTTTTGCTTGTGTCGATCTTCTGCCAATGTCAACCAAGGGTATGTCAACCATTTATAGGTGTCGACCATTAGACATTGTTGACTCACTATACCCCAATAGGTATATAGAAAAAATGATAATGCACTATATTGGATAATATACAATTTTATATTTTATAGCATCCTCTATTCCTTGTTATACATTGCCGGTCGTTCTCTCCTCCGTCTCATTTATTGGTATCTTGTGTCACAGTGCATAAGAGAATGTGTAGACGGTATTTTATATCCCAATATACAGATATTATCTCTCATTTTTGTCCAAGGTACATCTCCATCCACAATATTCACTTCACATCCAGCATACGGCATATTTGGCGCAGTGATGCACACACTGAGTCTGTTACTTACTGGTTATTGCAGTGGTCTTACTGTGTCCCGTATGGTACTGTATTAACAAATGGCTTGCAAGAACCTTCTGTTTAAACATCTGCGACAGGGAAATTTTAGGCAGTTTTCCAAATAGTTTTAGTGCTTTGGACCAAATTTTCATTAGTACTATAAAAACTGGCAAGCAGCATTGTTGTATATGATTTTTTAATAAACTGGGATAGGCTTTTGTTAGGGAAGTGTTGGAGAAAGCCCCGGTGGGAACACTTTCTATTAAAAAGGTATAAAGAGCATATGATAGTTCATGCAATAGCATTGCCGAGCAGTTTTTGATGGGAAGCTGCTTGCTCTTTCAGTGCTTTCAATTGGCAGGTCTTGTGTCTCTCCCAGGCAAATGCGTTACATAGGATTCTAACTGTACACTTGGAGTTTTGATTCAGATATCTATTGCTCCATTACCCTTAACAGCGGCAGATCCAGTCTGGGGTGCTTGGGGTGATTCCCCCTCAATGACACCCTTTTCCCGGCAGAGTAGCAAAGAAGAAGAGGCGATGGTGCCATCGCACTTCCAACAGTATCCAGCATGGGAAGAGCTATGCCAGAAAAAACGGTGTGCCTGGAGCAGAGATTATTATTACTATTTTATTTATAAGGCACCACAAGTGGTTGGCGGCGTCGTCGTACATACTACACACACTAGAACAATACAGGGAACAACCAAACTTAACATTACAGTAACTGAAAACTAAAACAGAGCACATGTAACAATAAGCACCACAATTTTCATACACAATTTAGAGCTGAGATGTAGGGAAGCAATGGAGTTGTGTGCATGCTACTAGGGGTGAGTTGATGTCGGTGAGGATTAACGTTTATGAGCGAGAAGAGTTGCACGTATAGCGGGTTGCTGAGTAGGAGAGAGGGCATGCGAGAACAGGAGGGAAGAGGACCCTGCTCCAATGAGCTTACAATCTAAAGAGAAGGGGTGACAGACAGGAGACATGAGGCACAAGCAGATGGTAAGCAAGGCAGGGATGGCTAACATATGATCCATAGGGTAGGAAGAGCAACCTTGGTTATGCGGGAAAGTACACTTTGATGAACAGATGGGTTTTCAGTGCTAGTTTGAAGGCTTGCAAGGTTTTGGGGGAGTCAAATAGAGTAAGGGAGTTTGTTCAAGTGAAGGGGGCAGCACAGATTAAATCTTGGTTACGCGCATGGGATGCCATGACCAAGGTAAAGGAAAGAAGACAGTCATTGGCTGACCAGAGAGGGTGGGAGGCAGTATGCAGTGAGATGAGGTTGGAGATGTAGGGAGCAGTGAGGGCCTCATATTTGATGGTGAGGAGTTTGAAGTGGATTCTTCAGGGGAATGGGAGAAAGGGCAGGTTTTGTTGAAGGGGCTGGGCATAAGTGGAGCGGTGCCAGAGGAAGATAATTCTAGCTGACATTTAATGTTATTGGGGGGATGGGTATCTCTAGATGGGGAAAGATGATGAGCTCATATTGAGCTTCAGAAAGTGCTCAGACATCCATGAGAAGATAATGGAGAGGCAATGAATGGAGAGACAATGAAGGGCAAATCAATGTCATATGGCTGTTACCCACTGGAAGCCTAGTAGTTCATTGTGCAGAAACATCACTAATTACGTGGCACACAACATCACAGTTTCCATCTCTGCCACAGCCTAGGCAGCTTGCTAGCCCCTTGTCCTGCATTGAGCAAAGTAATGCTGCCGATGGCACTTCCCATTTTTTTTTATGGGTTTGCAATTAAGCTTAGAGTTTCATCAGTTAATTGTAAGCCATTTTAGTTGATTAATAGCTAACATTAGCCATTGTTACAGTATTGATGCAGAAGGATCTTTGGATCCCTCCGGTAGCTGTGGGAATGTTGGAGTTTAAGACTTCACAATGGGTATAGTGCTTCACCAAGATGCCCACTGCAAGGGGGAGACACAATGTGAAGCAAATTTAGGGCCTAATTCAGACCTGATCACAGGACAAATTTGTTCTTAAAATGGGCAAAACCATGTGCCCTGCTGGTGGGGCAAATTAAACATGTGCAGAGAGAGTCAGATTTGGGCGAGTTATTTTGTTTCTGTGCAGGGTAAATACTGGCTGCTTTATTTGTAAACTGCAATTTAGATTCCCGTTTCAACAAAACTCACCCAAATCTAACTCCCTGGGTCTGGCCATCCGTATGGTATATGTGACTTGCATCGTTTTCATTTTTGGACCCCCCCCCCCCCCCCCCCCCCGATTGCTGGTATTCATCTTTGTAGCCGAAGGTGATTCTGGGGTCCAGGGAGGATGCAATAGACTTACCTGGGGGTCAGGAGGGCTATACAATTTGCCGGAGCCTCCCGGCCATTCTGGGACGGTAGGTATGTATGTCTAAGGGTGGTCTAACAGCTAGTAGGGGATATTTAGAGCCGATCGCTGTTCTGTGAATTTGCATATCCCTGAGAATAGATATCCACTGCCCCGCCAGAGTGAAAACCTGCCACATGCAATTCTGCAAATGGCTTGTGAAAATGTTGCTGATCATCACCTAGTGTGTGCAGTCTGTGCATAACTCAGAACCCACTCTAACTGTGTGATAGAAACAGGCAGATTGAGGCAGAGCTTATGGCATTCACCCTCCCAGAAAACACTTTGGTACGTCTGCATTTTTCTGACGCTCACAGAAAATGGCTGGTCCCCACCCCAAATGCCGGCTTCCTGTCAGGTCAAACAGCAGCCGCCTTGCAATTAAAAAAAATTGCAGAATGTTGTCACTGTTTGGCATTGCGCATATGTACTGTGATTTGTACGCATGCAAATTTACACAATAGCAAACAGGTCTGAATAACCCCCAACACAGATCCGGCCCTAAGCATAACCAAACAACGCAAATACCTATGGAATTTAGAATGCCTAGAGGCATTCCGCTCCAAGGAAAGTGGCCGTTTTTGTTACTTCCTGATGCTGCCCCTACTAGCTCTGTTACCGACACTGGCGCTTCCGCTACTATGCATGCTCAACCGCAGCAGCTTCTCCTTCCATGGTCCTTTACTGGGTCCAGAAGAATGAGCTTGCACTGACTGACTCCCTGCGGCCAACCCAGGCTTCAACATATCTAGATTCCAGGTTGTGTGAGCTGCGCATTGTGTTGTACTAATGCGTGGCATAGGTGTAAGCAGAATTACTGCATGGCATTATGAATATAAGGACATTACTAATTTGAAGCATAATGTGGACTTACTGTGTGGCAATGTGTGAAATAGGGTATTAGTAATGTGCTTTATAATGTGTAAGGGGCATTACTGTGTGGCATTGTGTGTAAGGGCATTTCTTATGTTTGTTATAATTTGCCAGGTGCATTACTGTGTGACAGTATGTGTATAAGTGCCACTATTACTGTGTAGCATTATTTGTATAAGGGCACTACTGTTTGGTGCACTGTGAATAAGGAGCAATACTGTTTGGTAAAATTTGAATAAGGAGCAATACTGTTTGGTAAAATGTGAATAAGGAGCAATACTGTTTGGTAAAATGTGAATAAGGAGCAGAACCCACAACATCAAATAATAATGGATGGCTCTTCCCCAACTTTCTGTCACTCTTTGCATAACAATACCTGTTTCAGTAGTATAAGTACTTGTGTTTAAGATTCACTGCTCTAAAACAAATAATAAATACCACTTGTATGCTAAACACAATTAAAATGACTACAGTACTTTGCAATGCTTCTACATAAAGATCACTGAACTGGCATTAGCAGATGGGGAACAGACCCCCAGCCAGAACTAGCTACCAAACACTGGGAGTAAGGCGTTGGGGTAAGAGGTGCGTCTCTGCGAACGTCTGCACAAGCTTTGAATTCTCATTTGAGATAATATTTTGACATATGTGCTGCCTGTTCTCTTATCTGGTGCGGTCTCTGGATTCTGTATTGCTCATATGTAATTGCAGTGTATACAGCTGACCACTCTCTTCCTCTGTTTTCTTGGTTCGCCATTAAAAACATATGGATTTTTTTTTGTTTTGTTTGCATCCCGTTCGCTTTAGAATTGAGTTGAATGTGGAGCACAATGACTCAGACCTTTCCACTACTACACTCACAGATTCATGAGATGGATAAGTGGACAAGTCAAATAAATAACATGAATGGGATCTGGAAAGAAACAAGATAATTATTCTTTCTGGAATAGGCTGCTGGTAACTGGTGAGAAGAATGAGCAATAAATCAAGGCAGGCAGAAGCGGTGTGTTGATGTACTGTAGAACACTCAACAGTCTCCAGACTATGTAAAAGCTAATTCTGGGAGAGAACTCTACATGGAAACACGTTTGAAGTTGTGGAAATTGCATAGATCCATGCAATCGCTGGTGTAAACGACGAGCGTGTGTGGTTTGGTACCAATAGGATTAAGAATGCTGCTTGTAATGATGTTGCAGTGTTATTATTGCCCGGACCTACAGCAGAGAATGTGTTATATGCTCTGCTCTCACAGCAGATCTGTACAGTGCAATCTGTACCAGGGATGTTTATAGCTACTGTATATTTCCAAAGCCTTCTTAAAGGGCACCCGACACCTAATAATGGCAAGGGAGGTATTTTGTAGGCTGACAAATCATTTAGTGCCCTAATGAACTATGAACTAGGGACAGCACCGAGCCGTGTAGTTGCTCACATAGGCAGGCTCAGTGGCGAAAGTTCATCCCAGTTGCCCGGAGGCAAGATAAGTATTGGTGCCCCCCCCAAATAGCTCAATCAGTAAGGTGCCTGTCTCCAGTAAGGTCATGGAATCTATCTAATACTATCAACACTTGCAAAAATGCTGTTAGAAGGGGGAGTCAGCCACATTAGCAATATCAACTGCTTTCAACTAACTCACGGGCCGACAGACCTCGTCATGTGGCCCGCGCAGCCGCCGCCAGCCTTCACCTTTTATTCTCTTTTTTGAGATCTTTTTTGAGAGGTTTTTTTTGCACTGCCGGCGGCCATGTTCCTGTGGTCTTTTAAGATGTCTGTGGCCACAGGAACATGGCCGCCGGCCTCCACGGCTATGTGGAGTAGGGCCCGGCAGCGTGTTCCCTCTTATCGAGGCAGTGGCAGATGCTGGGTGGGGACGTCATGACGATGAAGCCTCCCACCCACGCGTCTGCAGAGAGGAAGGAAGGCAGGCCGAGTCGGGGGGCCGCAGCAGGACAGGCCGCGGCGCAGAGAGTGGAATTAAAATTACTGGAGCTGCAGCAGCAGTAAAGGAGCCTGAGGGATAAAATACAGCAGGGTTGCCGACCCTCCCAGAATTCCCGGGAGTCTCCCGAAAATTGGGTCCTCCTCCCAGCCCCCCGGAAGGGTGGGCAACCCTCCCGGAATCTGGGGGACCCCCCTGAGCCCCCCGAATCGCGGCATGTAAATGCCGCAATCCGCGGGTCTCAGAGGAGGGGGCGGGGCTAAAATGGCACAATCACGTAATTTTAGCCCCGCCCCCTCCATAGAGATCAGTCATTTTTCCTGTTTCCCGTAATGGGGGCGGGGCTTAATTACGTCACAGTCAAGCCCCGCCCCCCGATCGGATAAGGAAAGTCTCCTCTCCGGGCTTCTCCCGGAGAGGAGCATTTATAAGTCGGCAACCCTGAAATACAGTAAGTTACATAAAAAAAACAATATATCTGGTGGTGGTGTCATGGCATTACTTTTATATTATACAGGGGGAGCAGCCTGTGGTGTCATTATTATTGTACAGGGGGAGCAGCCTGTGGTGTCATGGCATTATGCCATGACACCACAGGCTGCTTCCCCTGTATAATATAAAAGTAATGCCATGACACCACAGGCTGCTCCCTCTGTATAATGATAATGCAATGACACCACAGGCTGCTCCCCCTGTATAATAATTTGTGTCATGGCATTACTATTGTTATATTATACAGTGGGAGCAGCCTTTGCTGTCATTGCATTATTATTATACAGCGGGAGCAGCCTGTGGTGTCATTGCATTATTATTATACAGCGGGAGCAGCCTGTGGTGTCATGGCATTATTATTATACAGCGACCAAACTGCTGATGCGGCCTCCGATGAATTTGAGTTTGACACCCCTGAATTAACTGATTCAAACTTGAAGGGGAGGAGAGGTGCCCCCATGGGAGCAGGAGTCCGGTGGCAGATTACTCCATTGCCTCCCAGAGTTCTGCCTCTGGGCAGGCTACTTACTGTATATGAGATTGTCCATAATAAATACAAAAGTTGTATGTAGTTTTTTTAATACTAATAATTCCGGACTAAGTAAAAACCGGACCTGGACAACACCGCAGAACTTTGGACCGGACATCACATAGTGTCCCGTCCGGGGGTGTCTTGTCCGGGGGGAAACCTGGGATAGCTTTTTACCAGGGACATGGGAAAGGGGAGATTACAGCCTCCATAGGTGGTCTGGACCGTTTAGATTTTTGCTATATGCCTGGACCATACAGGGAGGCTTTATTCTCCCCCTCCTCCTCTCCCTGGTGACAGCGGTCACAAGCAAATTTGGCCCCGTACCGATGTTTGAGGCTCTACGCATGGTATGTTATGCGCATGTGCAGCTCCTCTTTGCAAACGGTTTTGGTGACCTGCATAGTCGCCGATTCATTCGCAGGGATCAAGGCGGACAGCGGTGGGGACTGGGGACGGCCATGGGAACACCCAGGGTTTTATGGGCATCCTCATGAAAATGCCGGGCATTCCCATGGCTACATAGGCGGGCCGACACCTGCTGGGGGCAGCCGGCTGACGTCACAGGATGTCAACTGCCCGTCCCGACTTTTATTTGTAAAGGCAGGAGAAATCATTAGTTGGTCGGCGACCGTAGAATTATTTCTCCTGCTGCAGAGATATGCGAGGGAATGTGTTTTCATTACGCGGCAATCAATTGTTGTGACTCAAAAAAGATTGGGAACCACTGCAATAAACCAATATCCTGAATATGCTGATAGCATTTGTTATCCTTTTTTGTATTCAGAAAGTTGCTATAGTTCTTCCTACTGTACATTAAAGACAGATATACCGTTGTGCTTTTGGCAACAAATACTGGTTGGCGCTGGTTTAGTATAAAAGGTCAGTGGTGTCGGAGCAGAGGCTTTCTGAATTCTCTGGTGGACAGGAGACCCATTCAGCACCTTCTGCACCAATGGTAGTTCTGCCTCTGTAGGAGGGTATGTATTATTAATGGGACCCCCCACCCCATCATGTCATTGCCTTCTTCACATACAGCCCAGTGCCCACTTATATAGAACTGCCTTTCCCTGTCACCCGTTTCTGTCACCCACTAGCCTTTGGATACAGCATTCCCTTCAAGACCACGGTCATTGTTTTGAAGCCACACCCACTTTTGCAGGAGCCCTTCCCCCAAGTAATTTTCTATTGGAATCAGTGCAGGTGTACAGTTACGATTGAAGATATACATTTGTTGTGAAATTAGAACACCCGTTTTCACATTATTTTAGTAAAAATAATTGGTACTTGTTTCCTAGCACGGCCACAATCGCGTCCATCGTGTACCTTAAAGTTAAGGTACACGATGGACGCGATGGACCCGATTTCCTTTGAAATCAGGTCCATTTTGCCGGCAAAGGCAAAATCGGGGGCATCGCGTCGGTCGCGTGCATTAACATGGCCCCCGACGATGGACGTGATTTTGCCATAGGCTTCAACATTGCCATAGGCTTCAACACAACAATATTTTTAACATTGAAATCGGGAGCATCGCGTCGGTCTTGTGCCATTATGGCACAAGATGAGATGTTCTTGATTAAGTCCATTTTACATAGGAAACAATGTGAAATGGGCCAATATGACCCATTTCACATTGTATATGGCCCCGTCATGGTTCAAAAGTTAGCGAACCCCGCGAGGGGACGCGTATACCTATGAAGTTATACGCGTGCGCTCGCCACGCTTCGGGCTCGATGGCTCGCTGCGCTCGCCACACTTTATATTCTCAACTCCACGCTGACGTGGATAATAGGGGTATGAAAAGGTTGGAGGACGCGCACCACCGCCCCTCGCGGGCTCGCTGCGCTCGACACGCTTCGGGTTGGCGTCAATCGTGGGGTGCCATTGATGGGGTAAAATTGGGGGTCTGGGGAATACTTTACATTGAATCCAATGTAAAATAGGGTCCCAGGGGCCCTATCCACATTTGATTCAATGTAAAAATTGGGTTGATCGCATCGGTCGCATCGCATGCGATTTGGTCGCATGTGATGCGACCAACGCAATTTTTCCGACACGATCACCAAATAATTTTTAAAAATCTGCCCCTAAGACCAAGCATGGTATCCCAAGAACAATACATAATCCAGCCCCAAAAGAGACAACAGATCTGGATAACTGTCTGTCATGGCAACTGTGGAGGTATGTATTCAATCTGGAGAACCCTTTACCTATGATCAATTCCTTGTGCTACTACACTGTCAGATGCCCTTTCTAGTATACGTAAAAGTCACAGGGGCATAATACAGCATGCACAATAGAAATTGTGTCCAGTTATAAAATATGTGATTGTTCAAATGCCCCCATACCCTGAGCCGATTTTGTCAGATTTCGGCCGATTGCGACCAATCGGGCCGTTAATCGGACCAAATCGGCTGTCCCTGACATGTGCACGGTGCACGTCCGACCACCCATCCTGGGACCTCCAACCTGGCGGTGAGTCGGGTCGGAAGCAGGGATGCATGTGATCCGTCACAACAAATTGTGATAGATCGCATGCGTCCCTGCTGCTGGGAAGGTCCCGGGTGGCTTACAGGGTATCGGGTGTCTGTACACTGCTGCGAGATATCGCAGCAGTGTATGGGCACCTTAAGACCAACTCCTTAGAGTTATGTTTTTACTTCTCTAATGAGAACATAATCTGACACCTTTTATCCCATCTATAATTACCTTGGAAATGACAAAAGTGACAGCTACAGTGTGTAATCTTCAGTGGTTAAAACTTCCAGTGTAACAGATAATCACCATACAGTGTACGAAACGACACCAGTGGATCTTTAAACTTCTCACTCTTTACAATACGGGTAAGTGGTCCTGATGCTGAACTGCACACAATTCTGCATCTTATTCTGTCATACTGTAAATACACAACTTACAGCATCGATGAATCTGAGATTTAAACATCTTAGGGTCAATTTAATAAGCATTGGAGAGAAATAAAGTACCAGCCAATCAGCTCCTAACTGCCATGTTACAGGCAGTGTAGGAAAAATGGCAGCTGGGAGGGAAGTCTTTCCCCAAGGTTTAGTACATAGACCCCAAAATCCCTTCTCACCAATGGCTAAAAATGTAAAAAAAAAAAAATGATGTCATGTGGACCTGTTTTTGTTCCTACAGTATTATTGACATCAATAACATTTATCTGCCTTCATTTCTAGTGTGAAATCACAATGGCGGTCCTATCATGCAATCCAAAGCCTAAAAAGATTCAGGTTTGCTCAGAAATTTATGACGTGGGCATTGGGAGGTGGCATCCAGCAGGGTAGTGCTGACCTGTTGCTAGGCTGTGAGTATACACAGCTGTTATTATAATCTGGGGTAATAATCCCTTGCTCTGACAGGCAGGTCTGCAAGATGTTGATTACAGCCTGGATTGTGCTTCTGTGGCCGAGGTGGTGAAGCCACCGCAGCACCTGAGATGACCCTGACTCTATTACTATACCCTGAGTTGGCTGGCACTTGGGCCATAACTTTGAAACTTATAGACGGCTTTCCAGGGCAGACTATCTCCACCCTGTACTGGGATGCCACCTAGTCTTTTGTGGTGACTCAAAGTCCCAACCGAGTGAGGGTACTAGTAAGAGGTTAAACTGACTAGATGATACAAAGATAACCTAGAATATGCAACCTTGCAGACAAGGACTGAACACAGGATTTGAGGCCTTTACTATAATGGGAATCCGTTGCAATAAACCAAACATGAACTATAACCAAGGTATTGCGGATAGGCTTGCAACCTAACCAACTATGTGACACCGTTGCAAGGCAAGACCAATTTCTCTGGCATCTGCCGTGAGACAAACAAACAAGAAACATAAACGAGACAAGTCAGCATGAGGTTTGGCCTGTGCCCGAACCGCCTCCGTGACTCAGGACAAGAGCTATGGCTCCAGCTGACGCTGTGAGAATACCATTGGCAGATTGTAATGAAAGGTGCGACTTCCACCACAATGTGCGGGGAAACCACTTGTACTCACAACACCTGTGGGCAGAAGCTGGTCACAGACAAGCTCACACACACACTGAATGCAGTGGTTCTCTGACACAGGCAAGATCTCACAGGACACCCGGAAGGTGTGCTTGCTGGAATACTCAGACCCAGACTGGAGCAATCTAGGACACAGCTGCTGCAATGAGCTCTTAGGCTGAAATAAACTGAACTCTGGAATAATCTCAGACAGTAGTTTGCTAGGAACTCTGAGAATCTCTGGGAACCTATATAACCAGTGGCTTAGGAGGCAGCCACACCCAAAGACTAACGGTGCCCATCAGTGGTGAAACTTGTGAGTGGTGGGCCTAGGTGCAAATATATAATGTGGGGCCCCTTCTCTACCCCAACCCAAGTAATCATTGCTGGTCTGGGCAGCAATGGGCCCCTTACTCCTCAGGGGGCCCGGTGCAATGCACCTGCTGCACCAATAGAAGTTCCGCCTCTGGTGCCCATACACGCACCGATTTTGCAGTGCGTTTTGTGCTAAATCGCATCGCATTGCATGCGTTGTGCATGCGATGCGATCAAACGACAGTACAAAAATTATATGCAGCACATACTTTTTGTACTGTTCAATGAGATGCCGCGGGAGCGCGCATCTAATCGCATAGCATCGCACCGGGAAAATCGTTGCGTGTATGGGCACCTTTAGGCATGCATGGAAATAAGGCAAGACGGATCAGCCAAAACCTGGAGTGCTGATTCTGTGAACACATAAAACCCACACAGAACAAGAATAACAGTGGCTACTGCTGTATCAGCCCATGACAGCAGCCCAGCAAACAGGTCTGAATCATTTACATAAGGTGTCATTATAGTGAAATATTACAGATGAATGTTATATTACTTCTGCTGTGTTATGTAAAGTATTAGTTTTAAGTCCGATGTTTGGCTTCTTTCATGGTTCTAAAATCTATGCGCTATCAAAGGCTGCTCTTAATCTTACTAATGCGTAACAGTAAAAATAAAACAAATAAGTAATATCCAGCACAGGTATATAACGTAGAACATTGTTTCCCAGAAATATGAAAATGACACAAAAGTACAAAACTGCTGTAAATAATACATATGGAAAAGAGCTAAACCTTTTATAACAATAGCAATACAAGTCCTTATTGAATCAACAATGCTTCCCGCACACTTCATGACTCTTGCTGCAAATTCATATATAAGATCTTAGGCATTTGTTCCCAGAAGGATGCAAAAGATGATAGCTGCTTTAAATAACAAAATAATACTTGGCCGAGTGGAGAAGATCTGTAGAAGGTTAAAGCAATATAAATTCAAATATTTAATAACTGTGTTATATCTCCGCCGCGCAATCTAAAATCTGGAGGAGATAAATTACAGCTTTTGCTCAAAGCCCAAAGGCCAATCAGCCCAATCCCAGTGCAATGGAATTTTGCATTTTAACACATTTTGTGATAGCATAATAAAACGTGTACAGTTTGTGCGGCTGTTCTTATTCTTGTGAATAATTTACTACTTCAAAACAAAAGGAAACCTAAAGCAACAACGCAACAATTGAAGTCTTGTCTTTGTATCGATTTTCATCAATTACTATTGATTTTGTAAATAGATTTAAACAGGAATGCAATCCTAAAAATGAATACGAATTTGAACCAAATCCCAACAAAAACTTGGAGGGTCTGGGCTGTAATGAATACTCTATAAACAAATTGGGCCTCATTCAGACCTTATCGCTAGGTTGCGTGTATAATCGCTGGTAAACACCGCCACACTGCCCCACTCAATGCACGCATGAACACACTAGCATGTGGCGGCAAAGGAAGAGAAATCATTCGATGGTCGCTCAAAATCGAATGATTTCTCTAGCCTTCGCTCTGAAAAGTAAGTCTATAGTTAGTTTTCAGATATCTGCTTATCTGCTGAATTGGGGGCGGGAGCTGATGTCATGTGACATCAGTCTCCCGCCCCCGAGGATACATGGGCATTTTTTTGGTGGGCACGCCCATAACATACTGGGCTGTACCCTTCATCCATCCTCTTCCCGCCCCTTTCCCACCCACCATTAAACAAACACCCCAGTAAATGTGAAACTCCGGAAAGGCGTTCACTCCTGGGGTTTGCAAAATACCCCACCGTCAGGACCTGTAGCAAATTCTAACCTGAGTGATCAGGTCTGAATTGCCCCTTTTACTGCTTGCTTTTCATTAATTGGTTATGTATGAACCAATGACAAGTCTTATTTTGTCCCAGGAATGTCAGTATAAATGTTGGGCTGTGGTTTACATGCTACAAAATACCTTTTATGTTGTTGTGTATTTAAAAATTATTGTCATTTAAATAGGTTGACAACTATTGGTCAACAGCCAATGTCGACATAGGTCATGTCAGGTGGTACACTGTATTAGTGTACCACTTGTGCTCGCCATGCTTCGGGCAGCACTCACATTCTCCTTCTATGTCCACTGGGATGGCAAAGTATGAACAAGTCGGGCTTACTAATATAAATTAAATTGTTATTGTTATTATTCTATTTCTTCTTCATCTTCTTCGTCTTCTTCTTCTTCTTCTTCTTCTTCTTCTTATTATTATTATTATTATTATTATTATTACAGGTTGAGTATCCCGTATCCAAAATGCTCGGGACCAGGAGATTTTTGGATAACGGATTATTCCGTATTTTGGAATATTTTAATATTTCAATGATGTATTTTGAAGTATCTTGCATTTATGCTGTATAAACACATAAAATAAACACAAATATATTTTATTACCACATAAAATACACACAAATATATTTTATTTGTTCAAAAAACAAGGTTTCAAAACATGAAACAAAATTTGTGTACTATCTCAGATATTGAATTTGAATGCCAAGCAATCATTTTCTTGTACATATATAGTGCCAGTTACATATCATGTCCTCAGTAGTGCTGTTACATATGTCCTCAGTGAGTTTTTAGCTAAACAAATTTTTTTTCCCACTTTCTGGAAAGTATGGTTTTCGGAATAATTCGGATAACGGATATTCGGATACGGGATACTCAACCTGTATTATTATTATTATTATTATTATTATTATTATTATTATTATGTTGTGTTGGTGAGCTACAGTGGTGCCCATATAATTAACATATAATAATTAACAAGAACCTTCCATTATTTTATAAATGAAACATAATAAACTGTGCTGCATTCAAAATGAGACTTTATAGTAACAGTAAAGTCTTTTTAATACTGCTGTTCTGGTAACACCATCTGAGGATGGCATTACCCAGAACAGGGTGTAACGCCCCGATCCATTATTAATAGTTCTCCCAATGGGGTTTTCAAAAAGGATATACCCATTTATATATAGGGCAAAGAGAAAGCATAGCCTGGGTGGGAAGGGTACTGTATTTTTGGGACTCTCCTGACCATTCCGAGGGTAGGTATACAGTAAGTACAGTAAGTATGCCCTAGGTGTTTCCGTTCTGAACCAAGCCAAGTTCTATTCATTTCCAGACTCCAGGAATATTTCTGATCTGTCGAAGCACTGGAAGTCACTGGTGTATTTGCTCTGTGTGTACTACTATCTGGCCATACCATACCTATTCCGTATAAAAAACGAGTAATAAAATGTTACATTGTACCTTTAAATGATATTCCTATTAGTGTCACCGTGTTCTTAATCTATTTTCCAAATTGTCGACTACTGACACAGAAATCGTATACTGTAAAACACAAATTCATAACCTAATTTCTCTGGGGTGTCTTTAAGACCAATAATGTAAAACGCAGAGACAATTAGAAATCCCTAATTTCCACCCCAGTTTTCCTTTCTCATAGTTTCCATCATAATTTAGCTTTCAAGCTTTGTAGGCTTAGAACGTTCGGCCTACATTTTATGGGTTGAGCATGTGTGGCATTTACGTTTTTTTATATTGCTAAATGGTCACTTTTATGGCGTATACATAAGGTTTTGGCTTCCAGTATCGGTAATAAGACGGACGGTCAAGGAGGCGCCTGTTATAAAAATACACAGAGAGAGAATCGGTGGGCTGCTTTTTCTCAGAGCGAATGTAATGCATTCCTTCTGTTTAGGATCACTTCCACGCTCGCATTCTTCGCGAACAAGTTATAAAAGAAATCTGATGCAGGCCAATTATTTTTACTTTCAAAGCCATTAATCAAGTTCGACTGAGAACGAAAACAGCCCAGAAACATTTCATATGTGTCTCAGGGTGAGATTAAAATAAAACCAGATGGGGATGGACAGAGAGACACTAAGCATTTTTATGAATTGCGTAATAGACGTATGTTACAAATCGCAGTGCTCTTATTTTCGTACAGTAAATCAAACTGGGTCACGGTGTACAAGTGGTCTCATTGCGCAAATGTCAGAAAATAGAACAGGCCTTGTTTCTGCTGAGTAATGCTTCGCAACAAGAAGCGGCGGTGTGGCCTGACAGACTATAAAACACCACCTGAATTGACATCACTTTGTGCGGTTTATCCTCCGCTGCGGCTGAGCAGGAGACCTGCTGCGCTTGGGGATGTTTCTCAGTGACAAAATTGTTACATCTTGTTTCCAAAAGTTTCAGCTGCGATTTTTGTCAGGAAAAATGAAATGAATACAAATCATTAGTCTGCCATTTCTGTAAGGCCAGCTTCTTGTTGGGGAAGAGACACTGGCTGTGAGTATAATCGTTTTACTCAAGGGCTAACATAGCTGCTTAGTTGTGATCTATAGATTAGAAAACAACTGGTGGAGAACCTTTTCTACAAATTTCTTGGGAGTCGCAGATAGAAATAGATCTTAAGTCAGGGACGGACTGGGCCGCCGAATCGGCCCTGGCCCGAATCGGCCCTGGCATTTGTGCATGTGTGCGCTGCCTATCCCGGCATGCAGGAGAGAGGGGAATAGCTGCATGTGATGCTCCACTCTCTCCTGGACCTGCCACGAGTCCAGCGGCGCTCTGTGCGTCAATCGGGAGGCAGAGCCTCCACCTTGGGGTAACAAATTGGCCCACCTGGCCATTGGCCCCTCTGGCATTTGCCGGAAGTGCCAGATGGCCAATCCGGCCCTGTCTTAAGGTATAGATCACAGCTTAATTATTGACTTTGTAGACCTCTCCTCTGCTAGGGGGAAGCGTGATGGTTGGCTGGCTGCAGGGGGTGTGGCATCACAATCACGTCATTGTTCCTCCGCTGTACAGTGCTGAAAAAGCATGCATTGTGTAGTGGGGCTACAATGATGCGATTTACCACAAATAACATCATTGGGTGCCCCTTCAACTACCCACTGTGGGTGGCTGAGGGGGGAGTGCAGGGTGGCTGAGGGGGGGGGGGAGTACAAGAGGGTCTGGGGAGCTGGCAGGCTGGCAGGGAAAGCAGGATATGTGCCCACCTTTCGGGGGGGGGGGGGGTCGGAGCCTCTCAGCTCTTATTAGGGTATATACCAATTACTATGATATAATTGTGGCTGCACACAGATAGACAGATTAATAAATACAAAAATAAAACAGATTACATCATGTTATTTTTCCAATCAAAAACCCAGAACTCTGCTCAGATCACATAACCTCAGGGGATCTAGACCGGGTTTTGGTTAATTTTGTAGTCACAACATTCAGTGGTGACAAGCGCTTTGTCACCACACTACTGGCCTTGCTTCTGGCTATCAGGGTTTCTAAGATTGTTCTCTGCAGCCCCCACCACTGTGGCTGTGTCCCCCAGCGCATCTGTTGTATGCTACAGACATGCCATCTCAACAGCAAACCTGGCGCGGTGCTGCATATGCCGATGCTTGAAGACGCCTCCCACAATGCATGATGTCATGCGCTTAGGGGGTGGCAAAGTGGGGTATGGAGCCCTGTTACAGCGGTGGTTAACCGTGAAATGTTTCAGTTGCTTGTAACTACATATATTTAAAGAAAAAAAGTGCAAAAATTATTTTCTATTTATAAATAAAAAAAACTATGTATATAGGGCAGTGATGGCTAACCTTGACACTCCAGCTGTTGTTGAACTACACATCCCAGCATGCCCTGCATCAGTTTTAGCATGGCCAAAGTACTGTAGCAAAACTTTAGCAGGGCATGCTGGGATGTGTAGTTCAACAACATCTGGAGTGTCAAGGTTAGCCATCACTGTTATAGGGGAAGTTTGGTTTTGTTGCATAATGCACAAGGAATCTGTGTTTAATCATACACACACAACAATATCCAGATACAGTCTGGCAGCATATGTTGGATTTGTGAAGCCAAACCATTCATATATCTATGTGCTGATGGAACACAGGGCATGTCTGTATTCCAACACTTCATCTCTGATAGGAGAATCTAGATTACATGTGTCAGTTGTACAGCTATGGTGTAATGTGCCAGGAGACAGTTATACACTGTCGGGGATAAAGTATACTGTACCAACACATATTATTAATTACTGTCATTAGGCCCACATACTTGCATGCCATGTTGAGACTTGTAGTTCTGCTGGAGGGGGGAGTGGATTTATATTGGTATATATTGATATTTTGGTTATCTCTGTGCTACAAGTGTTCTGCATACTGTGTATGCAGTACGTGGGGCAGTACGGATGGTGCAATGGTTAGCATTACTGCCTTTACAGCACTGAGGTCATGAGTTCCATTCCCAGCATGGCTCTAACGGTGTGGAGTTTGTATATTCTCCCCGTACTTGAGTGGGTTTCCTCTGGGTACTCCGGTTTCCTCCCACAATAAAAAATATACTGGTATGCTAATTGGCTCCTAACAAATTAACCCTAAAATGTCTGTGTGTGCATGTTTATGCGGTAGGGAATATAGATTGTAAGCTCCACTGGTGCAGGGCTGATGTGAATGTTGAATATTCTCTGTAAAGCCCTGCGGAATATGTGTGCGCTATATAAGAACCTGTTAATAAATAAATAAATATACTAGCAGCATCTTCAGATGGAGATGGCCACCGGAGCCCTGCTACTTCCTATGGGGTTGTGAAGAGGGATCTTAGCTGATCCCCCACCACCTCTGCACTGCGCAACCTTTGGCTGGACTGGACATACTGTATGGGTCACATCAGGTCATGCATGATCAGTCAGCCAGGTTATTTCCAGTAAGTATGCTGCTTCTGTAGCCAGGGAAGTAGAGAGCTTCACAGGGCCCAGGTATTTTTTAGGTGGTGTGTCCTAATCGGGGAAGGCGTGGCTATGCCCTCTTAGAATAAAAAAAAAAACAGGAACAAATAGCACTTTTAGCACCTTCCTGGCCAAACTACAGCCCAGCACACAGCAGCATATGTTGGGTTGATAAGAGCTGCTGCAATTGTTGTTGCCAGGTAACGGAGGATCAGACATGGGCCCCTCCATCAGACCTGGGTAATTATTAGTACCTCCTCTAACCCTCTCTTGGTGGCAAAGTCTACAGCAGTGTTACTGATCATAGATATAGCTGCTTAATGGAGATATACGAAATTGCTTAGATAATTTAGTGGTCTATTTACTAAGCCTTGGGTAGGGTATTCACTGCAGGATTACGACTGTCAGAATCCCGTCTTTGTTTTGTCTGATCCAACACTAACTTGACAGTCGGAATTCAATGTTCCAACTGTCGAGTGTTGGAAAGTCTGTAAATTGCCGTAAACGGCTGTGGATTGTCGGAAACGGCCGTGAATTTGACAATCCATGGGCATTCCCGACAAAATAGATCCTACTTAAAGTCATCCTTCCATGCTTTCCTTAATGGCAGCATTGAATAGGTGAGTGCCGATATTTCCCGACCAGATTGAATACCCCCCTTAGAGAGCGATAAAGTGGACAGAGACAAGCCAATCAGCTTCTAACTGTCATGCTGAAGGGATGTGCTTTGAAAATGGCATTTAGGGGCTGATTGGCTGGTACTTTAACTCCGCCCACTGTATCTCCATCCACAGTTTAGTAAATACTGTAGATCCCCAAGTATCCTTCACTGCAACTCACATCTAGCTGGATACTTAGTTATTGGAAGCCATGTGGCCCCTTAAAGAGAAGGTAAAAAGTGCAAATTTAATAATATATGTAGTTCACTAAACTTTATTATAAGGCTTTCTCCGAGGAGAACTTGCGCATGCCAGTCACAGTAATATACCCCTGTGCGGTTCAGACTGAGGGCGAGATGTACTAAGCCTTGAAAAGTGATAAAATGGAGAGTGAAAAACCACCAACCAATCAGCTCCTACCTGTTATTTTTCAAACACAGCATGGAGTATGACAGTTAAGAGATGATTGGCTGGTGGTTTATCACTTTTCATTTTATCACTTTCTAAGCTTAGTACATCTGGCCCTGAGGGCGGGATGTTATAACATCCGCGGCCCCCCTTCGCCGGACATCGCATTTTTAATAACGGCATATGCTATAACATATGCCGTTATTCATGCAAGGGACAGCTCTTGCGGTAAGAGCTGTCCCTTGCGATGCGGTGCCGGCACTGGACTTCCGGGTCTGTGACCCGGGAGTCCATCTGCGCATGCGCAGACCCCGGCGCCGGCCGCAGGGCACGCTGGGAGGGATCCGTGACGGATCCCTCAAACAGCGCTGCGGTAAGAAGCCCATAGGCTTCTGCAGGGATTCGCCAGCTTTAGCTGGCGATTCCCTCCGCAGCGCTGACACTGCGGAGGCGCCATATAGCATATAGAAATGCGGTAGAAACCCCGAAAACGGGGTTTTTACCGCATTTCTGCTATATAGCATCCCGCCCTGAGTGAGATATTTTACCATATGTTTCTTATGTAATCACTTCTCAGATATGGTTTCTGCTCCTTGGCCAAGTTCTGTGTTGATAACATTGATGTAATAGCTGTGTGCCGTGCAATCCCTCATACAGGCAAGTGTAAAGTCCCATAAGGATTTGGGCTGTATGTAACTACAGTAGGTCACCTCTGTAGTTCTAAAGTCTTAACCCTTTGTGCTCCTTCTGAATAATATAGCCCCCCTTACATTCTTTCACCCATCATTCTCTCCACTATGTTCTCTCAAACAGTGATAGAACTCTACCTAGTGCCCATGGATCTACAAAGTAACATAGCTACTGGTTATCCAGGGCTGGGCTTTCAGGGGGCATGAGAGATGTC
The DNA here is from genome assembly GCF_055691185.1 of Crinia signifera. Lineage (NCBI taxonomy): Eukaryota > Metazoa > Chordata > Amphibia > Anura > Myobatrachidae > Crinia > Crinia signifera. The sequence continues at coordinate 39,998,680 of NC_139221.1, read as the reverse complement.
TTGAGCCAGCCATAGAGGCAAGTCAATATTTCACAGGGCATAGGAAATTGTATCAAGAGCAGAACTCCTTCTCCAGCTCTATTGCAAAGTCTCTGCGGGTGTGGATCTGTTGATCGACAGGTCAACAGTTATGCCCACTGGGATGAAATAAAAGGAATATGTACCAGCGCTGGCTAAATATAAGTTAAAACAAAAATTGTGGAACGGTATCCTGTACAAAATACAATTTATTATAATAGAATTTAAAAAGCTGTAATAGCATATAGAAGTTTTTATACTTCATAAAAAAGGGGGTTACAATAATATAAAATGTATAAATATACACATGTGGACATTCAAATCACAGCACAATAGTAGTAGGAATAAAGCATATAATTTGCATATTACCACATAGACATCTTAGGATGTAGTCCCATATAAGCAGGTGACCAGGTGGCCAATGGCGATCCCGACAACAGAGTCCAGATGTAGAATTAGGTGTCTCTGGTGGAAAAGATGGTGAAACCTGGAGGATGGAGGATATTCCGTGTCTGCCTCGGATAATGAGTCCGGATGGGATGGTGCGAATGCACTGGGAGATGTCTTAATTCTGTGGATGAATTCAGGCTGTAGTGATGTGCTGGAGATGAAGTTGTCCACTTCAGGAGCAAGACATCTTGCTCCTGAAGAAGCTGGGTGTTCTAGCCCAGAGAAACGCGTTGAGCCTTTTATTAAGTGGACAACTTCATCTCCAGCACATCACTACAGCCTGAATTCATCCACAGAATTAAGACATCTCCCAGTGCATTCGCACCATCCCATCCGGACTCATTATCCGAGGCAGACTTTTTTATGAAGTATAAAAACTTCTATATGCTATTACAGCTTTTTAAATTCTATTATAATAAATTGTATTTTGTACAGGATACCGTTCCACAATTTTTGTTTTAACTTATATTCAGCCAGCGCTGGTACATATTTCTTTTATTTCTCCCCACACTCTCAGGACCTGACAAATCCTGGTACCAGCTGCAGTTAGAAGCGCACTAATCATTTTTTCCTTGTTTTATGCCCACTGGGATAGTAAAGTATGAACAAGTACGTTTTTTTTATTTTTATTGACCCAATGCATGTTGACCTTTCGACCAATAGTGGTCAACCAATTGACTGTCAACCTAGACCCTGTTGAACTAATGACCGCATACCACATTCCCTATAGATTGTAAGCTTGCGAGCAGGGCCCTCCTACCTTTTTAATGGTCTGTATGTACCCAGTTTGTTGTATCACTGTTTCCTATTGTAAAGCGCAACAGAATTTGCTGCACTATATAAGAAACTTAATAAATCAATAATACCGTCTCTGCATCCCTGTCTACCACAGAACCAGGGGGCTAATCAAATTCTATTCTATATTATTCTATCATTTGCCCCCTGAGCCCTAGACAAAACTGAATTTTGTCAGTCCATTCAGGCCAGAGCGGTGGGGACAAGAATACAATAGAATATCCCCCCTAATAGTTCTAATATTATAAACATGCTGTTGTTATGGTGTTTTTCGCCTGTCCTTCACCAGTCGTCGAGGGTTCTAGAGAAGCAAATTATCTTAATTTATATTTCTAAATAGCAGTAAGGGCCATTAGGGTTTAGTAAAATTAGCCGTGGCTCTAGGGCCATATTCAATCCCCCGCCGCTATTTCCGACGGGGGAAATAGCGGTGGGTGCCTATTTAATGATGTCTATCCCAATGGCATTGAAGAGGAATCTCGGCAGAACGGACCATACTTTAAAAGCAGTTGAGCCCATTTTGCAGAAAGCGACCATTGATGGTCGAGATCATCAATGGCCGAGATCTCGATGATCCACAGCCATTTCCACGGACACACCCCCTTTTCGTTGATCGGCAGAGGGGACATTGGATGCCAACAGCCAAAATATGGACACAAATAATACAGAATACAGTTTTTCAGGATTTTTCCACAAACACCGACTTGTTCATACTTTACCATCCCAGTAGGCATAGAGGGAGAAAATTATAGTGTGCCAAGTGCAGCAAAACATTGTACCCGAAGTATGGCAAGTGCAGGAAGGGGGCATGGTACACTAATACACGGTACACTAATACAGTGTCCATGTCAACATTACAACTGGGAACGCAGGACAGCTGATGCCGACTCGGGCTGGCGACTTATGTCACATGATGTCAGAGCCCGCCCCTTTTGTCCATCTCCAGCTGAAATAAAAGTCAGCTTTCACAGACTTTTATTTCTGAAGGGGAGAGAAATTATTTTATTGTCCGTGACAATCAAATGATTTCTGTCTCCTTCGGCCGCATGCGAGGGAGTGTGTTCTCATACTCACATTCTAGCAAAGGCGGTGGAAGGAGCAGGTGTTTGTCAGGGTGGCGGCCGGAACTGACCTGTTCGCTAGGCTGTGAGTTTAAGCGTCCCTATGAACAGGTCTGAATCAACCATCGGTTTTTAAACCCTGTCAACCAAGTGACTGTCTGTATTCAATTGTCCATAGGCAAACGCAGGAGGGGTTTCTGGTTGCCCAGGTCTGCAGGTCTTAAGTGTGGGCGCCAGGGGGTCTGCAGGGCTATTGTTATGCCGCTGTGCTGCGGCCGGGACCTGCAGATTTACCTGGTTTACCTGTCTGCGCAGCGGTCCCAGCTCCCCTCCTACCCTGGCTTCTGCTGAAATGGACCATCACAAAGGGGGACATTTACCAAAATGGATTCGTAGAAAAAAGGTGTATTCGTAGGGAGAAATACACCTTTTTTTTACGAATTTGTATTCTCGGGATTTACAATCCCAAAAATACAACAATTCGTAGTCCTAAAGATGGAACATTTGTATTTGTAGTTACAAATACGAATGTCTACACCATCGATAGGATACGACAGAAATCACCATTCAAAAGAATGGTGGTTTCTGATTTACTAAGCAGCCGTACTGATAATACGGCTGCTTAGTGGTGTAAAACACCCACGCAAATACGACAGGAAAATAGAACACCATTTTCCTGTCGTATTTGCGTTTTAGCCTGCACGGATCAGTCAGATCCGTGCAGGCTTCAGTGTAAAAAAATAGAAAAAAAATTAAATATGAAAAAAAAAACCGGCGTGGGGTCCCCCCCCCCCCACAGCTGTAACCAGCACCAGGCTGAAGGAGCCGGGGCCGGTAATTAAAAATCAGGGAACCCGACAAATAGGGGTTCCCCGATTTTTAACAACCAGCCCCAGGCTCCAGGTCCGGGGCTGGTTCCCAAAATACGGGGGACAAAATGACTAGGGGTCCCCCGTATTTTAAGAACCAGCCCCAGGCAAAACCAGCCAGCAGGGTAATGTCACAGCCGGGGGACACTTATAATATAAGGTCCCGCGGCCAAAACATTCTCCCTACCGACCAGTCAGCCTGGCCAGGGGCCCTGGGGGAGTGGTAACCCCCTCAATGAAGGGGTCCCCCCCCTCCAGGACTTACCTGACCAGGCTGAAGCCTGGTGCTGTCCTCGATGCCCCTGGGCGGTGGGCATCGAGCTGATAAATGGTGTAAAAAAATAGATAAAACTATTGTTTTTTACTGTGGCACTACAAGTGCCAGCAAGCCTCACCAGCAAGCTGGGACTTGGAGAACCACAAGTCCCAGCCTGCTGGGCATTAAAGGGCCCGCTGGCACTTGTAGTTCCACAGTTAAAAAAATAGTGCACAAAACACACTGACACACTTTTAAAATAAAACTTTAATACACCCATTACACACATACTAATACTTACCTATCTTCTTCCCGTAGGTAGCCCTGGTCCTGATGTCCTCCGGTCCTGTGTCGGCGTTCCTCTTCATGTCGACGTCCTTCTTGAAGTCGACGTCCCTGTCGGCGATGGCGTCCGGTGTCCGGGTCCGACGAAATCCATGGAGGAAGCTGTGGAAGGAAACCATACTCACCTGTCCCAGCGCGATTTTTTTATTGAATGAAATGTAAATCAGGTCCCTGGGACCCGATTTTACATTGGATTCAATGTAAAATATTCCCAACCCCCCCAAATTTAACGCCGTAAACCCCACCCCACGATAGACGCCAACCCGAAGCGTGGCGAGCGGCGGCGGTGCGCGTCCTCCAACCTTTTCATTCCCCTACTATCCACGTCGGCGTGGAGTTGAGAATAGAATAGTGTGGCGAGCGCAGCGAGCCACCGAGCCCGAAGCGTGGCGAGCTCAGCGAGCCCCGCGAGGGGCCACGTATACCTGTGAAGTTATACGCCTCCCCTCGCGGGGCTCGCTGCGCTCGCCCAAATTTAACGCCGTAAACCCCACCCCACGATAGACGCCAACCCGAAGCGTGGCGAGCGCAGCGAGCCCGCAAGGGGCGGCGGTGCGCGTCCTCCGACCTTTTCATTCCCCTACTATCCACGTCGGCGTGGAGTTGAGAATAGAATAGTGTGGCGAGTGCAGCGAGCCACCGAGCCCGAAGCGTGGCGAGCGCAGCGAGCCCCGCGAGGGGACGCGTATACCTGTGAAGTTATACGCGTCCCCTCGCGGGGCTCGCTGCGCTCGCCACGCTTCGGGCTCGGTGGCTCGCTGCGCTCGCCACACTATTCTATTCTCAACTCCACGCCGACGTGGATAGTAGGGGAATGAAAAGGTCGGAGGACGCGCACCGCCGCCCCTCGTGGGCTCGCTGCGCTCGCCACGCTTCGGGTTGGCGTCTATCGTGGGGTGACGACGGGGACATCTATAATGTGAAATGGGTCATATTGGCCCATTTCACATTTTTCACATTTTTTCACGATTTCAATGTTAAAAAATATTTTAACATTGAAGCCTATGGAAAAATCGGGGGCATCGCGTCGGGACCAATGTTAATGGTCCCGACCGACGCGATGCCCCCGATATTGTGTCCTAGCCGGCAAAATGGACCTGATTTCAAAGGAAATCGGGTCCATCGTATGGATCGTGTACCTTAACTTAAAGGTACACGATCCATAAGATTGTGGCCGTGCTAGGAAACAAGTACCTTTTGAATTGTATAAGCACCCTAATGGGTGCTTACAATGTTAAATGCACCCCCACGCCACCCCCACTATCAACGCCAACCCGAAGCGTGGCGAGCGCAGCGAGCCCGCGAGGGGCGGCGGTACGCTTCCTCCGACCTTTTCATACCCCCACTATCCATGTCGGCGTGGAGTTGACTTTATATAGTGTGGCGAGCCACTGAGCCCAAAGCGTGGCGAGCGGACATGTAATACATGTAAAGTATTACGCATCCCCTCGCGGGGTTCGCTGCGCTCGCCACGCTTCGGGCTTGGTGGATCGCTGCGCTCGCCACACTATATAAAATCAACTCCACGCCGACATGGATAGTGGGGGTATGAAAAGGTCGGAGGACGTGTACCGCCGCCCCTCGCATGCTCGCTGCGCTCGCCACGCTTTGGGTTTGGCGTTGATAGTGGGGGTGGCGTGGGGGTGCATTTAACATTGTAAGCACCCATTAGGGTGCTTATACAATTAAAAAACTTATAGGAGCATCCATTAGTGTGCTTATACAATTAAAAATCTCATCTCATCTCATCGTATGCCATTGTATGCCATATACAATGGTATACAATTTTAAATTGTATAAGATCCCATAAGATGGAAATCGTGGGAGCCGTGATAATACACAAGTACCCACAATTTTTATAGTTACGCCACTGCTCCTCTTGGAAAGTGTCGTAAATGGTGAAGGGACAGAGCAGAGTTGCTGCACATGCCTAGTGTACCAGCTTCTTCTACAACATTTACTGCATGTGTGGATCTGAGCCCTCAAACATCACAATGGACCAGAGTGTAGCTGCCAGGAGGAAGAGACAGGAGCCTTACCATGAAGTGGGAGAACGTGAGCTTAGAAACTGCAGTACTGGTTCTATTATGTTTGGGTATTTATTTATTATGATACGTTTAACCTTTTCCTGACCACTTATCTTATTTAAATGTTTGAAACAGCCTATACTATAGACCATCTGTACTGCTAAATATTAATACTGTATTCCAGTGTATGAAAAGACCAATTTTCAAGGCTGTTACCGCTCCCGCAGACTCCCGTACTTACTCCAATGCGCCGCAGAGTGGGAGAATTACATTTAGTAACCCCCTCTAAAACTCCTGCATTTGCCACTGCAATTGTCGGTAAATCATACTCTGATGGGAGAGGAGGTGAGTATGGATAAGTCAACTTTACAAAAATGTTTTTAAAAATATGTATTTTTTTTATACCAATGCAACTTCATCTGCCAAGCTATAATAGTCACAACAGTAACAGCAAACTGATTTTCACTTTAACATAATGTTCGGTCTTTTGTGCCCATACAGTACACACCGCAAAGCCACGAGGCTATTTTCTGCTCGTTCAGAGAGCATTTATGTGTAGTTATGTTTATTAATCATTTCAGTGGAGACAAACAGTCTGCAAGAACATGGTCTTTCTTAAAATATGACCCTATCTGAAAACATATATCAAGCCCAAAAGTTTCTTTATGGATGTATACATCTACTCAGAAAAGCAAAACGCTGTACAAATGGCGAAAAAACCACAGCAACCATAATCTTGTCAGGCTACAGAGGAACAGCCGTGAAATATCCTTTGGACAAGCATGTAAGAGAGATGTGATTCTTTATAAACATGTTATTAGTGAAGGCCGCTAAGACGCAGTTTAATATTGTGTACATAGCCGTGTTTGTGGTCCATCGTTACTATGCGAAGGCTGAGTTGAAAGCTGGTAATAAGTTATTTGGAAGCTCCAACTGGGAAAAATATAAAAACTTCAATCAAATGCCACTGTGGAGCAAATATAAAAATATTGTTTATGAACAATCAATTCTATATACAATAAAAAAAAAACAAATAGCAAGTTTTGTAAAAATGTAAACAATTAATTATACCCCCAAGAAGCCTTTTTGCAGCTACTTCTTTTTTGAACCGGTAACAAAAGATTTATAAATGGATTTGTAGAAAACAGAATTATTTATTCAATATGGCAAATTGCAATAGTTTAACTCAGCTGAAAGTGACATATATAGGAGTATATGCAATTATGAAAAAGCCACAACCAATCTTATTTAAACTGTTGATGCTTTAAATCAGGGATGGGGAACCTTCGGTCCTCCAGCTGTTGTTGAACTGCACATCCCAGCATGCCCTATAACAGTTTTAGCATGGTCAAATAGCAAAACTGTAGCAGAGCATGCTGGGATGTCTAATTCAACAATAGCTGGAGGGCTAAAGATTCCCCATCCCTGATTTAAATCTACAGCTGAGATTGGCAAATAGCACCCTACTACAGCTGGGATACGGTCATTTGGTCTACAGCATGATGGTCGACAGTCATTAGGTAGACACCATTAGGTCGACATGGGAAAAGGTCGACATGGGAAAAGGTCATCATAGGAAGGTTGATCTGGTTCTAGGTCGAAAGGTCATTAGTTCGACAGGTCGTAGTTCGACAGGTCATTAGTTCAACAATGTCTAGGTCGACAGTCAAAATGTCAACATAGGGTTTTTCACTGTTTTCTGAGCCGACATGTGCCGACAGGTGGTATTTCATGCCTTACCATCCACTAGGGCGTGGTGGGAGAATAAAATAGTGTGCCCGACGCATAGCGAGCACAGAGAGCAATGTGAGGGGATGCGGTGCACTTGAAACTGTGTCCATGTCGGCTATGTTGACATTCAGGTTAAAAAACAGTGAAAAAACCCATGTCGACCTTTTCACTGTCAACCTAGATACTGTCAAACTAATGACCTGTTGAACTAATGACCAGTCGAACTAGAACCATGTCGACATTGCCTATGTCGACCTAGACCCAGGTCGACCTTTTCCCATGTCGACTTAATGGTGTAGACCTAATGACTAACGACCATCATGCTGTAGACCAAATGATCCCAACCCCTACAGCTACCCTACAGTCAGAGCCTTGGATGGGTGTAACAGAGCTATTCTGTAACCAAGTCAACAATTGATCAAAGAAAATATCTATCGTCTTTTAAAAATTTTAAAATCTGTATTTAACTGTATAAGAACCATAAGGTTTTTTTCTTTGTCAAACTATCTATAAATGCTGGACAGATACTGCAGACGCTTTAGCAACATGTATATAACTGGACCTCATCTGTACAAATACCCTCATGCATGGCTGCTTTCATATCAGGATCATTTGTGACACCATGTAGAATACATTTCTTGGTACTTGTGAGTTATCCGGGCGCCCGATTTTTGGTCGTATACGCATCGCGTCGCATCGCATGGCATCGTATGTTAACCAAATGGCATGCGATGCGACGCGACGAGATCAGCACCCGAACCCGATTTTACATCGGGTACCATGTACAGTGATCACGTCGCATCGCATGTTAACCACATGGCATGCGATGCGATGCGATGCGACAGCACCCGATTTTAGCAGGGCAAAACCCCCATAAAGTGTCACAAAAAGTGACACAATGTCAGTCCCATCCCCAATTGTTACCGTCACTCCACTATCAACGTGAACCCGAAGTGTGGCGAGCGCAGCGAGCCCACGAGGGGCGGCGGTACGCGTCCTCCGACCTTTTCATGCCCTACTATCCACTAGGGCGTGGAGTGAGAATATAATAGTGTGGCGAGCGCAGCGAGCCACCGAGCCCGAAGCGTGGCGAGCGCAGCGAGCCCCGCGAGGGGACACGGATACCTTCACAGGTAAGCGCGTCCCTTCGCGGGCTTCCCAGGTGTCCACGGGCTTCCCAGGTGGACACCTGGGAAGCCCGCGAAGGGACACGGATACCTTCACAGGTAAGCGCGTCCCTTCGCGGGCTTCCCAGGTGTCCACGGGCTTCCCAGGTGGACACCTGGGAAGCCCGCGAAGGGACGCGCTTACCTGTGAAGGTATCCGTGTCCCCTCGCGGGGCTCGCTGCGCTCGCCATGCTTCGGGCTCGGTGGCTCGCTGCGCTCGCCACACTATTATATTCTCACTCCACGCCCTAGTGGATAGTAGGGCATGAAAAGGTCGGAGGACGCGTACCGCCGCCCCTCGCGGGCTCGCTGCGCTCGCCACGCTTCGGGTTCACGTTGATAGTGGAGTGGCTGTGAGCATCCAATATCATTCATCAATATCATTCATATCTGACACATTAAGGACAACTGAATTAAAGGGAATAAATGTGTAATTAACATATTAACAAAATAAATTAGAATAACAATCAATCACAAAGCACACAATAATCAATGAACATCATTATTTATCAAGTAACGTGAGCGCATGCAGAATGCGGTCAAATGCGCTGTCTCCCGCCAGGCACTTTCGCCACACGAACTCCTGCATGTAGGAATCAAGGTGATGGCGGGCTGTGCCCCGCTGGCGTTTGTTGCGCCATTTTGCACAACCCCACAGTCTCTCAATGTTCTGGGTGTGTGCACCAGTGTCTGGGTCTACAAAATTGTACCGATGATTCACCCGCAAGTGGCTGTAACCAGCCCGCTCCAGTTCAGGAGTTTGGTAGGCGCGCCAGCAATCACTGACAATGGTGCTGCCAGGCGCCACGTGCTCCACAATTGCACTGAGGAGAGTGGGAGCATCTCGCTTGGCAACTGCGACCATGAAACAGTCCCCTGTCTCCCGGCACACTCCTCCGAACACCCACTGTTGTGGGAGAACTCTGCCAACATTGGCTTGGCGTTTCACAAACAGTGTTTCGTCCACCTCCACCATTTGCCCTGGTCCTCCAATCTGCCGTTGAGGCTGTGCCATCAAGTCGCATTGGCATGCCTCCCGCATCAATGCGTTATAAAATATGGTGCTTTTGTTGCATAGTTTTAAGTTCTTAGCACAGAACTCTATTGAAGTAAGTTCATCGCACCAGCAGTAGATGAAGCGCAGGATAGTCATGAATGGCAGCCTGCACCCAGGGTAGAATAGGGAGGCCCGCAGACTGCTTTTTGCTGCAACTTTTAATGTAGCAGCGCCATTTGCGCTCTTTTAGGGACAGGCGCATAGGGTGGCCATTTGGGCATGTGGCTGACGATGGGAGCAGCCCTTTCTCCTGCAGGAATACGACGGTCTCTTCCTCAGTTTTTGGGAGGCTGAAGATGCCATCAACCAAAGCCATTTTGGGAATTATGGTGTAAGGGCCAAAATGGGGCAGGTGTAAGGGGCCAAATGGGGCAATATTGGGGCAAATGTCCAAAAATTCACCTCACAAATATACACCAACACTGTAAATCACTTGCTCTCTCTGTAAATCACTTGCTCTCTCCTCTGGAAACTACCTCACACTGATTTTCTGACAGATGTGCCAGAGGGCGGGTTTAAAAATGGGCGGGAAGTGTTAACATCGCGTCGCGTCGCATCGCATGCCATTATAATAAGGCATACGATGCGACGCGATGGGAAAACGCGTCGCATCGCATCGCATCGTATGCCTTATTATAATGGCATGCGATGACCACATCGGGCGCCCGGATAACTCACAAGTACCCATTTCTTTTTTTCTACAGATGGGATTGGATTTTGTTGCTATACAGCTCTCCAGTGTTGTGCTGGAAGAAAGCACATAGCAACCAAAGCATTTTACTGTATAATAAGACTGTGCCAAACCCGTTCTATACCACAATTATTTGCGCAAGCAAAAAATTCCTGTCATACTGGGATTGCCTTAGTGCTGTTGGGCTATTAGAAGAGCAGACTTCCTTCTGGATCCAACATTCCCTTCTTTTAAGTGGTTGGATGGTGATTTACATCATTGTACAGCAGGGGGTGGGGTTGTGATTAAGGGCCTTATTCTGGTTGGTGCGGCCGGGCCGTACGCGTACGTTCCGGGGTTTTTCATGATCTGCGCATGCGTACAATCGCCAATGCGCAGGCGCGAACACTCCACAACGCTTACGGACGGGTCTCTTCGTGCGAAAAAACCTGTACGCGAGAGTACGGGCATTGGGGGCGGCATAGGGGCGTGTTGAGGGGAGCAGCCGAAATAATGAGGGAAAATGGGCGTAAATATGGGCGTACACGGGGGTAAGAAACCAAAAATGAACGGTGCTACTACCGCACGATCGCCTAAAGCACCGTTCATTTCGGACACAAAACAGGCGGCCGCCAACCGCCACCTCAGACCACCCCTACAGATACCGCATGCCAGCGTGCGCCTGGGTTTGCTAATTTACGCTGATTACTACTCAAACACATACACCTGAATGTAATAAGCAATGCTGCAGTCTATTAAGTCCAAAGCATGATTTCACTACCTGCAAGCCACACACAGCCCACAAACACATTGGAAGCTTATCTTTCTATACTTCTCTACATTTAGAAAACCGATGGCTGAATAAGCTGGAGGTGACATAAACTACCGAAGGAGTCTGAGATGCCTGCACTTTGGTTGTGGTTTATGTTTAGGCTATGATGCTGCAGCTATAGCCAATTAGGGAGTAGGGAGGAGTTTCCTGTTGTAGGAATAGCCAGAGGTCAGGTGATCTGCACTCTGGTCCGGTTTTCCAAGGAGCAGGTTGGTTTTCAGACTCTCTCCTGTACTTATTCCTCTGTCATCCTTACTTATTCCTTCTGCTGTCAAAGCTACTTCTCTCCCTTTGCCTTAGCCATATATCTCTTTTCTTTTCTGTCAGGCTGCTCCTTGGGGGATTTTGTGCCAGATAGCGCTGCTGCTGCCAGGCCTAGCCATGCCGCGCCCGCGGAGAAACATCCACCCTCCCTCCCGTTTTGCACAGCCCGGCTCCCCCTCTGATCCCCCAACGGCTAGCGTCACGCAGGCCGGGCGGGGAGGCAGAGCGGCGGCGAGAGCGGGTCCACAGCGGCGGGGCGCGAGATCCGCGTCATCGGCTGATGACGCGGCGGCGCGCGGTGCTAGGCCGCAAGCTAATAGAGCGAGTAGCGCTCCCGCCCGGGGTAGCGGAGGCACCCCCGGCGGAGGTAGTCAGCGGGGCAGGCGCACGCGGTCTCAGGGTCCCGCAGCAGCAGTCACAGGTGCATCCGCGCCCATCCAAGATGGCCGCCGGACGCGAGCTGCGGGTCCTGGGACACAGCACAGGGGCTCTCCTGCTCAGTCAGCCCTTGCCTACATTGCCCACACAGGGCCACCCCTCCACGGGGTCCCCCATGACTCCCTTAAGGAGGGCAAGGAGCGGGTGGCTCTCTAGGGCGCGCTTGCTATCACAGCGCGTCAGGCTATCACAGGCAGCGCAGGCTATTTCAGCCACGGCTGCGGAGGCAGTGTCCCCTGGAGTTGCGCAAGCACCCTCCACAGAGGTAGATATGGCAGTGGTGCGGCAGCTGGTAGCGATGCTGACGCTGAGGGCGGGTCAGCAACCGGTACAGTCAGGGCCTGGGAATTTAGCTACTACTGTCCTCCCTTCTGTTCCTTCTAACCGGGACCCTGCGGCACACGTGCTGGCAGCTCTGGGCACGCCTTTCGCGAATATGGCTTCCACACCGCCAAGAGACGCAGTCGTGCCGACACCATCGCAGCACCAGGCAGAGGAGGCCATTGCCGGGCCGTCAGAGGTGGCTGGTCCCTCCGGAACAGCAGGTGCGGCTACAGCGGGAGCTGTGTCAGGTGGGTCAGCCAGAGCACGCAAGAAGCGCAGGCGCAGGTATTCCCGTACATCCTCCTCCTCGGGGTCAGAGTCCGTGACCTCCGGCGAGGAGGGGGGACGCAGATCCAGGCACAGGCACAGACGCTCTAGGAGACACCGGAGGCGCTCGCAGTCCTCCAGTGGCGACTCAGGCTCCCCGTTGTTTCCTAGGGGGCAGGTGGTCCACTGCGAGAATACGGCAGTACTAAGAGGCCTCAGGCGCAGCGTAAGGGATAGGATAAGGGAGGGCAGATACGTCAGCTTCTTTACTATGACTGCGCAGGATGAGAAAGATTATCGCGAGGCAAAGCGTAAAGGTGGGATTGGCGAGGCAGCCTACTGCACGTATCAGAGGTGGCAAGTGGGGCTGTTTATGTTTGCTGCATGCTACTTGGAGACCAGACCCCAGGAGCATATGAATGTTATTAGATACATCCATATGATGCACGCCATGTATATGGACGACGGCGAGAACGTCTGGCGGGCTTATGACGAGCAATTCCGGCGGAAGCAGTCGGGTTGTGAGATCATGGCCCTTGGCGCTAAGGATGTCGAGGTGTGGATGGGTAAGAAACCGTCGGTTTCTATCCTCCGCCGCCCCGGCTCCGGTGGTTTCAACACCCGCGTCAGCCCCACGCAGGGCCCCCTCGTCCTTTCGCGGGGGCTCTGGAGGGGGGCAGTCAGCGGGCAGATGCTTTGCTTACAACGGGGCAGGATGCGCAGCGGGTTCCCGCTGTAAGTTTCGTCACCAATGCTCAAAGTGCTGGGGAGGACACCCGGTTAAGGAGTGCACGCGTGGCAAACAGGCTGGGGGGGCTCCCAGGCAAAATGCCGGGGCCAACCCAGCCCCTGCTCCTCCACAGTAAGGCCCCGTCCCCCGTGAGGGGCGACCGCCTAGCCAGTTGGCTGGGGCGTTACCCCCTCCGGGATGAAGCGCAGTTTCTGGCCGCGGGTTTCTCGCAAGGATTCCTCCTCCCCATTCAAGGGGAGGTGGCGTCCGGGTCCCCGAGAAACCTGAAGTCAGCAATCGACATGCCCCAAGTCGTCCTGGAGAAGGTCGAGAAGGAGGTAAAATTGGGTAGGATGGTGGGTCCATTTCCTGAACCTCCGGTTCAGGGTTTGGTACTGTCACCTATTGGAGTAGTCCCCAAGAAAGAGACAGGCAAGTTTCGCCTGATACAGCATCTGTCCCACCCACCTGGATTGTCTGTAAATGATGCAATTCCTATGGAGTTGTGTCATGTACGGTACCAATCCTTCGAGGAGGCTTTAGCTATTGTGCGCGGCTTCGGGGCGCGGGCCCTGCTAGGCAAGGTTGACATCGAGTCGGCATTCCGACTGCTGCCCCTGCACCCGGACTCCTTTAGGTTCATGGGTTTTAAGCTGCCTTCAGGTTATTATGTAGACCGTTGCCTGCCTATGGGCTGCTCGGTGTCCTGCGCCTACTTCGAGTGTTTTAGCAGCTTCCTGCATTGGTGCGTCACGGAGTATACGGGCGAGCCGGGGGTCGCCCATTATTTGGACGACTTCCTGTGCGTAGGCCCGGCTGATTCCCCGCGTTGCGGGGCTCTCCTGAACGCAATGCAGCAGCTGTTCTTACATTTCGGAGTCCCTGTCGCGGAGGACAAGACAGAGGGGCCGACTGAATGCCTTTCATTCTTGGGCATTGAGATTGACACGCGGGCCGGGTGCTGCAGGTTGCCCCTTGATAAGCTTGCACGGCTGCAGGGGGCGATCTCCCAGTCCCTGGCCTCCGGCAAACTCCGGGTACGCCAGCTACAGTCCCTACTGGGCCTGTTTCACTTCGCCTGCCGGGTTATCCCCATGGGGAGGGTTTTCTGTCGAAAACTGGAACTGGCCATGGCGGGTCCAAATAGGCCCCAATTCTTTGTCCGCCTGAATGCGGAGCTCAAAAGGGATCTTAGAGTTTGGGATGTTTTCCTCCGTGACTTCAACGGTGTGTTGCTGTGGCCTAGCCCTCCGCGGTACAGCGAGGAATTGCAGCTATACACCGATGCGGCCGGGGGAATAGGCTTTGGAGCCTTCCTGCACGGCTCTTGGTGCGCGGAGACCTGGCGGAGGAATGGGCGCAAGAAGGGCTCACCAGGAACATGCTTCTCCTGGAGCTGTTCCCTATTGTGGTGGCCCTGGAACTGTGGGGCGACCGCCTACGTGATGCCTGCATCACCTTCTGGTGTGATAACCTGGGGGTGGTGCAGGCCATCAACAGACAGAGCTCTTCTTCTCTCCCTGTTGTGCGCCTGCTCTCTCGCCTTGTATTGGTATGTCTGCGGCTTAACCTGCATTTTGTGGCCAGGCACGTTCCCGGGGTGGACAACTCGGTGGCCGACGCCCTGTCCAGGCGTGACTGGGCTAGGTTCCGGTCCCTAGCTCCGGGAGCGGATTTGGTTGGTGAGCCGTGTCCTCCTTATGATTGGCAGGTCATCAGGCCGGCATGGAGGAACTAGCCATGTGGGCTATTGCTCCCAGGACGCTGCGTTGTTACCAAGCTGGCTGGCTGGAATGGGAACAATTCAGAATGTCCGCGTCACAGCAAGGTAAGGCCCCGGGCGAAGCCATGCTGGCGTTTGTGTGGAGTTTGTACTCCGGAGGGCGGACTGTGTCAGCCGTGAGACGGCTGTTGGCCGGCGTGTCGTTCTTCTCATCGCTGTATGGGAGATCGGACCCCGGTCGGTCTTTTCTTGTGTCTCGGGCCCTGAGGGGCTGGCGGCGCGCTTCCCCTGTGGCTCCAGATAGCAGAAGGCCCATTGACGTGTCCCTGCTGCCTCCCTTATTGGGGGCGGTTTGGGATGTATGTCACTCTGAATATGAGGTCCGACTGTTTCGCTTGGCATATGCCATGGCATTCCATGGAGCTTTCAGGGTCGGCGAGCTGGTAGCCCCGTCGAGGCATCGACCTTCTCCTCTGTTGTTAGAGGATGTATTGATACAGGGCGATTTGGTTTGGTGCCGGGTAAGACGTTCCAAGACGGATCAGACTGGGAGAGGCCAATGGCTGTCACTGCAACCGTGCCTGGTGGAAGGGATTTGCCCAGTGGTGATGGCAAGCGCCTACGCCCTGCTGCGTCCTGACCGCCCTGGGGCATGGTTAATGCATGAAGACGGCTCTTCATTGACAAAATACCAGTTCTGCCATGTTTTGCAACGTGCCCTGGGATCTCTTGGCCTGGATCCGCGGGAGTTTGGTACACACTCCTTTCGGATCGGGGCGGCCACATCTGCTGCTGCTGGGGGTCAATCCGACGCAGAGATTCAGTCTCTGGGTCGATGGCGCTCGGCAGCGTTCCGCAGATACATTCGGCCTGGCCTGTCTCTCCATCTGCAAGACTGTAACCGACTGGACGCATAAGTACTCGTCTCACTTTAGCGGGAGTCTTGAGGTGGTCCACTTTCCCCCGGGGGCACAATTCGGCTTAATTCCAATCTGACATGGCGTCCTGGTTAGTTTACTCCGGGGGTTTTCTGTGCAGTGTGCCTCAAGGTCTGGTCGGTTACGGTTTCTTTATCTTTGCCTTCTCCGGTGTGGTTGGTCTGTTAAGTGAGGTGTGATTTGGATGGCATGTGTCCTAACCTGTTTACATCTTTCAGGTCGCAGGGACTCCAAGACGGTGTGGGTGATGGGACACTCTTTTGTCCACTGGGCATCAATGGCGTGTGGCAGTTTGAATGAGAGTATGCGAGTGAAAGCTCAGAAAGTGCGATGGTTGGGTGTGCGAGGCATTCGTTGGGGATCGCTACGGGGCCTTTTGCTAAGGTCGGTGCGGGACTTCGGAGTCCCTGAGGTGCTAATTTTGCACCTGGGCGGAAACGATCTAGGCCAATGCACCGCCTTAGAACTGAGGTCGATTATCATCAGGGACCTGCATATTGTGGCTCAAGCGCTCCCTTGCTGCCAACTGATTTGGTCCTCAATGATTCCTAGGCGAGTCTGGAGGAATGCTAGGTCAGGGCCCCGCTTGGATAGCGCACGGAGGAAGGTCAATGCTGCGGTGCAGCGATACCTGTTGGCTAATAGGGGTGGAGTCATCAGGCATGACTCCATCACCTATAAGCGGGGTTCCCTGTATAGGCCGGACGGTGTCCATCTGAGTCCTGAGGGAATGGCCATATTCCTGGACGATTTGTTTAGAGGTTTTAGTTGATGTGTTGTTGTTTAGTAAGTGCTGAGCGTTTAGGGTGGCGGTGCTGCAGCCTAAGGCTTGGCTTGTGGCGGTAAAGAACGGTCCTTGTTCAAATTAAGTGTTATGAGGATAGTGGGGTGCGCTCTCCCGTCAATGATACGCTTGTAGCCCATGCCCCTTGGACAGGGGTGGGATGCACCACTTGCCCGAGTGGGTAGCGTGGGAGAGTTGAACACCAATGATGTATGAATGGTGTGATGTCATCTTACCCCTCCTTTTCTCTATGACCGTTCTTTAGGGCCGCCACCCTCTTCTATAGATTAATATATATAGTTGTCAATTAATAAATTTGACATTCATTATTTGAAACGCCAGCACTTGTGTCTGTCTCTTTATTTGTAGTGTTAAGTTAGATAAGTTTAGATAAGTTATTAAAGTGTTATGGCATAAAGATTGCCGATGGTACGTTTAAGAAAACCGATGGCTGAATAAGCTGGAGGTGACATAAACTACCGAAGGAGTCTGAGATGCCTGCACTTTGGTTGTGGATTATGTTTAGGCTATGATGCTGCAGCTATAGCCAATTAGGGAGTAGGGAGGAGTTTCCTGTTGTAGGAATAGCCAGAGGTCAGGTGATCTGCACTCTGGTCTGGTTTTCCCCACCCTCCCTCCCTATTTTTCTATCCTTTCTTGGCGGCGGTAAAGAACGGTCCTTGTTCAAATGAAGTGTTATGAGGATAGTGGGGTGCGCTCTCCCGTCAATGATACGCTTGTAGCCCATGCCCCTTGGACAGGGGTGGGATGCACCACTTGCCCGAGTGGGTAGCGTGGGAGAGTTGAACACCAATGATGTATGAATGGTGTGATGTCATCTTACCCCTCCTTTTCTCTATGACCGTTCTTTAGGGCCGCCACCCTCTTCTATAGATTAATATATATAGTTGTCAATTAATAAATTTGACATTCATTATTTGAAACGCCAGCACTTGTGTCTGTCTCTTTATTTGTAGTGTTAAGTTAGATAAGTTTAGATAAGTTATTAAAGTGTTATGGCATAAAGATTGCCGATGGTACGTTTAAAAGGTTTGTTTAATTTAAGGTAAGAATCTTTTTAAGACCTGCTTATATATGCTAAGGTAGGTATTTGGTAAACAGTTATACACATTCACTACGTGCTTTCATAGACTTTACACAGTAGCACACTCAATCTACACAAGTCGACATGTGTCAACGTGTTCACTCTAATACAAACATAGGTTTTGTATTTATGATACAATAACATAAACCACATCTAACACCTACAAAGTATGTTTCAGCAATGTTTTAAGCCCATGCCCACTATTTTGCACACAATCTTTGTATAGTACCCAAAATACAGAACTGTACCACTATCTGATCTGCTATGAATTGGATTTTACTACACTCTGGATGTAAGATGCCACCAATCACATTATTGCACTCACATCTCTCTAACAAAGGATTCCTACATCTGCTTATGACACTGTAAAATCATATATATTTAAAAAGTTATACATGTTTCTTCACAAGCAATTTTCTCATGTTTGGCCGATTCACACATCTTTTTTTAGGGAGGACACATATGCATTCCTACACAAATGTACCTTTTGACCCTTGTTTGTCTGCCTCACCCACTCCATGAGGAAAGCATTGTTCTGGACCTGCTTTTACCTACTACTGTAGGAGCTACCTCACCTGCACACAAACTGCTTTCTCACCTATTAAGTTGCTCTGCACATGTGCTGACACAAACTAATTAGCAGGGAAAAGTTGGATAGGAACATGGGAATGGCCATGGAGAGGGTTACACATGGGAAACTTCTACCACACTTCAACAAATGTTCAAAAATACCCTGGTCAGTAAGTACACATAAATGTAGTATTTGTTTCACACAAGAAATTACACATACAACAATTTTGTTTTAATTGGTAAAATAAATTTATTTGCTGTTCAGCATCACAGCTTATTTGACACTTTAATGTCATAAATCAAATAAACAAATAAAATAGACACAAAAATAAAAAAGAGCCAGAACAAGAGGTTGCATATCTCCAAACATGTGTTACCCTGCAAATGCAATGATGAAAGAAATGGGGACACCAGAATACGTACTGCAACAAACAGGGTGAATACTAAGCAAGATACACACCACCAAAAATGTATCCTGCATTTGTAGAGGTCAAAATAAGAACTTTAATGCCCATGGCACGAAAATGGATCAATGGCCAACTCAGGAAGTGGATGTCAAGTGCAATTTAAACATTTGGGGTCCAACCACAGAGGAAGTGAACCAGGTCTCATTATTTGGGCCCTTTTTTCCCCTTTTTAGATGGGGCCTTGGGGACAGGGGCCTTTGGCTCAGATGGCTTGCGGCGTCTTCCCCTAGTGGACACAGGAGGGTCAGCAGAGGTGGAAGGTTGGGGAGCAGCTTGGGGTGGGCCAGCAGATGGGGGATTGTCCCTTAGGGACCTGGCGGTGGTCAGCAGCTCCGCAAGAATTTCATTCTGGCGGCTGAGGTGTTGGCCAATGCTTTGCATGCCAGCCGCCAGAGTGTCATTCATGCGGTTGAAGGCCTCACACTGCTGCCTGTTTGTGGCCTTCCAATCCGCCAGAAATTCCCCAACCTGCTGCTGACGGACCGCAGCATCCACCCCTTGCTTCTCGATCCTCTCCAGCATCACCATCACGCTGGCATCCCATGTCTCCTGTGGCTGGGGGTGTCGTCTTGGTGGAGGCTGGACCACTTGCTCCACCTGTGGCTCTGCAGAGGAAGATGCTGCCGGTTCATCCTGGGTTTCTGCTTCTTCTAGGATAATAATTGAAAACAATGTCACCATCACATACGCACAAAAAAATATCTTTCAAAATACAATGCATTACTGTGACTTACCATCAAAAGCAGCAGCAAAGACCTCCGCCGGGAGCTCACTATCCATATTGGATATCCCCCTGACCTCGGCCACATCAATGACATCCAAGGCGTCCTGCTCCAGGGGGGTATACTCCAAATTATCTGGCAAAGGCCCCCTCCCGGTGGACATGCTGTGGTTGTACCGGTCAATCATCTTCCTCTTCAGTGTCGTTTTGAAGTCTGTCCACCTACAAGTTTAAAAATACAAATATCACCATGAGATATGTGCACCACTGTGCTACGTGACATTTCCTAGTGTGGGTGATCTTATGTTTTTTAGCCATATGTGTCCCACACACACATTAATGTCTCTATTAGGAGGCATTTCAGTGTCTCATCTCATTTATTAGGCCACTAAATGCACATACATAGATCACTATGCAGAAATGACATCATCCATGGCCAAATTATGCACCTCCACCTGTTGTGAAACTACACATTCCACCATAGCTTGACAGTGTGGTTATTATGGAGTAATTTAACTATGGGATGGCATACTGGGATGTGTAGTTTCTCACCAGCTACATGTGCACAGTTTGGTCATTCTTGTTTCAGTAGCATCATATGGAACATGTTACAACAACTCTTCAAAAACACACTTTCTCTTGTCCCATCACATACTTCACATACTTCACATGAGCAGAACTGTGCCCATAACCTCACATCACACCAATGGTGCATGTTTCATATATAAATGTGGGTTATTAGACATGGTTGTGTTCACATGTGACATTGAAGTGTAGCACTATCTACAAACACACCTTTCTATTATTCTCAAAACATACATGTAACATATGTACACACATATGACATTATCAGGGGGACAAACACACTTGCCTTTTCTTCACCGCTAGCCAATCTCTGACCACTGGTGACACCTGGTTCACTTCCTCTGTGATCTTGTCCCAAAGGTTTCTCCTTGCACTAGCACCCGGCTTCCTGGTTGCCAATTCTATCCATTTGCGTGCCCTGGGCACTAAAATTCGCAATTCTTCCTCTACAAATGCAGGGTTTCTCTTTTTGGTGGTGGTATCCTGCTCAGTCCTCACCCTAGATGTTGCAGCTCGTTTTCTGGTGGCCCCAGTTCTCTCACCATGCACCTGCTGGGTCACACCTGTTTGGAGAGATGCAACCTCTTGTTCTGGCTGGTTGCTTGGCCCTTGTGGAGCTGGTGCAGTTTGAACAGGGCATGTTAGTGAGGGGCCCGCTTGGTCTTGCAGGCTACTTCTCTCTTGGGCCCTCCTTCTCCGCTCCTGTTCCCTCTTCTGCAAAGCTTCAAGCAGGGATTCTGCTGTAGCTCTCTGTAGAGCGTCCTCAGCTGCGGAATCCTCTGAGCTAGACATGTTTGCAGCAATTCTGGCCTGCATCTGACTGAATATTTATATGGTAATCTCCCGCCATGAACAAGGGGGCGTATATAGTTTGTTAATGTAAGAAGGATTAATAAAGTTAATACTAAACAAACAATTTTTTACACCAATCAGCAAGCACCAAAACTGATATATGTACCTGCAATTAATAACTGCGCCATTGCCACTATGACTTCAACCAGGGCTAGGGCGTTTTCGACCCAGGAGCTGGTGGCCTTGGTTGAGGTCATGGACCGTCGGCTGGGGCCCAGGGGCCCATATGTCTCCAACATGGACAAGTGGCGGGCGTATAATGCTGCCCGCCGCCTAATATACACCCGGACCGGCGTCCGCAGAAGCCTGGCCCAAGTCGAGCGGCGCTGGTATGACCTGCGCCGGCGCCAGCCAGTCATGCTGAGTTCCATTCGCCGCCATATTGCCCGATGTAAGTTTTTATTAACTAGTATGTCTGCGTTTTTTTTCAAATGATTTCTGTACTTTTTATAAATATGTTCCTGAGTATGTGGGTGTATAGGGGGTGTATAGGGGGTGTATATGGGGTGTATAGGGGGTGTATAGGGGGTGTATAGGGGGTGTATAGTGGTGTATATGGGTGTATAGGGGGTGTATAGGGGGTGTATAGGGGGTGTATAGGGGTGTATAGGGGGTGTATAGGGGGTGTATATGGGGTGTATAGGGGGTGTATATGGGGTGTATATGGGTGTATAGGGGGTGTATATGGGGTGTATATGGGTGTATAGGGGGTGTATAGGGGGTGTATATGGGTGTATAGGGGGGTATATGGGGTGTATAGGGGGTGTATAGGGTGTGTATATGGGTGTATAGGGGGTGTATAGGGGGTGTATAGGGGGTGTAAATGGGGTGTATATGGGTGTATAGGGGGTGTATATGGGTGTATAGGGGGTGTATAGGGGGTGTATATGGGTGTATAGGGGGTGTATATGGGGTGTATAGGGGGTGTATATGGGTGTATAGGGGGTGTATATGGGGTGTATATGGGTGTATAGGGGGTGTATATGGGTGTATAGGGGGTGTATATGGGTGTATAGGGGGTGTATATGGGGTGTATATGGGTGTATAGGGGGTGTATAGGGGGTGTATATGGGTGTATAGGGGGGGTATATGGGGTGTATAGGGGGTGTATAGGGTGTGTATATGGGTGTATAGGGGGTGTATAGGGGGTGTATAGGGGGTGTATAGGGGGTGTAAATGGGGTGTATATGGGTGTATAGGGGGTGTATATGGGGTGTATATGGGTGTATAGGGGGTGTATAGGGGGTGTATATGGGTGTATAGGGGGGGTATATGGGGTGTATAGGGGGTGTATAGGGTGTGTATATGGGTGTATAGGGGGTGTATAGGGGGTGTATAGGGGGTGTATAGGGGGTGTAAATGGGGTGTATATGGGTGTATAGGGGGTGTATATGGGGTGTATATGGGTGTATAGGGGGTGTATAGGGGGTGTATATGGGTGTATAGGGGGTGTATATGGGGTGTATAGGGGGTGTATAGGGGGTGTATAGGGGGTGTATATGGGGTGTATAGGGGTGTATAGGGGGTGTATATGGGGTGTATATGGGTGTATAGGGGGTGTATAGGGGGTGTATATGGGGTGTAAAGGGGGTGTATATGGGGTGTATAGGGGGGGTTTAAGTAGTTGCTCAGTTTTTGTGTGTAGCATATCAATTAGTTTGCATGATAAATGTCTGAAATATAACAGCAATGATAATTTGGAAGGTTATGAGCATGACTAATGAGAATTTTTCTTTCCCCCTTTTTTATGAAACCCAATCTTCGATTTCTATGCCATCAACATGAACATTTCAGCACGGGCAAGGGCACGCATATAAGCCCGGGAGCAGGCAGCCCGGGAGCAGGCAGCCCGGGAGCAGGCAGCCCGGGAGCAGGCAGCCCAGGAGCAGCCAGACGAGGAGGAGGAAGAGGAAGAGGAGGAGGAAGAGGAGGAGGAAGAGGAGGAGACAATGGGTCCAGCTGGGGCCCACCAAATTTCGACATCCCCTTCCACCAGCCACTCCCCTACCCCCACCCCCTCCTCAACCCCCACCCCCTCCCCAACCCCCTCCCACACCCCTACCCCCACCCACACCCCTACCCCCACCCCCTCCCCAACCCCCACCCCCTCCCTAACCCCCTCATTAACCCCCACCCACACCCCTACCCCCACCCACACCCCTACCCCTACCCCCTCCCCCACCCCCTCCCCAACCCCCACCCCCTCCCCAACCCCCACCAACACCCCTACCCCCACCCACACCCCTACCCCCACCCCCTCCCCAACCCCCTCCCCAACCCCCACCCCCTCCCCAACCCCCACCCCCTCCCCAACCCCCACCCACACCCCTACCCCCACCCCCTCCCCAACCCCCACCCCCTCCCCAACCCCCACCCACACCCCTACCCCCACCCCATTTCCAACCCCCCTACACCTCTCTACCACCCACCCCCAAACCTCTCCAATCCCCACTCCAACCCACTACCAGTATCCCAAGTCCTATCCCATCCCCCTTGCTCCTGACCCCCCCAACCACCGCACACCCAACCAGCGGCGAGCAGGATGGCTCAACTAGCCGTAAGTAAATAATGTGTCTAATGTTTACCTACATATTTCTACACATAAACAATCACAACAACCACATATGTGTATCCAACATCAACATTAGTTGCAACATATCACTGCAGGGCGACCATGAGGTGTGGCCTGTCCTTCTCCAGGAACAAGGGTCCCCTTGGTGGTTTTTTGGAGTGTGGCCATGGCTCACCCCTTGAATAATTGACATAACAGTACATCCAATGAGATATCCGACATTAGTGGTGTTGTAGTTATGTGGGTCCAGGTGTTGGGTAACTCCACTTCCCAGCATGATGTGCAACATTAATTTATAGATTGTTTTGTTCATAGTGTGTGAGGCCATGCGGATGCATGCTTTACAAACATAGCTTTAGGCCTATAATTTGTACAGCAATGTCCTAAATTTAAAATATTAAGGAGTGCTTAAGCCGCAACAATGTCATAACCCTTAAATAGCACAGCCTAATTATGAGGTTAGAGGTGAGTCCCCCAAAACAAAACTACCAATTGGGATACAGAACACATTCATCCATAAAGGAGTAATTTAATTAATGTTATTTACTATGTACAGTATGTGTGTAGTTTTTAGTACTGTGTTTACATCAGACCCATCTTCAATGTATATACACTGGGATTTTTGTCAGAGAGAGACTGACAAAGAGAGAAAAAAACGCTTTGTGGGCGCACTCCTTTTGTAGTTTACATACAATAAATGGTGAAGTTTTCTTTAAAACATAACTTTTATTAAAGACTCTTTGTTAATATAAATGGCACATTATAATGGGAAAAAAATTACATTTTTTTGAAAAAAATCTATAATTGTATACTTTAGAATGTGGTGTGAACCTTGAATTGTAATTGTCAAGGAATATTGAATCACACGTTAATTTGTCATTCATGCACTGATTGGTCAAAGGTATGGTTTACCAGTGATCATAGGCAGATAAATGATTCAGTTCCCGATAGGAATAGTATAAAATCTTGTGCTGAAATTGCACGCTAGGTATGCCACAAATGGTTTACCGAATAGTAAAAAGGCCTCAGAAAATATGATTGGTATACAAAATATGGACTCTCTCTGACAGTCATATACACAGAAAATAGATTTGAAGTAACGATTCACCTCCCTTGTGTTTATATTGCCACACCTGGTCTTCCCCAAGGGTCTCCCACCTGGGTACTGTCCTGGCCCTCCACTGCTTGGCTTCCAAGTTCGGGGAGGGTTTGGGCAGTCCAGTGGGGTATGGTGGCAATATAGTGGGTTAATTCGGTGCACTTCAATCAATTATAACTGTTTGACTACAGATAGATATGGCGCATCTTGCGCATATCTATCTGTAGTCAAACAGTTATAATTGATTGAAGTGCACCGAATTAACCCACTATATTGCCACCATACCCCACTGGACTGCCCAAACCCTCCCCGAACTTGGAAGCCAAGCAGTGGAGGGCCAGGACAGTACCCAGGTGGGAGACCCTTGGGGAAGACCAGGTGTGGCAATATAAACACAAGGGAGGTGAATCGTTACTTCAAATCTATTTTCTGTGTATATGACTGTCAGAGAGAGTCCATATTTTGTATACCAATCATATTTTCTGAGGCCTTTTTACTATTCGGTAAACCATTTGTGGCATACCTAGCGTGCAATTTCAGCACAAGATTTTATACTATTCCTATCGGGAACTGAATCATTTATCTGCCTATGATCACTGGTAAACCATACCTTTGACCAATCAGTGCATGAATGACAAATTAACGTGTGATTCAATATTCCTTGACAATTACAATTCAAGGTTCACACCACATTCTAAAGTATACAATTATAGATTTTTTTCAAAAAAATGTAATTTTTTTCCCATTATAATGTGCCATTTATATTAACAAAGAGTCTTTAATAAAAGTTATGTTTTAAAGAAAACTTCACCATTTATTGTATGTAAACTACAAAAGGAGTGCGCCCACAAAGCGTTTTTTTCTCTCTTTGTCAGTCTCTCTCTGACAAAAATCCCAGTGTATAATCATTGATCTCAAAACGCCGGGCGCACCGCCAACCCCATAACTACTAGAAATTTTTTTCCCAAGTAGTTTATAACCGTTGGTTTCAATAATTTATTAATTATCAAATTTACAGTCTGTGCAGATCTACACCCCCCTTGTGCCATCTTCAATGTAGTTAAAAAATGTATGTGGCCTTCACACATAACTCACAACTTCTTATTATGTACAAATACAACAAACATTTGTGTATATTATATATATATATTTTTTTATCCCTTCACTACAGACACTGAACAGCACCAGGAGGAGGTGGACAACATTTTGCGGGAGATATTCCTGACGTTATTTTATTTGAATATTCTTTTTTTACGTTTGGAGGCCCTCATTTAATTTATTTTTATTCCCCCCCCCCCTTATTATGTTTGTACTAAATAAAAGTTTTTGTTGAGTTAGAAGTTGGCTGTGTTTTTAATCATAAATATGTTATAGGGTTTGTAAGGGTAGGTACATACAGATGTGTAATGTAAGTTATATTTGTAATTTGAGGTGAGGGGTAACGATTGCTGTGTGAATGTGTTTGTTTTTGAGTTAAATAACACATAGTGAAAATGCATGAATGTTCGATTAAAACATCACACATAACATCAGGGTAGGTATACATGGTAAAAAAATCAGATCAAACTAATTAGGGACATAATTTAGTACATACACACAAACACCAACATAAATTTATTTACAAGTAAAAGCAATGTGGGGACACATAGATAGTGATTAAAATGCCACATTAGAACATAACAAATATACATGTAATGAGGGTTAAAATGTTGTTTTATTAGGGTCTTTATTAAGGTAGACAATTGAGTTAATAGAAAACAATAATTGTATAACAATTAGAATAATTAATTAATTGTCAGAATTGTAGTTGAAAGGCAAGATTTGCAGGTCCATATATGTGAAGGGTATGCCAGCGTGCACGGACGTACGCTCACTCTCACGAGCGGTGACATAAGCTGAGTTTTCTATTGAAAACAATATGGACCCGTCCGTGCAAGCTGGCGTACGCTCAGATAGCCGCAAGAAGTCGGTGGGAAGACGGACGAGAGACGTCCGTAAACGGTGGCGTACGCTCTGTTGTACGCCAGTTGTCGGAGTGTAAGGGCTGGTCCGTCCGTGTACGTTGGCGTACGCTCAATTGTACACCACTCCCCTTCGATGTTGTTTCTGGCCGTACGTATGCGGCTGAGTTGTGGGTGGACTTAACCCCAACGGCCGCGTACGGAGAGCGTACGTTAATAGTGAACGTACGCACGTTTGGCCGCTCCGATCAGAATAACCTCCAATATGACTTGCATCAAGACTCGACCTCCAAAGTGCGTGGAACCGGCCTCAGGGTGTGATTCTAGCAATATCTTAGTCATCAATCCACTTCTTATCATAATTAAACCCAAGCATTCACATATTATTTCACACAGAAAAGCAAATAGAAATACTTGACCGCATAATTTGCTTTTCTATTGGATAGGGGGAGGTCTGACTGGGACCGGCAAAACAACCTGGCACTCCAAAAATAAAGACAGTGCGTGTCTAAAGCTGCCCATACACCTACAGATTTATCTTCAGATCTGCCAGGTTGGAACAAAAACATGGTTATGGATGAGAGCAAATGACAGTTGACCATTTGCTTGGAAATGCTGGAAAACTGTCAAACTGTCACTCATCCATAACCATGGTTTTGTTCCAACCAGCTAGATCTGAAGATAAATCTCTAGGTGTATGGTCACCTTAAGGCACACATCAAAATTGTGGATTTGTGGGGAAGGGGCGTGGTCACATAATAATACCAATAGTAGTTCCACTTAAATTTATTATGCCAGCTAGCGCCCCATAGACACACTGTACCAGATAGAGCCCCTTAGACACACTGCGCCAGGAATACACACAGCATAATGCCCATTACACATTGTGCCAAACACTGTAATGCCCATTACACATCATGCCATACACCATAATGCCCATAACACATTATACCCCACACCATAATGCCCATTACATATTATACCACACAAGGTAATGCCTATTACATATTCTGCCACATTAGTGCCACTTACCTACATGCTTATTGGTAGGTGTTTCTTGCTCAATATAATCTAAATAGGATTTGGTACAATGGCCACAGTACCTCCATCAACCTCCATCAACTGTCTAAATCCCATGGCGCTAATGGCGGATTCCGGCTGCACATCTAACACCAGCAAAGCTCTTATGGCCTCTGTAATCTGCTTTGCAACAGGGTGACTGCTGTCATATTTCATCTTCCTTGCAAAAGACTATTGGACAGTCAATGCTTAGTTAATGTAGTAGAAGTGCAAGGTAAAAAAACAAATGGATCACCCTCGGGCGCAGCTGCTGGTATTGTCTCAAAACACTTGATGGGGAGACACCACTTCCCAGATAACCAAACACTACACACAAATTCAAGTGGAGACTCTCCAGCGCTTACAAGAACAGAATACTTCCCTTAATTATGTATGATGTTCAAATTGCTCATCAAGTGGTCGTAAGTGAATCCTCACAGCCAAATGTTCATATATATTTGTCCATGTAAAAAATAGAAACACACATCATATAGTGAAGTACGTCCACATGAACATTTGGTTAACACCTGTGTAGGTAGATGGGGGCGGTGAAGCTTTTCCTTCCACCAGGTGTATTCTGAAAATGGATCTCATACCCAACTCACATCAACTTTGGGCGGTATTCAATGTGAATACCTGCGAGGTGCAGCGAATCCTTTTTTGGATTCGCTGAACATTCGCCACGTTCCGGAGCCGGCGGGCTCCGGTATTCAACGAGTCAGGGGCAGCGAGCCCCTGACTGGCGAATATGAGCTCCTGCGGCGATTGCCGCAGGGAGCCTGAGGACGGTGCCAGGCAGAGAGATGGTAGTCTCTCTGCCTAGCCCAGACCTTTGTGGGGGGTTAGGTGGGCTCCCCGGGTGCCAGGCAGCACAGGTTGCCCCCCCGGGGGTGCCAGCAGGGGGGCGTATATTCACTACACACGATCGTAATGATCGTGCAGTGAATATATGACTATGTAATGAGCGGCTCGGCTCCGGCGCCCCCTGCTGGCTGCTGTGTAAAAAAAAAAAAAAAAAAATATTATTTTTAAAATTAAATATATATTCATGTGCTTACAGCACATGAATAAAAATAGCATGCCCCTCCTCAGAATAAAATTCCTGATTTTTTGACACCAAATGTAAAAAACAAAACACTTTATTTTAAAAGTTCACATTCCACTTCACCATAAAAAGATAGCGATTGCTACTCGGTGAATCATGGCGAAAAAAACCTTCAAATGTATTCGCCATGTGGTCATTGAATAGGGTGATTCACCGTTTTTGTCAGAAATTCGCCAAACAGCACAAATTCGCCATAAAAACCTGGCGAATCAGGCTCATTGAATACCGCCCAAAGTTATTGAAGCATATCAAGGTATCTTTGATCTATTCGTACCCCAACTCACAATGTACAGATGTTGTACTTTCATGTTAAGGTATCTTTAAAACCACCAAAGGACTGTCACCACAGAAGTTACATGGTGCGTATCCCAACTCACTGGTATACGTGCTATATCGCTCCCATAAGGTTTATTTGAGACCACACAGTAAAGGGTCACAACAAACTTTGAATGGCTTCCATTTTTATCTCAGTTTTCATCATACAGGATAAATGTTCCTAGGTGGCTAGTATCCTTACCCCTATGACAAGAAAGTTGTTGTGCGGATTTGGATAGAAATAATTCCAGACCAAAGAGGAGGTATTTTTCTTCTACCCATCCCGCTACCAACAACAGTCTCCACCTGCACCTTGTTAAAACAAACCACAAACCACATCAGAATCCTCCTTGTCAACTTCCGCCTTAGCGCCAGCTACACCAATATCCTCATCCTGCTGTACTTCTACAGTGACATCCTCAATATCAGCAACTGAACTGGTGGTGTTCCTCCAGCAATTGCAAAGGGTGTTAAAATGGTGGAAGAAGCATCCTCTTCCCATCCAGTGTTGGGAAGGTCAGGCCTAGACATTGCAACCGCTGACACACTTGGACTCTCCTTGGGGATTTGTGATATCTCTGTATAACGCAGTTTTTTCCTGTGCTTTTGCCAGCTTTTTGGTAAGGAGGAGGGCTTTCATCTGCATGAGAAGCTGAACCACTCATCATAAACATAGGCTTGCCACTTCATGTCGTGAAATTTTACGTTTTTCATTATATAATTAAAAACATGTTTTGGTTATTAGTTTTCTTCTTCGATTTTACAAGCCCTCCATGACATTGGGCATCGGCCTTAGCAGATGACGTTGATGGAATTGCATTGTCATCACTAGTGGCAGCAGCTTCAGCACTAGGGAATGGTTCCTGATCTTTCACTATTTTTCCTTCAAATTTTCCTTTTGTTCTTCATTTCACAGAACAGCACCCCTTTATTTTTTCAGCACACAGGGCAGCACCCCATCACAGCACAGGACTTCACCCCTTTACAGCACAGGACAGCGTCCCTTTATCACTCAGCATACAGGGTAGCACCGCTTTATTTTTTTCGGACAGGGCAGTGCCCCTTTATATTTACAGCACACAGGGCAATGCCCATTACTTTTATTATTTACAGCACATAGGAAAGCGCGCCTTTAATTTTATTATTTACAGCACATAGGAAATCACCCCTTTACAGCACAGGACAGCACCCCTATATTTACTCAGCACACAGAGCAGCGCCTGTCAGGTTCAGATAATGGGTGTCCCCAGTTGTGGCAGCAGTGAGCCAGTGGAGGGTTCAGCGTACTTCAAGCACAAAAAGTTGCACAAAAAGACACTTGGAACTGAGGACATATCTATGGAGAGTGTTGATGTTACTCTGATCAGAGGCTTGGAGTCCAAACCCACCAGTGGTCTTCTCCATGGACCTCTGCAAGGAAATATGGGTTTCGCTGCAACCAAGGTGGGCAGTTCACAGGCCTCTGTCCTCTGTACCTAACTATACCTAGGATGTAGGATACAACAAAATTTCTTTGTAAATCCACTGGCGAGTTTTCACACAAAACAAATGTATAAATCACTTACACAAGGATTTATACACTCTATAATGGAGACGTTCTCAATCCATTCCAGCCAGATAAAGTGGAGGAAGCTGTATCCCTGCTGAGGACCGCTGGTCGGCTGCTTAGAGGGTTTTGCGTGATACTCCGCGGCACAGTTTATAGATCCTGTCACCCTGAGGGGTATTTTGCCTGTTTTTATCGACCACATGTGAGTGTAATAAATAAATGTAATTTTAAACTTTAAAAGACGTTGTTGCACTATATATCTCTCATCGAGTCCTTAGGGAACGTGTGTTTGGAGGATCACGTTGGATTGACAAAGGGAAAAAGACCCATTGATATGCGCATTTATTCCTATGGAATGTGAGTGAACTGAATAAAGAACATCATTATCTCACGTTTAAACATTGCTGCACTATGGTCTTTTTTCTGTTTGAGTTTTCTTTTAGATCCAAAAAAACTCCATTATAGAGTGTATTAATCCTTGTGTAAGTGATTTATACATTTGTTTTGTGTGAAAACTCCCCAGTGGATTTACAAAGAAATTTTGTTGTATCCTATGTCTTTTTGAGCTTTTTGGTGAAAGCTTTTTTTGTATTTCCTGGGCAGAGTGTCACTGTTTGCGCTGTGGGTTGCTCAGTAACAAATTCTTTCTATCCTATACCTAGGATGACTTGGTAGGTATCGATGGTATGAGCATCGATTATGAGATTATCGATAGTTCTTGTCAGTCTGGAAACTGATGGTTCTTGGGTCAATCTGGGAACTGATGATTCTAGTTCGGTCTGGGAACCGATGGTTCTGTCTTGGTCTGGGAACCGATGGTACTGACGTCCTGTGCTGCACTCTGGTGACCGATGGTTATACAGGAAGCTTCAGATGATATTAGCAGAATATCCGGCAGATGATGAAAGAACCAGCAATTTTGAAGGTGTTGGACTGAACAAGACTGACTCCTTTTATCCCCCCTCAGTGGCAGCTGATTGGTGGATTGTTATGTGACCGCAGCAGGGGCAGGGATTGGAGCATGGGACCAGACAGGTTTCACTGGACTTGAGTCACATGACACACACTGAGGATTGGAGTGCATGCGTCAGCTGACCCCGGGTGACATGGCGGTGCACCATATAGCTGCACGGCCACATGGGATGCCAAGCTGCATGCTGGACCACAGTGATGAGGTGACAGTGGGACATCATGCCAGCCCACTGCACTGCCAGGGGTGCCAGCAACGGATTTGCAGCAGAGTACAGACCAACGTGTGGGTAAGATGCACGTGCATGTGCCGCGTTCCTGACAGCACCCCTTTATTTTTACAGCACACAGGACAGGGCACCTTTATTTTTACAGCACCCCTGAATAGCACAGCACAACACTCCTTTACACAGCACAGGAGGACAGCAGCACCCTATACAGCACCCCTGTACCCAGCGCCCTCCCCACACCACCTGCAGACAGCCAGCCAGAGGTCTGTCCTCTACCATCTCCAATGCTCGAGTGTAGATGGCGCCGATCGATAGGATCCAAAACCCAGCAAGAATCCGACAGCGCGATAATGATGATTTGCCTCGATCTGGGATCTGATTTTTGGGGGAAAACCCGAGCCAGACTCGTATCCCACCTCGGATCGGGAAATTCAGGGGGGTTCGGATCTCGGACATCCGAACCTACTCATCCCTATATAAAACATCCTTGACTATAATATCCTGTATTAAATGAACTTATATTAAATTAACCAACATACGGTATAGGGGGTTACAATTTAAAGGATTATTAAACAAAGGTACAAATTTAAATTAGTTACATTTACTTATCACCAATTATACTTTCATCACCAATTTGGATATTGGATAAAAACTGTCCATACACTAAATCATAGTCATATCAGATGATGAAACAATCCTTCAGTATACAGTATGAGCGAGGATTATCATTTTTCACAGTCACAGATAATTGCTAGAAAATATTCTGAATCATTTGATTTGGTTGACGACCGGCAATCCAACCCAGGTTAAAAGAAGGGATTTATTCGAGTCAGACCCGGGTTGTTGGGCAGTGTGAGCAGGTAACCTGGGTCGAGTGACCCAGGTCCAGTTCACACTATAGGGAGGAGGCAGCGTTGGCTCCAAGCGCCGCCTCCTCTCCGCCCCCTATGATGCGCTGTCGCCCCGGCCCCCTGATAACGTCATTGACCCATGTTCAAATCCAAGATTGCAACCCGGCATTTGCGATGTGAAAGGGGTATTTGAGTATATGTCAATTAATGAAATAATAAATATGTATATTATAGTATATACAAAATGTCACTTTTCCACACATTTTCACTAAATATTACACAACCAGGCACCACTAGCCGTCCAGTCTCTCAATGAACTTATTTAATGATATTTAAAAATTGTCCAGGATGATTTTAATTGCAAGGACTAAACTAGCTTCAATTCCAGCACTGGTAAGTTCCTGATAAATAAAATCCACACACGTTCCTGCATTTTGTATCCCCCACTCCCTCTTTCCTCTTCACAATTATTTTCTTTAGTACGATTTTGATTTCACAGAAGAACATTTTTGCAGTCCGAATTCCGGTCCTCATCTGCGGCGCTCAGGCATGTTCAATACAGATAAAAAACTATTTATCCTGCACACAATTAAACATGCCCTGTCTTCAGTTGACAATAGCAATCTGCAGCAAAGAGATAATAGGCAGAAGCAAGGCAAAATCAAAGATAGGTTATCATAAGCCGAAAGAGGCCCTATCACCTCCCTTGGAACCCACGGGGACAGAGAGAAAGAGGAAATACTAGGTTTGCAGGACTCTTGTAGCTTTATTTTTGTTTAACTGCTTTTAATTCAGGACTAGTCATCCAAATAGAATGCCGTTTTCAATTCAAGTGATTTACGCAGCTGCCTTATATCAATGAAGTGCCATTGCAGGGAACCTGGAACCAAAAGCACTCTATTCTTCGAAGACGTGGCTTCATTGTTACACAAGAAATCATGTGTAGCATTTTGCCAATTTGTCAATTAATGTTCCAGAAATGCACATTATTGAGTCCTGGGACATTGAGCGGTAACATGATAAAAAGTAAAAGGCTTTAAGCACATTTGTATATGGGCTATATCTGCATTGCTATAGCAAACGCTGATAACTGAGCATCAGGAAAGCATATATATCTTATAAAAGTAACAGCGCCATCGGGGTTCATTAGCATAATAAATGTAGTTACTGTAGGTCACACAATAAGGGTCTTTTATAAAGCAGCTGATTGTTCTGCACAAATATGCCTATACATTGGAGGTACAAGAAATCACCACTAATTTCTTTAATAAGGAAGAGAAAAAGATGATTCAGGAGAGAGCATTGGACCTTATTCTGGTTCGTTTGCATCGGCCCCTTCGTTCGCATGTTTTCGCAGATGCATTTCTGCGCATGTGCAGATGCAGGGGGTGCATGCGGCCACAGAGAACAAACTGTTCGCTAGGAGCACACATCCAACATTGGGGGTAGGGGCAGGGCCGGCCTTAGGCATAGGCAAACTAGGCAATTGCCTAGGGCATTTGGAATGCCTAAGGGCATCAGTAGCTTCTGCTGATTAAAATGATATGCAGCATGCCTATATTCTGTGTGTGAGTCGCACACAAAATATATTCATGCCACATATCATTTTAATCATCGGAAGCTCCTTGTGTGTGCTGGTCATAACAATGCAAATAAGACGAATTTTCAGCAAAAAAGGCACCCAACATTAGCAGAACTGGCCAGGAGCTGCATGGTGTATTGAGGCAAGATCTATGAGGAAACATCTGTATCCAAGCAGAGACAGAGGTCACAGTGTTAGCGGCTGTGCGAGTGCTGTCTGCGGGTGGGTTGGTTGTGCAATAGTTTTCGGCATATGTGTAAGGGGCATTATGTGTGTCATGTATAAATTCATTAATAATGTGTGACATATGTGTAACAGGCATTATGTGTGTCATGAGTATAAGGGCATTAATAATGTGCAACATATGTGTAATGGGCATTATGTGTGTCATGTGTATAAGGGCATTAATAATGTGCAACATATGTGTAAGGGGCATTATGTGTGTCATAATGTGTAAGGGGCATTGTGGTTATAAGGACATTAATAATGTGTGTCATGTGTAAGGGGCATTACTGTGTGGTATTATCAGGGGTGCCGAGAGAAAGGGGTAGGGGGTACAAA
Organism: Crinia signifera; assembly: GCF_055691185.1. Classification (NCBI taxonomy): domain Eukaryota; kingdom Metazoa; phylum Chordata; class Amphibia; order Anura; family Myobatrachidae; genus Crinia; species Crinia signifera. Next base: position 39,963,781 of record NC_139221.1, on the reverse strand, counting down.
TTACCCAGGCCAAAGTCTGATGGAAGGGCCCAGTGGGGGCCCCGGGCCCCCTCCCCTTAAGTGACAACAGCAGCTGCAGCTCATCTCTGCCAGCACAGGTATAATGTGAATAATGTGAGGAGTAATGTATATAAGGTAAAGTGGTAGTACATTGTGATGTAACGTGAATAAGGAACACCATCGCATGATATAATGTGAATAAAGGGTATTTGTGTAGTTTCACGGCGCCAGCATGGCTCGCTTCGCTCGCCCATGCTGCGGGCTCGTTGGCTGGCTACGCTCGCCACGCTATGTAAAATCAATTCCATGACAACATGGATAGTGGGGGTATGAACTATCCATGTTGACATGGAGTTAACTTAGTTTATTTTAGATAGTTGTGGCGAGCGGAGAAGCCAGAAGTAGCACATGCTGGCGCCGTTAAACTACACAAGTACCGAATAAAGTTGCACTACTGTGTGGCATAATTTAAATTGGAGGTAAAATTGTGTGGCCATGCCCCTTCCCAGCAAGAACACACCCCTGTTTGGGCTGCACACCGAATGTGTGCGCTGTTTCTATTTAAAATATTGCGGGTAGGAGCACCAAAACGATGACTGCTATGATGAGGGTTGATGGTGCTGGGAAAGGGGAGCAGGGTCAGAGGCGGAACTAGTGGCGGTTCTAGGGGGCACCAGCCAAAATCTTGCCTAGGGCGTCATTTAGGCTAGGGCCGGCTCTGGGTAGGGGGCGGTGGGGAGGGGGACTCGCACATGGGAATGCGCGCCCAGCCTTTCATGGGCGTTCCCATGGAAATGCTGGGCGTTCCCATGGAAATGGCCTGGTGACGTGGGTGCCGGTGGCGGGCAGCTCACTAGATATCAGCTGAGTGCCCACATCCTTCAGAATGCCCACGCACATCTAAGGTTACCTCAGAGCAACCGTAGATGTGCGTGTGCCTTCCGCATCATTCGATGGTCAGCGACCATCGAATGATCTGGGTGTTCCCACGCAGCCTGAAAATGGATGTTTATATTGGAGGCACATGCTGCCAGGTGGGGGCAGGCGGCCTGGCATTCGCGGGGCGGGGTTTGGTGGACTCGCAAGGCTGCGAATTTGAAGCCTTGTGAATCAACAAGAATAACCCCCATAATAACCTGCCCATGTGTCATTATTATGGTACCCGGTCCCTGGGTTGACAATATCTAGGTCGACAGCGACAAGGTCGACACCTTAGAATGGTCGACATACCTTAGTTTGACAATGGCTAAAGGTTGTCACAAGCTTAAGGTTGACATGGGTATGGTTGACACTCAAAAGGTCGACAGGAGATTTTCATGTTATTTTTTTTTTTTGTTTAGACCAACTTTAGACCAGTTCATACCTCACTATCCATGTGGGCATAGAGGGAGAATATAGGTACGTCCGAAGCATGGCAAGCGCAGCAAGCCATACGAGGGGACGCGGTACACTCATATGGTGTCCATGTCAACATATGTCGACATAGACACACAAAAACATGAGAAACTCATGTCAAGCTTTTGAGTGTCAACCATGTCCCTGTCCACCTTAAGCTTGTGTCGAACTACTGTCAATGTCGGACTGTGGTATGTCGACCATTTTCAGGTATCAACCTAGTCACTGATGACCAATATTGTTTGACCTAGTGACTGTGGACCTAGACATTGCCGACTCATATACCATAATCCATTATTACAGTCACCAAAATGTCCTAGAGCATTAGCAAGTATTTCTAATGTTTAAGAGGATATGATTTAGTGTCGGACAGGTCCATGAAGAGCTCACTGGGGGATGAAATGAAAGGGACCCATATGCCTATGTGTAGGGGTGTGCAGGGCTGGTGCTAGGGTGTTTGGCACCCTCCTGCAAACTATACATTTATGCACTCTGTCCCATACCGCAGCAAAAAGGGGGGTTGGTCTCACAAAAAGCTTGGCCACACAATAGTACCGACATTTCATATTACACCACACATTAGCACACTCTTACTCACAATACCCCACACAGTAGTCTTCCTTATTCATGTTAAGCTACACACTGACAGATGCTGACATCCGGACAAAGACACAGAAACACACGTATGATTACACGTAGACCCTTGTGGATCAGGATTCAGTATGAAATCCCGGCGGTCGGGATCCCGGCGTTCAAAATTCCGACGCCGGAATCCCGACCGCCGAAATCCCGACAAGGGGGGGACGTGGATCGCCAGCCCTTGCAGGCTCGCTGCGCTCGCCACGCAGTGGGCCCGGTGCCTCGCTACGCTCGGCACGCTAATTTATTCTCCCTCCAGGGGTGTCGTGGACACCCACGGAGGGAGAAAGTGTCGGGATTCCGGCGGTCGGGATTCTGAACGCCGGGATCCCGACCGCCGGGATTTTAACTGCATCCCGTGGATCAGTGCAACCCTAATATGATTTCATTTATAGCCAGGGCAGGTGTCTGTGACTGTGAGCATTTGAATGCAAATACTAAAAAAACATCAAAAGCAGTAGCCATGAAGACTTTCTGTATTGGGATGCAGTTGAAATCCCGGCAGTTGGAATCCCGGCGGTCAAAATCCCGATGCCAGAATCCCAACCGCCGAAATCCCGACCGCCGAAATCCCGTCACTTTGTCCCTTTATGGGTGTCCATGACACCCATAGAGGGAGAATAAATTAGTGTGCCGAGTGTGGCGAGGCACCAGGGCCGCTGTGTGGCGAGCACAGTGATCCCGCAAGGGGGGGGCAATCCACGTCCACCCCTTGCCTGGATTTCGGCGGTCGGGATTCCGGCGTCGAGATTTCGTACCAATCCCCCTGTATTGCAGTATAGTGTACTATGGCTAAGTAATGAACATGTTGGCAATGTGTACTACTACTTCAAAACCCTGGAATACTATGGAGGAGTACTATTGTGTTAGATGGCAGCACTTTGATATTTATGCTTTCTGGTAATATTCTAGCAGGGAAAGTCCAGGGAGGTAGGGAGTGTGGAATATGGATCACTCTTATTGAGGGTTTGTTTTTGAAGAGTGGGGATCCGGCTCTTGGTACCTGAAAGTTTGCTCCGACCCAATTATTAGCAATTCTCTGCGGTCATGTCTGAGTGCTATATTCTCATCAGGTTTGTTTCCAGTCGCCACAAGCTGTCCCCGTCCCCCTCTACGTGTTTCTCCGCCTTCTCACGTCAGCGGCTTCCTCAGGAGGCACCGTCAGGGAACAAAAGGTTCCGGCTCTCTGTAATGGGCTGGGAGGAGATGACTTAAAGAGAAGGAAGGGGTGGCCATCACAATGCCTGTTTGTTCCATGTCACTGAATGCAGTGCGGAGACTCCAGCGCAGTCAATGTGGTGTTGGGGGGCAAGGGCATTTGGCATCATGGAATCAATAGCGACTGATGCCAGGGGATGTCGCTAGCTAATGATGAAGTGGGTAGGGTATCCGGACTATTTGTAGACAACAAGTAGATAGACAGCCATTAGGTCGACACCATTAGTTCGACAACTCAATAGGTCGACATGCTTTTAGGTCGACATGCCATTAGGTCGACATGTCATTAGGTCGACACTGCCATTAGGTCGACAGTGTCTAGGTCGACAGTCAAAAGGTCGACATGGTTTTTTCCACTGTTTTTTGAGCCGACATGTGCCGACAGGCGGTATTTCATGCCCTACTATCCACTAGAGCGTGGTGGGAGAATAAAATAGTGTGCCGAGCGCAGCGAGGCACCGTGCCCGAAGCATTGCGAGCGAAGCGAGCGTTGCGAGGGGCTGCGGTTCACTTCAAACTGTGTCCATGTCGACTGTGTCGACATTTCGACCAAAAACTGTGAAAAAACCATGTCGACCTTTTGACTGTCGACCTAGACACTGTCGACCTAATGGCAGTGTCAACCTAATGACATGTTGACCTAATGACATGTCGACCTAATGGTATGTCGACCTAATGACATGTCGACCTAATGGTATGTTGACCTAAAAGCATGTCGACCTAAAAGCATGTCGACCTATTGAGTTGTCGAACTAATGGTGTCGACCTAATGGCTGTCTATGTAATTGTTGTCTACAAATGGTCCCACATCCAGTGGGTAGACACTGGAAATTTTACGAATTTTACATAACAACATGTCGTTATCAGCAACTTTATTTATAAAATCTAGCGTGTAATCAGCTTAATGGCCCTATTCACATCGATCGCTATTGTGAGAATTCCTAATCCTATCGATTATAAACGGAACGCGTGCGTACGGGTCATAGTGTGCGTGCACGGGGCTAAACAGCAATGATCTAATCGCAATCCCCTTGCAATCTGACTAAAAGCATTTGTGGGTGGTCCCCGGACATTTTTTTGGTGTGTGGAAAAAGACACAGGTGAGCCCAGGTGGTTTCAGGGAGGGTGTGTGACGTCAGCGTCGGCCTTGATCCTCCTGTCTCTGTCACAGAGCTGTGGAGGGGTCAGGGTTACACACACTTGTACAGACGCTGGAATCATTCAACAGACAAGCATTAGGTCTACAAGCATTAGGTCGACACCACTAGGTTGACATGCATTAAGGTCGACATGACTGAAGGTTGACATGGGTTAGGTCGACTTGGTCATTAGGTCGACAGGGTCATAAGGTCGATACGGGGAAGGTGGACAGGGTCATAAGGTCGACCTGGAGTTTTTTACTGTTTTTTCCACCCGAATGACGACGCGGTCGACATGGACACTGAAACATAGCACCGCATCCCCTCGCATGGCTCGCTGCACTCACCACGCCCTAGTGGATGGTAGGGCATGAAATACCGCCTGTCGGCACATGGTTCAAAAACAGTGAAAAAACCCATGTCGATCTTATGACCCTGTCGACCTTCCCCATTTTGACCTTATGACCCCGCCGACCGAACTCATGTCGACCTTCAGTCATGTCGACTTTCCTGCACGTCGACATTCAGTCACGTCGACCTTAATGCATGTCGACCTAATGCTTGGTGACCCAGTGACCGTATGCCCATACGATGGTGAGTGAGTTGCGAATGGATTTTCAGATGGCCGGTGATCACCGTTCTATTTGCAGAACATTTACAGACTTGCACAAGGCATGGTTTTCACCCTGTCTGGGCGGCTGCAAAGTCGCACAGCAGCGATCAGGTCTGAATTAGGCCCTTAAGGCCCCCATACATCGAGGCGATTTGGTCCAATTCCGGCTGATTGTGAACAATCGGACCAAATCGCCTTTCCCTGACATGCCGTCAGGTCCGATGTGCGCATCGGACGTGCGCATCGGACCCGACCAGGTGGACGGATCAACAGGCCATCCGACCATCCGTTCCTCCATGTGGCGAGGCGGGCGGTAAGCAGGGACGCTTGCGATCCATCACAGCGGATCGCATGCGTCCCTGTTGCCGGGAAGGTCCCGGCGGCACGCAGGGTATCGGGTGTCCGTACACTGCTGCGAGACCTTGCAGGCAGTGTATGGGCACCTTTTGTTTGCCTTCAGGACCAAGGTAGGGATCACCTGCTGTAGTGTCAATTATAGTCATCTCCCAAAATAACGAAAGCTCTACTTCACTATACATACATATACTGTAGGGCCTTGGTTCACTCTTTCTGACAAAATACTTCTTAGATGGACAAAACCATGGGCACTGCAGGGGGGCAGATGTAACATGTGCAGAGAGAATTAGATTTGGGTGAGTAATTTTGTTTCTGTGCAGGGAAAATACTGGCTGCTTTATTTTTACACTTCAATATAGATCTCACTTTGAAGTAAAACCCCACCCAAATCTAATTATCTCTGCACATTTTGCATATGCTCCCCTGCAGTGCACATGGTTTTGTCCATCTAAGAAGGATTTTGTCAGAAAGAGTGAACCAAAATAAGGCCCATAGTTTTAAACATTGTTACTTTCGATTCCCTTGAGAAAGCAGCAAACTAGCAAATACTGTAGACATATATTATTCTTCATGCCCGAATGCAAATTAGAACTTCTCGTTAATAATTACAGCTTCTATCTTGCACACAACAAAGCTCATTCTCAGCATTCTGGTTCCACTGGTGCAGTCTCCTTTGAAAGGTGCCATTCCCCGAGAACTGAATTATCTTGATTTATGTGGAAATATCTGCACAGCTGTTTCACTGTATTTCAAACGCACACAGATGTACACTTTAATGGAGATATTTACAATAGCTGGTGGGTGTTATAAATAAACTAATTTATGATTAGGGTTGGGGATGAATACAATCTGACTTGCACATCTTTAAGTCTTTCATATATTCTCAGATAATGACACCTGCATAAATTACCCTATTTTCACCCAAGTTAGTAATTTTATAAGGAAACTTATTGTGCTCTAAAAGACCACACATGCCAAATAGATTGAAAACAGCTGCATTGTGCACTGCTTCGGTGAGTACGGACAATGCATTATGCCCATTTTCCTAACTCTAAAAGACATTTACTAAAGTTTCTTGCAGCTTGTTTTACCCTATGAAATTAACGTGCACATAAATCAGGATTTAGGATTTTTTTTTAATTATAACGGTAATGCAAGTCTGCTTTTTACTTTTTTGTTAATGTTGATACTAAACTTGAAACATTGTTGCCACATTCCTACTGCTAATTTACAGAGTGATTTCTTTAATACCCCTTTCACATTGCACTTAATAACCGGGTTCATGCTAGTTCGACCCGGTAATTGGTGTGATGTAAAAGGGGTTACCGGGTCCAGCAAACCGGTAGCAACGCAGCAATCCAAACTGGTAAAAAAGGAGGGTTCTTAATGGTTCGGTGCCATGTTGCTTTTGTGGTGTGAGCTGGTTAATCGGTTCAAGCGACCCATTTCCCGTTTGCACTATGGAGGAGGCAGTGCTTGTAGCAGCACCAGCTGGAAGCGCTGCCTCCTCCTCCACACCCGATGCCACTCTGCTGCTCTGCCCCGCCCCAGCAGGACATCAGTGTACCAGCAATATTGATTGAACAGTGCAAAATACAGGGTCGCACCGGGACTGCACAGTTTCAAATTCCCGGGGCGACCCTGCATTTTACTATGTGAAAGTGGTATTACTGACAAATTATTCTTATATAATATTTTTGGTTACAACAGAAAGTGGTAGCAGTTTCTCCAGCAAAAAAGATCCCAACAATGATTAGTTCATGACTCAAGTCCTCACTGATATATTTCAAATACAGCTTTTGAAATGGCAGTTAGAAGCTGATTCTTAATGGTTCGGTGCCATGTTGCTTTTGTGGTGTGAGCGGGTTAATCGGTTCAAGCGACCCATTTCCCGTTTGCACTATGGAGGAGGCAGTGCTTGTAGCAGCACCAGCTGGAAGCGCTGCCTCCTCCTCCACACCCGATGCCACTCTGCTGCTCTGCCCCGCCCCAGCAGGACATCAGTGTACCAGCAATATTGATTGAACAGTGCAAAATACAGGGTCGCACCGGGACTGCACAGTTTCAAATTCCCGGGGCGACCCTGCATTTTGCTATGTGAAAGTGGTATTACTGACAAATTATTCTTATATATTATTTTTGGTTACAACAGAAAGTGGTAGCAGTTTCTCCAGCAAAAAAAGATCCCAACAATGATTAGTTCATGACTCAAGTCCTCACTGATATATTTCAAATACAGCTTTTGAAATGGCAGTTAGAAGCTGATTGGTTGGTACTTGCTCTCCAAGGTTTGATACATCTCACCCAGGTGTCATACTGCTTTGGCTGTTAGTGTCCTGTCAGGGAGGGACTCATTTGTAGCTACTGTAGCTGCATCACTTGTTATAGAAGAACATTTTGCATGTGCCCATAAATGATAATGTCTCCTTGCTTACCGTCATTTTTAAAAAATGAAGACACAGAATGATGTCATGGTTCTTTTAGCATTTGCTAATAGTCGACAGTGACTAGGTCAACACATAAGACTGGTCAACATGCCCTAGGTCGACATAGACCGAAGGTCAACACAAGATTTATGTAAGCATGGACGTGGTCGACATGAGTAAGGTCAAAATGAGTTTTTCAATTTTTGTGTGTCTACAGTATGTCGACGTATGTCAACATGAACACTGTAATAAGGTGTCCCCTCGCATGGCTACGCTGGGGGGGGGGGGGGGGGGGGCAGTTGGTATTACAGTGACATTGAAAGGAATATGCTGCTGATGTTGTTATTTGTTAATAAATGGTCCCTTAGCATGGTGCATACTTTTACTGTACATACATTTACATGTAGATGTTATTAGTAGTGTCAGTAGAATGCCATTGGAGTATATACTCCGGTAGACAGTAGAATGCCACTGATGTATATACTCCGGTAGACAGTATCTACGCTCGGCCAGTGATGGTAAGTTTTGGGACTAGGAAAACCTGTTGTTGATCTGAACATCTAAACACTGACACCTGGCCGGATAGTGGCATGAGATTGGTCCCAAATTATACTAAATCAGTGGTTCTCCAACTGTGTGTCTAGGCCCTCTGGGGTCCCAGGAGGCTCTTGCAGGGGCACCTCTGGCTGATAGTCCAGAACCAAATCACATCATTTATTGTCAAAGCCATGGGGCAAAACGAGTGCTAGTGGCAGCAATTCACATGGACAATGAGAAGCATAACGGTGCACCACCACATAGCTGAACCTGGGGAGAAAAGGAAATCACAATTAATTTAATGTCATATTTTTTCCAAATTTGTCAATAAAGAATTTTTGTCCTGTAAAAAAAGCTGATATTCTAGGGCACAGGTTCTCAAATTCGGTTCTCAGGACCCCACACAGTGCACGTTTTGCAGGTCTCCTCACAGAATCACAAGTAAAAAAATTATCTCCACTTGTGGATCTTTTAAAATTTGTTGATGAGTAATGAATGCACCTGTGAGAATCCCTTGAGAATCCCTGCTCTAGGGAAACTTACAGTTGTTATGGTATGACATCGGAATCCTGGCCGCCAGTACTCCGACATGGGGGGTTGGGTTGGGTTCGGGCTGGGTGGCTCACTTCACTTGCCACCAGTTCTAATCTGCCTCTAGGGGGGTCTTGGACCCCCACGAGAAAGAATAGCCCCTGTCAGTCGGGATCTCAATTGTCCGCCAGTTGAGCAGTCGAGATTTCGGTGTTGGTACACTGACCATGAGGATCCCGACTATTGACGAGTCATCCGGCACCGAGGGAAAGTTTGGGAACCACTGTACAAAATTATACATTACGGTCAACCATGTAAGACCACCTTGGAAAACGCACGTCTACCTGCACAAATCATTTCAGTGTCACTTGAATGTGTTAAGTTGTCTGACAATTTATTTACTAACTATTGCAAGAAAGTTATTCCAGGCAAACAGAAAAGTCGGTTATTAAATACGACAAGTCTGTGAGAGATCGTCATGTAGTTACCTTGAACATTCCCCTCTTGACATGTGAAAAAGGTTTTATTGTACTTCAAATACTCATTTCCTTTGAAAATTGTTACATTTCAAATCTTACCTTCTAGTCAACGGATGCAGCACAGAAAATGAAATCTATTTTTTTTTTGTAAGTCCTTGAAGTATGTTGATAGAAAAATCTATAATAATGTGCTAATAAGTATTACTTCATTGAGTTCTCTTAACTGTAGGAGGCTAAAAAAAAATTCTGAGTTCCCTATTAGAGGTAATTAGCTCCTGGTCACAACTGCCAATTAATCTGTCACTTTAATAGAGAACCAAAAAGGATTGAGCAAATACCATCAACCTTCATTAAATTAAGTCTGTCCAAGCACCAATTGTATTAAATGTTATGTCACAGACCATGACCAACATTAACTTTATTACCCACAGGTTGATTATTAAAAGGAAACCAAAATGTAGCAGGAATTCAACCATTATATTGCAAACAAAAGTTATGAAATCATTCTAAAAACCACAATGTGCTGTATAATCAAGTTTCCTTCCTATAGTTTGTTGCTAACGGGTAACTTAGATATTCAGTCATCGCTTCTTTCTGTAAATGGAGACTAATTACTGTGGGTCATTGGCTGCTACAAAGAAAGGTTGGAGTATTATTTACCGTCTTGTTACTACGGGATACTGTCATTAGGTTGACCCTGTTAAGGTCCACATGCATTACGTCAACCATTGAAGGTCGGCACCTGGAACAGGTTGACACAAGCATTAGGTCGACAATGGGAAGGCTTGACAGTCAAAAGGTTGACATGAGTCATTTACGTTTTTGTTTGTTTATTTATTTATTTACAGTTTCTTATATAGCGCAGCAGATTCGGTTGCGCTTTACAATTGTAGACAGAGATAGCACAAACTGGGTAACAACAGCCAGACTTGGAGGTAGGAGGGCCCTGCTGCAAGCTTACAATCTATAGGGACATAGGAGGGAAACACAAGGACAGGCACCAGTAATAGCATAGCAGTCCCACCAAGTTGCAAGTCCAGAAGGGAAGCTATATAATACATAAGTGCCTCAGAGGGTTATGCGTGTAGAACATAAATATGATATGCTTGCCTGAAGAGGTGAGTTTTCAGGGAACACTTGAAAGTTTGAGGCTAGTGGAGAGTCTTATTGTGTGTGGAAGGGCATTCCATAGTATGGGAGCAGCCCAATGAAAGTCCTGTAATAGTGAATGGGAGCTAGTGATCTGTGCAGAAGAGAGACGGAGATCTTGTGAAGAGCGGAGCAAGCGAGATGGGAGATATTTTGTGATAAGTGCAGAGATATAAGCTGGTGCAGTGTGGTTAATAGCTTTATATGCGAGTAGAAGTGTTTTATATTGAATACGGCAATATACAGGTAACCAATGGAGGGACTGGCAGAGCGGATCAGCAGACGATGAGCGCCTTGCTAGGAATATCAGCCTAACAGCAGCATTTAGAATGGATTGCAGTGGCTAGAGTCTGTTCTTGGGAAGACTAGTTTGAAGACTATTGCAATAATCAATGCGGGATATAATGAGTGCATGGATAAGAAATTTAGTAGTGTCTTGTGTGAGATACGGTCATATTTTGGATATGTTTTTTAGATGCATGTAACATGATTTGGAGACAGATTGAATGTGGGTATCAATAAAACAGTTCAGCGCCTTGCTAGGAATATCAGCCTAACAGCAGCATTTAGAATGGATTGCAGTGGCTAGAGTCTGTTCTTGGGAAGACTAGTTTGAAGACTATTGCAATAATCAATGCGGGATATAATGAGTGCATGGATAAGAAATTTAGTAGTGTCTTGTGTGAGATACGGTCATATTTTGGATATGTTTTTTAGATGCATGTAACATGATTTGGAGACAGATTGAATGTGGGTATCAATAAAACAGTTCAGAGTCGAGGATGACCCCTAGGCAACGAGCTTGTGGGGTAGGGTAGATTGTCGAGTTGTCAACAGTTGGTAACTGTTCCTAGCTGGTGGGAATATAAGTAATTCAGTTTTGGAAATATTGAGTTTTGTTTGAGCCGACATGTGCCGACAGGCGGTATGTCATGGCTACTATCCACTACAGCGGGGCGGGAGAATAAAATAGTGTGCTGAGCATATCGAGGCATGGTGAGTGCAGCGAGCCATGCTAGGGGACACAGTACACTTAGACGGTGTCCATACCGACTGTATCGACATTCGGGATAATAACCGTGAAAAGCTCATGTCGACCTTTTCATTGTCATCCTTCCCATTGTCAATCTAATGCTTGGGTAGACCTTTCCGACCCTTTCAACCTTAGCTGTGTTGATCTATTTCAGGTGTTGACCAAAGGCCTGTCTACCTTCAGCGGTCAACACAATGACCTATAACTATTACTACTGTGAGGTGGGCAAATCAGTTCTGAATTCCTGCTGACTGTGAGAGGCTCCCTGCTAGCTAATTAATGTGTGACTGGCAGGGTTGTGCCCACTGCGACTGCATGCCAACTATGTGACATCATAATGCGGTAAGAGTAGAAGATCCAGAAAAGAGAAGAACAGAAGCTGAAAGAAGACCAAAGGTTGGCACAGAGAAACCCATATGGGGTAGGATGCTAGAGATAAACAGTATGTGGGGGGCTGGGACTGTCTAATATGCCCTGCCTGGTATCCCCTGTCTGCCCTGCCCAGGGCATTAAATTATCCAGTTATGGCCCTGGTGATTCAATCCTGATTTTTACAGTAGAGTCTGTCGCAGAGGCCAGGAAGTCTCGGTGCAATGATGGAGATCCGTAGCCTCTTCCCCTTTACGATGGTGGCATACAGTACTGTACCTTCTGTTTCAGAAATGGAGCCTGTTGCTGCCTCCTACCTGCCCCCAAATGGCATCACCCCCAATAACCGATGCTACTTTGTTACAGGACCCCAAACATTTTGTACTTTGCTCATCGGTGCCTCCAACCACATGTGAACAGGCCGGGATGCTGGTACAGTAGCCCTTTTGGTACGCCTAGCAGATTTCAGTATTTTATAATAAATCTATCTTGTTTAGTGCACTATCACCTCATTGCTGTTCACAGAGAGGGGAAGTGGTTGGGTGGGCCTGCAACATGTGCCCTGGATGGCAGGGGGGCCTGAGGCACTAGGACCTGCAGTTGCACACATATTCCTCTCATTCCATTGAATGGCTGATTTTTGGGAACCGGATCTGTCCTGCCCTACAGGGGCTGCATGAGAGAGCCCCCAGTCGGCATTCAGTCACGTCGACTTTCAGTCATGTCAGGCTGCAGAGGTAGACACTTCCCTTTGTGGGCAGATCAGGCTGCAGACTACCAGTACTCAGGCTGGTCACATCCTACATGAGGAGCGCACATCATTACAGGTGATAAAGTGGCAGGATGTATGGGCTGGTAGCTGGGTGCATCTAGGCTGGTGCATATGTGCCATGCATTGCCAATATAGCACCTGGACTTTGCAATGTCTATTCTGGTCTGATCTGATGCCTATCCATGTGCTGAGAGTACTGAGAGAGTAAATCCTTATTATTATTATTATTATTATTAATAATAATAATAATAATGATTATTAATATTATTACAGGGCAAGTCAGAAATAAAAATCATCAGTCTTTTTGATTTGCCTATCTCTTAAGTTCTTTGAACTTAAATATAAAAATTCTGATCTCTTTAGTTTGTGTAGATTTTTGCCATTTTGACCATAAAATTGAATCCATGCACCTCGTCCCACGTGCTTCTCCACTGAGGAGTAAATTAAAGAAAAATAGCATAACTCATGCTGGGTATACACAGGGCGGTATTGTCCATATCGTTAATGATATATTGGCCATTGTGTACCCAGCATAACAGATCAATATTTTGTTGCAACTCTGTGGCTCAAATTCTACACTAACAAAAAAGGTCAGATCTCTATACTATACAGTATATCTCTATACTATAGTAACAAAAGTTAGAAAATGCTGCTAAAACAAATACACTCTATTAATTCCCACTGTTACAGCAGCACTCAGCTTCAATTACACCCAATGGATTCAATTCTCCTGATCTGTAAATTTATTTTCCTGTTTCAGTTAGCGATACAGCAATTTACCTTGATCCAGATCATATTGGAATCTTGATTTAATTTCCTAGCATTTACTCTGTTCATTAAATCTTCGGTTTCTGTCTAGTGAATCAGATAATAATGTTACTTAACTTTAAACTTTTCTTTATAACTACAAAAGTCATGTTTTGCCATCCTGGCAAAAAAGTAAGTATTCTCCAATAGTCTCAGAAGGGTAATTCTTACATCTCTTGTAGCGTAAGGACCTGCAGTATCAGAGATACTTTGACACTGATCTGGAGTTTAACCATATATATATATGCAAATATATGTAACTAAAGATCTGATACTCGTAGCCTAGAGAACAGCACAGCACCTCCCTGCCGAACCCAAGGCTTCTAGGACAGTATGTCCTTGTCCTCTCTCATTTCCCTCCCTGATTGTCTCTCTTTTGTCCTGACGAGAGGAGTAACTCAGGGAGGCAATGGAGTCACCTACCGTCGGGCTCCTGCTCCTAAATGGGCACCTCGCCTCCCCTGCAAATTTAAATCAGTTAATTGAAAGCCTTCAATATTGCTTCTGTGGCTGACTTCCCCTTCTAGTAGGACCATAGACATCACACTCACTTTATTTTAAACATAACATACATACATATATTTATATAAGGTCCTGTGGTGAGGGGGGGGGGGGACCAATATTTATCTTGCCTATGGGCAACTGGGGCGAACTTACATCACTGGCCCTGACCAAAGGGTTTCCCTATGTCTTCCTGCTTAGACTCTGTTGCTGTAGCCTTCACGCCCCTCCTTACAGATCCATGCCTCAACCATGGCATTCCATATGCACCAAATTCCCCCCTACCTTGCTCTGTTGCTTCAGCCATTACTACTCACTTTTGCATATCAATGCTTCAATCTTGGCATTCCAAATGCACCAGACACCTGCAAAAGGGTTCACAAAACCCTCAGCAACAGTGAAGGAAATTGCACTGCAATGCAGATTTTTATACATTTCAAATGTATACTCTCAGCAAGTAGCAGAGGCAGAACTCTGGGAGGCAATGGAGTCATATGCCGCCGGGCTCCTGCGCCCAAGGGGGCACCTCTCCTCCACTGTGAGTTTGAATCAGTTAATTGAAAGCCATTTACATCACTTCTGTGGCTGTCTTCTCCTCCTAGCAGGTGCATAGATGCCACGCTCACTTTATTCTAAACATAATATCCATAACATACATACAAGCATACATTTATTTATATAAGGTAGTGTGTATGTGTGTGTTGGGGGGCACCAATATTTATCTTGCCTCCGGGCAACTGGGACGAACTTCCGCCACTGGCAAGTAGAGTTGCCCTATCCTCGCGTTCTCATTTCAAAAACCTTATCTACTCCCAGTCCTCCAACTCCCATCATCTCTTGACCATTTTCAACTCCCTCCTCTCCCTCTTCTCATGTTCTGCCCTTGACTTTGCTACCAACTTTACATCTAAAATTTTATTAATTTATCAGGACATTACATGCCACCAGACCTTTATCATCCCATGATCTTCTTTTGCAACCTACCTCCCCTTATCATCCCCATCCATCATGACACCTTTTCTACAGCCCAACCGCTTTCCTCCATTTTACATAAAAACTCATTCAGAAGATTATTTACAAACATCTCACCGCTTTTTGCTTTATCTCACACCCTGCTTGACAATTTCAGACTGGATTTTGTCCTTTCCATTTCACACTCCGCATAAAGTATCCACACTAAAGTTATCAATAACCATCGTTCTGCCAAATCCAAAGGCCGCTACTCTACGCTCATTTTTCTTGACCTCTCTACTGCATTTGAAACTATAGACCACTCTCTTGTTCTTTACTCTCCCCATCTGCGTCATACTGCCTGGACGTCATACTGCCTGGATGTCCTCCTTACAAAACAGGTGGAAAGTCACACTCTAGCTGGCCAAACTGTGGATACCACAATAATTTGGTTGACCGGCTGTGCAGATGCTTCTTACTGATTTTTATTGACATCCCCCGTTGTTTAGGATTTTTTTTTTCATTTTAGATTTTTAGCAGGAAGTAACTAGGAGCCGCTACTCCTCCATAGGACTTGGGCAATATAGGAATTAAATGTTTTTGACATGTTTCATCTCACTATTTGTGATTTCCTCAGGGGATGCTTTTACATGATCTTAAATACTGTTACAGAGGGTTAAATACACAAGGACTCCTTAGGTTCTGTTTATATGACGAACTGTAGGACCCGATATGAAATTAGATTGTGGCCATTTTCTATCTCTAGCAAAAATGTGATCATGCTACATTGGCTCTGGCTGTTAGAGCTAAAGCTGCTTGTTCTTATCTCACCATCCATGTTGGCTTAGAAGGTTACACTGATTGGGGGTCCGTGGTGACAGCTGATTAGCTTGACACCTAAAAATGTCGATCTTTCCATGTTTCTCCCTATGTCGACAATTTGACCATGTCGAAATTTTTACCCTGTCAACTTTTCCCATGTCAAGTTCTCACATGTCGACGATTTGACACTGTTGACCTATTGCTTGTTGATCTTTTGGTATGACTGTCTAGACACTTTCAATCAAGTAATCCACACCCATGTCATATGGTCAACAGGTACCATGCTAACATTCAGAATTTCAAGACTGCAAATTAGGTACCCAAAGCATAATTTAAAAAGGGAAATGCTGCACTAATTATACCCCTATCTCACTGCTACTGTATGCAAATTCCCAGGTCTAGCATTTCGACCCAGTAATTTTCCTTTCAACATGGTTTTTTTTTTCAATGTGAACGGGTCAACCCGTGTCGAAATTCCCGGGTCTCCAACCCTGCTTTTTTTTACCCGGGTTTGAGACCCGGGTGTGCAGATTTGGGTTGACCCATTCACACCACAAAAAAAAAACGTGTTAAAAGACAAACACTCCTGAACCTGCCCCGCCATCAGCTGAAGCAAGAGGTGGTAATGAGGTGGAATTCAACCCGCTACATGCTTAAGAACATTCAAGCCTTTACATCCACCAATGAAAAAAGCAAAGGAGGGGGAATGCATCTGACTCAAGCACTGTGGAGAATGATTCCCGTGTTGTGCAAGGTTCTCCAACCCTTCAAACTTGCCACATGTAAAGTCAGTTCAGACACTGCCAGCTTGTCAGGTCATTCCCCTCATCAGGCTTTTTGTAAAAGCATTTGGAGAAAGTGAAAGAGGAGCTAAGACGGAGCGATTCCGCCAAGTATATGGGACTTGTGGATGGAGCCCTCCATTCTCTTTGCCAGGATTTATTCAATCTGTTGAAATCAGAGCTCTACATATAGACATTGTGCTTGATTCTAGGTTTACAGCTTACATTGTATCTCTGTTTCTGGTGGACACAAGTCTGCAGAGGTGCAAAGACCTGTTGGTGAGAAAAGTGTCAGCTGAAGGGAATCATACATGGCAACAGCTCCTCCTTCATTTTTTCCTGCAACTGGGGCTGCAAGGAAATAACATTTCCTAGACAACCCACTGGCGGTAATGCAGGGCAACCAGGAGCAACTTTTGACATCTGGTCTGGACTGAAGGATCTGCCAACAATTACTGACATGTCTACTGACACATATGATGCAGTCCCCTTTAAAAGAATAGTGGAGGATTATATTGGGGAACTATAGCTAGCTGCTGTATGTCAGACAGTCCATATGTATCATGGCAGGAAAAAGGCAATTTGGAGGCCTTTCCACAAACTGGCTTTAAGTTGCCCCCTCCAGTGTGTACTCCGAAAGAGTGTTTAGAGCAGCCAGTAGCCTTGTCAGCAATTGGCGGAGGAGGTTACTGCCACAAAATGTGGAGATGATGATGATGGTTATCAAAATTAATTATAAATTCCTCCAGGAAGACCTTTACCAGCAATTGCCCTCAAACACAGGGATGAATACTCTGTGATGAAGAGGATGTACATACTGAAGGGGGTTAGAAATAGGAGGATGAGGAGGACATATTGCCTCTGTACAGCCAGTTTGTGCAAGGAGACATTAATTGCTTCTTTTTTGTGGGGGCCCAAACAAACCAATCAATTCAGCCACAGTCATGTGGTGGACCCTGCCGCTGAAATGATTGGTTTGTTAAAGTGTGCATGTCCTGTTTATATTACATACATCTTGCACCTCTTTTCTTTGTCTGCTCTATCAGTCCAGGGGTGCTGCTGTCTTTCTGCTGTGTACTAGCTAGTGGGGTGGTTGTCAACTGAAGATGCAGTCAGTAGTCCTGGAGCAAGACTAAAGGGAAAGGAGTGCTGTCCTGTGCGCAGTAGAAATAATAATACAGGGTTGCTGTCCTGTGTGAAGTAGAGGGATGATGTCCTGTGTGTACCTTAAAAATATACATGGTTGCTGTTCTGTGCGCTGTTGCTGTAGAACGGTGCTGTCTTGTGTGCTCCTCTTTTTTTAAAGAATCATCTTTTTCAACAATCATCTTTTATAAAAAACATATTTTTTCAATAATCATCTTCCTCTGGCCACTTCTCAAAATGTGAAAAGTCATCAAAAATGGAAGTTTTGGGATTCAACATCATCATTTTTAATAATCATCTTTTTTCAGGAATCACTTTAAGAATCATCTTTTTCAAAAATCAACTTCCTTTTGGCGCTTCTCAGAATGTGAAAAAAAAATCATCAAAAATGGAGGTCGAATGGTTCGTGGAACTTTGCCAGCTTTTTCCAGTGGGACCACTTGTCATTGAAATGATGGGGTTAGTAGTCTTTTTTCTTTGCATTGCAGTGTTAATCTTTGGGGCCTAGTATTTAAAACTGCCCTTCTGTCTGCTGCTGCAGGGTCACTCCTAAATGGGCCACGTGTTTGTGCCACCCACTTATATTGCCTAACTTAGTCATCCAGCTGCCTCAGTTCAATCTTTTGTCCTAAAAACAATATTGTGAGGTATGAGGTATTCAGAATCGACTGGAAATGAGTGCAAATGAATGTTATTGTGGTTAATAATACTATAGGAACAAAAAAACACCCCAAATTCAGTGATTTTAGCTGTTTAAAAAAAAAAAAATACAAACCCAAAACCAGAATCTGTGATTTTGGCAAAACCAATCCAGATCCAAAACACAATGGGAGATACAGATCCAAAACCAAAACACAAAACCCAAAAAGTGTCCAGTGTAGGCCCTTAATTATTAGTAACCTCAGAGTTCCAAATCATTTATCCATTTATCTGCTTGGTATACTGTATAGGTGGAAATCCTTACAAGCGTGAAAACCTGCATTTAACATTAAATATTATTGCTATCTGAAATCTTCCATACATTCTGTGGAGATTGGCCTTTACTGCTGGTTTTAAAGCATGTTGGAACAACACTGTGTAATATAATGCAACTCTGGGAATGGCGCATTATCTTGAATTTAGGCATAAGACCATAAAATGGTATCAACATGTCACATCCTAGTCTTCAAGTAAAGCTCCATTGTAATGACTTGGGCAGGATAAATACCTAATATGTTGGCCCGCTAAGCTGATGAAATTCCTTTACTTACACTGTGTGAATCTGTGACCTGATATAATGTGATTCTTGACCTGACAAACGGTGACAAGAATCAAAACTGTTCTCTCTTGAGAGAAACCGGTTTAGCAAAATGAGCTCAGGCGCAAATCACTGTTATAGTGAAATAGATATCATTTTACTAGGATGTAGGATTTAAACTGAGCCCAAATGTTTTTTTAATACAGTATGTATTATCATTTCATCCAAAATACATTTTTTAAAGGTTATTTTGGACATAGGAAACTGATGACATTCTAGTTCATTATATTTTCTAGAGGCTGGAAGAACAATCGGTACTTGTGAGTTATCCGGGCTGCCGTTTTTTTCATCGCGCCCGAAAAATCGCGGGCATCGCGACGGTCGCGGCCATTATAAGGGGCCGCGATGCGACCGATGCGATGCCCACGATTTCCCATAGACAGTAATGTTAAAAGACACGATGGACCCAATTTCCCATAGACAGCAATGTTACAATTATTACAGTAATGTTAAATGATGTGCAAAATAAAATGACAATGTGAAAATGGGCCAATATGGCCATTTCACATTGGATATGTTTTTAAAAAAAATGTTTCATGGCCCCGTTAACGCCACCCCGCTATTGACGCCAACCCGAAGTTTGGCGAGCGCAGCGAGCCCGCGTGGGGCGGCGGTACGCGTCCTCCGACCTTTTCATACCCCTACTATCCACGTCAGCGTGGAGTTGAGAATAGAAAGTGTGGCGAGCGCAGCGAGCCACCGAGCCCGAAGCGTGGCGAGCGCAGCGAGCCCCGCGAGGGGCCGCGGACACCTGTGAAGCCCGCGAGGGGACGCGGATACCTAAGAAGGTATCCGCGTGCGCTCGCCACGCTTCGGGCTCACCACACTTTCTATTTTCAACTCCACGCCGACATGGATAGTAGGGGTATGAAAAGGTCGGAGGACGCGTACCGCCGCCCCTCGCGGGCTCGCTGCGCTCGCCACGCTTCGGGTTGGCGTCAATAGCGGGGTGGCGTTAACGGTGGTGGGGGGCCATGAAACATTTTTTTTTTAAAACATATCCAATGTGAAATGGCCATATTGGCCCATTTCACATTGTCATTTTATTTTGCACATCATTTAACATTACTGTCATATCTTTTAACATGGGAAATCGGGTCCAGTAATTTAACATTACTGTCTATGGGAAATCGCGGGCATCGCGTCAGTCGCGTCACGGCCCCTTATAATGGCCGCGACCGACGCGATGCCCGCGATTTGGGGGTTAATTGCGGGCATCGAGTCAGTCGGGTGTCCTTAAGTTAACTAAACTTAAGGACAAAATCGGCAGCCCGGATAATTCACAAGTACCGAACAATCTCAGCCTTCTTGTCTTTATATTAGAATGCCCGGCGATATAAAATCCCGCCAGTACATTTGTACAAAGCTATAAATCTTTTTTGTATCTATACATTTTTCCATGGATTTTAACCTTTCAGATGTGTCAATGCAGGACCTCCGCATTTCCTCCACAGAGGGTAACCCCAGACATTTTTGGCATTAGCCTATAGAAGCCTATGGGCTTCTTTTCACATACCCCACACCCCGCACTAGACCTCGCCACCCATGCCGTCCCCCCTCACCTGCTGTCCAGGCAGCCTCCTGTTGTGCTGCCCGGACCCAGTGACCTCCTTCTCCCTAGCAGCAGCACTTCCCCTTGCAGGGAGAAGGAGGAAGAGGAGGAGCCCGGGAGTCCCTGCAGCCGTCTGCAGTAGGAAGCTGCCGGGCTTAGGAGATACCCACGAGCACCCTCTCACCCAGTGCCAGCAACTTCGCAAAGGGTAGCTCTTTTCGCAAGAACTGTAATTTGCGATACTTATCACATATGTCAGTACAATGCGTTTAGTTTCAATGCGATGTGTGGGGAGATGTACCACAATTGCTTAGAACATCCTGCCCAAAGTACAAACCAATCAATTTCTAACAGTTCACAGGTTGTGTTTGAAAAAGGTCAGTAAAGAGCTGATTGGAACAATATATTTAGATAAATGTCACAGATGAGCTTCAATTGCATTATTTACCTATAACTTTGCAATACCTTTTACCGTTAACCTCGGCTTAAAAAAATCTCATTAATGTCGTTTAGTTAAGAGATTGGGCTGATAAAACCACAGTTTACCTGATATTGTGGTACTGCACAGGGCTGTCCTGCGCATGTGCAGGATGGGTTCTGCGATCGCATAGAAAATGTGCTATCACCTCTGCCTGATTGACAAGCAGAGGTATACGTGGGGAGGGACAGGAGACAGGGGCAGCTGGCCTTTCCAGAAATGGGGGTGTTGTGCCCCATTTTCTAAGAGTGGCCAGGCCAAGGTCAGACTTACTCAGGCAGCAGTTGCAGTGGGGATGTTCCTCTTAAACTGCGATCGCACTTCAGTTCAATGCGATCCCAGATGCAGGCAGTGGGTTGTCTGCCCCTCCTCCTGCATTAGCATTGCTAAGGATCACATCTTCTAAACTGGTGCAAGCAGCTTATCCTATGCGATCCTTAGTGAATAAGGCCCTATGCTCTTTTTTTTGCCTCTCGAAGTTTTAAGAATCACAGTTAAGAGTAAAACAATCTTAATCCCTCTCATATTGCTGCCTATGAAACCTGTGCTTATTTCTCTTTCTGGCACCTCAGTTCGCTCCTCTGGCACATGTCCCCTGCTAGGGATGGCTGTTGACTATTGGTGATTTCAACTCTGTCAACCCTCCTCAGCTGCAGGCACTCACTGTCCAAGTGGATGCTGGGAAATGTTGCAGAGTGCGGTAGTGGGTTCTCAATAATGGTGTCTGTGCCTGGCAGAAGGAATCCACGTTAGTGAGTTATTACATAAGTCTGATAGGGAAATTAGACTGTACTGTAGGCTGCCTAGTGTCAGGGTGGGATCATGTGTCTGAATCAAATTTGGATTCAAAGCAATGTAAAATATGTTGGTAGAGGAGGAAGAGGAAGAAGAGAAAGGTCCATTTACTAAGCCTTGGAGAGAATAAACTAGACAGAGATAACGTACCAAGCAATCAGCTTCTAACTCATTTTTCAAACATAGCCTGTAACATGGCATTTGGAGCTGATTGGCTGGTACTTTATCTCTGGCCACTTTATCACTATCTATGACTTAGACCATGCTGTCACAGGTGATGAGTGTGTCCCGCTGATAATGAAAGCGAGTTGTGAACCTGGGAAGCAGTAGTGTAGGTGCAGCTGTGTTTATATTGTATCTGGGAGTTTGGTATTACTCATGGCAACTTTAAGTATTTAGGTTCAACCTCCTGTCACCAATCAACTTCCTGCAACTTTATTTATTACATGAAACTGCTAGTTCTCTGCTAATATGCCGCCTATAGTAGTTTATCCTCTTTTAATGCTTTAGTTAATGGTAAGCGTGAAGCCTGTCCCCACCAAAGTGCCATTTTTCCAGAGATCTTAGCCCTCTACAGCCATATGCTCAGCAACTGCCGGTGGAGAGGAGGGTGCACACAGCCTCCTCCTCTTTTAAAATGCCCCTGGTCTACACTGTATGGTCAACATGCATTAACAAAAGGTTGACAGGTTTCAAAGGTCATCCGGTTCAAATTGTCCACTCATGGTCCACAATGGACATCTTATAAAAGTGGGCATCTATTGGGAATGGTAACCTGAAGAGTGGTGAGCAAAGCAAATCCATGAGGGTACACGTTTGTACTAATTGTGGTTGCATAACCTGCAAGATACTAGATTTGCTGACCCTCAACCTATTGACTGTCGAACATACATTTTCAATAAATTACATGTTATGATTGCAAACAGATAATACTAGGTGGCGCTGTTACACTTGCACAGTTGTCTACTAGCCTCCTGCCAACTAAACCTTTGCCAACACCTTTCATTGGTGGATTTGGTCCCCCAATTACCAGGATGCCATCTGGTCTTTCCACGGACAAGGCTGCTATTGTAGACTGTGCAAGGTAAGTATGGAACTGGAGTCAAACAGGGACACAAGCGGAAGAACCAGACACATGAGAGAAACACAGCATGCAACTGGCACGGGACCACTGCGGCAGATGGTACACACTAGCCCACAGTACTGGAGATGGGAAACCAAGCAATAGGTACTGAACAATGGTCGAGGTGTAAGCGGTGCAGTCCCTGGTAACGTCTAAATACAGTATAGGCAGACAAAAAACAGATGCAGACTGCACACAATACCGGTACTCAAAATTGGACTTGCTGGACCAGACTGTGGAGCAGTGCTGATACAGGCAGATAGGAATACAGGACTGGACCACAGCGCAGCACTGGATAAGAACAGGCAAAACAACAGGATTCGTACGTGGATTAGTTGCTAATAGCAACATACACTGAAGCTCAGCAAGTGAAGGTGCATAGAGGACATCGGTAAAATCCAAAGGGTCACACACACAAGCTCTCTCCGAGCATATACATTTGGGACACAGGTGCATCCACAGGATCAAAAGCTCAATCAGAGCAGGAACATGCATGACGCGGGTGCATCCAAAAGGGACACACACAGAAGCTCTATCAGAGGATACTCGTACATACAGGAAACAGGTGCATCTAAAGAGACACAAACAGGAGCTCTATCAGAGCAGGTACATACAGGCTGGAGTGCACAGGATATGTACAATAACAGGTAAATGCAAATAAACAAGTTATTCAGAGAATACAGGAGTAATCAGATATGGCCAGCAATAGCACTAGAAACTAGCATTATACCCAGCACAGAGCTTAGGGCAGACTGAGTAATATAGGGAGCAACTCCCAATGAAAATAACCAGAAAGGACACACCTCCTAATCACTGCAGCTGATCAGCCAAACACACAGGCAGAGTGTTAATGACCTATTATGACAGGTGAGACTGAACATACAGAAATCAGGCTGCAGTACCACAGACCCGCCAGAGGCGGCTTATAAAAGTATCCCCCCTCTTGAAATTTTAGTGGGAGTGCTTAAAAAACACAGGCGTGGCGGTAAAAAAGTGTCCAGTAACCATTAAATGTGCCTGAGTGTTTTAGGGGAGGGTGTGTGATGTCCACAACAGACTGGATATGCCTTTTTTGTGTCTGACTACTCTGACCCTGCGAAAACTTGTGCCCAGTGTAAAAATCATTCTGGTGGGCCTGTTACAATGGGTTTTGGACATATTGGCACAGCTGTGAATAGATGTGTAGCCGTACACATCCTTCTGCACAGCGAGTACTGGACATTCATTTGCAGGGCGGGATTTCACTCTAGTGGTGCGATGTCTTAAATTAACGCGGGCCGTGTGAATTTGCGGCTGTGCGATCAGGTCTGTATTACCCCAATACTCCCACCAGAGACGGTACAATTCAGACCCTACGTACGGGTCCAAATCGGCCCCTTCACCAATGTTCAGGGTCTGCTCATGTGCAAATATGTACATGCTAGTGGGGGGATTTGGGCGGTGGAGGAAATGGCGTTCGGCGGGGGTGGAGGCGCTTACCTGTTCTCTAGCGAATAGGTTCGAATCAGGCCCACAGTTTTACTCTGGTCTTCACGAACGTTTGTCATTAATTGGGGCTAGACAACTCAATAACAAAAATGTTATTATAGGAGCCATTAAGGAGAAGAAAATCTGCTTGGACGCATTGAGAAGATGAGTTTGTACAATGCGCGCGGTACAAAGCCAGGATTTAGAGCATTACACAGGAGAACACTGCCGCTGCACTCAGGCTGAAAAATCCGGTTCAAATCCAATAAGTGGTTTAAGATGTACAAATAAAGGTTTCTGCAGGGAGCCGGGCATTAGGAAGCCACCTGGAGCAGGCAGTGGAGATTCTATCCATCAATACAGCAGCTGGGATAAAATTATAAACAGCGCAGCTTTCCATCACGCCTGTTTTAATGCATACATCGCTGCTGTCACTAGCACCCCAGGAAACATACTAACTACAAAAACTAATGGTTACCATTACCTGATATTCATACACGGAGCAACAGCGAACAGACCCATAACACAACAGTAAGCAAAAAACTGATATTCAAATTAATTTTAAGTTGCTGCAATAGAAAATCCTAATAACCAATTGGTCATATTTAATAGAACACAGTGTTTTAGAAAGGGGAAACAAAGCAATTTGGCATGAAGTCACAACCATCCGGCTGATTTAGGAGGGGAAAACAAGCTCAGACAGAATGTTCGCAGTAATAACACATGGAAATTAGCTCCTAATTTTAGCTCCGTCTGTTTCACAGGGCCAAATATTGTGAACCAAGACGCTTCAATGGAAACAGAACAATTGTGGCCTAAATTATGCTAATTGACCGGTAATATTTGGCAACTTAAACTCTATGGGCTAGGCTGAATAGCATCAATTGGGAAAGTTACAATAATGAAGGTTACATATTGAGTTACACAGGAAAATAGAACCAAAACTATTCATACGGACTAATAAGAGTCTGTGAATGTTACATCTTATATGGATTATAATTATTTTGTTTTGTACTGGCCTATCAAAGCACTGGCCAATGGGAGAACTCGATTCATATGGATGCCATAACAACAGTTGTTGGCATATGGGTGTCCAGATTGGTTCCTATACTACCGTGAATTATAGAGTTTGGAATGTCTCGCTCAAGTACGTAAATGATTAATTAAGATGTAATGGCTCTGGGCCGTTTGTAGTCTTGCACCCTACCCCTACATCATGTAATACATATTTTTTGGTATTGCAGATGAAGTACTTGTTACATGTAGTGAAGACACACCTGACTCTAAGACTCACATTATGACCCCCCCCCCCCCATCATCTCTGTTCTAACCAGGGCATAAAGTGGTCATGCAGAGGTGGGGGAACTCATTTCTCTATGCCACCTAATTACATACCTTCTCCTCCCCCATTAGGCAGAGACAGGGCCAGTGGTAGGGTTTTTGGCATCCCCCTGCAAAAAAACTAGAATGCTTTGCTGTGAGAATAACTGTGCAGGACCAATGTGAAGGTTAAAATGTTCTACCTCACCATTTGAGGTGGTGGAACTCAGTTCCACCCCATTCCCCCTCACTTTAAGCCCTTGTTGTAACACTTGCCCATAATCCTCCTTCACTTTATGATATAGCATCCACCATGCTTCACACTTTATCATATAAGAGATTTGTAATAAGGGAAAATGTAGTCTAGACACATATGTTAAAATTCCAGCGATCCATATGTGCTCCACAGGGGTGTTTATCATGTAAATCTGTATTCAGGGCCCCTGGAGTCAGTGCATTCACAATAATTGCACCATGCCAGAGTCTACTGGTCATTGACATACATCCAGGAAAATGGTTGCCAGTGCCATTTTGTTGGTGATCTGTTCAGGGTGATTATATTGAATGGTTGCACGGTGTGCAGTTTGGAGACCTGTTGACTCAATGATCCTCTGAAGCCATTATACAGTAGATACAACAGTGCTGCCCCACCTTCATGAGAAGAGCCCCATGTAGCATAATGTAATTCTGGTTGTCCCTGGCTCTAGGACAAGGTCCTAACTGAGTGGGACTGTGCTACCAGACTGAGGTGCTCTAGTTTACCTCCTCTTAAATGTTTGACAGTTCTCATAATCCAAACAAAATTGATCAGATCATTACCAGACAGTCATTAAGTGCAATTGGACTATGAACAACAATGGGATGTGGATGTTTCAGTGTCTATCTTCTAATTACATTAGACTGCTCTACCAGTCCCCATGTCAGGCTTTTGGATTTTTGTGTTCCCATGAAGGTATAATGTGGAACTGGCATAGAATGAGTGCCATATGCAGGAAACTGGGCAGGTGTATACAGTATAACACCTTTGCATGAGGGGTGGACTTTGGCTGGTACTGAGAGAAGACTGGCTGGGATGACAGGTCCAATTAAACAGAAAGCAGCAGCACCAATTTACCTGTATCAGGAACAGAACTCAAACAGAGGGCCAAATGTAATAGAGTGAGAGTTTCAAAAAGTGAGAGATTTTGGGACAGTTTTCCCATTTTGTTTAACCCCTTCCTGACGCAGCCTGTTTTTGCCTTCCTGACAGAGCCCTTTTTTTCAAATCTGACATGTATCACTTAAGTGGGGATAACTTTTTTTTGCTTTTACTTATCCCAGTGATTTTGAGATTGTTTTCTCGTGACACATTGTACTTCAAGTTAGTGGTAAATTTGGGTCGATACAGTCTGTGTTTTTTTGTGAAAAATACCAAAATGTCGTAAAAAATGGAAAATTTAGCAATTTGCAAAATGTTAAATTTTCTGCTTGTGAGACAAATAGTCATACCACTCAAAATAGTTAATAACTAACATAGACCATATGTCTACTTTATGTTGCCATCATTATTTCAGCCTCCTTTTAATTTTTTTGGACACTATGAGGCTTAAAATATGAATAGCAAATTCTCAAATTTTCAAGAAAATTTCAAACACTGATTTTTTTAGGGACCAGTTCAGTTCTGATGTGACTTTGAGGGACTTGTATGTGAGACACCCCCATAAATGATGCCATTTCAAAAACTGCACCCCTCACAGTATTCAAAACAGCATTTTGGAAGTTTGTTAACCCTTTAGGTGTTTCACAGGAATTAAAACAATGTGTAGGTGAAATTTCAAAATTTCATTTTTTTTGCAGATTTGCAATTTTAATACATTTTTCTAAGGAACACAGTAGATTTTACTAGAGAAATGTGACTAAAAATTGATTCCCCCAATTCTTTTGTTTTCATAAATATCCTATATGTGGCCCTAGTGTGCACGTTGACCAAACCACAGGCTTCATAATAGAAGGAGCACCTACTTGATTTTGGAGCCTCCTTTTTATGAGATTATTTTTTAGGCACCATGTAGGTTTCTAGGCACCATAAGATGCTAAAAGTTAGGAACCCCCCCACAAGTGACCCCATTTTGCAAACTACACCCCTCAGGGAATTCATCTAGGGGTATAGTGTACATTTCAAACCCCCAGGGGTTTCACCAATTGTGGTACAACTGGGCTGTGAAAATGAAAAATTACATTTTTTACACAAAAATGCAGTTCTGGCTCAAAATTTTTCATTTTCACAAGGAATGAAGGAGACAAAGCACCCCAAAATCTGTGCCCCAATTTCTCCCGAGTACGGCAATGCCTCACATATGACCAAAAAATACCATTTGGGTGCATGGCAGGACTCAGAAGGGAAGGAGTGATTTTTGGATTTTGCAGCTCAGATTCTGGTGGAATGTTGGTGGGTGCTATGTCGCATTAGCAAGACCCCCGAAGCACCAATACAGTGGAATCCCCCCACAAGTGACCCCATTTTGCAAACTACACCCCTCAGGGAATTCATCTAGGGGTATAGTATACATTTCAAACCCCCAGGGGTTTCACCAATTGTGGTACAACTGGGCAGTGAAAATGAAAAATTAAATTTTTTACACAAAAATGCAGTTCTGGCTCAAAATTTTTCATTTTCACAAGGAATGAAGGAGACAAAGCACCCCAAAATCTGTGCCCCAATTTCTCCCGAGTACGGCAATGCCTCACATGTGACCAGAAAATACCATTTGGGTGCATGGCAGGACTCAGAAGGGAAGGAGTGATTTTTGGATTTTGCAGCTCAGATTCTGGTGGAATGTTGGTGGGTGCTATGTCGCATTAGCAAGACCCCCGGAGCACCAATACAGTGGAACCCCCCCACAAGTGACCCCATTTTGCAAACTACACCCCTCAGGGAATTCATCTAGGGGTATAGTGTACATTTCAAACCCCCAGGGGTTTCACCAATTGTGGTACAACTGGGCAGTGAAAATTAAAAATTAAATTTTTTACACAAAAATGCAGTTCTGGCTCAGAATTTTTCATTTTCACAAGGAATGAAGGAGACAAAGCACCCCAAAATCTGTGCCCCAATTTCTCCCGAGTACGGCAATGCATCATGTGTGACCAAAAAATGGCAGGACTCAGAAGGGAAGGAGTGATATTTGGATTTTGCAGCACAGATTCTGGTGGAATGTTGGTGGCTGCTATGTCGCATTAGCAAGACCCCCAAAGCACCAATACAGTGGAACCCCCCCACAAGTGACCCCATTTAGCAAACTACACCCCTCAGGGAATTCATCTAGGGGTATAGTGTACATTTCAAACCCCCAGGGGTTTAACCAATTTTGATACAACTGGGCTGTGCAAATGAAAAATTACATTTTTTACACAAAAATGCAGTTCTGGCTCAAAATTTTTCATTTTCACAAGGAATGAAGGAGACAAAGCACCCCAAAATCTGTGCCCCAATTTCTCCCGAGTACGGCAATGCCTCATATGTGACCAAAAAATACCAGTTGGGTGCATGGCAGGACTCAGAAGGGAAGGAGTGATTTTTGGATTTTGCAGCTCAGATTCTGGTGGAATGAATGGTGGGTGCTATGTGGCATTAGCAAGACCCCCGAAGCACGGTGAAATGATGAACCTAATAATCCATAGATGTGTGGTATATTTTAAAACACTCCTTTATACATAGGCAGGGTTTGTCGGGGCAAGTTTCACAGTGGAAAATAGTATCCTTTCTTATAACCTTTTTATAGCAAACTTTGCACCTTATTTGTGTCCTGCCCTTTCTTGCAGTGTAGGGG
Organism: Crinia signifera; assembly: GCF_055691185.1. NCBI lineage: Eukaryota > Metazoa > Chordata > Amphibia > Anura > Myobatrachidae > Crinia > Crinia signifera. The sequence goes on along the minus strand of NC_139221.1, from coordinate 39,934,274 downwards.
ATTTCGTTAGGAAAATGCTGCCCTGGTACAATACGGGGGCCAGTACTAGAAGTACTGGGGCCCTCTGCCTGCTGGTTCCCAAATATTAGGCCCTTTATGACTTCCTCTTGAAAGTGCATAAATGTCCGCCTCTGGCTGGTAGAACGGAATAGCACGTAAGCGTTATACAGTGCCATCTGGATGATATACACGGCCAGCTTCTTGTACCAGATTTTTGTTTTCCGCAGGGGACTGTACGGCTTCAGTACCTGATCTGAAAGATCCACTCCGCCCATGTACTTATTGTAATCTAGGGTACAATTAGGTTTTGAGGTGTGGGTACTGGTACCTCGTACAGGGATGGAGGTGGTACTGTCTCCATGAATTGTTGTCAGTATAAGGACATCCCTCTTGTCCTTATATTTGACCAACAACATATTTTCGGTGGATTGTGCCCTGCTTTCACCCCTTCTCAGTACTTGGGCAATGTGCGTTTTTGGGAGGCCTCTTTGGTTCTTGCGCACAGTACCGCAAGCTGCTGTACCTCTTGAACCAAGGGCCTTAAACAGGGGGATGCTAATGTAAAAGTTATCCACATAGAGGTGATAACCTTTATCCAGGAAGGGGTGCACTAAATCCCAGACAATTGTTCCACTAACACCTACGAGGGAGGGGGGGCATTCTGGCGGTTCAATTCTTGAATCCTTCCCTTCATATACCCTAAACCTGTGGGTGTACCCTGAGGTGCTTTCACACAGTTTATACATTTTTATGCCATACCTTGCCCTCTTACTGGGAAGGTACTGGCGGAATTTAACCCTTCCTTTAAAATGTATAAGGGACTCGTCGATACAAATACATTTTTCAGGGATGTACATCTCTGCAAATTTGGCACTGAAATGATCAATGACCGGCCTGACTTTGAATAGCCGGTCAAAGGTGGGATCATCTCTGGGTGGGCACTGTGCATTATCGGTGTAATGTAAAAATTTAAGGATTGTCTCAAAACGAGTCCGAGTCATGGCCATACGGTAAAATGGGGTGCTGTACAGAACATCTGTACTCCAATATTGCCTAATTTCTGGCTTTTTTACTATGCCCATATGTAACACCAGACCCCAAAACGTCATCATCTCTACTGCATCTACAGGGGTCCACCTAGCAAATGATGACGTGGGGTTTTGAGCAATAAACTGCTGGGCATATAAATTACTTTGGTCCACCATTAAATTGATAAAATCATCAGAGAAAAATAATTTGAAAAAGTCAATTTCTCTGAGACCTGTTGAATCAAATTGGATTCCTGGGATGGCCAAAAACTCAGGAACCTGGGGCTCAAAATTGTCTGGTGGTGGGGTCAATCATTTGGGGGGGGTCTCAGCTGCTCTACGGGGGCGTCTTTGAGGGGGTCCCTCATCACTAGAGGAGGAAGAGGAGCTTAAGACGAATCCTTCAAATTCCCCGCTTGCATCACTGGCTGTGTCAGAGTCAGAGGCAAGCATGGCATATGCCTCCTCCGCTGAATACATTCTTCTGGATGACTGGGATGACATTTGGGATGACATTTGGGATGCCATTTTTATTTTTGTGTTTCTGTAAGTGTAATGTTTCAACACGTGTATAGTGTAGGGGGGGTACAAACTTTATTTCTACACGGGGGGTATGTAGTGTGTAGTGTGTATGTAGTGCAGAAAAAAAAATACTTTATACAGGAATTTGATCCCAATAAAAAAAAAAAAATTGAAGGGGTTAAAAAAAAAAAAAAAAAGGTCCTGCGCCAAAAATTGAGCACAGATGTTGGTCAGTAACGTCCGTCACTGAACAGCGCTCAAAGGCAACAGGACACCCACAAAAGCAACGTGGGTGTAAAAACAATTAAAAAAAAAAAATACCACAGCACTCTCCAAAAAAAAAACAATTTAAAAAAACTGCAGAAAAAAAATTATATCAACCCTGTGCCAAAAATGCTGTTCAGTGATGTACGTCACTGATCAGCGGCCACAGGACACCCACAAAAGCAACGTGGGTGTAATAAACCACAGCACTCTCCAAAAAAATAAAAAACAATTTAAAAAAACTGCAGAAAAAAAATTATATCAACCCTGTGCCAAAAATGCTGTTCAGTGATGTACGTCACTGATCAGCGGCCACAGGACACCCACAAAAGCACCCACAAAAGCAACGTGGGTGTAAAAACAAAACCCCACTGCAATCCCCCCCCCCCCAAAAAAAAACTGCAGATCAGTGATGCAGTGATGCAACACTGATTAGCAGTGAGGGGCAGCAGGCAGACAACTGTGGGTGCAACCTGACAGGGTATATATAAAAAAAAAAACCTGGACCCCCAAAAAGTTGCTGATCAGTTAATTAATTTAAACTGATCAGCACAAAAGGGGGGGCAGCAGGGGGGGCAGCAGTCAGTTGCACAGGCAGCACAACCTTTGGTGCAACTGACAGGTGTATATATATAAAAAAAAAAAACCAAAAAGTTGCTGATCAGCACAGATATACTGATCAGCACAAAAGGGGTGCAGCAGACACAAAATATAGCACTCTCTATCACTCTCTGTCACTCTCTGTCACTATCTGTCACTATCTCTCACGATCTGTGACTCTATGACACTGCAGCAGCAGCACACAGGAAGTCACAAGATCCAGGAAGCATCCAGCTGCTGGCAGCACGCTACCAGCGGTGATCAGCGGTGATCAGGTAAGTATCAGGCAAGGTTCAGGTATGTATAGCACGACAGAGTGGCTGGTGACTGCTCTGCACGCAATTCCAGACCGGAATGGCGTCTGCAGCGCAGTCACCGTTAGTTTAAATGACGCGCCTTGGCTGTGATTGGTCCGTCGGTCCGACGGATCAATCACAGCCTTGGGGGCAGGTGGGGTGAGGTGGGGTGAGGTGTGGTCATCACCGGTGACCCCCTCATGCCCCCTCACACCCGGCGGTGATTGACACCTGTGTTACCGAGCGTCATATTCGCCGGTAACACAGGAAAACGCTGCGATTGGCTGTTCACATTGAACAGCCAATCACAGCGATCGCCGACGGGGGGGAGGCATCGCCGCCCCCCCTGGACATGCTGGGACATGTCTGCTGTCAGGGACAGCAGACATGTTTAAACTGTCACCGCGTCTATAGACGCGGGGACAGTTTAAAGTCATGACGTATATATACGTCATGTGTCGGGAAGTACATCCCGGCCATGACGTATATATACGTCAAATGTCGGGAAGGGGTTAAAGCAGCAATCGACTACATGGCAAAATCAACCTGGTTTTGCCATGTAATTGATTGCTGCTTTAAAAAGAATGGGAAAACTCTCCTAAAATCTCTCACTTTCTGAAACTCTCACCCTATTACATTTGACCCAGAGAATCTAGAGACCTGGAGCCACAGAATGTAGGATATGTGCAATGTTGCACTGGCAACTTGTGAGTGTACCAGGAAGGCCTTTTATATTTTTTGCTGCACTGAGATTGGTAATCTGGTAACCTTACTCTTGTTGCATGATTGGTGGTTTGATGGTCAGCTGACCTAATCCAAGATGGCTTCACCCAGTGCACAGAGCTGAAGGGAAAAGTGCTGGAGAACTATGACCCAAAATGCGCAGCTGCAATAGTGCTGCAAGAACACCATGGCAGGACCCCCTCTTTGAAATTTGGACTGTGCTGGAGTCCAACCTCTGTAACTGCCACTGGCAGGAAAGTCCAGGAACAGAGCATTTTGTACCTAATGGAATGGGTCATGTTGGAGGGCAGGGCCAGACTGGCCATCTGGCACTTCTGGCAAATGCCAGAAGGGCCGATAGCCAGGTGGGCCGATTTGTCCATCCATTTTATGGCAGCACCTGGCAGGACCGCCTACTGGACGGCACTGTGCTGAGTGGCCACGTAATTTGCATATTGACGTTGTGATGCTGCTGCGTCATGAGGCGACAAGTTCCAGACTCGGAGTATGATCAGCGCGGGTGGTGGAGCTAAGAGGAGGACACCACTCTGCATTATTTGCACAGGGGAGGAACATTCTGACGCGACCAAGCCGGTCTGCCTCTGGGTGAAATATACTGGCGGAACGAGCTGACCGGGCAGTGGGCACCATCTTTAATACAGACACCTGTGCTCCCACTGAGTCTCCGATTGGCTGCTGCACTGCAGACTTCTATGGAGAGCAGCACATTGACGATGCAGGTGACTTTGCTCCAGGATAATAGGCCAGATGCACTAAGCTTCAAAAGTGATAAAATGGAGAGTGATAAACAGCCAGCCAATCAGCTACTACCCGCCATGTCACAGACTGTGTTTGAAAAATATCAGGCAGGAGCTGATTGGCTGGTTGTTTATCACTCTCCATGTTATCACTTTTGAAGCTTAGTGCATCTGGCCCAATATGTTTTGAATCTGTTCTGTATAAAAGTATTGGTATTGCAGCAAACTATGATGCAAGGACACGCCCCAATTAAGTGACCACACCCATTTTGAGTGGCCACGCCCCCTTTTCTAGAGCCGAAGTGGGCCTGTGTACTTTAAATGCCAGGGCCTATTTTTAGTCCCAGTCCGGCCCTGCTGGAGGGTGTGTGTTGTGTGTCAGCAATATATTGTATTCTACTACAAATAGTATCAATCATGATCATGCAAAGTCAGGATGGTCCAATATCTTTATATACTTTATTTCTATTCTATAAACTTCCCTGGTAAGCAGTACGGATTCGGCATGAAAAGCCGGGGGTCGGGATCCCGGCGTTCAAAATCCCGACGCCGGAATCCCGAACGCCGAAATCCCGACAAGGGGGGGACCTGGATCGCCCCCCGTTGCGGGCTCGCTGCACTCGCCACGCAGCAGGCCCGGTGCCTCGCTATGCTCGGCACACTAATTTATTCTCCCTCCGAGGGTGTCGCGGACACCCACGGGGGGAGAAAGTGTCTGGATTTCGGCGTTCGGGATTCCGGCGTCGGGATTTTGAACGCCGGGATCCCGACCGCCGGGATTTAAACTGCATCCCAGCAGTACACTCACTGTCCTTGATACTGAATGTCCAGTGCATCATTATAGTCTTATTGTTGTTCATTAGACTACTAGAACATTGTGCATTCTCCTTGTGATAATGTCACACTGAGCTGACTGATAATTCTTTAATCATTTCTACATTGTATATTTAATTACATTTATATTTCTCTTCCATGTCACTGGTAAAAAAGAAGACAAAACATTACTTAGCTTGTGAATAGCTATTTTATTTCTCTTCAGACGGACAATAATGTCTTGCCTGAACATCTATAGGTGATGTAACAATGGTTCCGGGCTCTTTGTATTGAAGTGAGGCATGTAAATTGTATATATCATTAACTACAAATCTACAATATTATTGTTGTGTAAAACTGTATTAATATTAACATTCGTATTGTTATAACATATATTTAGAATCCTGTATATTAATATCAGTATTTATTAATTGAAGCTTCCAGCGTCGTTAATAGAAAAAAAAAATTCTCCTCAAGTGAAGACTTTTAAACAAGGGGGGTAATTCAGGCATGCTATAGCTAGACTGCGTATATTTGTTGCCTATCGAGCAGGTAAATGCCGCTCTGCTCTACGAACGGTCACCCTGACTCTACGCTGCGAGCCGATGTGTATACTTACACATCCACTTGCATGCAGCCGCACGGAGGAAAAATCATCCGATGGTTGCTCACATCGAATGATTTTTCCTCTGTTCGTTATGAAAGGTAAGCCACGACTTACTTTTCATATGACTGCTTTCTGACGATTTCGGGGTAGGCGTTGATGTCATGTGATGTCATTCGCCCGCCCCAAGTAAGCAGGACCCGGGCTGCGTTTGCTGTGGTCCGCCTGTTTTTTTGGCATGCTCGTTTTGAGGAGTAAAGTTACTCATTCTGGTTCATTCACAGCGGCCGCTCATTCGCACGGGGATTGATGTTTTGCGTATGCGCAGCAGCATTTCTGCACATGTGTATACGTTGGGTACGTGTGAACTCGGCAAAAAGTCTGTTCGCCGGGTGCACGCACCAAGCCTTACGAGCGCGAGGGGGGGGGGGAGAGGGGCATGGGGTGCTGGGCCATTAGCATATGTGAACGCCCACCGTTTCATGGGTGTTCCCATGAAATCGCTGGGCGGACACATGCTAATGCGTCTGTGAAACACATGCGGGGGGGGGAGGTCAGCTGACATAACCAGATCTCAGCTGCACGCCCAAATCCCTGCAATTCTGCATGCATGCATGCATGTGCCTTCAGCATCATTCGATGGTCAGCGACCATCAAAGGATGGGGGAGGTTCCCACTGGCATGCCACTGGATTTTCATGTAAAACATCCATTTGCAAGCCTTGCGAACGAATCCCGTTTGCGAATGTGTGGTTGCTATGGGAAACGTCCCATCTTCAAAAGAACTCTCATCTTGGTAATTTTACCCCTGAGAAGCTGATAATGAGACGGGTGATAAGCTTTGGTACGTGCACAGAGTAATAATGTGAGAAGGTAATTATAACTCCCCCTAAGCAGGACGTATTAACGCCCATCACAGTTTAAGAGGAACCTTTGTTTTAACAGAATCAACTTATCTTCTGACCATTTACATTCTATACACATGGTAATAATAAATAGTATACGATTTAGTCTACGATAAAGTAGCAGTGTGCTGACACTGCCTCTATGTTGTGCGGTAGGAAAATGCCAAAGGTGGAGAACCACCATATAATAATCCCTGCTTTATATTCCGTCTCATGATTTACAGATTTCTCCTTGCACAATTACCGCACGTCTAAGGACATAAGTTCATGATTATAATTATGTACCTTCCAGCACACGCGGTGTATGGCAGGTGCAGAAACGGCTAGCTTTCCTGAAATGTGTTATTATGCCATTTTTATTAATTACATGCACTTATTCTGAAATCATAGTCAGTGCACTTTGTACCTTTTATTTCCCTGGCTGGATAAAGAAGTCTACAGGCAGATCACTGTGTAACATTCCAAACATTACAATCTGCGAGTGCTAAAATAACCTCCATGAATTTCAAAGCTCCTGACACTGTCACATTGTAATTTATTTATCAGCGCTTCATCAGCATTCGGTGGGTATGATAGCACCTGTGTTTCACTAGTTGTACACACAATGTCAGGGTCACATGAAGTTGGTTATTCCCTCTTCAAATGTATCAAAGTCGCACTCAGGGACGGTGCTAGGGTGTCCGGCGCCCCCCTGCAAACCATAAATTTTGCGCCCTTTCACATTGCCATTGCAACAAGCTGCAGCCCGATTGTGGGAGCCTATGCAACTTGCGATCATATGGAGGATCTCGGGTGCATGTACATGTATGCATACACCATCTCAGTGCTGTGTCCGCAAAATGTTGCATGCACTAAAGGTGCCCATACATGCTGCGATAATTGCATACGTTATGTGCTAGATCGCATCGCACGGCATGCATGCAATGTGTGTGCAATGCGATCCGAAAGCATTGCAGCGTGTATGGCCACCTTTAGGCACATAACCCAGCTCATTATTTAAAAAGTGTCTAAATTAATATAAAAAAATCTACAATTATTTAAAAATTTGTTATAAACATGTATAATAAAAGACTCACTGTTCTTTTTCTGTTTAACTCTTGCAGTGCCTCCTCTTCTATTTGCGTAGGCAGGACGCTGAGGGCGCCATTATACCCCTCTCGTGATTGAGGGGGAAAGGAGATGGAAGAAGAGGGGAGGAGATAGAGGGGGTGGAGTGTTGACGACTGGCAGTGGCACTGGCACAGCACACTGAGAAGAGGGAAGGAAGGGGAGGCGGCACTGCTGCCTATTCGTCATTTGATTGACAGCTGACAGGCGCAGGGAGCAATGGGTAGGGGGCGGATCTGGACATGACATGTCAACCAGGCATTCACAGACAGCGCTACATGCCTCAGCGCAAGTGTCCGTGAGGAAGAGGGGGCTGGTCGCAGGAGGAGGACAGTGGGTGCATGGTGCAGGGAGCTGCTCAGCCTCTCCATACTACCGCCTGCTGTCAGACAGGCGCTGCGGGAGGCATGCAGGAGGCAGTGACAGTGAGGGCTGGGGCAGCTTTAGCAGAGCAGGGAGGGAGACAGCGCCTTTTCAGCATGGCGCCTCCCTGCTTTGCAGGAGCTGCTGAGTGGGTAGCACCGGCCCTGGTCGCACTGTGCAGTGCAGTAAATAATTACCAATAGCAGAAATGTCTAACACTTATTGTCTTCTTGCTTTGCACTGGCACAAGCATTGCTTCTTCTCTTGTCCATTATACTTAGCGCCGCGGAATTATCAGAGGACATTCACTTCCTCATGTGATCATGGTAGAAGCAGTGCTCGACGTGGGATTTCGAAGTTGGTCTATGGAAACGTAAGCCCCCCACCCCTAGGTAACCCTCTTACTCCTCACATGCTCAACTTTGTGTCTGATTACTTCTAGCTCAGGTTTACTTACCACCACCCCTGCAATTATCATTTCCTGCTACCCTTTCAGTTTCAACCCCTTATTTCCTCTTACCCCTGCACTTCTCATTGCCTTTTCCCCTTCTCCACTAAAGGGTCACCTGAACCCCTGTCGGGGATCTTCTAAGGGTGACACGGCTTTGAAAAATTCCCACAGCAGGGGACCCCATTTACAGTAGGTGTTTCAAAAACACCAAGTAAATTTATCACCCAAGCAAATTACCATTTTAACCTACACCATACAGCATATTGTAAAATAGAATAAAATCATTTACATATACTCTATTTTTCCATCTCTTCATTTCTACCTATTTCTACATAAAAAATCAAGCACAGACCACACAGGTAGTAATCCAGCCCACCCATTAAGGGATCACATTAGGTAGGCAGCGCCAAAGCCCAACCAAACAAGTATTTCTAATCCATAAGGGACCGAGAACCCTTAAGAGCTTGGCAGCGCCTAGAGAACACACCGACACATAAGTGAGCGCAGTATATCACCCCCAAATCTTTTTTCCCACTCCTTGCCTACTTCCTTTTCTCACTCCCTGTACTTCTCACTAAGGGCCAGATGTATCAACCTTCAAAAAGTGATAAAATGGAGAGTGATAAACAGCCAGCCAATCAGCTCCTACCTGTCATTTTCAAACTCAGCCTGTAACATGGCAGGTAGGAGCTGATTGGCTGGTTCTTTATCACTTTCCATTTGATCACTTTTTGATACATACTGTATGGCTGTAACTGTTTCTTCTCTAACCCTCATCCCCTCTCCCCAATCTCTTGTCTCACCTAGCTCCTCTCTCTAAGCAGGGTCAATCACGTCTTGCCAATTAGAAGCAGCCGCGGTGACCTGGTCCATGGCTGCTGATTGGCTCATGGATGTTGCCAAGTTTAAACTGCACCCTATCAACCACTGAGGACACAAGTCTGCTGGGCTGCTGTTGCTAGTGCTGTTCAATGTACTATCCATCACCTTTCTGCTTTGATGGAAATCTATCTCAACATCTTGCACTAGTTAATCAATATTTCACTATAATTAAGTTTCATTTATCATCTGGTATTACCCCACTAATATTGTCCAATATATTTTTCTGCCCTTCAGAGGTGAAGTCTCAGATTGGGATAATCCACTTATTGAATCCGATGATCCAACACTTAATAGTTCACTGACTTTTAGTTAAGCTGTAGGTAAAAAAATGTGGTCCAAAGACAGTCCATGTTGGTTCTTGCAATCTTTCAACCCTTTCTGCCAAGAATTTGTCTATTACATAGTCCTCCTTTCCTTTCAGCCCTAACAAGACGAAGCTTCAATGAACCAACAAACTAAAGGCTTCCAAACCTACAAGAACTTCAGCACTTCAACAATTTTATTTAATACACAACTCATGGATATTAGAGTGGGGTATATGTCCCTGTCCATATATCCTTTCTTCATATAGTGTTTTTTTTCTCATTGCCCAATCACTCTTAAACGTTTTGTACAAATACTGTGTCCTCCAGTTCTTCAATTCTCACTTTACAGTATGTGTAGTATCTACCTCATGTTATTTCAATGATCCACTGGAATTTCTTGCATCTGAAATGAAATATTTTAACCTAACATTAGAGTAAGATTCCATTTCTGATAACAACGCGGAACTTGTTGAAACTTCACTTCTTGGAGGACTTGGATAATCCTGCCTCCAACTGAAGTTCCCTCCTACGAAAATTGTCTTCCGTTCCCCCCTAGGATGCAATGTTGGCGATTATTATACATAATTCATTCATGTACTAAGTAATTTCCTTATGATTTAAATCTGATTACTCACCTAGGAGTTCTTCTGTGTGCAGTTTGCAGGATTCCTGATAGAAGCAGGGACAATTGTCCAATTAGTGTTCTGTGGCTGCAGAGAACATGAGGGTACATTTACTTTCAGTCTCTTAGAGTCTGCTGCTGCCAATGTCCACCCCAGTTTCCTCTGCGAGTACCTCATTAGTCTTTTCTCTATCTTTTGCTACTGGGGGTTGCCATGTTGCTAATGATCAGCTGACTGCTATTCCTCCAACCATGCACTACACTAGCAGTGTATCCTGCTCGTTGGGTTTAGCTCAGCACACCAGTAGTCCAAGTGCATCCTTCTCACTGGGTTTAGCTCAGCAGCCCAGCATTCAAAGTGTTTGCTGGGTTATCCCAGTTCTCTAAGATCCAATGGTATTCTGCCTACTGGGTTTTAGTCCAACTCGCCAACTATTCAAATTATCTTTGCTCACCAAGCCCAGACTGCTACCATAGACTGATCCTGTTTAATCTCAGCCAGTCCAGTCTGGATCAATTCTAAAGTTGCACTAAGCATTACACATTTCAGTGATTTTATTCCAGAAACTCATTGCCTGTCATGTTCCAAACAGATCCCTATAACCTTATACATTAAGCCCAAGCTTCTTGCATCTAGTGCCACCTGCTGTACTACTGACGATTCCAACCAGGGTCCACGAGAACCCTCGACCATGACAAGAATATTGTAATTCTAGTGCTCAACATTACCTGTCTTCTTTGATGTCTTAGGAGAAGCTTTATCAATCCTTGAAGAGAGATACAGTGAAGAGCGATACAATAAATTACCAACCAATCAGCTCCTAACTTATTTTTCAATCACAGCCTGTAAAATGACACTTGCATGCTGATTGGTTGGTACTTTACCCAGGGCCGGTGCTAGACACCGGAGCGCCCCAGGCGGGTGGGGGGGGTGGATGCGCTCCGGCGCTCACCTGCTCCCCTGCTCTCCTGGGGGGGTGCCGGGTACTCGGCCGCTCCACACAGGGGGGGGGGCTGCCAGCGCTCCCCTGCTCAACCGGGGGGGGGGTGCCGGGTATTCAGCCTCTCCACACAGGGGGGTTCGGGTATTGCGGGAGCAAACCAGCCGCTCCACACAGGGGGGGTGGGGTGCCAGCGCTCACCTTCTCCCCTCCGTCAGGGGGGTTGCCAGGGGCAGGGGGTGACGGGGATGCGGCCGGTGCCCGCTAAGTAACTACAGGGGTGGGGAGGGGAACGGGTGATGCAGATCCGGCTGCCTAGTCACTCCGGAGGGGGGGGGAATTGCGGAAAGAGCCGCCGCTCACCTCCATCCGGGGGGGGGGGACATGCTCCAAATTGCCGCCCTCCAGTGGCCTGCACCCTAGGCAAATGCCTAATGGTGGCGCCGGCCCTGACTTTACCTCTCCCCCTTATTTATATTACAGGAATAACTATAATGTAATGCTGCTTAATATTATCCACCCTCCACCATATTCTTTTTAACTACGTTTGTCGACAACTGTTCCAGATCACGTTCTATGCTAACACATATATATCAGTTAAACTTCCCCATTCCTTTTCAATCAGAAAATGAAAGGCATTATTACATTGTCATTAATCTGATTTTTTTAAATGGTAAGTTTCGTTTTTACGACCTTATATTACTATACTATTGTACTGAATGGGTTGTAATGAAATAATTGATTACTTACTTATTCTACATTACAAAGGTTGAAAAGAAAGTCCTACGGTTAGAATACTGAGGCAACAGCTCTCGGTATCAATAATTAGCAACAATAGACAGATTTAAACTTAGCCTACTGTACTTTTCTCTTTCAACTTGGTCTTGATTTCATAGCACAGTATCTTCTTAATTGATCTGTGAATATCAGCTAAGAGAGCAGATGCTCTGCCACATGGCAAGTCAAGATGCTGCCTCCAACACTGTTCCCCATTAGTGACAAATGTTGTGCTGTGATATGCTAAAGCCATCCCTATATTGCATATCACATCTGAGTACTTTACAATAAAGAGTGGCGAGAAAATTCCAGTTGAAAAACAATCCTTATATGAAAGCTGGCAGTAGCATGAACCCTATTTTTAAATGCCATGTAAGATAATGAGTGGTAAATGTAATTCCTGGAGAAATCAAAAATGCTTATAAAAAGCTGTTTCCTGAGAAGATACATTGATTGTTTACTCTGATACAGGGGTATATTCAATTGATGCAGGTTCCATTCCGAAATTCTTTTGCCGGAATGGATCCGGCATCCATTATTCAATGCAGCAGCAAATTCCGGATGTCGCGCGGGGACTGGATGGGGGTGGACAGGATTACGGCACAGTGTAAGCTGCTGCTGCTACTCACTCAGCACCATCCTCCCTGCCTTAATCCGGCATCTTTTCATGTCGGATTGAGATTGCCAGAAACATGGCCAATACTTTTCAGTTTTGGCTGTGCTTCCGTCAAACGCTGGTGGATTAGCAGCTTTTCCGTCAATCCACTTGTTTTTTGGAAGGTCAGCACATTTGCACCTGACGAAAAAAACAGCTAGCATTGAACCCCTTCCGATCTATTCATGTTAAAAATTGATGTATTTTCGGCAAGATGGCAGTTCCGACATGCATTGAATATACCCCACAGTCTTTAAACCTCTTTCAAGTCACAGCACACCGAACAAGATTTTAAAAATGCCAAGGCAATCACATGAAAACACGAGACCAGTGAATAACAGTTAAACTGGTGTTGGCTGTAAACTAGTGTGGGCACCTCTAGATCTGGTAGCACACTTGAGGACAACTCAAGGCACACTAGTGTGCCACGGCACAGTGGTTGAAAAACGCTAAGGGGTAAATTTACTAAGATGGGAGTTCTTTTGAATATGGGATGTTGCCCATAGCAACCAATCAGAATCTGCTTCTTTTTTATTTAGCACATTTTAGAAGATCATAGATAGAATCTGATTTGTTGACCTTAGCAACGTCCCATATTCAATAGAACTCCCATCAAAGTAAACAAGCTCCTAAATGGTAGACAATCAATAGGTCATGCAAGTGGTCAACAAGCAAAAGGCCACAGACAAAAGATCAACACAAGAAAATGTTCAACATATGAAAAGGTTGACATAATTTTTCTGTGTTTTTTTGTGTCAATTTGTAGATCTCAATACGCAGACCCCAAATAAGTGTACTGCATACCCCACATTCCCTTGCCATGCGTCATTTCCAATCGGAATACACGTGGATGGTCATGTATAAAAAAAGTCTCCAAAAACATAGACCTATTGAATTGTTTTTGAGTAGCCCCCTTGAGAGAAAAAAACTTGTCCCGTCTTGCGGTAAATGATTGCAACACGATCCTTCTACTTCTTGTAGTTGTCTTGTGTTTCCCATAAAAAGAATAAGGAAGCGTTATGTGAGTCAGGCTTAGTTGTTTTCCAAATGACCAGATTACTAGCATGACTCGGTCATTTCCTTTGCTATGTAAGCCAGTTTACGCCCCAACAAAGATGGCACTTCATAAATCCTTGACGACTATAGCTCTTCAATGACATCGATCTAATTGGTTCCACACGCCAGCTCAACTCATTGGAGTCTGAGTCACAGAGCCGCAATCTCTTAGAGACACTTAAGTCCCGGTCCTCACTCTGCCCTGGTGTGCGCTGACCCCAATAATTACAATAAAGCAAAGCAGATATATATGCAACATAGTGCAAAGCCATTATGGTTGATATGTTTTATTGAGGAAAGGACATACAAGTTTAACAGCACATTACACGCTTGTTAGTTGTATATTTTACATGCACAGTACAACCATGACCAACTCCAGCAAAGATTTACAGTTTGAAGGAACACGACTGGAAGTACAGCCTTTAAGTACTCTAAGCAGAACGACATCAACAAAAAGCGAGGACAACCTGAATTACAATCATGTGCCATGCTGTTTAACTTTTATGTCTGCGGGAGCAACCAGTTTGACCTTAGAACACCAACTGGCGGAATGCATTCAGGCTCTGTAGCAGATTGTGCGTTATAAGCTTTAGGCCACTGGCACAAAAACATTTTTAATTTTAACCCTGTCTAGGCTTTTTTGCTTTCATCGGGGCCGGAATAGGAAGCAAAATGACCTTGCGACTACAATCAAATTTTTGATCTGTTTTTACTTAAAAGAAAGGTGGATTTACAAAGAACTGAGTCGTGTACCTACTGTATTTGCCTGCCAGTTGTATTTCAGGACCCTTGCCAACCAAATGGTCCTTTAAACTGCCTCTCCAAAAATTAATCTGAGGCTGGCTGAAGAGCTTCAGAGACCTTGACAATAACTAAGAGGCAGATGTACTAAGCCTTGGAGAGTCAAAGTGTAGAGAGGTAAATGCCAGAACAGGTAGACCACTGCATTCCCTCACAGGCATTAGACTCCAATTCATATCAGTCATACTGTACCAAAATCAGTTGTATGATGGCATGGCCACGCGTCGGGCACGGTGGCTCGCTGCGCTCGCCACACTATATAAAATCAACTCCATGCATAATTGGATAGTGGGGGTATGAAATCACCCATGGGTGACTATACAATTAAAAATCGGGTCTTTACAATGAAAAATCGCAATCGCATGAATTGTATGCCACTATATTGCATGCAATGCAATAAAAAAATTGGGCGCCCAGATATTACATAAGTACCAAATATTGTTGTGGTATATAAAATTGTTATGCTCATAGGAATTGAAGAGTTCTCATACTGCTGCTATGATAATGGATATTTTCCTTGCTAAGTAGATATCGGGGGGGGGGGGGGGGGAATTTACTAAGATAAGTGCATTTTACTTCACATGTGATGTTGCTATGGGCAACCAATCAGATCCTGTCTACTATCTTCTAGAGAGTGCTAAATAAATAAGAAGTACATTCTGACTGGTTGCCCATAGCAACATTACATGTGAAGTAGAATACACATCTTAGTAAATTTCCCCCATCGTTTCTATTTGAGTGTTCAGAGTCCGTTTTTTGTCCGAGTTTGGTTAATATTATACTGATCTGGCAGAGGAAGCTATGGAACGTCTGATTCAGTTCCCCACAATGTATCTCTGTGAGGCCAGGCTTTCCTGTACTTGATTCCATCACAACAGAAAGACAAACCGATGTCAGAGGTGATATGAACATTTCCATGTCACAGATCACGCCTGAAACTCCACTTCTTGTACAGGCCAAACAGTAGCAGCCTCCTCATTGAGTCATATCTGGGAACAGATTATAAATTTGTTCTGAATTTGTTAGTCTTGTTCTGAAAGGGGGACTGACATTAAATCTAAACGTAATACTGTAAATCTCATGAATTATGTACCGGTTACATATGGTGCTCATTAGATAGGTTTCAAACCATACAGGACCTCTTTATCTACTGTATATGGTGGTATAGAAGTCGTAGCACTCATATCAAAGCAGCACAAGCAGCACAAACAAACAAGGTATGATGTTAAACAAAAACCCGTCCCTGGCCCGGAACTTCAGAGAAGACATGATCTGATCCTAGGGTCTGATTCAGGCCTTTCTGCTACACTGCGTATGTTCGCAGCCTAGCGAATATGTAAATGCCGTCCTGCCGAACACCCGCCACGCATATCACCTCACTAGCATGGGAGGGGATGTGTGTGCTTTCACATCCCCTTGAATGCGGCCTCACGAGTGAAAAACCATTCGATGGTCACTGACCATCGAATGATTTTTTTCCCTGTTCGCAGATAAAAGCCAGTCTCGGCTGACTGTTATCTTGGCTGGCCCAAGCAGGCATCGACACGCCTGCGTGAGTAGGGGTACGCCCAGCGCTTTTATGGGCACGCCCATAAAATGCTGGGTGTTCCCTGGCCCAGCGAATGTGGGCGGGGACAGGGATGACCATCGGGGACGGGGACAAATTCGTCCCGCAACAAGCAGGACTGAATCGGACCCCCTAGTCCTGGTTTAGATCTACCCATAGTTCCCCTAATTTGGATTGGATTGCAACATTTGCATCGTTTTATCAGTTTTTATTGATCTTTATCTTTTTTTTTTATCAACATTTATCAATTTTTCAATTTTTATCCAAACTCGAAACCGAATCCGAACAAAATCAATTAAAGGCGGCAGTGCTGAAACCAAAACGCAATGAGGAATTCAAATGAAAACACGGGTCCACTCCACACAAATCTCTACTTTTACTGAAATGAATGTCATTTTCTCTACTTGCTCATTTATGCATTGTCATTTCCCTTCTTATCTATTATATAATGTTTATACCGTGCATTCTGGGTGATGAAAATTAATTACATAATCCTGATAAAACAATAAAACAACTGTTTCTTTTCTGTTACGAGCAAACCTTTGCCGTATATTTTAATATATTGTAATAACTACAAACTTGCATCTATAGACAGACATTTATTTTAATACCGTATAAACGTGACAAGATCAAATTAAGCTAATTAACGGTTTATAGATTTTCAAATAAGCTATATTTCGATCATTGTAATTGTGTTTATTAGTGTCTTGCTTATGAAATGACTATTTTGCTTGCAGAACATAAATGAGTAAGAAAAAATAGGCAGATGTCACAAGGCCAATAAGCAGGTGGGCTGAAACTTCTGTACCAATTCAAACTGGCACTGCATCAAACCTGGTGGGTATAACCTTTAATTCACTGCTCCTCTGGCACCAGATCTAGTGCCATCTGCTCTCCTTTGCTAAGCTGTGCTTGTTTCTGCTTAGGGAGATTGCCAACAATACAGACTGTCTTCTACATGTGCAGAGAACCATCAGTGTATCTAGATTTCCGAAACCCATATGGTGGCATCTGCAATTCCACACTGTCAGCAACACAACCACAACCCTGCACGTTTTAAGAATGGAAAGACAACTGTGAGGTTTTAATTTAGGCTGCTAAGCAAGAAAAAAATATTGTCTTTCTGTTATAGGTTCAATCGGGACAAATTGCCTATTTTTAGTCCACAAAGTGCTTTGCGGGAGGAGCTGGAGAGAAAAATAGGAGTTATTTGTCCAAATATCTGGTGTCAATCAAAAACACTGCAGCAAGATTGTTTTATATATAAAAATGTTAATAGGCCTGTGTGTGTATTTTAGAGATATCTGCTTCTTTATAGCCTAGAACAGTTTATTTTTTTTTATCTATACTGTTGCTTAAAATGATTGCTAAGTCTAATGGGCCCAATGGAATGTATTATACCCCTTTCACACCAGAAAATGCAGGGATTTACCTGGGAATACAGTCCAGGGATCAAGGAGGGACATTCCCAGGTTGGCCTCTTTCACACCAGCGAAATGGGCGACATCTGCTGGGGCGGCATGGCATTCCCCCTTCTTGCTGGGGTCTGCGAATCATGGGAAGGGGGTCGCGAGGGTCTGAGAAACGCAGGAGGGTGGGTCGCGGCAGGTCTGTGAATTGTGGAAGAGGGGGTCCACGAAACACGGGAGGGTGGGGTCGCGGGAGAGGGGTCACAGGGGAGCTGCTGCTCCATATCCCAGCACAAAGGGTGCCTCTTCCAGACCTGGGACTGGGAAGGCTATACATCAGCAGGTAAAGGGGGGGGGGGGGGAGGGGGCACAATGTTGTGCCTATGGGCGGCCTGTCACTTAAATCAGCTGTGGCTGGTAGCTTGTTTCGATATTTGCCTGGTGACAAGGTGGGAAGCACTGCTGAATTTGAAAACATTTTTAAAAGACTGGCTGGACGCTGATTGGCTGAGAGCGTCCGGCCAGTCTTTTCAATATATTTTCAAATTCAGCAGCACTTCCCACCCCGCCACCCAGAAAATAGTGCTACAAGCTCCCAGCCGCCGCTGCCCGGATCCCCGCTGCCTGGACCCCGCTGCCCAGACCCTGCTGCCTGCCACCTGGGGCATTAGTGATTGACGGGGCCGGGCTTAAATTAAACTGAAAGTTTAATTTCAGTAGGAATTAGGAATTTTATTGAATTTCACTTTTAGATACCAGTAGATACAGCTACAGGTTTTACTAACTTAAAAAGATAGAGATAAAAATGTGTCTCGATACTAAGGGTACATTTTAAAAGATTTGTGTTTCAGTTGAGTTAAACTCGTCTGGTTACAACATACACGGTTGTATTTGATTACAAAATTCCTGTATTTTACTAAGCTCCCGTATTTGCTGGATTCATGTTTTCCTACAGTGTAGTTATTCCTATGGTGCATTTATGGCAGTGAAACAAGCACGAAGTCCGCATGGATCAGTCAGATCTGTGCAGTGATTCTTTGTGTAAAGGGACCTACACACCCCGCGATGTTGCAGAGTGACTGAGTGATGCTAGATCACCCAGAATGCTCAGCAAGTTCGCTCATCGTACAGTGCTGCACAGCAATGTGTGCTGAGCAATCTGTCAGGGCCAGTGTTCT
This sequence comes from Crinia signifera, assembly GCF_055691185.1. NCBI lineage: Eukaryota > Metazoa > Chordata > Amphibia > Anura > Myobatrachidae > Crinia > Crinia signifera. The sequence continues at coordinate 39,915,648 of NC_139221.1, read as the reverse complement.
CCGATGAGAACACTGGCGATCTCACTACATTTATCATACATGCATGATCTACATTGCCTAGTGATAGCTATGCGTGGGCCATGCTTCAATATCGCTATGGCCCCTACATGTGGAGTGATGTAGGGTAATTTTCTAAGTGATCTATTCAAATTTATATTTTCTGGGGGTTTTCTCAACGGAATGTTGGGGGGATAAGAGTTGAGAATCACACACAAGAGAAGAGAAAGTGAGATAGACGGTTGTACACAAACTTGCTCTAATAGTTTGATAATACGTAAGAGAAGAGAAAGATGGTAGTGTGTAGAGAATGTGTCTGGATTGAGATCACGGAGATAAGAAATGTTTTAATGGTATGAAAAAATGGAGAGACACAGACTAGAACATCATACTGAAGTAGAAAAAAAGAAGTACTTTCGGATTGGACTGGCCAACAAGGACAGGCCAGGCATTGAATTGTCAGCAGAGGCTGTGGTAAGAAGGTTAGAGAACCCACAGTGTGACAGTTGCTATGTGATATGGGGGGAGATTCTCTAAACTAAAAATGCGGTAAAAACCCCGTTATCTGGGTTTTTACTGCATTTTGGGATGCTCTAAGCATCCCCCGGCCGGGTTACCACGGCAGGGGGCATCACCAGAAAAATCTGGCGATGCCCCATAGAAGCCTATGGGCTTCTAACGCGACCCCTCGCTGCCCCGCACCGACCCACCGCCGCCCCGCACCGACCGACCCCCCCTCACCTGTGTCCAGGCAGCACAGAGCTGTGCTGCCCGGATCTGTGACCTCCTCCTCCCTGCACTATGATCCTCTTCCGGGTGCAGGGAGGACGAGAGCCCGGCGCAGCAGCATCGGGTAAGCGAGGGAGGGGAGAGCTGCCGGGTCCCAATGGGACCTGCTGACTCAAAAGGACAGCTCTAGCGTTAAGAGCTGTCCTTTGCCATAATTATGTCATATGTTAGTGCATATGCGATAATTATGAATGTGGTAGCCGGCGATAGGGGGCCCGGATGTTAGAGCATCCCCCCCAATGATTTGTCAATGTCTAATTACTTAAATTTGGGAGACTCTTGCTACTTTATACTGCTAACTGTTGCCAGCCAACTGCATATCAAGTAATTTGGTACTCTATATTGCCCAACTGGCCAGCTGAGTTTTTTGCATATGGAATTTATCAGGGCTGTGTGGGTTTATGCTTTGGCATTGCTATTGGCTATCAAGAAGCAGATCAGTCTGTCGAAATTCTGGGTTAAGATCACCGAGATAAGAAATGTATTCATGGTATGGAAAGTGGAGACACACAGAGCATGGGGCTAATTCAGCAAGCCTCGCTATTAGGCGGTTTGTGCTGCCGCATGTGAGGGGCAATAAATGACAAACACAATGTTATGTTGGAGAAAATAAAAAACTGTTACAGAATATATAATAATAATAGAGGGTGTGAAATTCATAATTATGCAAAGAGAAAGTAGGTTTTGGGTGTAAAACTCAGATGGATTAAGTAGGATGAGGGATTTTTAAATGAATAGATCACGGATAGGTGAGAGCTTGTCACCAACCTTTATCGTATTCGTGATTGCACAGGAAGTGGAGAGAGATGGCAGTGAGTAATCTTGAGGTGATGAGAAATGGTGGATGGAAATTTTTAAGGTGAAATGAGGAGCGTAAGAAGACAATTAGTATTACATAGGTCAAATTATAGTTGGAGTTGTCATCAGAAGATTGTGATAGCTGGTCTCAGTGTGACCCACAGAGCCACAAGAGCCATGAAAAGCTGCGCTCAGCAGTCATGGCAGTTGAGCTTAGTGGCATGAACAAGTAAGCTTGCAGTACTGTAGATTGAAGCAATCTTGCTAATGGTGGATCTACTTTATGAAATCACTTACAGTATGTAAACTAAAAGTAAGCACTGTTTTTTTTTTTTTTTTTAACTTGATAAAACTAATGAGTGATGCTGTTTTAAAGGACCAAATCTTTTTCTTTTGCTAAGGATTGCAAATAAAATGCCCTATGGAATGCCCTTTCACGCACAATAAGACTCTCCACTAGCTTCCAAACTTTCAAGCGTTCCCTGAAAACTCACCTCTTCAGGCAAGCCTATCATATTTAAATTCTACACGCATAACCCTCTGAGGCACTCATGTATCATATAGCTTCCCTTCTGGACTTGTAACTTGGTGGGACTGCTATGCTATCATAGACGAATCTATGGGGTGGTCCGGGGGTGCACAGGACCACCCATTAGCCCATTTTGTAGCTGAGGGATGGGGCTTTCCAACGAGCCCAGCGGCGTGTCTCTAGCCCCCTGGGAATTAGAGATACTGCCAGGCAAAGCTGGAACGTTTTCCCTATAGGATAACATGGGACCCCCTAATTCCGACCCCCACCCAGTTCAACGGCTGCCAGTTCCCCCTTCGGCATCACTGAAGCTCGAGGTTGATCTCAGTCAAACCCAAATCGCTGGGCTTTCAATCTGATACCAGGCTGGATCCATATGGGTTAATTGGTTCCAGGGATATTGAGGTTAAACCGTTTTTTTTTTTTTTTTCATTTCTTAAATGTAATTTCATGACTGTTTATGTTCTTTGAGGGAAGATTTCTCTGGAACCAAACAGCCCAGTTTCACGGGACCAAAATCAGTCGAAGCCAACTCAAAAGTTCTTCAATATGATACTGGTCTCATGTAAATGGGTCAGTTGGTTCCGAAGTTATAGCTGGATGGTTTAAGGGGGGTAGGGAGAGGGGAGTGGTTGTCTCTCCCCCTCACACCACAAAATGCAGGGACTAGGCTGGTGTATAAGGGGTCAGCCTGGGTATGTCCCTGCATGATCCTGGGACCATATTCCCGGGTAAATCCCTGCATTTTCTGTTGTGAAAGGGGTATTATTTCAAACAGCCGTGACCTGCAGTGCTCTGAAAACAGCCGGGCAGCCCCCTGCTCTCTGCCAAGCTGTCAATGACTGTCACCCCTGCAGCTTCCGCTCCAATTCTTCTCCCCGCTTTCACCTCAGCCCGCCCCCCCTTTAATCATGTGGTGCCCGCGCCCGGCATGTTCCCCCGACGTCATGCACAACAACAGCGCGCACAATATTTCAAATGTCCATTCGGCTAGAGGGGACACCAGGAGGGGAGTGGGAGCGTGCTCTGCGCTGCGCTCCTCTCCACATAGAAGCAGCTGCACCACTCTCCATCTCTCCCTGCAGCAGCAGCGTAAGCTCATATAAAAATTTACAATAAGTGGCACTTTTGGGGGCATTGCTTAAGGGAAGCTACAAGTGGCGGTATGTGGGGGCATTACGCATAATGTGTGGCTTAATGTGTAAGGGGCATTACGGTGTGCAGCATCATGTGTAAGGGGCATTATGTGTGCAGCATCATGTGTAAGGGGCATTATGTGTGCAGCATCATGTGTAATGGGTACTATGGTGCATGGCATCATGTGTAATGGGTACTGTGGTGCGCGGCATCATGTGTAATGGGTACTATGATGTGCGGCATCATGTGTAATGGGTACTAGCAATTCATCAAGCAAAAACCCCCTAGTAATGAGCACGTAGGTAAGCAGCACTTATGTGGCAAATATGTAATGGGCATTATGGTTTGTTATATAGTATGTAATGGGCATCATGATGTGTGGCACAATGTGTAATGGGCATTATGGTGTGTGGCCTTATGTGTAATTGGCATTACGGCGTGTGGCTTTATGTGTAATGGGCATTACTGTGTATGGTGTAAAGTGTAATACCACACCCCTTTTTGTGATGCCCATTTGTTACGCCGCGCAAAGGTCTCCCTGCTATTGTGTCTAGATCTGGGACCACCCATTACCATAATTCTAGATTCGCCTATGTATGCTATTACTGATGCCTGTCCTTGTGTTTCCCTCCTATATCTTTATAGATTGTAAGCTTGCAGCAGGGCTCTCTAATCTCCAAGTCTGTCTGTTGTTACCCAGTTTGTTTTATCACTGTCTACTATTGTAAAGCGCAACGGAATCTGCTGCGCTATATAAGACACTGTAACGGAATCTGCTGCGCTATATAAGAAACTGAAAATAAATAAATAAACAATAAATAATAAAAAGGATTTATTGTGCTTATAATACAAGAAAAGTATATCCATAAGGTTAACAAGAGTAATTTCACTCGTACTGTCCTGTATTACTTTTCCCACTCATGACAATGGTCTTTAATTTCATTTGGGTAGTGTGTTACATGTAGATATTGTACCCCACTGAAATTTATAATTCAATTAAATAAATGGGCCATTGAAATAAACAGAGCTCCTTAGCATTGTTGCTTTCTACCATTCCCCTACTTTAGAATAGATTTCATTTGCCTTTATATTTATTTTAGTATTGATATCTGATAAAAGCAGGGAGTTCCTAAGACTGTTTTGCAACACCAGCCAATCACATAATTGTTAATGTGGTCATTTAAACCATTTGTGGATAGACCATGAAGATAGACAGTTCAGGTGAGATCATTCTCTTTTTATGTTATTTTGATTTGGGACTCCTTTTGATGTGAACTATGACTAAATATTCCACAAGAACTACATATACAGAATATTTCTTTTGGAATACAATTATTTTTAGTACCTGCACTGGAATCACCACTGAAATGGATGGGCCATTCAAATTAAATGAAAGCACTGTGCTATAGGAGATGTGTTTGTAATTTAAAAAGTATACACACAATTGGTTCAGTACACATGTGCTGCTTTTATGTATTATGAAAGCAAATACCTTATATAACAGCTATGGTTTTGGGGTTGAAAGTGATTATCTGCAACAAAATCATCTGGTTTGCCTAAACTAAGGAGAGCCGCAAAACATCTTGCTCATACTCACCATACAACATGAAATACTGTCATCAATAACATTTAGTTCAAGTTTTAAAAGATAGTCCCTGATTTATGCCACAATGACATGACAACCTACAGTATATGAATCCCTTAAATTAGAAGCACGTATGAAAGAAGACACTATGGCCCTTATTCTGATCGGTGCGTACTTTCCCGAATTCTTACGGTGCGGTCCGCACGCCACGCTGTGCGGTGGCGTGCGGGCATCGTCCGTAGAAACGCCCACGTGTCCTCCGCATTCGGACGGACTCACTCTTTAAGAACAGGGCGTGTGTACGGACGACATACAAACCGTGCGTGTGCGCTGGACACGTACAGATTCTGCACGGTCTTACCGCGTAAGCACGGTCTTACCGCGTAAGCACGGTCTTACCGCGTTAAAACGGACGGGAAGCTGTCCGTACACACCGATGCGGAGTCTTTACGCTAAATACCACACTTTTTTACTGAGTACACACAGCGATCACATGACCCACTTAGGCAATTAGGCAACCTCATTACAAAGGGATTGTTATCTATTTGAATCAATTAAATCCTAATCTATACTGAACCACATTCCTAGTACATTCATTACACACATTAACCCTTACAGCATGTGACCCTAACATACATCTATATACACTATTTACATTTTGCTTATTTAAAAGATTTTAAACAAGTTACACATATACTTTTGCATGTTATAAAAAAACACGGACAACTTCGAACTGTAATTAACTATTTATTAATGTAACAAAACTTAGAAAATAATGAATAAATAAATTAATTAATTGGCCCCATCCAGGAGCATACAGCTATACATACATGCATACATACTACATGGAATGCCTGATTTTTGCCCTCTACCCTTTACTCTGTAGAACACCTCACAGTCATACTGCTCCTTCTGAATCCAAACCCACCCATGACTAAGCTCTGAGAAGCATGTCACGCGCTGCACCAATCCCAATTCTGCAAACAAAGTTCAGTGTCTGTTATATGATGGAGCCTGGCAGGGGAGTTACACAACTCTCAGGAATGCTCAGTACATTTGTGCAATCAAGCATGGCTTGCCTGCTGATGGTCTGCTCCAGAAATCATTGTCATAATGCCAGTTAGGGGAAGCTGCAGCACTAACCCACTCCCATGCTCAAAATCATTACTAAGACCAAATCAACACACAATTATGGTGCAAAACATACATGCAGACCGCAGGGGGTGGTTAGCTAGAGGAGGGCCCAGGGGCACTGACCACTTGTTACTCCAGTCTAAGCCACGCCTGTCCATACTCCATTTATGCCATACTTAATCTAGTTTAGAAAGATCAATCACCAGTAAACTCTACTCACCTATATGAGGCTACAGATTGTATGCTTGCAGCAGGGACATGTAACCCTTATATGAGCAAGTCATCCCTTTCTTCCAGGATACAGATTAACTACACAGGTTCAGTGGCACTTAAAAGCCATCCGCACAACCTGTGTCATTAATATGTGTCCAGGATGAAAGGGGTGGTTTGACCACCCTATCTAACACCAAAGTGTGTCTGTTGCTATCCCGTTTGTTTTATCACTTTAAAGTATTGAAAAAATCAATTGAATCACCAGTGCTACATAGAAAATAGTAGATGCCAAAAGGATAAATTAATCCTTATGTATACATACCAATTCCTCCTCAGGGGCCTCCACTTGTGCCACCTCGTCCTCTGGTTGGACGACCTCCTCCTCGGGTGGCAGCTCCTCCACAGCCCACCCCTCCTCCTCCTCCACTTCTTCGAGCACCTCCTCCGGCCTCCCTTCCTGAGGAAGCTCCTCCTGGCCCACCTCTGCCTCCTCCTCCACTTCTTCGGCCACCTCCTCCGGCCTCCCTTCCTGAGGAAGCTCCTCCTGGCCCACCTCTGCCTCCTCCCGGGCCTGTCTTGCTCGATCACGTGCTGTGTATGGGAAAATTCAAAAAAGTGCCAATTAGTGGTAATTACTATTAAGCCTTATCAAGCTATAAATGCAAAGGTTATAAGTACAGATAATTGTACAGGCAAACAGCTCCTTAGTGGCCTTTACAAAACACAGCCTGTAACATGGCAGGTATGCTGTGACATTTTAACTATGCAGTACAAGTCCAGTAATGTTTACATTAGATATTAGATGGAGTTGGTCAATGGGCGGTGATGTTGCTAGAAGCCACAGACATGTTTGCCATGTCATTGAATTGATAGTTATTGTAGGGTGAGTGTGATTGTATCTTCTAAGGGTTGTTTTTCAAAAATAATATAATGTAAGTTTGGTGTCAGGAGGCACATGTTGTATTATGTTTCAGATTGCAATGGGTGTTACAGCAAACATGAGGAGTGACATGTATTAATATGTACACTTTGATTGCAGGTGGCACGACTTCAAAGGGAACCTCAAAAAGAAATTGAACCAGCGGTGGGAACACACCCCTGCAGGTGCTGGCTGATCAAGCCCTGCGGCAAAATGAACTCCTCCTCCGCCATAATGATCTTTTGGTGGAGCTAGTTGCCACCAATAGGGTCCTAATGTCACCCGTTTCTGGTGCATTACCACCATCATCACTCCCTGCTGCCAGAGGGGGAAGACGATCCACCCCCTCCCCAGCATGTGCTCCACCTGACCCACCATCTGACCGTGGCCGTGGGCGAAGAGCTGCTGCACGTGGCAAGGAGCCTGCCAGGGCCAAACGTGCCCGCAAATGAACTTGTGTCCACATTAATCTCCACCCTTATGTCTTCCCAAATCTTCCATTGAGCTGTGTGTGTCAGCATCCTGTGTCCAATTCCGTGCCGAGGGTCACCACATTTGCCCTCGGTTCAAATGTCATGTTTGGTTCCCCTGTTGCCCTGTTTCGGCTACCATTACTGTGTGCTGTACTTGAAGTGTTGGTGTTATGCTTTTGTTGTGAAGCCACCTGATGTGTTCTTAAAGATTCTGCTGTGGCTATGTATGTCTATAATACATGTATTTATTATATATTATTTACTTTTAGTCCTGCTATGGTACCATTTATTTTTTGACGGTTTCGAAATTATTTTCAAAGTTCATTGAATAAATGTTATTTTTGTCCCCCAAATGTGTGGTTTAATTGATACATGTAGAAGTGACATGTGTATTTGTATTATTAATATGAAGTTGTGTTCATTATTTGCAGTGTAAAAGCGTGTGAAAAGTGCAGCATATATGTGTGTGTTTAGTAATGGTCCATTTAAGCTGCAATGGTTCCAATTGAAGCAGTGAGAAGCGTGTAATTAACAAGTAATGAGTAAAGTAGGTGATTGTATTGTATTCAGCTGACATTGGTTGAGGTGCGTCCGTCCTGATTAGGCGTTCCGATTGCCTAGCGCATGACCGAGTGGTGTCCGCCAAGCAATACTTGCTTATGGACACCGCACATTTCTTGCCTTTTTGTTCGCGTGCATTCGGTGTGCTATCCGAATGCACGCCTACCAAAATAAGTGCACTCCCCCGTGTCCGCCCATGTTTCCGCCCAGTTTAGCCCACTTTGAAACTACACCCCTGTGTCATTCCGAATGACGCCCATAACACGCCCATATTTCCCGAGTGATTGCGGTGCACATTTCTGTACGGTATTACTGAGAACAAGTACGTAGACCATGCGTGGCACATGCGCATGGCGTTCCCCACGCATGCGCAGACGGCTAAAAAACGCTATCCGAAAGAATACGGAAAAGTACGCACCGATCAGAATAAGGGCCTATGGGAGGATGTACTAAATGGCAGGTTTAAAAGCCCATGGGGTCTGGATTTTAAAGATTGATGATAGACTAGTTGCGGGTACACTTTAGTAAATATTGTGGTTTTGACATAGAACCATCAATAAATTTAAATAGATGGTTTCTAAACCTCCCATTGGTCCCTTTGATTTCTAAACATCTTTGGGGGAAATTTACTAAGCTGGGAGTTCTATTTCACAAGACGTGTGGCTATGGGCAACCAGTAAGATACTATCTATTATCTAGATGGTGCTAAATAAATAAATAAGTAGAAGTAGATTCTGATTGGTTGCCCATAGCAACATATCATGTGAAATAGAACTCCCATCTTAGTAAATTTCCCCCATTATATCTTAATAAATCTTTAATTTTAAGGGGACATAATATATCTACTGTACAATAAAGGAGAGATACCGGTTAACAATGTCATGTTATATCTTATGAAAATAATGGTTTTCCTTAAGAACATCATGTAGTTACCTGAATATTTCACCAAGTTCAGAGATGGTATAGAAGCATACAAAAGGATAGATGACTACAGATAAATAATAAGATAATTGATCTGCAGTGCATCACTTGGGGCCTTATTCTGATCGGTGCGGCCGGATCCGAATATGCGGCCAGGACCGTGCGTGCGAAACCCCGCCTTCCATACGGATTGCCAACTCCATCCGTACGCGGTAAGAAGCTGTCCGAACGGACCGCACGTGTATTTTTCATGGAATACGCCTCCTCCATCTCAGGTGACCTCCCCCATCATTCGATGGTCGCAGACCATCGAATGCAGGACCGAGTGGTCCACCAGCTCCCGCAACCTCAGACCACACGGACATTTTTCCGTGCAAAAGCAGGGATCTGGGCGGGCAGCTGACATCCGGCGATGTCATATGTCCGCCCCCTACACGTGCGTCACGACCGCATTACCATACGTACGCCCAGCGTTTGCATGGGAACGCCCATGAAACGCAGGGCGTATGCATATGGTAATGAGCCCAAATAGCCCTTCACGCCCCTCTCCACCCCCTGTTCGGAGTGTTCACATTTCATGCAGGATTTGGCTGTACGCCCCGCTCGCACATGCGCAGACACAAAACATTGGCGTCACGAACGCACGTGGATATTACCGCACCAACCAGAATAAGGGCCTTAATTTTGACAGACTGATCTGCTTCTTGATAGTCAATAGCAATGTCACAGCATAAACCCACACAGCCCTGATAAATTCAGGATGCATTAAACTTGGCTGAAAAGTGGGGCAATATTGAGTACTAAATTACTTGATATGCCATATCCATAGTTTATACACATTAAGATTTACAGTCCATACAGGATTTAGCACCTGCATTTGGCTGGCAACAGTGAGCAGTATAAAGTACTGTAGTAGTAGCTGCCAAATATAAGTAATTAGATATTGGCAGATCATTGTCACATAGCAACTGTCACATTGTGGGTTCTCAGGGGGCAGATTTATTAAGCTCAGTGAAGTTATAGTGTCTGTTTTTTATCACCAGCCAATCAGCTCCTACCTGTGAAGTTTCAGGCTTGGTTTGAAAAATGACAGGTAGGAGCTGATTGGCTGGTGATAAAAACAGACACTTTATCACTTCACCGCTTTGGGGTTTATTCTAGTTCATTTTTTCTGACAAAATCCTTCTTAGATGGAAAAAACCATGTGCACTGCAGGGGGGCAGATGTAACATGTGCAGAGAGAATTAGATTTGGGTGAGTTTTTTTGTTTCTGTGCAGGGAAAATACATGATTTTACACTGAAATATAGATCTAACTTTGAAGAAAAACCCCACCCAAATCTAATTCTCTCTGCACAAGTTACATCTGCCCCACCCGCAGTGCACATGGTTTTGTCCATCTAAGAAGGATTTTGTCAGAAAGAATGAACTAGAATAACCCCCAATATATCTACCCCTCAATCTCTTACCACAGCCTCTGCTGACGATTCAATGGCTGGCCTGTCACTGTTGGCCAGTCCTCTCCGAATGTACTTTAGTCAGCTCAACAGTGTGGATGCGATTCAGAACTGCTCGCTGTGGTCCGAAAATGCTCCCCTGGCCGATGTTGGGTGTTTGTGCATGCATGATTATGCTCATGTGCAAACCCCCACAGTGAGCGCCTTCAGCAAATTTTCCATCCGCCACGGTGCTCGCTGCCTGAGAGACATACAGGGGGCATTCCAATGGATGACCCAGCATTTCATGGGCGTGCCCACCAAAAACGGTGGGCGCGCCCATTGAAATGCTAGGCGGGCCCATTAGAACAAAGGCGTGCCCATGCCTGCTTGGGGATGGAGGATGATGTCACATGACTTCAGTGCCCGCCCCCATTTTGTCCATCTCCTTCCAGGATAACAGTAAGTATAGACTTACTTTTATCTGCGAAGGGAGGAACATTCAATTGTGAGTGACCATCCAATGATTTTTCCTCCATGCGGCAACGAGCGGTTGTGTTACCGCTTAGGGTATAAAACATAGACTGACTCATGATAGACAGTCATATGGTCAACCACTAATGGTCGACAGTCACAAGGTTGACAGGGTTGAAAGGTCGACAGGTAAAAGGTCGACATGAAAAATGTTGACATGGTCAAAATGTCTACGTACAAAAGGTCGACATGGTCAAAAGGTAGACATACAAACGGTCGCCGTGGTCAAAAGGTGGACATGAATTTTTTATATTTTAAGAGTGTCTATGTCGACATAGGTCGACATGGACACTGTCTAAGTGTACCGCTGCGCTCGCCATGCTTCTGGCTCGGTGCCTCGCTGCACTCGGCACACTATTTTGTTCTCCCTCCATGCCCTAGTGGATAGTAGGGCATGAAATACCGAATGCCGGCACATGTTGGCTGAAAATTTTGTAAAAAAATGCATGTCTACCTTTTTCATGTTGACCTGTTGACCCTGTAAACCTATTATGTGTCGACCTCTAAACCCTGTCGACCTTTTGACTGTCTACCTTTTGACCCTGTCGACCTTTTGACTGTCGACATTTAGTGGTTGACCATATGACTGTCTATCATGAGTCAGTCTATGATCAGTCTGGATACCGTGTAACCATATGCATTGTTGGATGGGGATTCGTGTGGCAGGAGCATTCGTCGGGGTGGCGTTATGCAGCTCAATGAGCAGGTCTGAATCAGGCCTGTATGTATGTAACAGGGCATGGTCAGACCAAGTCATAGGTAGAATATCTACGTCTCTTGTTCTTTGTAGGGACCACTTATCCCATAAGATCAATTCAATTCTTGAGTAGAAGTTATGGACCGTGGAATAAAAGGTGTATTCGGGCTCGGTGGCTCGCTGCGCTCACCACACTATATAAAATCAACTCCACGCCGACGTGCATAGTGGGGGTATGAAAAGGTCGGCCACACTTTGGGTTGGCGTCAATAGTGGGGTGGCGTTAACAATGGGGGGCATTAACCATACTTAATACCCATGTGGCGGCATCTACAATGAGAAATTGGCCATAGTGGCCCTCTTCCCATTGTTCCCTATGTAAAATCGCGGTGATCGCGTTGATCGCATCGCATGCCATTATAATGGCATGCGATGCGATCGATGCGATCAACACGATTTTAACTTTAAAACTAATTTAAAATTTTTCTCTATGGGAAAATCGCGTTGAACGCGTCGGTCGCATCGCGGCCCATTATAATGGGCCACGATGGACGCGATCAACTCGATTTTGTCTTTACCGGCAATTAAAGCTGGTAATTGACAGAAAATCGCGTCCATTGCATGCCTTAAGTACCTTAACTTAAGGCATGCGATCAACCCCGACGGGTGCCGTGCTAGGAAACAAGTACCGGAGAAGGTATAAGGAGTAAGCATGGTGCTGTGTAATGTACAGTAGCAGCAACATTCTTTATTATAAAATCAGGGTGCAAGCCAAAAGGAAAAACAGAGGAAATTGAGGAGGGGAGAAAAACCAAAAAGGTCCAGAATATTGGACCTGCATGACTACTGCAGGGGAGATAAAAAATCTGTAGTATTGCAAAGATGGTGGGGGGTAACTTGGTGGAAAGAATCCCACCACTCAAACGTATCAATAATGTAAATAAGTAGCATGAAACACTTAAAAAATAAAAATAAACACATTCCAAATGAGAAACATACCAAAATTATAAACTACAATGCAAATAGTGTCCAATGGCATAGTGAGTCTGAAGTAACAAGACCAGAAGAACATAATACGGTACTTGTGTAGTTTCACGGCAGCACTGCCTGCAGATCGCATCATACTGTATGCAAATCGCATCGTATGCAAATTGAAAGGGGACGCTGAATACATGTCAAGTAATCCGTGTCCGCTCGCCACACTTTGGGCTTGGTGGCTTTCTGCGCTCGCCACACTTTATAACCTCAACTCCACACCCACATGGATAGTGGGGGTATGAACAGGTCGAGAGGAGGCGTACTGCTGCGATCGCAGCGCTTTGGGCTGATGTGGATAGTGGGGGTGTGCTAAATCACATCACATGCAAATTGTATGCAAATAGCATGCAAATCATATACAAATCGCATGTGATTTGCATATGATGCAATCCGTGGGCAGTGCCTCCGTGAAACTACACAAGTACCCATAATACAGAAAATAAAAATACTTATCAATATATTCCCATCCCAGTGGAGGGGAAGTAGGGTTTCAAATATCTTAGGTCAATGTCTTGGAAGCAGTCCAAAGAAAGGTTTCCAAAGAGTTTTACATCGTTGACCATTCTTGGTGAAGAGGCACAACCTGTCTCGGTTCAATTCGATTTTTAACATAGATATTCCAGTCCATCAGTAGTTTTATGCTAGCATCAAGGGAAGAGATGGTATAAGAAGAGTCCTCATAGTAAATTATAAACTTGACTGGAAAGCCCCATCAGTACTGGATGTCATGGGATCTGAGCACAATGGTTATAGGTGAAAATGCTTGTTCTTTGGCAGGAGGAAAAGTCAAAGACATCAGTATTTTTTTTTTGTCCCTTGATGCATGGAGGTGTTCCGTGACAATGAAGAAGTGCACAAGGAGGTCCCTTGACAGGTCAGAGGAGACCATACGAGGTTTGGGGAGATGGTGAATATGGTCAATCGGAAAATCCTTGAGATCAGCAGTGGGGAGTAATTTGCAAAAAAGGGCACAGGCATAATCTTCTAATTCAGAATTAGGCATGGAGTCTGGAAGGGTGGGGCAGTGAGACAATCTCAGCAGGCTGGAAAGGAGTATTGAAGTAGTCACCAAGATGGCCGCTGTGTCACTGTCACAAAGGAAGAGATCCAGGAGGAGCAACTCACCTTGTCAGGAGGCCCAGGCACAAGTTTCCAGTGGCTAGAGGCGGACTCCAGGCAGCATTGGAGCCCCGAGAGATGGGAGATGGAGGGCAGGTCCCCGGGAATTAGCAAATGTGGTGAGGACCAGGATCAGCAGAAGAGTGCACTGCAGAGCTTAGCATCTGGCCTGGTTGCAAAATTGAGAAATACCATCCCCAAGCTCCGTGACCCAGACCAGGGCAGGCAACTGAGGTAGAGAGGTAGAGGTGGTGGTGGGTAAGCAATGAGGGCACTGGGCTGCAGCACCCTCATTGCAGCTCAGCTAGTCGGCCAAGCCACGCCCCAATTTTTTTTAAACCCCACATACAGCTTTCAGCCTGGGGGCACACCATGAACGGCAGCCTGGGGGAAGTGCAACAGGGAAGAGGATAGAGGGCCGCATCTTTGAGGACCTGTCTTTGATATGGTAACAGCAGTCCCTCACTGTGTCCCTGCTGCTGTGCTGTCACTGCTGTGTGCTTGATGGTTCAGCGCCGTTGGACAGCTCAGCAGGTGGCTGATGGGGCTGGCTTTTGCAACACCAGCCCAGCAGTCCCTCTGTCTCTCAGTGTGTGGATAGATCCACAGTTTGTTGGCATGATGCCCTTCTGGCAACACTTCTGTGGGGGACAGCGCAGGATTTCTGGGCCCCTTGGTACCTGCCAGACCCTAGGTGAGCGCCTAGGTTACAAGTAGGAAATATGGCCCTGAAACTAAGTGACTTCCAACTTTCTACATTTCTCATTGTGCAAAGTGTTTCCAGCTGAACCAGATGCAGATCATTTCCAGCCTGCAATACCTGTTCCTCTTTGACAAGCAATGTGTCCATCTCCACTGTGTTATTGCTCTAATATTGTTCCTGCTATTCAGTTTAGTGCTCATCCCATAATAACCCAAATGTTTGTTTCTGCATCAGTCTACATACCTACCTGTGGACTTACCTTACCTGTACTTTTGGGCACAGTCTCCACCATTGTTTTCCTGCATGCACTCCACTATTCTGCTGAAAATATTGCAGTGTACCAGCCCTTGTATTCCTGTATACAACTCATCATACAAGTATTAAGGTCCCCAAACAATACTGCTACTTCTCCAAGAGGAGGAGTTGCAGCTGACCCCCCTTGCTGGGTGGCAGGATGGCCTGTGATATTTCGCAAGTGGCCCTTTTGCATGCAGGTCTGATCTCTGACTCCTATCATGGTATCCTATCATGACTCCATGGGACTGTGCATCAGATAAGATGTCAAACACATCCAGTTTTCTTGGCTTAATCCATCGGAATCGGGTAAAAAGTGGCCAAAGTGGATAAGAGTATGGCCAGCTTTAGTACAGATGTAGCCAGCCTCGTTATTGCTGGCACATCACCAGCCAGTGGGATCTGGAGGCTGGCAAGCCAGTAATTGTGGATGCCCAAGTGTCTTGCATGCTTACACATCATTGCCACGAATAGGGCACGGGAACATCTCCGATGCACGTGCACCACATTCTGTGGTTAGGGGTGATGCTTACCACTCCACGAGCCACTCCAATGAGAGCGGTCCCATCTGTACCCATCTTGCTAGTACCAATTTCTGAAGTTAGTTGATCTTGGTGTCATGTAAAGCAGAGTAGAGCCTAAGTCACTCCAGGCAGGGGAGTGCGAGATGGAGACAGAGGCAGTCCCAGGTAGAGAGAGGCGAGCAAAAGAGAGCATGTCAGGGGGAAATAGAGAAGGAGGAACAAGAGGTAGAGAGAAGGTGTCATGTAGAAAGAGAGAGTGTGCCGGGAAGAGAAGGGGAGAGACAATTTACTAAGATCGGTTGGAAATGTCAAATAAAGAATTACAAATATTAATATTATTATATGTTACATTTTATGTGGAACAACAAGAACCAGCAAGCCTCTCCCACATGCATGGACTTGGGTATTGCTTCTGTTGTGGTTCTCCAAGTAAACACACACAAAATCAGAACTTTATCACATACACTATGCACACAAACGCAGAGCCAGATTAAGGTCTAAATGGGCCTGGAGCTGAAAACTATAAAGGGCCTATTATGCGCAATATTAGGGATTGTGGCCAGCACCTAATAATGTGGAAGGGGTGACCAGTGTTCTGGTTGGTTGGTCTGCTCATGCGTGTGGCTCTATTTGTGTAAATACTTTCAACTAATTATATATGCCTGGAAAAGGCAGGGGGCTTGCATAAGAAAAATGCAGGGAGATATATTGGCGGGTGCCCTCCAAAGGTGCACCCGCAGGACATCAATGTACTAAGATACTTGCGGGGTGAGGTGGCACTCCAGTCATAAAAAGAATAGTGAAAGCCGAAACTTGGTAGACAACATTTCAGCACCTTTTATGTGGTCACCTAAATTTACCACACCATATACCCCTTATACAAATCATGCAACACAATAGTAACCCCCTTATACTGTACTTGCCTCTTACACATTATACCACATGGATTGAGCCAAAATACACACTATACCAGGTATGTCCAAACAGTGGTGCTCCAGCTGTTGTGAAACTACACGTCCCAGCATGCCTTGACATAGTTTTAGCATTCCCTAATAGCAAAACTGTGGCAATGCATGATGGGACTTGTAGTTTCACAACAGCTGTAGGGCCATAGCTTGGACATGCCTGCACTATACCAAACAGATTGAGCAATAGAGAGCAGGGGGCTGCCCGGCTGTATTTAGAGCACTGCAGGTCCCGGCTATTTGAAATAATACCCCTTTCATTTATATGGTCCCAGGATCATGCAGGGACATTCCCGGACTGGCCCCTTTTACACCAACCTAGTCCCTGCATTTTCTGGTGTGAGGGGAAGAGAAAACCACCCGTCTCCCTTTAAACAACCAGCTATATCTTCTGAACCAACTGACCCCTTTAAATGTGGGCTTTGAATGATTTTGGTCCCGTGAAACTGGGCCATTTGGTTCCAGAGAAATCTGTCCTCGAACAACATGAACAGCCATGAAATTACATTTAAGAAATGAAAAAAAAATTTGTTTACCCACAATATCTCTAGAACCCATAAACCCATATGGACCAGGTATCAGATCGAAGGCACAGCTATTTGGAATCGACTGAGATTAACCTTGAGCTTCTGTGATGCCAAAGTGGGAACTGGCAGCCGTTGGAACCGGGTGGAGGTCGGAATAAGCGGGTCATGTTATCCTATGGGGAAAACGTTCCAGGTTTGCCTAGCGGTATCTCCGGTTGGAAAGCCCTGGCCCTCAGCTACAAAATGGGCCTATTTGGAGAGTGGGCCTGGAGCTATAGCTCCATCAGGTCCATTGTTAATCCGGCCCTGCACATATGTAGATACATACCTATCTTGACCACGTAGGTACGGTCCTCTTCTCCAGTAGAGATCCAAAACGGATCTCTGAAAAAAAGTTATACTTTACCTCCTCCAGTTTAGATTGGTCGTTTTCTTTCCCTTTAGGTATCCACAGGGTTAAAAAAAAGCGGTACTTGTGTAGTTTCATGGCGCCGTGCGTCTAAGTTCCCCCACGCTCGCCCACGCTGCGGGCTCGGTGGCTCGCTACGCTTGCCACGCTATTTAAAATCAACTCCATGCCATCATGGATAGTGTACACCCGGAAGTAGCACGGCGCCATGCTGTCGCCGTTAAACTACACAAGTACCAAAAAAGCAAATCACTGACCTGTAATCAAACAGACTGAGGAGCCGCATGTGTGTTTACACATGTGGCTCCTCCCCTTAGCCTATCAGGAGTGAGCTACAGAGGAACTCTGTGTCTGGTAGGCTGTTCTACGTCTGAATAGATGTGAATGTTAAGAATTTAACATGTGCATCTATGGTCAATTTACACCATAGGACTCTATGTTAGAAGTTTAGGCTGATCAAAAAGCCAATTGTGGTCAACCACAAAGGCTGGCTTTAGTGGAAGCGACTGTGTACCATGGTTTATGCTTTTAGAAGAGTGTCAGACACTGATTTTTTGTTCAATTAATAAAACTGCTGCGCACATCTCAGGGATCCATGCAGCTATGAGTATGGACACAACTTGCAAGTAATTGCAAGCACAAAATGCTACTGGGACTAGACTACCAGGAGCTGGGCTTCTGAGACCTCAGAAATCATCACAGGTTTGTTTTTGTTAAGTTGGTCCTGATAGACTGGTGGATGTCCCGTGAGCTACCAGTAGATCGTGATCTACCTTTTGGCCAGGTCTGTGTGTTACAGTATGTCTGTGAGGGGTTGAGGCATTGACACTACCACTCACTGTAGAGACAGAGATAAAGATGTGTCGACAGTATCTCAAAAGATCAAATTCATATTTCACTAACTGCACTGTTGCCAGTAGCCGGCAAGGTAGGTTGCAGAGAGGGCAGGGTTGGAGCATTACCCCAATTTGTGGGGCCCCATGGGTTACTGCCCTATCCACCCATACAGGGGACTAACTGTTGATTGAACCTTTGCTCCCAAATAAGTATGTTGCCACTCTCTAGATCTTGCCATTTAAACCTTTGGCTCCTACTGAACCACTGGTCTGCGAAAATCCCCACCTTGTGTATTGCGATTGTTTTCTTTGAGACCAAACTAAATAGATCTATATATCCTACAATTTCCCACTGTCAGCTCTGCCAATAGTTACACTGGCTAATCATAGACTCTCAAACCAAATTAAAACTACTGGTCCTTACCAAGAAATTCCTATGCAACATCCATTGAAGGGGTCTTGAGTCAATAGAATATAAAGATAGGCTAACCAGGCTGAATATGTATTCACTTGAAAAACGAAGAATGAGAGGTGATATGATTAGTATGTTCAAATACAGGAGGGGAAAATATAAGGAGCTTGGAGATGACTTATTCAGTAACAAGGCTGTATTTAGGACACGTGGGCATGCACTAAGAATTAAAGAGACAACATTTCATATGCAATTAGGAAGAGGTTTCATCACCGTGACAACAGTTAAGTTCTGGAACTCTTTGCCAGAAAATGTGGTAACAGCAAACACAGTAAAGGAGTTTAAAATAAAACTGGATGCATTTATGGACACAAAGGGAGTGATATAGTTATTCGCTAGCCTGATAGATAATTAGATAGGTTGAACTCGATAGACTTACGTCTTTTTTCAACCTACATTTACTATGTTACTATGACCTATATTTACAACACAAGTCCCTATTCCTGTGTCACAATGCAGCAAATCTATTAAATGTTGCACAGTCAGACTCACCACACTCAATTCACACTCACTAATCTAAGAAATAAAGACTTGGACAACTGAAATATGGATGAAGGGGGTCAGCTTTTTATTTATAGCCTACTTATAGCGGAAGGCCTATTTAAATCTAAATAATGAAAAGGTCCCTTCCTTAAACTAAGGTGGCAGGTAGAAGAACGGTTAGATGCAAAGTTAAAAATATGTGCAAAACATAAAGATCTGCAAATAAAAATGTAAAACTAACATGACCAAGGGTCTCAACGCCCCATGACATGGGTGGACCAAATGCCTGTTGCCTTAGTCCCCAGCAATGTCACAACTCGCAGGAGTTGAGTTTCCCCTACGGGGAAAAAATTGGACTTAAAAATCTTAATCCTTCTAAAATTAAAAGTTGCCTGTAGTGTCTCAATAGTTTGGGTCCACCTGGTATGGTGCTACCACGAACTCTACACTGTCATACCCGCCTAAGCACCATGGACAACCCTCAAATACTAAAAACAAAATCGACAAAATTAAATTACCTAACTAAATTGCAAAACAAAAGTATTTGAGGGTTGTCCATGGTGCTTAGGCGGGTGTCCATGGTGCTTAGGCGGGTATGACAGTGTAGAGTTCGTGGTAGCACCATACCAGGTGGACCCAAACTATTGAGACACTACAGGCAACTTTTAATTTCTAAAAGTATTTGAGGGTTGTCCATGGTGCTTAGGCGGGTGTCCATGGTGCTTAGGCGGGTATGACAGTGTAGAGTTCGTGGTAGCACCATACCAGGTGGACCCAAACTATTGAGACACTACAGGCAACTTTTAATTTCTAAACAGCCACCCAAAAGCTGACACAATCAACTAAATAAAAAACCCAACCCACTTAGGGCGGGAGGGTGGGCAATGATCAAACTGGAAAGAGAAAGAATCTTCTAGATTACTGACTAAAAACCTAACTAGGATTCCTCCTCTTTCCATGACAACAAATGATAACGCAGGACCAAGTTGCATAGGCATTCCACTTCAAAGAACCAGCCCCCAACATTCCAGCTGCCAGTGATGCTAAATGAAGGGCAACCATGCCCATACCGGTAAGTTTATGCTGCCCGGGCACATATATGCACCACACAGTCTTGAATTCTAATACAGTACAGAAGGTATTTGAAATAACATATTAATCAGGTTTTAGATTATGCCAGAAAAATATATTTCACTGTTAACTTGGAAAAATGCTCAATATTCATTTCATTTTGTATTATAAATCTTTCTTTTCCAATAACATTTATCTCTTCTTGCCTTGTTATGCAAAACCTCTACAGATGGTTTCCCCCAGACTACAAATTATTATAATACCAGCTGTTGCTTTATGCATAAAAACAGTAATACATGATTGCAAGTATTCAGGATAAAATATTACAAAGTACAATCAATACTAATAATATTGTTCATGGTATTTAAAGAGATTGAAGAACCACATCATTTTTACCTTCTTCCTTGTTGCAATAAACAGAAAAAATAAACCGAGCGCAATTTATCCATGAACAATTGGAATAAGAGCATTTTTTTCTTTACAAAAATTATTTAAATGGAATAAAACATGAATGCAGAACTGCTATTCGCACATGAATGCACAAAACCACAATATATGGAAAGTAAGGTTTGAAAAAAATCTAGTTGGGTCTATTGTGTTCATCCTAGTATACAGTATACTAGAAGTGTTCATTTATAGAAAGTTAAAGCGAAATTCCAGTAGCACAATTGCAAATATGGTGATTTGGGGTGGGGGGTGGGGGGGGGGAGGGGGAGCACAGGGGATGGGGAATATCAGGAGGCACCAGCTGGAAGCCTAAAGTTGCCAACATGATCCTGAGTATCAGGTAGAAAGGGTAATCAACATACAGTACATTTAGTACCTAGGGGCAGTGCACTGCAGCAATAAGAAGTATGTCACCTCCGTCTATACACTACCCTCTCCTTTTACTCATTGACAGCCTCAGCAGGACCAGCCATACAGGCTACTGCTTCCTGTTTCCCTGATCGCTGTGTGGCATCTCATCAACATGTAAATTATAAAGTGTAGGTCAAGGGCATAACTACCATAGGTGCAAGGGGTGCCGCCGCTATTGGGCCCAGATCTGAAGGGGGCCATCTTTACTGTCTAAGTCAGGGGTCCTCAAACTACTTTGCTCTGGGACCCCATCAGACAATTAAAAATAATTACAGGCCCCCAGCAAGTTACTGCAGAAGGTCATCACATCACATGTGTAGTCAGCAGACAGCATATACATGGCAGCATTGTGGAGGCACAAATTGATGGGAGGAGTCTAACATAACAGACAATTCTACAGATTTTTCAGACTTCTTGAATCACTGACTGAGATTAGAAAAGATCAGCCTGATGGTCAGCAACATGGAGTCATGACCCCATGCTGAGAAGGCCGGGACCCACTTTGGGGTCAGGACCCACAGTTTGAGAACCGCTGGTCTAAGTAATATGTTTTACATACATATATCACCATCAGTTGCAGAATAGGGGGCCCTTAAAAACATTTCCTATGGGATATATATATATATATATATATATATATATATATATATATATATATATATATATATATATATATATATATATATATTAGTTTTTCAGCAATTTTTAATTATTGATTAGGGAATAACATAACACATATTATAAGGAGGTCTTCTCATCTTGGTTTTCTGATCTGAGACAGGATCCTTAGGTTGGACTAATGAGGAATACTGAAACCTGGAGACTTGAAATAGACTGGCAATGGCCAACAAGTGGCCATGATACTATACCACAATGTTTACAGAAACAGGGAGCTAAAACCCAAAAGCCAATACCTGAAACCAATGAGAGGAACTCTGCTTCAGGCCTGAACACAAGCTGGAACCTTCAGCTTGAAACTTAAGAAACTGAACCAGTGGAACTTAGTGAACAAGGAGCTACCTGTCTGCGGTTCCAGCTATCCTCCTTGCTCCTACTTTTAATGAAAAATGGCCCTCACAAAATGTCCGGCCCCTTAAAGCAGACAGTTTTTGAGGATGCAAAAGGAGGCGACGGCCTCCTCTAGCATCCTTAAAAACGGTCTGTTGTTGAGGGCAGCTATTTTTCGAAGGTCATCTTTCATTAGCAACAGGAGCCAGTAGGAGCACTGGGATACAGACAAGCAGATCTGCGGGTCCCTGCCACAGACTCGGCGGCGGTGGTGACAAGCGGCAAGCGTTGGTGTAAGGCAGGATGGATTTTTTTTTACTTTACTGGGAGGTTGGGCACCAAAATTTCTGGCGGGGGGGGGCAGATTTTGTAGTAATGCCGCTGCTTACAGTTGACAGAATTCCATGAACCCTCTTTTGTAAAGATGGCATCTGATCAGAGTACAATGCTTGAAGTCACAGAGCTCTTCAGAACAGTCCATTTTGTATCACAGATGTTTGCATTTGAAGACTACATGGCTAGCTGCTTGATTTTATACATCTGTGGCGATGGGTCATATAGTGCATGTGTGTGTGTGTGTATGTATATATATATATTTATATATATATATATATATATATATAGTGGATCCTGGGACCAGCATGCACACCCAAATGGTGCAATTTTCGGAGTGCCAGGCTCATAAATGTAATAATACATGCAGTATTAGAAAGCCAGCAGCATCCAGTAGTTTTTAAAAAAGTATCAAAAAAAGTTATTTAATGGCATATAAAGTGCAAATATGACAGACATAACAAAAGTAGTCAAAACATCAATACAGGGATGAGATGGTATACTTAGCAAAAAGGTTCAATCAGAAAAAAGAAACCATCGCAGCATCCCTGAAAGCGGTCATACCGACAGCTGTTTCGGTGCATATGTGATGCACCTTCCTCACGGGCATAGACCACTGACCCCCAGGGCGCTCTATATATACCTGCATACACACACAATCACATGAAGCAGCCTCACCTGTCCACGCTTTTTGCAAAACACCTCCCTTATTTTGTTTTAAAAGGAGCAATAACTTGAGAGATATATTGGCAAGCTCTGATATTGGACCAATTAAAAATCAACATTGGTTGAAAGCTAAAGATGGTGTAACCAAATGCCACAACTGTGTTAACTGCCAATTTCTCTGTACAGGAAGCGGATTCACCAATCCGGTGGATGGTGTCACATATACCATACGTCATCACTTAAATTGTGACAGTCGTTATGTCATCTACATTATTTTATGCTCCTGTAACAAAGTTTACGTCGGTAAGACGATACGACTCCTAAAGGAACGTATTTCAGGACATCGTTCTTCAATAAAAAAAGCCTATTCCACCATTGATTGCAATACGCCCCCAGTGGCCAAACATTTTGCCACAGTCAAACATACCATGCGAGACTTTCACTTTATGCCCATTGATCACATCCCTCCTCTGAGAAGGGGAGGAGACCGCAATAGGTTACTTTTACAACGTGAATGCCAGTGGATTGATCGTCTCAAGAGCACTACCCCCCTAGGCCTTAATGAATACCAGTCATTACACTGTTTCATTTGAATGCCTTTAGGGTACTCGTGGTGTCCTATATTGTAGATATTGTCTAATATTCTTGAATATTGTTGTTGCTACTGTACTCCCCTCTTTTTACTGTATTCTTGAAGCCTCTCCTGCCCTTCTTTATTTGTCCTTTCATTATTGTTACATTTTTTTTGTGTATTGGTATTTTTTCATTTTTTCCTTTTTTGATATTCTTCCTCCCTCCTTTCCCCCTTTTTTCACATTTTTTACCACATATCTTTATGACTTTCTTTCAGGTAGCTCTATCTATTATGCATACAACGTATTCTTTCACATGATTCCTAAACAGCCTTGATCCCTTTAGTATTTTTTCATTCATTTTTTTCTCTTTTTCAAGGATATTTGGCTGTGTATTAATACTCCCTGCATTGACCATTCCATGCCGACGAACCCGCCTGGACCGCAAGTCCGATTGCCTAGGTAACCAGTCAAACAATAAATCCCCGTGCTGAATATGATGGTGGCCAATCAGCGTGTATTTCTATGTGATCCACGGCACAAGCCGGATGTTGTCCGGCGTTGCCGTGACCACGATGTCAGTGACGCACTTCCGCCCCATACGTACAAGCGCCGGCTCAGGATTCTCAGTTGCTGTGACAACGCCAGACAACGGACGCGGCTCAGGTGACGTCATCGGCGGGAAAACGGCGTGGACAGGTGAGGCTGCTTCATGTGATTGTGTGTGTATGCAGGTATATATAGAGCGCCCTGGGGGTCAGTGGTCTATGCCCGTGAGGAAGGTGCATCACATATGCACCGAAACAGCTGTCGGTATGACCGCTTTCAGGGATGCTGCGATGGTTTCTTTTTTCTGATTGAACCTTTTTGCTAAGTATACCATCTCATCCCTGTATTGATGTTTTGACTACTTTTGTTATGTCTGTCATATTTGCACTTTATATGCCATTAAATAACTTTTTTTGATACTTTTTCAAAAACTACTGGATGCTGCTGGCTTTCTAATACTGCATATATATATATATATATATGTGTGTGTGTGGATATATATAAAATGAGTAGAGGATAGGTGGCACTCCCTGGATTAAAAAAAAAAAACACACCTGTAGACAGGATATGATGGTTTCAAAGTTTCAATTGCCTGCTGCAATTTTTTTTTTTTTTTTTTGAGGTCCAGGGAGTGCCACCTATCTTCTACTCATTGTCTGTGGATCTCTGGTATTCTTAGGTGGGCAACCAGTTATTTGTAAGTTTAGAGATGGCTATATTCTCCGATATATATATATATATATATATATATATATATATATATATATATATATATATATATATCTCTTGAAACTTTGTGGATATATTTGTGTTTTCAGGTAACTCACGATTGTCCAAAAAGCTGCGTCAACAGTTACCTTCATCAAAAGGTTAATACATTCTCATAAGAAGAATGTTCTTTAAGTCAAAATTCTGCCTGTGTGAACTGTGCTTGGCATTCCATCAAAGTGAATTGATAACTTAGAACCCTCTGGAATGCTCCCACGTGTATTTCAATTCTGTATAGAAGTGTTGCTTGAAAGTGTCTTTGACGAGATCTGGCAGAGAATTCAAAGTCAGATAAAATAAGAAATAAAAACTGAATAACATCCAGTCAGTTCATTATATAGATGAATGTATATCTTAAGTGAAGAAAGATACATATAAATGAGAAACCCAACTTCATTAATTAGAATTGGATTGTTTAAACCTTTGCTTATAAACAGAATGATGGTTTGATCATAGCAACATGCCGGAGCTATCCAACGGTATTCACGCTTCACAAATCACAGACATAGTGCAAAACATAAGTCAGTGGCCATTAGTGCACATCTATCAAGCAGCATAAATAGCTGCGTACATGACTTATCCTACAAATCACTGATAAAGGAGTTACAGTAAGTAATAAATCTTTCTCCTTTCCAGCACAGTAGCCAAAGGATCCTGCAACCTCAGAGATCAAGTTGTTGACAGCAAATATGTGGAACTTATACAGTATAAAAATATTAATCATTTGGAAATTCTATATTTAACCAAACAGTACTTCTTTCAAAAGGGACATGGAATAAAGGGACAACCGTGTCGTCAACAGTTGACAGATCAACACCAAACGTTTGACATGCACACAGTTGACATAGACAAAAATTTCGACACAAATAAAAGTTTGACAAGGAAATGATCAACGCATAAATAAGGTCGACTTGAGGTTTTCTATGTTTTTTGTGTCAATTTTAAGATTTCATCATTTGGACTCCAAATTAGTGTTCCGCGTCCCATCATTTTCCATGCTTCCAGCTTCATTATTCCCAATCGGAGACCATGTGGATGCCAAAGTATGAAAAAGTAGACAAAAATAACCCTAAAAACTCTTTTACTGTTTCGACCATTGCAATGTCGACCTTTTGCTTGTGTGGGCCTTATGTCTATGTCAACCTTGATCTATTGACTGTCCACCTATGGACCAGGTACCTTTTAAATGAACCTAAAAACACCACTATGCACAAGTCCTAAGGTACAATCAACAAGATAAACTTATAAGGGATTCAGTAAAAAGCAGTAAGGTTCAGATCATGGAACACCGGACCATCATCCTGCTGACTGGGAGACTCTATGTTTGGTCCTGGAATGGGAAAAAAACAAAAACAATGTGGTCCTGACCTGGCCTACTACAGATAAGATCATACATGTAGAAATATACATCAATACTAATATTGGTACAAAAACAACAAAAGTGTGTCATTATAAAGTTAAAGCTGTGCAGGAACAAAAACAAAATATGTTGGCTTGTTAAGTAGGGGTGGGCCTGAATACTGGATGCTTTTGGCATGGTCATCTTTTTTGAGTGTGTTCCCAAGTCCGGACAAGAAGAGCTCTTTATATATGCTATAGTGAAAACAACAAATATTGTATACATGGAGGCTGCACAGTACCATTAGAAACTGCACTAAATACAGTACAAAACATATTATATAATTACTGTACATCGAGAATTCACGGGAGAGGTGGCACTGCTTGCAAAACCTTACATTCTAGTTGATGGGAGGACACAAAAGGAGAGATAGGAGTAGAGTTGGAGAAAGCAGAGATTGGAAGGTTAGAAGGAGGGTTGGTAGGCTTCAGGATAAAGGTTGAGTATATAAAATGGGAAGTTGCAGGTAAGTCTGGTTGGATGCAGAAGGGCATTCCAGAAGATGTGGATGGGGCATTTGAGAAATCCAGAAAACAGGATTGAGCAACTGTGATCTGGGAGTTCTAGAGGAGGTAGTCTTTGGCATAGAGGGCGGAAGTAAGTGTGAATCAAGATCAGGCCGAAGATGTAGGGAGAATAAGAGCTGTCAATGACATTGTAGGTTAGTATGAGAACTTTCAATTTGATTATCTAGGACAGTAGTTCTCAAATTATTTTACCCTGGGACTCCATCAGGATATAAAACTTATTACAGGACCGCAGCAAGTTATTACAAAATGGTCGCCACACATGCATTGTGGAGGCACAAAATGATCCAAGGAGTCTGAAAAATCAGTTGCACTGTCTGTTACTTCAGACTCCTTGGATCACAGACTGAGAGATTAGAGAAGTCATCAGCATGATGGTCAGCAACGTGGAGTTCTGACCCCATGCTTAGATGGTTAGGACCCACTTTTCACACAATTGAGAACTGCAGCTGAGCGACTGACTCCTCATAGATATATCTTTCACAATGTAGCACCTACCCATTGCTGTACTTTATACTTAGCCCTTTACATACTCTGCACCCTACTCCATCTGTATCACAAAATCCCACGTGAACATTAGCATTCCTTATAGATTAACATTCCTTAATCACCAAGGCTACATTGTGTGCAATAAATGTGCGTCTCTTACTTCATTAATGAATAGCGACTGTTCTAATATGACTGAAGGTACTGTGATATACATATTATTTAGTAAGTAGCATTTCAACAGAATGTTGCAAATCTTTTATGAATACTGAGCCGAAACAATGAGCAATTTAAAAAGTTGCATTGAATGGGATGCAGTCAATTTCTCGTCGGTCGGAATCCCGGCGTTCAGAATCCCGACGCTGGAATCCGACCGCCGAAATCCCGAAACTTTCTCCCTCCGTGGGTGTCCACGACACCCATAGAGGGAGAATAAATTAGCGTGCCGAGGGTAGCGAAGCAACGGCCCGCTGCGTGGCATGGGGGGCGCTCCACGTCACCCCCTTGTCGGGATTTCGGCGGTCGGGATTCCAGCGTCGGGATTTTGAACACAGGGATTCCGACCTCCAGGATTCCATACCGAATCCGCATTGAATATATATAAAGTTTGGTACTCTTTACCTAGCACGGCGCCCATCGCGGTCATCGCGGGCATTGAATGCACTAAAAAATTGGGTGCGACGCGACCGACACGATGCCCGCGATTTCCCATAGGGAATAATGTTAAATGTCTCAATTGACCCGATTTTTCTGTTCAATGCCTCAATTGACCCGATTTTTCCATAGGAAACAATGTTAAATGGCCCACAGAGGCCAAATAGGCACCTTAAAGTGTGAAATGGCCCCCACAATTGTTAACGTCACCCCACGATCAACGCGAACCCGAAGCGTGGCGAGCGCAGCGGTACGCGTCCTACGACCTTTTCATACCCCCACTATCCACGTCGGCGTGGAATTGAGAATAGAATAGTGTGGCGAGCGCAGCGAGCCACCGAGCCCGAAGCGTGGCGAGCGCACGCGGATACCTGTGAAGCCCGCGAAGGGACGCGTTTACCTGTGAAGGTATCCGCGTCCCCTCGCGGGGCACGCTGCGCTCGCCACGCTTCGGGCTCGGTGGCTCGCTGCGCTCGCCACACTATTCTATTCTCAACTCCACGCCGACGTGGATAGTGGGGGTATGAAAAGGTCGTAGGACGCGTACCGCCGCCCCTCGCGGGCTCGCTGCGCTCGCCACGCTTCGGGTTGACGTTGATCGTGGGGTGGCGTTAACAATTGTGGGGGCCATTTCACACTTCAGGGTGGCTATTTGGCCTCTGTGGGCCATTTAACATTGTTTCCTATGGAAAAATCGGGTCAATTGAGGCATTTAACAGTAAAATCGGGTCAATTGAGAAATTTAACATTGATCCCTATGGGAAATCGCGGGCATCGCGTCGGTCGCGTCGCACCCGATTTTTAGTGCATTCAATGCCCGCGATCCCCGCGATTTTTTTACCTGCGATGCCCACAATCAAAATCGTGGGCGCCGTGCTAGGTAAAGAGTACCTAAAGTTTTAGTAAAAGTTATTCCCAAACAGGAGTTGGTAAAGGAGGAAAATGTTTTTTTGCTCCCAATCTTATGTTGCTGGATTGTGCCGGCTGCTGACAGCAAATATAACCATTGTTTCACTTAACTTTTATATTGTCATATTCCAGCATGTAATAAGCCTGATAATGATGCTTGAGGAAGGATTTTAAGACATGAAGGAAAAAAGTCCATTTGCCAAGTTTCCTTGGCGAGTATCCTGGAGTGTGATCATTGGTAGATTCCAAAGCAGTCTGCAAGCCAGCCCAAGCATACACATAGCATTATTTTTTACTAGCTCGACTGTTATTGTTATTTCTTAACACAATATATTACAAAATATGTTAGCCAATCGTTTTAGTCTTTTATAGACTAAACATTAAGGCTAACGCTATATTTAACTATAGTATTAAAAGAAATGCAGAGAACTCCTCTGCAAACACAAAAATATACACAGTCACCATGAAGACACCACCGACATGTCATTGCCATTGGCAAATTATGACCCTACAAGGGAAAACACCTCTAAACTAACAAACGCATGGTTTCCTTGTTAAATGCCCCAGGGGGTATCAGAAAGTGGCCATATGTGGGCAGCTGTCAATCAGAGCCATTGATCCAGCCCCCTAGCAAACCACCAGTTTCATATTTTTCCCAGATGTTTGTGATCATGTATTTTATAGCAACAAAGACTTTTCATCCAGCAAAATGCAAAGCAGATTTCTCTGCAAAGCCCGACGTGCGGGGAAAAATTCATATATGGTGATGTTTTTATGCAGAATCCAAATCTGAAGTTTATATTTAACGCAGTTATTTTTAAATCAAGAAACATTTTACTGTCAATATAACCCTAGATGTGGTGTCACTTTTCTTTTCAAATGGGCCAATGACTCAGTATAATAATGATATATTGAAATAAAATAGTCCGCTCTCAAGATGATTACTTTATGCGCTGCAGGGATAGCTAAATGCAGTAGACAGAAAATAGGGAAAAGTAAAGAATAAACTAAAACATAGTTCCTAAGGAGATAGATAAATAGAAAATTGGAGATACACCCTGATTACATTTTATCTTGCTTAAATCTTCTTCATACTACTTCCCTGCTAGGCGGGTTTCGAAAAAAACAATATTGCTTTTTATTTGTTTAAATATTTTTAAATATTTTTGCATGAATGTTTTAATAAAAAATGTTTTAATCCTGTTAATTATATTTATATTGCGATACATTGCTACAGTATGTACTGTATAAAAAAACCTTAATCAACCGTGTTTTACTGTGTTCTAAAGTTATTAGGCTTTGATATGATTTAGTTTACATATTTAAAAAGTCCTCCATTCTCTTTGTTGTTTGACTATGCATCTGAATATACAGTATGTAGATAGATTAAACATAGAGTACTAAAATCGACAAAGTATATTCCTATATAGATGTAATTGGCTAACAAGTTAACAGTAAGCATTAGTCATACGCAGGGGCGGATCCAGGATAAAATGACAGGGGGGCACCATGATAAAAGAGGGTTTAGGTGGGGGAGGGGCGGTGTTAGTGGTGCCAGTGTACATGCTAAGAGAGCGGCTGAGAGAGGGTGGGAATGGGATTAAAAGTACGCAGGCCCACCATGGCGACAAAAGTGAAGGATGCAGTTGTGCGTGCGCCGAAGGGGTGTGGCCACTCAACAGGGGGCGTGTCCTTGAGTGTAGTGTACCACACCATATACAACTTCTACACATTATGCAACAAAATACTAGATCCCATTATACTTGCCCCTTACACATGATGCCAAATGGATTGAGCCAAAATTCACATAATGCCACACGGATTGAGCCAAAATTCACATAATGCCAAATGGACTGAGCCAAAATTCACATAATGCCACACGGATTGAGCCAAAATTCACATAATGCCAAATGGATTGAGCCAAAATTCACATAATGCCACACGGATTGAGCCAAAATTCACATAATGCCACACGGATTGAGCCAAAATCCACATAATGCCACACGAATTGAGCCAAAATTCACATAATGCCACACGAATTGAGCCAAAATTCACATAATGCCACATGGATTGAGCCAAAATTCACATAATGCCACACGGATTGAGCCAAAATTCACATAATGCCACACGGATTGAGCCAAAATTCACATAATGCCACACGGATTGAGCCAAAATTCACATAATGCCACATGGATTGAGCCAAAATTCATAAAATGCCACATGGATTGAGTCAAAATTCACATAATGCCACATGGATTGAGCCAAAATTCACATAATGCCACATGGATTGAGCCAAAATTCACATAATGCCACACGGATTGAGACAATATTCACATAATGCCACACGGATTGAGCCAAAATTCACATAATGCCACACAGATTGAGCCAGAATTCACATAATGCCACACAGATTAGGTCAAAATTCACAATACGCTTCATAAACAGGGACATTGTCCACCAAAGGCGCGCATTAAACATTTACACCATAATGTCCATGTAAGTTACACGCCATTATGTCCATTATGTATAATGCCAAACACCATAATGCCTATTAAAAATTATGCTAAATAAATACTGCTTATCTACATGCTCATTGCCAAGGGTTCCATGCTCATTGCCAGAGGTTCCATGCTCGTTGCCATGTGGGATTACATGCTCATTGCCAAGGAGAATACATGCTCGTGGTAAATGGGGGACAGCCGCCAGGCAGAAGTGATAACCACTGACAGTGGCAGAGCCTGGCTGTATTCAGAGCACTGCAGGTCCAGGCTATTTGAAATAATAACCCTTTCACACCAGAAAATGCATTCCCAGGTTGGCCCCTTTTACACCAGCCTAGTCCCTGCATTTTCTGGTGTGAGGGGGAGAGAAAACCACCCCTTTAACCAGTTATTTCATTTAACCGGCTATATCTTTGGAACTAACTGACCCATTTACATGAGACAAGTATCATATTGAAGAACTTTTGAGTGGGCTTTGAATGATTTTGGTCCAGTGAAACTGGAACGTTTGGTTCCAGAGTAATCTGCCCTCAAAGAACATGAACAGCCATGAAATTACATTTCAAAAATAAAAAATTTGGTTTACACGCAATATCTCTGGAACCGATTGACCGATATGGACCAGACTGGTATCATATTGAAGGCCCAGCGATTTGGAATTGAATGAGATCAACCATAATCTTCTGTGATGGGCGGAACTGGCAGCCGTCGGAACCGGGTGGGGGTCGGAATTGACGGGTCCCATATTATCCTATGGGGAAAAAACTTTACAGCTTTGCCAGGCGATATCTCCAGTTGCCGGGGGGCTATAGACACGGGACTGGGCTCGTTGGAAAGCCCTGGTCCTCAGCTACAAAATGAAATGACAGGGGGGCACGTGCCCGGGTGCCCCCACCCCCTGAATCTGCCACTGGTCATACGTATTACTTGTAGTTAAATAAATCTGAATAAAAATACAAAATCTCACTAAACATCCTAGCATATGATGTGTGTGACCTCTAGCATGTATATACATCACATTTCAAGGCTTACAAACTAAACCTGAAATAAAGACTCGGAAACTTAGGTTTGGCAGAAATTGTTAGCTGATTTATTTTAGCACTTTTAAGCTAGATTAACTTATTAATAATTAATTAATTAATGGTGGCCCAGAAAGAACGGCTAATTAACTAAGCTCCACCCACACAATCTGCATACGTAATCAAGCCTACCCTAACAAGTGCTATCCCCTCGACCTACTGCATTGACTAACCACCCATCTGGGTGGGGTCACTGTCCCCGAGCGGGTGATCCAGCGAAGGCCTAAGCGAATGAGAGGCGAGTGCACCGAAAAGCAAACATATACGTAGCATCATCATTTGAATAAGAACTAATTCTATTCACCTGCCGTTCTTTTCCGCCTATCAGCCAACGCAATTAACACCCACCCAACCATAATATCCCAAGGGAGGGCGGGAAAACTTTCAGTAAAGAGAGGAAGACTCCTTCCTTTCCTGCCCTTATACCACAGCTATCACTGCCCTTCCATGAATCCTTATTGGACCCCTGAGTCACATGCTTTCCAAGGTCACACAACAGCCTTGGATGTTTAACCCACTCCATGCCTATTGCAGACATTACGTTATTCTTTTCAGAGAAAAACACACACACACACACACGTATGGGGGTTAATTTAC
This sequence comes from Crinia signifera, assembly GCF_055691185.1. Lineage (NCBI taxonomy): Eukaryota > Metazoa > Chordata > Amphibia > Anura > Myobatrachidae > Crinia > Crinia signifera. The sequence goes on along the minus strand of NC_139221.1, from coordinate 39,882,579 downwards.
TAAGATAAGAGTTCTATTGAACATGGGATGCTGCCATGGGAACCAATGAGATTCTATTTTTTATTTATTTTGCACCTTCTCGAAGATAATAGATAGAATCTGATCGGTTATTCATTTTGAATAAAATATATATATATATATATATATTTTTTGTATAATACTGTAGGGTTTTTTAGTAGTCATGTCATCATGTAGTAACTACCTAAAATAATAAGAAAAGAAAACATGAAGTTCAAACCATAGTTTAAGGTGGTGTAAACCAGCCAACCCTGTTGAGCATTTTCATGCTAATAGCTGATGACGCGGGTCCTGGGGGCAGGCGGCTGACATCACCGGATGTCAGCTGCCCGCCCACTTCCCCCGAGCATCCATGCATATAATAAGTAACTTTAGAGTCACTTTTATATTGCATGTGCCTTCGCCATAATTCGATGGCCGCCGACCATCGAATGATGGGGGCGGATACCACAAGGATGCGAATGGATGTTATTGTGTAACATCTGTTTACAAGCCCTGCACGTGAATCCACCTTGCGAATGGGTGGCGGACGGTGTGCCAATTCACATCCGAACGAGTCAACCTGAATAACCCCCTTTGTTTGCAACTGTGCAACCCATGTATATCACATGTGCAGAGAGATTTAGATTTGGGTGGGCTGTGTTGAAACTGATATCTACTGTATATTACAGTGTAAAAATAAAGCAGCCAGTATTTACCCTGCACAGAAACAAAATAACTCATCCAAATCTAACTCTTTGTGCACATGTTACATCAGCCCCACCTGCAGTGCAGCATGGTTTTATCCATTTGCAAAGAAAATGTGCCCAGGGATCAGATCTGAATTTGTCTCTACCCACCTCCCTACTGGGATGCAGTCAATTTACCTACAATCAAAATCCCGAAGGTCAAAATACCGACAAGGTTAAAATACCGACATTTAACTTGTTCATACTTTACCATCCCAGTGGACATGGAGAGACAGCAAGTCAGCTCTAGGCTGATGCTCTGTGTATGCTCAAGGAGAGCTCGCCGGCAGGAACAATGTTCACTTCCCCACTTCGGGAAACAAGATGTTAATACATTTTACAATACTTGCCAGTGTAATATATCTCCCCACTGTTAGTACTGAATCATTTTCTATTTTGCAGACAATAAGTATGTCCTGTGGTTCAAAAATAAGTTAATTTACTTTTAGTTGCATGTAGTCTAACTCTTTATCTGTTTTTTTTTTTTTTTTAGCCAAAGCCACCTCATTAGAAGGAGCTTTTTACAGTATGTTGCTATGGAAACACATTAACCATGGCTGCAGTGAGCCAACGTTGTCCTTAACATTTCAGTGTGTGTTACTCTTCCTAACCAAGTTCATTAATGTTATATAGAACTTTCTTACATGTTCATTATCAGCCTGGAACGTCTCATTTGCAAATGTTCAAAAAAGAAAAAAGAACATCTGTTACTAATATAACTAATATAAGTAAATAAAGATGATGCATACGTTCTACCTGTGTCACACTGTTCCCTTGGCCCTTTCCTGTTATTATTATTACTAGATACCAGCTCGTCAAAATGACAGAGCTATGTGTGTGTGTGGGGGGGGGGGGGGGGGAGGGGGGGGGATGCGTGAGTGCGTGACCAAACGGAGCTTCAATTAGGAACCATCTAGTGAGGTGAGGGGCAGCGGTAGGCATTTGTTATATAGGATTATTAATACTATATAGTATACAGTATATGACATATTATTATTTATGTAAGGATGCACAAAAAGCCCCTAGTTCTGTACAATAGTAAATACATGGAAAATCAACTAAAGTAGTCTGTGATATGTAGGGGTGTATATAATTCCAGCATGGTCTCCCTCTCTGCGCTGCTGTTGACCACTCACTGTTGCAGCAGCCGTCCACTGCACCGCTCCTATCGCCTTTCCTTTCACATGTGTCATATGGGACACTTCTCCTCTGGCTCACTTCTCCTCCCTTATCACTGCTTCATACATATACCCATATATGACACATGGCAATCCTCCTGGTCTTGTAATCCCCTAACACAGGTTGGGATACCATAATCCTGTAATTTACCAATCATTGACTTTGTCATTGCTAATGCATAAATTGCCACAAGACTCCTGCCAGTGGTTACCATAGATCACACATGGGGGTATATTTATGAAGCAGTAGGTTTAGCAAGCCATTGCTTCTCAGCAGCTTTAACCCCTTCAGTGGCAATCCTGAGAATTTTCCGGGCTGTGCCTCAACGCCCAGTCTGGCAAGCTTGGAAAATTCTCGGGATTGCCACTGTTTAGAGTTGGGCAGCGCTGCTGAGTTCAATCGCTGGCTCTATACCCTCTGCCGCACCTCCTCCTCCTCCCCCCTCCACTCCGGCTTTTCTATCCAAGTCTCCGGCGCCGGCTTATGACAAGCCAGCAGTGCTGCCCGGGCCCAGGGAGGCAGTGGTGGGCATTTTTAAGGGAGCGCTCCCCATAAAAAACTCACCAAGTGGGGAGCGCTCCCAAAAAAACTCCTCCACCACTTAAGGGATTAAGGTTCACAATTGAAGCAGGACCAATATAAAGAGCAACGCCCCACATGTTATGCAATTAATATTAGTGCTGCTTTAAATGTTGATCTCAGACTCGGCGAGAAGTGGCAGGTTGTGGAAGACGCCATGGCAGAAAGGTTCCCCATGGAAATAGAACAAGGACATACAAGATTGATGGACAAGGTGCATGAGACAAAGGGGGAAATTTACTAAAATGGGAGTTCTATTTCACATGAGATGTTGCTATGGGAAACCAATCAGATACTATCTATTATCTACTAGATGGTGCTAAATAAATAAGAAATAGATTCTAACTGGTTGCCCATGGAGAATTCCCATGTGAAATACTGTAGAACTCACGTCTTAGTAAATGTCTTGCACTGGGTAAAGAAATTCCTTGTTTCGGCTTTGAATTTGCAACATGTCCATAGTTTGATTAAAGGGGGAAGGGGCACAGAGAGTACAATAAGCCCTCTCTTAGGGGGCCTTCGAGGCCCCAGTACACTGTCTGCCAATGTTTCATACCTGTATAGCAGCAATAGTGGAGCATCCTGCAGTTCTGAATTGTTTATATATTCACTTCTTTCAATCGGTTACATTCATAAAACCTTACAATGTGTAGACACCTACTCTGATTCATTTGCAGAGGTTGCGTGAGCTTTTTTCTTTTTCTTTTTTTTAAACTCAGAGATTCAGCGAAACAATCCAACCAAGGTTGCTGAAAATACTGCCTGCAAGACAAGAAAGCCAACAGCACCAGTTTATAGTTTTTACTTAAACCAGCTATTTCTGAGATATATTTCTGCATCTGATCCCTCTTTTCCTCTCCTATTTCAGGCAAAATTTACTAAAAAATCTGGAGAATGTTGTGAATATTGGGATTATTGGCAGGTAATGGGTAATGATACAGATAGTACACCTGCTTGTATGAATTGGACATTTATTATTTTTGTTTTGATGCAATTGTGATGCTAGTTGGATGTGTTGCCCTTTTAGAGGACTGCTAATAAAAGACATAGGGGGAAACACATCAAACATTCTAATGAGCACATGTTGCCCACTCCAACCAATTTCCTCTCCAACCAAGTAGATTCTCCATTTTATAGACTGTAATAGATAAATTAATCTTATAGGTGGCTATGTGCAACAGAGCAACTTGTCAGTTTTAGAAGCTTTGATACATCTCCCCCTATACACCAGTGATATCATCTATATACTGTAGGCTGCTAAGGTATATTAGATTTTTAAAGCGAACTGGAAGGTATCTAGGAGGTTATTTTGGTTTATTCACAAGGCTGCAAAGTCGTAGCCTTGCAAGTTCACCAGGCGCCGGCAGCCGAATGCCGGTATGCCCGCCCCCACTCACACATTGCGTAAGTTCACACAGGCTGCGATTGGATGTTTAACAAAAACATCCATTTGCAGACTGTGGGAGAACACCCACATCATTCGATGGTCACCGACCATCGAATGATGTGGAAGGTCCACGCTTATCTAAGGTTACTCTCAGGTAACCTTAGATATGCATGGACATTCGGCAGGAAGTGGGCGGGCAGTTGACTTCCGGTGATGTCCTGCCCTCAGCACCCACGCCATGGGCTGATTACCATGGGAACGCCCATGAAAGCTGAGCGTTCCCATGGGCGGGATTATCCACCCATGCCCCACGGCCGCAGTCTTGGGTCAGTCTGTTTGTCTTGTCCGCACGCACCCCGCATATGCACAGAAATGCCCCTGCGCATGCGCATACACCCAACATCGGTCCCCCGTGCGAACGCGCAGGGGATCCGAACAGATTAGAATTAGGGCCCTAGTGGAGCTGGAAACTGATAAGCAGCAGGAAGCAACTCATGATTCTTCCGTCGGCAAGTCCATTGCATGAATCACTGTACCATGGCTTCCTAACACTCATACTGTATGTTTCTAACAAACACAAAATGTTTCACGTTGGTTCCTCATTTTATTCCTCGTTATTACTACAGCATTAATGTTCTCAAGCAGTTTTGATATTTTTCTAATTCTGATTTTCCTTTTCTTGGCATATCAATAACTTTAACTGACAAACGTACTATGAATAACACCAGCTCAATTCCGTCTTGCATCTACTTACATCTTCTATGTTATTTGTAATTGAGGGATAACATTTCTGAAACCATAGAAATTTTCCTCGCTTGTCTTTGCTTCTCTTCCCTCCATATGTGCAGTCTAGAACACCTGCTTGGTAGCTAACGCGACAGTTGCTGTGCCCGACCTTTTCTCCTTGCAGTCCTCGCTGTGTCATACAGGGTGCTGTAAGCTGCCTTCACATATGTTCTACTATCAGAAATCCCACTCATATGGTCATAGCGGGGGCGTGAGAATTCCTTATTTACACTGCAATTTTTAGATTCAACATCATTGTACATGATTTGCGATCCACACTTCAAACTCTGACTTTTACTTGCCAATACAAGCAGTATACATGCAACAGTCAGTCCATCCTTCCTTCCTCCATCCCTCCCTCCTGTCCTTACTTTCCTCCCTTTCTTCCGCTCTTCTGTCATTCCATCCTTCCTTCCTTCCTTTCTTTCACCCCCCCTCCCTTCTGTCCTTCCTTTCCTCCCTTTCTTTATCTCTTTCTTCTTTGCATCCTCCCCCCCACCCCCTTCTGTCCTTTCATCCCCTTCTTACCTCCCTTCGGTACTTCCTTTCCTTTCCTCCCTTCCTTCCTCTCACCTGCCGTTCCTCCCTCCCTTTCTTCCATCTTTCCATTATTCCTTCCTTCCCTTCTGACCTTTTTTCCCATTCCTCACTCCCTTCTGTCCTTCCATTTCTTTTTCAAGATAAAATGAATGAGTATTGTAAGTAAGGGATGAGTGTTCTGACATTTTGGGAAGCTGTGATCGGTTCCTTCCTTCCCTTTTCTCCCTTCCCATTCTCCTTTTCTTCTATGGAACAATTTGCAGATACTATTGGAATGTTCACACAAGCAAGAGATGAGTGTTGTGACATTGTAGGAAGAAGCCATACCATTATTGTAGTATGATGGGCATTGTCATTAAGAAAGTAGAAGATAAAGCCACCAGAAAGCCCAAGACTGAGAGCTTTACAGCTACAGGATCAGGACCCCTAATAGCACAGATTAGTGATGTGAGACTCCTGTCACACTCATATGGAAAAACTGTGATGTAAAATTCAACTCTGCATGAAATAAGCTCATGCATTCAACTTAAATTCATTTAAAGAACTGATTCCAATTCTAGAACTGTGCTTGAAATTGTATTCGCTACTTTAGGCAGATAATGTAGTGCACTCTTTCAAGATTTAATATCTCTCTGGGTACATATTCTGTTTGCACCCTGGCGCCGTGTGTATCAATGAACTGAATAAATGAATGTGCAAGAAAAATTGAAGCAGTGGAACCAATGCTTCGTAGCGGTAGACATTTTTCAGAGGCATGTCACATTAAACGAGAGATTTGGACACTTTACATTGCATTTCACTTGTACGGAAAATGATACAATATTACAGAACACCGTGACCGTGGATTTACAAGATCCGCTTACAGAATTTGCAGATTACGCGCAAACATAGTGTGCATTAACATAGCCCAGCAGGAGCCAGTTCCGTTAAGAAGACATATTTGGTGGTTATTGAATCACTGGGTTTGTAATTTGCAGCTTCCCTGTTGTGATAATATCAAAGTAATAAAAGTACAATGTTCAGAAGTATAAGAACTGTATCGTTGCTTGAATGTCATGTACAACGCAGTAATTGTCTTAAAAAATTGGATAGATTTATGAGATGAATACATTTTAAGTATAAATTAATTACAAAAAAATTAAAATATTACAGCTCAATGTACAGTATACAATATAGCAGCGAGGCATAGTGCCCAATTCAAAACTGCTCGCTGAGCTTCGAGTATATGGAGCCCAGCAAGCAGGTAAAGGCCGTCTCACTCTGCCCTGTCCGAGTGAATTTCAGCCCATTTGCACACAGTTGGAAATCCATTCGGAAACTCTCACTATCAGTGGAGGCTCCAGTGGAGGGGCTGCAACACAGTCCATCATTTATATAGGGGAGCCACACCCACTGCCACCAACTGCCATTCAGTTTGGAATGGCAGTTGGTGGCAGTTGCTGTGTCTCCTCTATTTGAATTTTGAACTGCCCTGCTGCACCACCTCTGGAGCCGTCACTGGTCACCATTGAATGGATTCCCCCCTGTTCGCAAGCAACGACTAAGACTAGACTGTGAAGGCCATGGGGAGAAGAAGGCTGATGATGTAAGCAGCCCTCCTTCCCAAGAGCTGGGGAATGCCTGCGGCACTCCTAGTAAACGCTGTGTCACCCTGCGAGCAGCCAACGAAGGCTGTCTTTGTGCAGATGGCATTCACACAGTGTACCATGTGCATGTGTCGCTGTCCGATAATTGCTCATGCTGCAAATTCCGAGCAGAGCGAAAAGGTCAAAATCAGACCCATAATCAGGTTACAGGATGGATGGGTTTCGGATGGATGACTTTAGGTAAGGAAAGAGATGAGTCAGGATTTCGACTTTAAAAGTGGGCTTGCTCTTGGCAGGTGGACTGATGCTAGACTGGCTGGCCAACATACAGAATACCATTGTCTAGTTAATGAAGGCTTAGCGATCGTGAATGTTATAATTCTGGAAATATGATAGATGATCTGGGTTAATAAAAGGCATGGTGAGAGTGATCATTATAGTGTTGTCCAACAATATATACACAAAAATTACAGACACTTGCCAAGGATTTAAAAACCATGAGCCGTCCGTGGCTTAAAGCCTGTTTAACACTGTGTGAAGGCTGAGCAACAGTAAAAGCCATCCAGTTACTTTTGGAAGATCCAACGGAAAATAAAATGTTTCTTAAATTGTAATTTTGAATCTTAGAAATATTGTTAATGAGCAGCTAATTTATAGTTGAAGAAAGATTGTATTTAAAAACATAGGGTAGGGCATAGTGTTGATTATAGATACTGCATAATGGGGAAAATTTACTATGATATCAGTTCTATTTCGCATGTGATGTTGCTATGGACAACCAATCAGAATCTACTTATTTTTTTAGCACCTTCTAGAATATAATAGATCATTTCCTGATTTATTACCCATAGCAACATCCAATCTGAAATAGAACTCCCATCTTAGTAAATTTCCCCCAATATATCTTGCAGCAGGGTATCACGCCTTCCAACAGATATTTTTCATTCTGATGATAAAAATACTTATGGCAAAAACTTATGGCAAAAAGTAGAAAATTTACAGAAATGGAAATTTAGAAGTGGCATAATGGAAAATGTCGATTAATTGAATTACCATTGGAGCAATTAGAGAAGGCGCTGTATACTGCTCCGCTGTGAATATACTAATTTTAATCATAATGTTTGGAAATTTAGGAAAATGTAAAAATTTTAAATCAAAACACTGACACAGTATTTGTAAACATAATCTTTGGGTTCAGCTTAAAGAATGGTCAAATACTAGAGACGTGGAGTTCGGTTTTCCTAAAAACCCCACTTTGGGGACAGTGGCAGGTGGGAAGTTTGACTGGGGAGGTACACCTGTCAAACCGTAATGCAGGTGTCCTACGGCAAGCTCAGGGAGGACAGAGATCTTCAGTGGAGCAGAAGGGCAAAAGCTTAGGGGTTTCGAGTTGAAATGAGTCCCTGTTGAGAAACACTTTGGGGTTCTGAATGGATCCAAGACCCTGCACGGGTCTGTTATCATTTAAGAAACACACTCAGATGTTGGATTGCATGTGAGCAGGTTCAGGTTACATGATCTTAGCTATTTTTATTGATTTATTTTTTATTTTGTTTTTTAATGTTTTTCAATTTTTATCGATTCTCAAGGAATCTAAATTCGAACATTTGAGTGTTGTTTTGTCAAAACCAGAACACGACAATAAATTAGAACGAAAAAACAGGAGTCCATGCTCATCTCTATGAAATACCTAATGTGTTGGTAAGTGAAGAGCTGATAATCCAGTTTGCCATATAAAAATAATATGAAACACTGCTAACAATAAAATAAATATTGCAGAAATGGACACCTCAGAATACCCCATTTGTAAAGGAGATAGAACTGTGCTATTGGGAACACTTTATTTTGGCAGCAATATGTTTCCACTCATTGAACTAAATGGGGTCCTTATATAGAAACTCTGGAGGATGAGGTACAGTAAAAACAAATTGTGTGACGATTGTTACCTTTACAAGCAAACTAGAGGAACTCCAGCAGATGGGGCGAGAAAATTATATGTACAAGGTTCAGAGATGCAGAGATCACAGTGGAGAGGATGATTGTGGCTGTCGGTCTCTCCGCTCTCCTCTGCCAATCCCCTAATAAATCTGTTCATCCCACAATAATTTAAATTAATTAGGTATCAAAATTATATACAGTAAATAGAGTGCAGACTGTATCTCATGCATGGCATTTGGTGGACTTTGCGGAAGTAGAATTCATTCTGCAAAATACTTTTATTTTAAAACTCACCAGTTGATTATATTCAAACCAAACTGGTAGGGCTGAGGTTTCATCTATAGCACTCAGCATGGCTCACTAGCCAGCATGTCCAAGTGCTGGGCAGCACCATCTTTTCCTCAGTCACAGTACACAGTCAGCCAATCCTGGGCAGAATGATGGCCAGCTGATTGCAGCAACCAATCCCTGTCCTGCGGCAGGCATAAAGTGGCCAGCACAAGAAATCTGAAGCTGCCAGTGCAACATTTATCACAGTCCAGTCTGTGTGCAAGTTCTCTGTGCTCCCCAGCATGCTCATCTACAATCATCGAGTCCACTCTGGGTTCCAAAGTCAGTTCAGTCCAGTCAGTTCAGTGTCAGCGCTGCTCTGTCAGGGTCCATCCTGCTTTAGCCTGTAAACAGTCCCAGTCTGGTCCGGACCAGCCTCAAGATAGTCTGAGCCCAGTGCAGTTTGATCTAGTTTCATTATAGCCAGTCCGATCCCCTAAATAGAGGTCCATGTGCTATAAGATAAAAAATTGGCACCCCAAAAATCTAAAACAAACCTCATGTACCTTTATCATGTGTGTCAACCTTTTTGCCATGTCCACCTTTTGTATGTTGACCTTATTCAGTCAAGCTAGAAACTGTCCACCCTATGAACCAAATCTTCCTCAAGTCAGCCACACAAAAACTACCCTTGCTTCCAGTATTGCTGTTACCAGAGACTCTCGGGTACTTTGGACCACTCATCTCTGTGGATTGCTTCTTTTGTGTCTCGCATTCATGTGAAAGAACTTCATTAAACATCAATCTTTACACTCAAGCCCCTTTCACATTGCAGTTTTAACACGGCATATTTTTAACTGCTTTAAAACGGTACCAGCTGCAATATGAAAGCTCCACAATCAATTTACCGGTTACAAAATGTCGGTATTTTGAAACGTGTTAAAAGCAGGATCCTACAAGTTTCTGAGCCGTTTCTCCTGCAGTCTGAACAGCTCAGAAACGGTATTTGCTATAAATGATAACCACACTTGATCCCCGCCCACAAGCAGGAAAAAAACATTTAAAATGACATTGTATGGCTTTCTATGGGGGAAACGGGTTGAATCTGAAGGTACAAAAATGGTATTGAAACTGTAATATACCTACAACATGCAATATGAAAGGGGTTTAACTGGCTTTTGACCCATTTAAAAAAACGTTTACAAGAACGAGTTGAAAGCAGGTTTTTGCAATGTGAAACCAGCTTAAGTGAGTCTGCCGCAGCTGTGGTGTCTGAGCTCAGTCCACAAAATCCACCAGAGTGACAACTTTAATTTGTTCATATTGTATATCAATAATAGAAGGCAGGATACCTAATGCTGCTTTCACATTACAAACCTGCTTTCAACCCGTTTTTTGTAACCGTTTCTTAAAACGGGTCTAAAGCCAGTAAAACCCCTTTCACATTGCATGTTGTAACTAGTATATTACCATTTCAATACTGTTTTTGTACCATTCACATTCAACCCATTTCACCCATAGAAAACAGTGGATGTCATTTTAAATGGACATTTCTGGGACACAGGCTCACATATGAGGTTTTTACAGCATAAAAAGGATGGGGTGGGTAAAAATAAAAATAAAGTAAAGTAAAATAAATAAGTAGAAATAAGTAAGGTAAAAATAAAGTCTCCTCTCTGCAAAGAGGATAAGGACAATGGGTCGACCATAAGATGGTCGACAGTCATTAGGTCGACACTATTGGGTCGACATGCTGGAAGGTCGACAGGTGTCTAGGTCGACATGGCAGAAGGTCGTCATGAGTCTAGGTCAACAGGGGACAAGGTCGACAGCTGTCTAGGTTGACACATGCGTTAGGTCGACATGGGTCAGGTTGACGTGGTTTTTCACTGTTTTTTGAGCTGACATGTGCCGACAGATGGTATTTCATGCCCTATCATCCACCAGGGCGTGGTGGGAGAATAAAAAAACTGTGCCCAAAGCATGGCGAGCGCAGCTAGCCATTTGAGGGGATGCGGTGCACTTAAAACAGGGTCCATGTCGACATTCAGGTAAAAAAAAAACGTTGAAAGACCCCATGTGGATCTTACCTACGTCGACCTAGACTCATGTCGACCTTCTGCCATGTTGACCTAGACACCTGTCGACCTTCCAGCATGTTGACCCAACAGTGTCGACCTAAGGACTGTTGACCATACCATGACTTGTAAATACCATTTCAGAGCCATTCACACTACAAACGGATTGGCTCTGAAACGTGTAGGACGCTGCATTTAACACGTTTTGAATTACTGGTATTTTAAAACCAGTAAATTCTCTCTGCCCCTTTCACATTACAACTAGAAATGTTTTAAACCCATTTAAAATTACCGTGTTTTAGCCGTAATGTGAAAGGGGTATATGGTGCCTTAATTTGCACCAAACAATAATGATGTAACCAAATGGATGATACAAGCTGAAATGAATTAGACAGAAAGGGAAAGGAGTTGGAAGAGTTGGGAGTTGGAAGAGTTGGAAGAGTTGGAAGAATGACGACACACATGCATTTAATGTTGTGGAGCAGAGCAAATATTTCAATGAAATGAGAATTGAAGAGACCACATAGACCGGATCCATTCATGCTCCTTAAAAGAACTTGATTTTTTTCACTATTTTATAACAGAACTGGCAGGGTTTTAGTTGTCGTTCTACACTTTTAATGTATAGCACTTTACGTCTTTGTCAGTGACATGCATTTCTAGGTGAACTTTGCACAAACTAAATGGACACATTTAAGTACATAAAAGAAAAATATGTATTAAAGAAACTCTTAGTGTTCCTTACATCAAACGAATAATGTAAGGTATAAAAGGATAAGCCAAGAAGTGTTTTAGAAAAATAACTTTAAAGTGTGGTTTAATAAATGGGGTTCTTTTAAAATGATAGGATGTTGGACACAAGCTTATAAACAGTGCACTGTAGAATGCACTCAAAGAATCAAAATAATTTTATTTATTTAATTAGCCACATTAAATTCCCAGGACTAATTCTTCCCCAGAGGGTAATTCAATTTACGACAATAGCAGACATTATTAAGGATTTTGTTTCACCGGCACGGAGGCAGGAGAAATAAAGTCCCTGATAAGTGCCATTATTTTTTTTTTTGTGCCGTGGTCACGAAAACACATGGATCTGAAAACTTATCCAAGATCCTGTATGTTTTCACATGAAAACAGGTAAATGTGTTTATGACAAATAATAGGCATTCATTTAGTTGCCCAAAAAACATTGGGCAAAAAATTGTAAAAAAAAAAAGTGTGTTTTTTTTGCTGAAAAATTTCCCACTGCTAATTAAATAGAAATGTGAGCTGCTCCATTCATTGTGGTGCATTACATAAAATTTATTAGACCAAATCATTTGTTTTATTTGTACTGTATGTCATATTCCATAAACATTTGCACCATATTAAAGTATTTTTATGTCATGTAATTTAAACTGTATGCTAATGCAAAGTTGGCGAGGTTTGTTTCAATACCAACAGCTTTGCCATTTTTATTGAAGTCACTTTCAGTTTAATTTAATAAAAATATATCAAAACACCGCAGAAAATAAATTGTTTTCACAGGTGTTAGTGTAGTTAGAAATTGAATTCTTGTAGTAAAATGACTGGAAAATACAGCTGATTTTTTTTATTTTGGCAGGAATATACATTTTAACAAAATCCATTTTAATGTTAAAAATTACTTAAGTAACTATTTGCTTATAATTAAACTGGATTTACACTATATAAAAAACAACAATGTTTTAATGATTAAAACAAGTATTTTGTATGACTTTCTGTGCAGCATGTAAGCCATCTGAATATTATTTTTTCAAGAATTTGACTTCTATGATGACACTCATCTACCACCAAAAATTTACAAATCTTATATAAAAAAAATAATTAGTATTCCCAAAAAGTATTTTCATTTTTTATCTCCATCCTGTAAGTCAATTTTATAATATAAACGTAAGGGTATGCAGTCAGCAAGTCCACAATGAGTATGTAGACAGTCACTTAATGATATTTGTACCAGCCGATGGCACAAACTACTGTGTGTATATATATATATATATCTATAGATATAGATATATATATATATATCCCTGACGAAGACTGTAGTCGAAATGCGTTGGGCGTGGCTTATTCCTGCTGACGGAGTGACGTCCTGTCTTCCACCTGTGGTCCCGGTGCTCCCGATCGTGTGCGGCGAAGTTCCTGAGGCTTGGTTCAAAGATCCCTGGGTCTGCGGCTGAGTGGCGGTGCTTTGGCACAATCCGAGGAGGTCCACCGAGATTAGGCTTCTACTAGGCTGGCAAGCATATTCATTTTAACTTTCAATGTACGTGAGCCTTATTGTGCAGTAAATTTTGTCTTGAATTATATGCTCATGGTTGCGTCTCTTCTCTGGTTTTTTGCATATATATATATATCTAGGAAGAGATATAAGCCGCGCTAGTCCTTCCAATATTTTCAATATATTTTCAGACTGTACGGTGCAGCTTCTCCGATGGCCGATCCCACGGCACAATACAGTACATGCGAAGAAATAGGAGATGCGCACAATGAGCAATAAATTCAATTCCTTTATATAATAAAACAATAGCTCACGTACAGATAGGTTTTTAGTGATCAGCTTGCCAGCATAAATAGTAGCCTCTGGAGGCGTGTCCAGTGACGTTGACGTGGGTGGTCCTATCGACGGTGGATCAAGAGCCTTGCGGCTTTGACTCAACGTGGGAGAGACTGCACCTATGCTACTATTTATGCTGGCAAGCTGATCACTAAAAACCTATCTGTACGTGAGCTATTGTTTTATTATATAAAGGAATTGAATTTATTGCTCATTGTGCGCATCTCCTATTTCTTCGCATATATATATATCTATATAAATATATATGTATATAGACCTTTGTAGAAAACAGTGGTACTCTGAGTCTTCAAACTGTGAAAACAGTGAAAACTTTACTGGTCTACAGTTTCGGGGATATCACCCCTTCATCAGGACAAATACAAGGTGCAAGTGAACACAATTGTGTTTACTTGCACCTTGTATTTGTCCTGATGAAGGGGTGATATCCCCGAAACTGTAGACCAGTAAAGTTTTCACTTTTTTCACCGTTTGAAGACTCAGAGTGCCGCTGTTTTCTACAAAGGTCTGCATACTTCTGGCTTTCTAGCCAGCACAGAAGGGCAACTGAGCAAGTTACCCCCCGGGGGGGTCTGAGTGCCGGGCATACCAGATTGCTATATATGTATATATATGTATATATATATATATATATATATATATATATATAGAAGTAGCACTTACCCTGCCTTGCAGCGGGAAGGAGATAGACCAGCACTCAGTTGAATTGGAAAAAAACGTGTATTCATAGCATAGTTATAACATGGTTACAGCAGTGGTAACAGTGAAGGTATAACATCACAGCTGACCCGACAGCTGTTTCGAACTGGATCCTATCCAGATCTCTTCAGGGGTACTGACAGTGTGCAAAAGACGCTATATTTATACCATAGATAAAGGCGCCAAGTCCGCCCATAGACTTTCAAACAGGAGCTGTCACTCAGCACCACGGGGTGTGCTGGAGCGTCCTGTTGCTAAGAGACCAGGGGCGGGGGTTTGGTCAATGACGCTTCATTCGGGAATCCCGGCGTCAGCTGCTGATTACTGTCAGTGCGGCTGGGTGATGTCAGGGGATATGTGTAGCGCCAACACTGTTAAGGCATCACAGTGAGCACTCTGGTCAGTGGGGTGTCTGAGATCGTTTAGTTTAAAGTACGGGGATGGCGGGTCTGTATATTTTACAGTTGAAGGTATCTGAAGCCGGGTATTGAATGGATCAACAGGCGCCCGGTACGTACAGGGGATATGTGGTCTGTTCTGTCAATTGCTGAGTATGTGAGTCCAGACTGCGGGGATAGTAATATCATTACCAATTTGTAAAAATAAAGCAGTAATACCACAATACAGGCAGGCAGATATATTAGATGCATTTAGATCATATTGGCACCCAGACACACGGCGGTGTCGACCATAATGGTGTCAGCACAGATGTCCATAAGCTGAAAACATTCCAGACGGTCCATACATTTTTAGCTGCGGTACACGAATTTACATAGCTAAGCAGAGGAACTTTACATCTGAAGTACATATAGTCCAGCATTAAGGCCCACAGCGGGGTCAGTGTGGATGTCTGATGTGCTTTTAAAAGTGTGGGGTCGTCACAGGCTTAGGTACCAGAAAAGATATCAAACCTGTTTCCAACACAATTTATGTGCGTTGATCTTAACTGTATGTGTAGTGTACGGTAACGGATATCAATAAGGGGTTGGATGAGTGTTGCATAGCATAAATTGCTTAGTACACTCAGGTACTGTACGTAAGGTGCGTCTTTTAAAAAAAGCAACCCATTTTGAAGTCCTCGTTTAGACCATGGGGCGTGAGAGTGTTCAAACGGTAAATCCATTTAAATTCCCGCTGCAGTAGAAGATTGTCTCTGTCCCCGCCTCGCCTAAGTGGCGGTATATGGTCAAGTAGGTGACATTTGAGTTGTCCAATATTGTGTCCTTTTTCCAGATAGTGCCTGGCCATAGGAAGGTGTTTGAGGTCCAGATTCACATTGGAGGTTAAGAAGCTTTTTTTGATCGATGATCTATGTTGTCCTAGTCTTTCTTTGATCATTCTAGTCGTTTCCCCGACATAGATGAGATTAAACGGGCAGGTTAAGGCATACACGATAGACTTGCTATTGCAGTCCAATCTGTGGTGTAGCTTGTATTTTTTTTTACATTAGCCGGGTTTGTGAATTCACTCCCAGTGACCAGGAAGTTGCAGTTAGTGCATCCTGAGCATTTAAAGACTCCATGTTTTCTTGATAACCAAGTCTTGGTGTTTTGGATGTTGGGAGATACATCTGTTACCACTAATAGATCCCTCAAATTAGGTCCCCTCCGATAGGCAAATCTAGGGGGGATTTTCAGTACAGGTTCCAGGGTTGGATCACTCGCGATCAGATGCCTGATGTTCCTACTGTGGACTGGGGGTGAAGAAAATCTATTATCATTTGTCAATCATCTTAAAGCACTCCCGGGGACAATTAAGTTTACTATCAATTTACACACATTCAGACAAAAAATAGAAACATCATTAAAAAAAAAATGTTGTTGTCATTTTAATGGGGCGTAGCCCCCTATGATGGTGTGAAGAGCTATATATATAGCGAGATCGGACAGGCACTCTGCCTTCTCCAGTAATGGCCCCGGTGCCTCTTGAGGTGCAATGGATGAGGTAGGAAAGAATACAATGGCACTCCAGGGTCTTTTCAATGAGGAAAACAAGCGTGTATTTCACAGCAAATAGAAGAGCCAACGTTTCGGGGCAAAAGCGCCCCTTTGTCATGGCATACAGTGGTAAAATGCAATCAACGCCAAATGACCCACATGAGCCCACAATGCCGATACGCACTAGACAATGTGCCCCATATGTCACCTTATCAGCCGGATTGGACGACATATCGCCTAGTTTGTAACCAGCTTTAGCGTTATGATTATGTTTGATGTTAGAGTTAAAAAAAAAGAGATAAAGAATTTAAAAGTTGACATATCTACAGTAATAAAGCTTACTATCATGACCAAGGTCTGTTGTAAATGTTGTAAAAGGGAACAGTGTTTTTTTTATTAAGCGACAATAAATCTTTTTTTTTTAATTCAATAGATTTTTTTATTTGATTTAAAAACAATAAAAAAAAAACATTCAAGCAAAGATAAATACGGTTGCCAGAAAATATGTAAACATCAAAATATTAAAAATAAAAATATAGATTATTGGTGTGCTGGTGTGGTCTCATTATTTACATGTTAACATATTAAACAGTTAACGGTAGTTAAGGGGGAATAATTATTATTATAAGGAGAAACTGACGTAAACTACATATGCCAAAAAGAAAAAGAGAATTCTGAATTGTGCTATTACTAGGACCACTCCTAGAGCTATATAAAACAGTATACTACTTACAGTATACTGTGTTGTGTATTACAGTAAATACATTTTTATTAGTGTCCATTTATCACATCTTTTAAATTTTGCATCACTTGTAATAAATACAGAATAATGGATAAACAAACATTTTTTTATTTATCAGCATAATTACTTATTTCTCATCTGAAACATTCTTTCTCTCTTTTGATATTCACACACAAGCATGAAGTACATCTTAGTTGTCTTCAAATATTGGAGCAGCCTGTGATGTTGTTTTGTTTTCGTTTTTTGGGGGAAACCCAAACATAATTAATTATATTACCTTTCTGGTTCAGCGTGGCGAATCCTCTTGGTAAAACATAACACAAAACTCCATATTTGTGTTTGGTTTTTCTGTGGCTAATTAGCTGGGAAAATATCTAGAAGACAAATTTATATATAGATATTTAGACAGTTAATTATACCTTTCCATGTTATACAGTAGCTTTTAAGAAAGGGAGGGCTGACGAAGTTGATACGAAATGCGTAGGGGCGTGGCCTGGCGCAGGAGAACACCACCACTTGCTGTATTGCTGATTGTCTGGGAACGGAGGTAACCGGCTCCAGTCTGTGGGTGCCTGCGTGCACCACTTACATGCTGTCTGACCGCGGTGATTAAGAACCGCCACCGTCGGTACGTTTACCCATTCCTATGTTTCATGTTTTCTATGTGAATAAACCTTTTTAAATGATATTTATGCACTATCAAGCGCCCGTCTTCATTTCTCTAGAAATCTTCTACCTGCTGGATACAGGTGCATTCACCCTATAGGAGACGGAGCTGCTGGGAATACTATCCTATGTGCTTGCATAGATAGACTGTCCTATTAGAAGAATTGGACGATTGTTGGACATTGAAAGGTTTTTTCTCTGGACTTATATGTGTACAGCGCATTGTTCTTTCTCTTTTGCATATATATATATATATATATATATATATATATATATATATATATATATATATATAGCTTCGGCTTCTATCACTAATATGTATTAACACTATAGTATCTCACTGGCGTGCCACTCTGGGCTTTCTAGCTTATATATGTATAATATATAGCTTCGGCTTCTATCACTAATTTTTATTAACACTATAGTATCTCACTGGCGTGCCACTCTGGGCTTTCTAGCTTATGCTAGTTTTTGGGGTTCCGCACCCTGCACCTAGATATAGCGCTAGGGACCCCCAATATACAGAGAAGCCTTGACATGGCTTGGCGGCATATAATGCATCTGTGCAGGTATATGTAACCAATATCTCCGAATTATATTATCACGTAGTGTTCAAGATTGGTTACTAATGCCATTCAGTGAGCTGGGGGAAAAAATGTTTACTTACTCAATCTCTCATGCAACCCAATAGAGCACACATTTGTGCACACACTAGACTAGATGATTTAAACAATCTTGTTACAAAATGGCAAATCATCCTGCTATAATTCTAGTGCGTACCCATCCTTAAAGTATTGCATAGACAGACAGATCTCACTAGATCGCTTACAAAATTCCCGTACATAGCTCCATGTGTAGGGGACATAGCTATAGAGATGCACTGGCCCACGTATCGTCCAGCAATTAATACCTAGCATGCTGGATAAATCTAGCTCAGCGGTTCTTGAACTGTGGGTCCTGACCCCAAAGTGGGTCCCAACCTTCTCTTCATGGGGTCGCGACGCCATGCTGCTGACCATCAGGCTGATGACTTTTCTAATCTCAGTCAGTGATTCAAGGAGTCTGATACATCTGTTGAATTGTCTGTTACTTCAGACTTCTCACATCATTTTGTGCATCCACAATGCTGCCATGAATGTGCTGTCAACTGACTACACATGTGATGTGATGACCTTCTGCAGTAACTTGCTGGGGTCCTGTAATTATTTTTATTGTCTGATGGGGTCCTGGAGCAAAATAGTTTGAGAACCCTGATCTAGCTTAATCGGCGGGCAGGACCAGTGTTCTGAGCAATCTGTGCACTGAGCGATCTTGCTGAGTGTTCTGAGCAATCTAGCATCACTCAGAACGCTCAGCCAATCTCCCTGTGTGTATGCACCTTAAGACCACTAGAAAATCAACACACTTTCCCCCTATCTGTAAGCAATGTTTGTTTTAAGAATATAAACTGCATTTCCATATTTCAATATTCTATCTTTACAATTTTCCTTCTAGTGTTGTTCCTTAAATAGAAAGGTCTGCGAACATGTTTTTGGAGCCTCTAGACGTTTTTTTTCTACCCTAAACAAAAGGGCCAGTCATACACGTGCTAGTAAACTGAACACTGGGGAGATGTACCTCCACTGCCTCCAGAATGGAGCCAGACGGTGAATAACGGGAGAGGAATGTTCTTAAAGCTCGGTACCAGCTTGTGACAACGCCTGCACTCTGTCATGAGCCTCTAGTTTTGGAAAAGCTTCAGGAACTACAAAAAAAAAAAAACATTCAACCTGACAACTATTCCATTGCTGGAATAGGCTCCTGTTTTAATTCAGCACAGATGTGATTGTTAATGAAAGCATTATGCCTTAGCAGCTGCATGGAAGGCACAAACATGGAAAAGGAATATATAATTTAAGCCTTTCTATGCATTGAACGATTATGCCTGACCTTTCCTAGGGTGAAAAAAGTAGATGGATTTGAAGCCATTGAATAAACAGGCTAGTATATGTAACCTACATTGAAATGGCGAATGCTGGACAGAAAAATACTGTAAATACTTTCAGGCACACTATAGGGCTCAAGTAAAATTGGGCACACATGTATTATGGGGTTAATTCAGTGGATGGGTGTGATTTGCTAAGGGACAATACCATGTGTAATGCAGGTGGGGCAGATGAAACATGTGCAGAGAGAGTTTTTGCACAAATAGACTCTTTGTGCTAAAGGGGTGGAAGGGGGCATTCAAAGAAGTGTGGGAAGGGGTATGCAAAAGTACATTAATGACATGGACATGCTAAATACAGCCCGTGCTGAGCACTATGGGTAACTACCAGCGGCGGCTGCCTCTGGCCACATTGGGGGTGCCATGATTCAGGCTCCCCATGTTGCCGCCGCCGCTGCTGCCGCCGCTACCTCCTACAGCCCATAGGTAAAAACTGCCACTGGTGACAACCAGTGGTACAGTAGCTCCAGAGGTGGGGCTGCAGTACGGTCCAGAGTTCAAATAGGGTAACCACACCAACTGCCATCCCACACTGAATCACTGGCAGCTGGTATGGCTCTTGTATTTGAACTTTGCACCTGGCTGCAGCCCCACTTCTGGAGCCGCCACTGGTAACTACTCAACTTGTTCTCTTCTCCATCACTCTTTAGAATTGTCCCCAGTGCTGGCCATCTGACACTGGCGAATTCCAGAATAATCATGTCCAAATGGTCCAACCATACAAAGAGCAGATCTGGTGAGCAAATCAGCCTTCCGGCTCTATGCTGCCCGCCCGCCCCCTGACTTGAGCAACACCCCTGAATCACCACGTCTTCACCCCCCTTCTCATGTACTCGCGGGTCTGTGGCAAGCACTCACACAAATTTGCCAGGGCTGCTCCTCAGCCTCAGGCTATCCCCGTCTACTGTATTTTTTAGTATATGTAAACAATTAAACATTCTGTAATAATGAAGTTTAATATTTTCATGCAGTTATTATTATGAATAATAATAATAATAATATGCATAGATACCTGTATATAGATACTTAGGATGGTAAGACAGGCTAACAGTCGAGTGGTTGACTAAAGAGTTTGGCAAGGTAGCAGTTAAGAATACCACAATCTCCCAGGCAACAGGGGTTACATGCTAATAGGTTGTCATATCACCTGAGCAGAATATTCTGCTTCTTCCCTTCCCTGAAAACCATCTATTACTTCACTCCATGTGGCAGCCTTCAATTAGATGTACCCACACCTGCAAACCAGCACTGCTGAACACCTGACACGTTTACACATATACTTGTGCATGTTATTAGCTCTTTTTTATAAACCAAGTTATGGCTTAGTTTGTCCTTTAAAGTTAATATATGAAACAGTTTATAAAATCATAACATGGCTGAGTGGTACAGCTGTGTCTATATATCTGAAAGTACACAGAGTCACCCAGAGCCGGTCCTAGGCCTATGCATACTAAACAAATGCGCGTACTTCCTTATCTTTGGGGCCACCGCTTATGTTAGCCGCTATGTAAATCACGATTGCCCCTTCGCGGGCTTTCTTCACTCACCACGCTTTGGGCTCGGTGGCTCGGTCTGCTCCGATTCGCTCGCCACAACTTTGCTAAAGGTAAATGTGTTACCAGGAGGGTGGTGTGGACCCCGAAAATAACCCTCGAGGCTCGCCGTACACTACGTAATTTTCGTAGCATAAGCGGTGGCCACAAAGATGAGGAAGTACCCAAATGCCCTAGGAATTTGGAATGCCTAGGGGTATTCAGGCCTGCCTAGGGCTTGCTGCCAGGGCATCTGATATGGACTGTGGCTCTGCTGCTATCATTGGAAGATCTAGAGATGGGCAAGGAGTGCAGCTGCAGTAGCTTAACTAGTTCCAAAAAGAGCTTAGTCATAAAGGTTATTATACCAGGAATTTGACCATATAGGATTAATATCTTTAAAAAATTGTTACCCTCTGGTATTCCCAGTTGTGAGGTGCTCAATTACCATTTACTTACTCAGCATGTGGTAATTATCTGCTAGGGGACACCAAGAAACATTTTGCCTGGGGCAGTGGTTCTCAAACTCGGTCCTCGGGTCTCCACACTGTGTTTTCCAGGTCACCGGACAGGTGCACTCATTACTGACTGACACATTTTAAAAGATTGACAGGTGGAGCTCATTATTTCACTTGATTCTGTGACCTGCAAATCATGCACGGTGTGGGGTCCCACGTCCCCCTCAGATGGAGCGCCTCTCTGCCAGCTCTCGCTAGCGGAGGGGATTTGGATTGCTGGCGCTGAACAAGAGGCGTACATCTGTAAATGTTCAAATATTCTCTGTGAAGCGCTGCGGAATATGTGTGCGCTATATGATTAACTGTAAATAAATATACCAATATACCCATCATCCAGGGTAAAAAAACCCTCTGTTTGGTCTAACAGTCATTTTTCAAATGTTACTGGGAACACAAGTTTCCATGAAGTTTGATTATTGCAGCAAAAGTACATTTGATGGCCAGATTGGTCTCATAGCCCTGCACATCCTCAATGTAAGACTGTCAGGGAGTAATTACTATTGGCAATGGTAGTAATGAGATCTTAGGGTAGTTCCTTGATGATTATGAGAGGTGGTCATACTTCTGTTTCCTGTACCATAGGAGCGTCTGGCCAGCATCACAAGTGATTAGACGGTTACTGTAACAGACATCATTATGTAAGGTAAAGATGAGCATAAGTCAACAGAGCATGTGCTTCTGACTTACAAGTATGAGAGGGGAAATGGGAAAAGCAGAATAACATCATATTCTCATAGTTAATGATAAACAACTGTTTGACTTGGTGACATTTGGTTTTTAGTGGCATTATCTAGCAGAAAAGCAAAGTGCTGTATAATTCATTTTTACTACCGACTTTACAAACTAGTAAGCCTCCAAACTCCTAGAACGTCTGACCTATAATCGTCTCCTAAACCACCTTACTGCTAACTCCATTCTCGACCCCCTCCAATCCGGGTTCCGCCCTTTACATTCCACTGAAACTGCCCTGACCAAAGTCACTAACGATCTAATATCGGCTAAATCCAAAGGCCTCTTCTCTATCCTCATCCAGCTTGATCTGTCAGCTGCCTTTGACACTGTTGACCACCCTCTCCTGCTCAACACACTCCGCTCCTTTGGCATCACTGGCACGGTATTCTCCTGGTTCACCTCATACCTCTCCGATCGCTCCTTCTCCGTCTCCACTCCGAGCTCCTCCTCTCCTACTACCCCGCAGCCAGTCGGTGTTCCCCAAGGGTCTGTCCTTGGCCCTCTCCTCTTCTCTCTCTACACCACCTCTCTGGGCACTCTCATCAGCTCCTATGGTTTTCATTACCACCTTTATGCTGATGATACCCTAATCTATCTCTCTTCCCCCGATCTATCCCCATCACTCCTGTCCAAGGTCTCTGAATGCCTCACAGCCATCTCAGCCTGGATGACCCAACGCTTCCTGAAGCTAAACATGGCTAAAACTGAACTTCTAATCTTCCATCCCCCGAACATCCCCTCTTCTCCCACTATCTCCATCAGTATTGGTGAAACCGAGATCACCTCCACCGACCAAACGCGCTGCCTTGGTGTCATCATTGACTCCTCCCTCTCTTTCACCCCCCACATTCGTGCTCTCTCACAGTCTTGCCGCTTTCACCTACGCAACATCTCACGCATCAGACCATTCCTCTCCACTGACGCGACCAAAATTCTCATTCACTCTCTTGTCATCTCCCGCCTTGACTACTGCAACATCCTTCTCTCCGGGCTACCTCTCACCCGCCTCGCACCTCTCCAATCCATTCTTAACGCTGCTGCTAGGCTCATCTTCCTCTCCCGCCGCTCTACCTCCGCCTCCCCCCTCTGTCTATCTCTTCACTGGCTCCCCATTCCTTTCCGAGTTCTCTTTAAACTCCTCACCACCACCTACAAAGCTCTCTCCTCCTCCACCGCTCCTTACCTCTCTTCACTGATCTCTATCCACACTCCCTCCCGTCCTCTTCGCTCCATCGCTGACCGCCGACTGACCTCTCACCTAATCACCTCCTCCCACTCCCGTGTCCAAGACTTCTCTCGCGCTGCCCCCCTGCACTGGAACAACCTCCCGCCACCCATCAGGCTTTCTGATTCCCTTACCTCCTTCAAGCGCTCCCTCAAAACCCACTTTTTTCGACTAGCCTATCCCTCCTCCTAACCTCTTTTGATCCTCTTATCCTGCCTCCGTCCCCCTCCGTTCCTACTTATCCTATTGTTTTTCGTTCGTCCACCCACCTATTTTTAGTATGTTAACTCTTATGAGTAGGGCCCTCCTTCCTCACGTACTCACCCTACCTCTTTACCTCACCTGTGCTCCTGTCCTGTTCTTCCCTTCCTCTACTTCATCTTTAGTCTCCTTGACAATTTTGACACCTACTTCTGAACTGATGCTGATTTTAGTTCTACCAGCTATACCCCCATTTATACTGTATTTTTCAACACACCCTGTACGTTACCTCGTCATTTTTTTTTGTTTGCTATGTACGGCGCTGCGGACACTTTGCGGCGCCCTATAAATAAACGTACTACTACTACTACTAATGCTTATATTGCCTACAATCCCTTTGTTAGCACAGGGAAGGAGTAGTCTTGAAGGAACCCTCATTTTGTCAGATGGTGGAGAATATAATGTTTACATAGCATTTTCCACAACTAAAACATAACCACTTTCTTCTGTGGGAGGAATCCTGGGGACAGGCAAGTGAGGTGGTAATATGGCAGAAAAGACATTGGCAGAGTGGAGCTGGTGAGAAGAAGAGTGTATCTTAGTGGAAGGGAGTGGTGGAAGGGAGTGTGTGCATGTGAGTGGGAGAGTGTGTATGTATCTGGAGGGAGTGTTTATGTGGGTGGGGGAGTGTATATGTGAGTAGGGAAGCGTGTAATTGGGTGAGGGAAGTCTGTATATGGGTGAGGGAAGTATGTATGTTGGTGTATGGGTGGAGGAGTGTATATGTGGGTGGGGGAGTGTATACATGGGTGGGGGAGTGTATATGTGGGTGGAGGAGTGTGTATGTGGGTGGGGCAGTGTATATGTGGGTGGGGGAGTGTATATGTGAGCAGAGAAGAGTGTAGGTGGGTATTTGGGTCAAGTGTTGAAAGTGATGAAAGTGTTATTTGGGATGGGGGAAAGTATGTATGTGGGTGGGAGCGTGTATGTGGGTGGAGGGGAGTGTGTATACAGGTAAGGGGAAGTAAGTAGCCGGGTCAGTGTCCCCTCTAAGCGCCGTAGCTAGGTATGGAGGTGCAGTGGTACCCCAGCCTTTCCTGGTCTCCCAGCTGCTAGTGTTTTTCACAAGGAACTGCAACCCAAATCTCTTCCTCTATCTCCCCCCCCCCCCCCCATCCAACCACCCCTATGGGGGGGGGGGGGGGGTTGGAGTGTGTATGTGGGTGGAAGGGAGTGTGTAAGTGGGTAGGATAAAATGTATATGTGGGTAGGACAAAGTGTGTATATGGGTGGGACGGAGCGGGTATATGGCTGGGAGGAAGTGTGTATGTGGGTGGGGAGAGAGTGTGTATGTGGGTAGGACGAAGTGTGTATGTGGGTTGTAGGAAATGTTGTGTGTATATGGGTGGGATGTACTGTGTATGGGGCTAGGATGAAGTGGGGGAGTGTATATCCGGGTGGAGGTAGTTTGTATATGGGTGGGAGGTAGTGTGTATACAGTATGGGTGGGACAAAGTGTGTATACACTATGGGTGGAGGGGAGTGTGTATACAGTATGGGTGGAGGGGAGTGTGGGCCTTATTCTAGTTCACTCTTAGAGGCAAATTCCTTCTTAGCTGGACAAAACCATGTGCACTGCAGGGGGGCAGATGTAACATGTGCAGAGAGAATTAGCTTTGGGTGAGTTCTGTGCAGGGAAAATACTGACTGCTTTATTTTTACAATGCAATATAGATCTCACTTTGAATGAAAACCCCACTCAAATCTAATTCTCTCTGCACATGTTACATCTGCCCCACCTGCAGTGCACATGGTTTTGTCCAGCTAAGAAGGAATTTGCCTCTAAGAGTGAACTAGAATAAGGCCCTGTGTATACAGTATGGGTAGGTGAAAGTGTGTATAAAGTATGGGTGGGAGGAAGTGTGCAGGGCCGCTGAGAGGCAGGGGGGGGCAGGTACATTTTACCTGGGCCCGGGCCTGCCAGGGGAGCCCGGGTCCGGCGGACACACACTTTAAAAAGTAGCAGCTGATGGGCGGGTGGCCGGACACACGGGCACATATTAACCCCTTGGCAACGAGCTAGAACCCCTGGCAATGGAAATCCCCCTTGGCAACGAGCATTAACCCCTGGCAAAAAATATTAACCCCCTTGGCAACATCCAATAACCCCTGGCAACGCATATTAACCCCTTGGCAATGAGCAAGAACCCCTGGCAATGGACAATAAACCCCCCTTGGCAACGAGCAAGAACCCCTGGAAATGGACATTAACCCCACTTGGCAATGAGCATTAACCCCTGGGAACAAATATAAACCCGTTGGCAACAAGCAAGAACCCCTGGCAACGCACATTAACCCCCCTTGGCAACGAGCAAGAACCCCTGGCAATGCACATTAACCCCCCTTGGCAATGAGCAAGAACCCCTGGCAACGCACATTAACCCCCCCCCCCCCTTGGCAACGAGCAAGAACCACTGGCAACGGACATTAACCCCCCTTGGCAACGGACATTAACCACCTTGGCAACGGACATTAACCCCCTTGGCAACGGACATTAACCCCCTTGGCAACAAGCAGGTAATTTATAATTTATTAGAAGCCTTACTGTGGGGGGCAATGTGGTGTGGCATAGTCAGTGTGTATCGACTTTTGTGTGACATCCCATTTTTTTGGGACGGTCCTGCGGGTATTAGACACTGCATGCGTCTAATGAGGCAGGGAGGCTGAGGGCATGGCCAGCAGTTCACACAGCACTGGCCATGCCCTCACAGCGACAAAACGGCGCCCAAAAATTTTGCCTCTACCACGCAAATATATTCCTTTCTCCACTGCCAAAGTTGGGAGGTATGCAATAGGTGTGAGGGGCATTGCAATGTGTGGCATAATGTGTCAGTGGCATTACAGTGTGCAGCATAGTATCATAGGCATTGTGGTGAGCTGCATCATGTTTCAGAGAAATGGCGGTGTGTGGCATAATGTATCGCTCGCTCAGACACTGCCCGGCTGTTCCCGACCCTGCATGCGGCCTGCGCTGCATGTATCGATCATAGGTCACGCTGCGCAGGCCGCAGCGCTGACCACCAGCGCCGGAACCTGCTTGCCGCCGGGCCTCCCACATCCTCCCACATCATACCCGACGCCGGAACCTGCTCGCCGCCGGGCCTCCCACATCCTCCCACATCATACCCTACGCCGGAACCTGCTCGCTGCCGGGCCTCCCACGTCGCACATGTCTACCCGATGCCTGCCTCTGTACTGCGGCCGCCTGCCCCCCTCCGCAGCTCAGAAAAAGTAAGTCAGTGTGGGGGCACAGGGGGCAATTTTCTTTTAGGGATGCCAATCCCGGGATTGAGCATTTTTCAATCCCAGTGATATTGGTGTACCGGCCCCAAGATTTCTGTTGCCATCCCTTACATAGAAATGACCTTCTAGACCTAATTTGTCTCTGTCCCTGCGTCCCCACCATCTCTGTCCCCACCCTCTGGTCCTTCATCACCACCGTCTCTGTCCCTGCATCCCGCCATCCCGCTCTATGCACCTTTGTCCCCGCCATCTCTTTCCCTGCATCCCCACCATTCCTCTCACTGTCCCTGAATTTTGCCACAATCTGTGTGGCACAATGTGAATTTTGCCACAATCCATGTGGAATAATTTGAATTTTGTGTCATTCCATGTGGCATAATGTGAATTTTATGACATTCCATGTGAATTTTGGCTCATTCTGTGTAGCATAATGTGTAAGGAGCAAGTATAAGGAGTCTACTTTTGTGTTTCATAAAGGGTATATGGTGTGGTACACACCCCTATATCCTTTTAATGGCCACACCTCTTTTCTGTAGCTCGCCACTCCAGGGGGGCCCCATGACACTGTTGTACCGGGGCCCAGGATTTCTCTTGGCAGCCCTGGAAGTGTGTATACAGTATGGGTGGAGGGGAGTATGTACACAGTATGGGTGGGAGGAAGTGTGTATACAGTATGGGTGGAGGGGATTATGTATACAGTATGGGTGGGAGGAAGTGTGTATACAGTATGGGTGGGAGGAAGTGTGTATACAATATGGGTGGGAGGAAGTGTGTATACAGTATGGGTGGGAGGAAGTGTGTATACAGTATGGGTGGGAGGAAATATGTATACAGTATGGGTGGAGGGGAGTATGTATACAGTATGGGTGGGAGGAAGTGTGTATACAGTATGGGTGGGAGGAAGTGTGTATACAGTATGAGTGGGAGGAAGTGTGTATACAGTATGGGTGGAGGGGAGTGTGTATACAGTATGGGTGGGAGGAAGTGTGTATACAGTATGGGTGGGAGGAAGTGTGTATACAGTATGGGTGGAGGGGAGTATGTATACAGTATGGGTGGGAGGAAGTGTGTATACAGTATGGGTGGGAGGAAGTGTGTATACAGTATGGGTGGGAGGAAGTGTGTGTACAGTATGGGTGGGAGGAAGTGTGTATACAGTATGGGTGGAGGGGATTATGTATACAGTATGGGTGGGAGGAAGTGTGTATACAGTATGGGTGGGAGGAAGTGTGTATACAATATGGGTGGGAGGAAGTGTGTATACAGTATGGGTGGGAGGAAGTGTGTATACAGTATGGGTGGGAGGAAATATGTATACAGTATGGGTGGAGGGGAGTATGTATACAGTATGGGTGGGAGGAAGTGTGTATACAGTATGGGTGGGAGGAAGTGTGTATACAGTATGGGTGGGAGGAAGTGTGTATACAGTATGGGTGGAGGGGAGTGTGTATACAGTATGGGTGGGAGGAAGTGTGTATACAGTATGGGTGGGAGGAAGTGTGTATACAGTATGGGTGGGAGGAAATGTGTATACAGTATGGGTGGGAGGAAGTGTGTATACAGTATAGTGGGAGGAAGTGTGTATGTGGGAATGAGGTTGGAGAACTTGATTCTGAGTGAGACAGGGAATCAATGGAGCAATTGTATGACAGCAACTCCAATGGGGAGCAAAGGGAGACAAAGATAACACGAGCAGAGGCATTAAGGATAGAATGAATAGGGGTGAGGCACGGGTTTGCTATCATTGTTAGTAAATTACAGTAATCTAGGTGAGAAATTGGGTGAGTTTTAGTGGTTTTCAGGGTGAGAAAGAGTCTGGTCCTGGAAATATGACAGATTGGATACAAAGGTGGGATCTGGGGATGGACTAAATGCTTTTGTGTGTGTGTGTGTGTGTGTGTGTGTGTGCGCGCGCGCGGTGGGGGGGGGGTGGCTATGAGGGAAAACTAAGGATGATTTCCTGACATACACAAATAGTACTGCACAGCGTATATAGCACAGCTGTTTCCTATTTCATCTCAGTGGAATGTCAAACATAAGACTCACACAGACGGAGCCCAGTCACTGCAGAGAATAGAGCATCATGATACAAGATATTTTTTTAATTATTTTGTGCATTCCAAGCTATTCACATTTACACAGATGTCTGTCACAAGATAGCTCGATCCTCCAGTGATTGCTTAGTGATGCAGCATTCAATGTAACAATGCTGTACTGCATCTGCCGAGATGTACACCACAATCACTGAGGGGACAAATACAGTAGGAATATAGGTGCAATACGATGATGATTCCCTGGTCTGTACAAAATGGATCAATTAAATCTTGGGGGAAAAAAGACAAACAAATACAACTTGATCCATGTGATCAGTACAGACCATAATGGGAAGAAGATCTCATCCAACCAATGTACACTCTATGGCCAATAACTAATAATTGTTGGTTTCATTATCATTACTGCAGTTATCAGGATGAACTAAGCGGTGGGCTGTGGAGCTGTTAAGTCAGGTCTACCAGGCTTGGAGTGTCACTGTCATGTCAGACTTGGACTTTGGTTTCCGAGTTCAATTCCGATTCTACCTGCCCACCCTGTTCTTCCTGAACCTAACATGATCAATGAAAGAGATATTGTGGGTCCAGATTAGACAATGGGCTTTCATGCTCTGATACAGGCTGAGATGTCGCCAACATACTGTAGTCCTAGTGGCCCAGGCCAGCCCATTCCACCTCTGTCTGAATGAATTCAGAGCAGATCCGCGACTATCTGTATTTCAAATCTCGCGTTGGCTCACAAGCCAATCGGAGCCTGCGGTCCAGCAGCCAATCTGGAGCATCAGTGGTCGTTATGCGCCGGAATCAGCCCCCAGAATGTCCGGTTCTGAATTAGACCTTAATTGTGCAAGTGGATGTCTATAGAACCGTTTAGAGAATGTGTTTACAAATACTTCTATTATTATTATTATTATTATTATTATTATTATTAATAAATTATGTTATGAGTCTATCTGTAACCCATCTGAGACAAAAAAAAAACATTCATTTCCTCTATATATTATGTGCCTACGAATCGTTTTAACAAGTTATCACTTACTCATTCGTCATCTGGCGTCCCTGTCCGGTTCTGAATTAGACCTTAATTGTGCAAGTGGATGTCTATAGAACCGTTTAGAGAATGTGTTTACAAATACTTCTATTATTATTATTATTAATAAATTATGTTATGAGTCTATCTGTAACCCATCTGAGACAAAAAAAAAAACATTCATTTCCTCTATATATTATGTGCCTACGAATCGTTTTAACAAGTTATCACTTACTCATTCGTCATCTGGCGTCCCTGCAAGAGTTAACTGTGAAATTCTAGAGCAATATGTTTTTATTTAAAACATCTCCTTGTCTGAGTATTGCTGGGTGAACAGTTAGGACAGATATTTCAGAGCTCTCAATTGATAGCATTCCTGCTCTATAATTTAGTCTTGACATCTGCCTGCTGAAGTACTGCACATATGTCATTTCAGTTAAAGGCTGTAGACTAGAAATGCAAATAACATTCCCTCCTCTGCTGTGTTAGAAAAACACCAAATATATGTGCTGGAAACATCTGTGCGCTAAGGTATAACAATACCGAGGGTGTTTTGCTTTTTTATTTAACATCCATTAGAGGCAGCCAAGTCTGCAGCATGGCTTCCAGTCATTTCAATGCATTAGACCTACAGCATAATGGTAGCTTCATCACAATGTCTGTCATTAGTTACTGCATCTGATAGCGAGAAGCATTATTATTTCCCATAGAGCCGAGTGTGGAAGAGGAGAAATACTCGTTGGGTTAGGTAATTTTGAAGATATATTTGGCCAAGTGCAACTACTGCACTTACATGCAAACTGGTCCTCCCGCTTGTAGAGCATCACATTGGAATGTAATTCACCACGGAATGCACAGTTTAATCATTGACAGATGCCTCCCCGACCCTTGTTTGAGTGCAGAAGGGATTCAACTGCCCTCTCCTGGCTGTTTTATGAAAGGGGGCCATTATCAGCTGTGTGATTGAGAAATCAGTGCAAGAGTAAACATATATATATATATATATATATATATATATATATAACTTCATGTTGTGTCTATTGACTGATCACTCCTTTGTCCTTCTTCTCCACCCTAGTTGTAGTATGTATCTGGCAACCTTCAGGAATATAGAAGACCTGTTCGTATCACTGGCAGATGATGGCGTTTTGAGATTGTCCACATGTCCTGTCTCTATCGGTCTGGGCTTGCAGAGCTCATGTCCTGACTTGTTCCTGACATACGTTGTGGTTTTGTTTACTGAGTCTCTGTCTTCCTCTCAGTTCTGTGTGACATGGGTTTGTCTTGTGTATTGAGCTGTCCTGACTCAGTCAGGTCATTTTAAGAAATAGGCACCCTTGGCAGCTGCCCAGTCCCACAAATCTATTGGTCTTTGAGCAGGGGTACACAGTTAGTTACCCTCCTCCCAGAGTGCTTCCTGACAGTGAACTGCTGGAGGCATACTGATTAGTGGATGACTGGTGGGCGACTGATTGGTGGATG
This sequence comes from Crinia signifera, assembly GCF_055691185.1. Lineage (NCBI taxonomy): Eukaryota > Metazoa > Chordata > Amphibia > Anura > Myobatrachidae > Crinia > Crinia signifera. The sequence goes on along the minus strand of NC_139221.1, from coordinate 39,850,795 downwards.
GGTTCTGACAGTGAATCAGTAGCCCAGGACCTTGGGGGTTGTTATGTTTTTTTAAGTAGTGTCCATGAATGAGTTAGGGGCCCCAGTGCATTTACTTTGCCAATGGACTACAATGCAGTTAAGATGGTCCTGTTCTTAGTGCTGCCTATCAGGTGTTTGATACAATTGTGTCTGCTTTTCATGCAGCAAGCAGCTTTTCATGTTGCACTACTACTGAGTCCTGTGGAATATGAGTACTTATGGGCAGTCCCAATCCAAGAGCATGCGGACTGAGGCAATACGGTTCTCCAGTAGTGGTTGGGTGTGAAGTATTTTCTCTTGTGATATTCATTTGTCACATCTGTATGTTGATTGCATTAGCACCTGACTACTGGTTTTGACCCCTTACTAACATTCAAGGATGGAAAGTGTAAAAGAGCAGAGACTGGTTGTGGAGGTTACCCGTAAGCTCACACATAAAATTAAACCCATATACCCAGTAACTTGGCCAATATGAAAAAAAAATAAAAGTAAAGTAGACCTAACAGTGTGGTGTAAAACATAGGATCTGAGATTGTTTAATTTGGGTTGAGTATATGATGACAGTGTTGACATGAGATTGTCATAATGTTGAGTCAGCGTTCATCATGTAGACAGCGTTGACATTTTGACATGTTAGAATGTCAACATATTGTCCCTAATAACCCAGTGTTGACTTACCTGGTGGATCTGATGGCTCCAATGGTGTCTTCTTGGTCCCAGCAGTCATGTGACGGTCACTTCCAGGTCAGAGTTCCAATCCTCCGGTATTCAGGTGAGCATTTCTCACCTATCCATATCTTTAATCCCTACCCCTCCCTATATTGCCTACCCTAGCCTCCCCTCACACATCCAAACCCTAACATCATCCTTCACCCTAAACCTAATGTCAACATTATGACAAAGTAAAAAATTCCCCAGTCAAATGATGAGAATGTAAAAATGTTGACTGCCAACATTTTAACAATCTCAACAACATAACTGTCAATACTGAGGTGCCAATATTGTAATACTCAACCTTTGACAGCATCCTGTCTATTGGTTGTGAGAGCTCAGCGACACAGGACAATGTGATGGATTTCTATTCTGCCACTTTGTTATATTTTTTTTATTATTTATTGTTTACAGTTTCTTATATAGCACAGCACATTCCGTTGCGCTTTACAATTGGAAACAGCAGTGATTAAAATAACTGGGTAGATACAAACGGACATGGCGGTAGTAGGGCCCTGCTTGCAAGCTAACAATCTATAGGGATAATAGGAGGGATACATAAGGATAGAATTCCATAGAATGGCAGTCCCATCAGATTACAAGACAGTCCTGATGGGATGCAAATAGATAAAAATGCTACTGGTGGCAGTGTGGGGGTTCCTGAGTATTATAAGCTTACCTGAAGAGGTGAGTTTTCAGGGGATGCTTGAAAGGTTGGAGGCTAGAGGAGAGTCTTAATGTTCATGGAAGGGCATTCCATAGGGTTGGTGCTGCCCGACAAACATCCTGCAAGTGTAAGTGGGAGCAAGTAATGAGTGTGGATAAGAGACACAGATCTTGTGCAGAGCGGAGAGGTCGGGTGGGGATATATTATGAGATAAGCGAAGAGATATAAGTTGGTGTAGTCAGTCATGGCTTTGTATGTAAGTAGAAGTATTTTAGGTACTTGTGAGTTATCCGGGCGTCCGATTTTTAAATCGGGTCGGATCGGGACATCGCATCGCATCGCATGCGACCATCGGATGCGATGCGATGCGATGACCCGATTTTTCCATAGGAATCAATGTTAAAATGGACTGAGTCCATTTTAACATGGAATTCAATGGGAAAAAGGGGTCCTTTTCATACCCCTACTATCCAAGTGGGCATGGAGTTGGATATAAACCTGTGGCGAGCGTAGCGAGCCACCGAGCCCGAAGCGTGGCGAGCGTAGCGAGCCCCACGAGGGGACACGGAATACCGTCCCCTCGCGGGGCTCGCTTCGCTCGCCACGCTTCGGGCTCGGTGGCTCGCTACGCTCGCCACAGGTTTATATCCAACTCCATGCCCACTTGGATAGTAGGGGTATGAAAAGGACCCCTTTTTCCCATTGAATTCCATGTTAAAATGGACTCAGTCCATTTTAACATTGATTCCTATGGAAAAATCGGGTCATCGCATCCGATGGTCGCATGCGATGCGATGCGATGCGATATCGCATCGCATCTGATTGTATGCCTTAACTTAAGGCATACAATCAAAAAATCGGACGCCCAGATAACTCACAAGTACCGTATTTTATATTGAATGCGGTAATATACAGGCAACCAATGGAGGGACTGAAAGAGCGGATCAGCAGACGATGAACTAGCCAGGAAGATTAGCCTCGCAGCTGCATTCAAAATGGATTGTAGTGGTGAGAGTCTTTTCTTAGGAAGACCGATAAGGAGGCCATTGCAATAATCAATGCGTGATATAATGAGTGCATGGATTAGAGTTTTTGTAGTGTCTTGTGTAAGGTACGGATGAATTTTGGATATGTTTTTTAAATGCATGTAACAAGATTTAGAGACAGATTGAATGTGAGGAATGAAGGACAGTTCAGAATCGAGGATGACTCCTAGGCAGCGAGCTTGTGGAGTAGGATTAATTGTTGTCTTCTCAACAGTGATAGAAATAGGCAACATAAGAAAGGTGCTTCACACAAAGCGCTCAGTGTATAACCTCATAAGGCAGATTTAAAAATTGAAACAATATCACCATTTTTCATTTCGCTGTCACTGGATATTTTCAATAGACAGGCTTGATAACCTGAAATGATAGCCACCTATTTTTACAATACATGTGAGCAAGGCGGTATTAAAAAAAATTCTCAGTTTAAAGGGGAATTTAATACATGTCCACACTTACAAACGTAGACTTTTAAAACAGCATGAGATAAAAATCCCCAACAAGGCAAACTGCTACTGTCAGATGGAATGGGCAGGAGCAATCACAGATCCACCAACCAGTCCGGAACTTGGGATGGAATCCGCATCTGCAACACCACGATGACCGCTGATCAGCCTTTCTTTCTAGGGAAGTCCTCACAACACTGAGATAGAAATATCAGGTTGGTAACTACTCTTGGCTGGTGGGAATATAATTAATTCTGTTTTGGAAATGTTGAGTTTGAGGTGGCGAGATGACATCCAAGATGAAATGGCAGAAAGACATTCAGAGACAGATAGATTTGAGTATCATCAGTATACAGATTATACTGAAATCCAAAAGAGTTTATAAGTTTCCCAAGTGAGGAGGTAAAAGCAGAGGACCTAAGACTGAGCCTTCTGGTACTCCAACGGACAGAGGTAGTGAGGAAGAGGTAGAATCAGAGAAGCGGACACTGAAAGAGCGATTAGATAAGTAGGAAGAAAACCAAGGAAGGACTGTGTTCTGAAGACCTAGGAATTGTAGTGTTTGTATGAGAAGAGAGTGGTCGACAGTATCAAAGGCAGCTGAGAGATCTAGAAGAATAAGAAGTGAGAAATGGCCAGATCATTGACTACTTTAGTCAGTGCTGTCTCTTTGGAGTGTTGAGAGTGAAAGCCCGACTGAAGTGGGTCCAATAAGTTGTAGGAGTTGAGAAAGTGTGTGAGGCGAGTGTAGGCAAGTCTCTCAAGTAGCTTGGAGAGGCATGGGAGCTGAGAGATAGGACGGTAGTTAGAGAGACAGTTTGGATCAGAATTGTGTTATTGTAGAATGGGAGTAATAAGTTATATGCTTCAGAATATAATTATTGTATTGATGTGTGGCAGTAAGAAGTAAAACTTTACTTTTGTTTTGTTTGCCCAATCCTTGGTATGAGCTCAGCCTACTGGCACCCAATGTTATATTGTTTTTTTGCTTACAGAACACACCCAAGCAGTAGCTATATATCTATATCATACATATATCCACATCAGCCTGCAATGAGAATGCAATCATTCATAGAAACATAGCATTTGGTAGCAGTAAGAACCACTTGTCCAATCTAGTCCAATTTTTTTGGTAATGTGAGATTTTTAGGCAAAAAAGGTCCGAAATCGCACATTTTACTGAAAATCGCACATGTACTATCGTGCGAATTCTGGTAAAATTTGCATGCTTTGACCTGTCGCAAAAATCACACATTCAAAATCACATCCAGATGTTTTTCAAATTGCACCCTAAACAAAAATAAATAGAGCAAAATAAATAGAGCAGGTCCAGCCTGGCGAGTTGGACAGAACCATGGACAGATCAATGAGATCTGTCCATGGTTCTGTCAAAAGTGTGTCAAAGTAAAAAAAAAAAACAGCATGGGCTCATTGAGCGTGCCCTGGTTCCAAAGTAGGGGGGATAAAAAGACTGGAGGTCCCCGTATTTTGGAATCAGCACCAACTCTAACAGCCAGCGGTGTTATGCCACAGCTAGGGGACACTTTTTATACATGGTCCCCCAGCCAAACCCTGATTACCGTGGCTGGTTAGCCATGCACAGGTTACCTGGGGGAGTGTGGACCCCACAGGCTTCACCCATACAGGGCTGATTCCCGGGGCTGTCCCTGCCACTCCTGGGCTGTGGGTGGCAGGCTGTTTGTTTTGGTGTAAAAAAATAGAATAAAAAAATACTGTGTAAAAATTGGTTTACACAGTAAAATTACAAGTCCCAGAAGGCCTCCACCACATGCTGGGATGTGGAGAACCACAAGTCCAAGCATGCGGAGCATTAATGGGCCCACTTAGACTTGTAGTTCTACTGTGAAAAGAATGTAAAAAAAACAGGCACAGAAAAGTGTACACACACACACACACACACATACAGTACACACATACTTACCCTATCCACAATCCTTTGACAGAGCGGCTCCTCTCCCCACTGACCTCCGTCAATAGGACTCTGCTCAGCCCTGATTGGCTCTAAGCGTTTCCTTGGAGATGCCTACAGCCAATCAGGGCTCAGCTCAGGCCTGTGGACACTCGCTATGGTCCTGCTGGTACAATGCCCTCTAAGAGATTCATTATAATAAATAAAATAAACTTGCAACATTTAAGCAAGTGAGAATGTTTCATTTTGGCCATTTTTATGCCTGGCCAGATATTACAGTAATGTCTGATGTGTGGTCTGTAATAAACATCACTGTGATTATTCTTCTTATTATAATGGCAGGGATTTTTGGGCTTCGGCAGTTATTGGAGAAGCTGAATGTGCCTCTACTTCTCAAGAGACCGTTTGCTTATCTTTACAACTGTTTCTGCTGGAAACAAAGGCATTACATATGCTTTCAACCTAGGATGAAGTACGGTTGCCAAAATGTAAAAAACTGGCTTCAGTATGTTGCAATCCCTTGGGTCCAAGCAAATAAAGGACATTATCTACAAGGCCAAGATGGTTAGTACAATCAATTGTTTTCTTGGATACTTTTAGCCTCTTCAGCTGCTTTTCCGCCAGTTTAATGAATGGTATGAAATGCTAGGCGGACAGATTCTGAACTCTTTTTACTTGTAACTTCTTTTGTAGTAAGATGTACAAAGCCAAAAGGAATCTACGGTGTGTCAAAGTAAGGGAACATGTCCCTCACCTCTTCTTGGCTATAGCATAATAGGAACTTGTAAATAAGCACCTTCAATTTCGAAATCATCTTTAATAGTCATATTTTGATTTCATGGTGAGTGAAATGACTGGGAAGATGTAGATAATAGGTGTAAGCTGCTCTCCTGTGTTAGACCATGAAATGTCAGACTCATGGACTGACTCCTCCAAATTGCAAGGCCCAGTTGCTTCTACTCTGGCCTAATGGGTCCATCCAATTTTGGATGGAGGGTGCGAGTTGCCAAAACACTGAGGTACCCTATGCCCTATTATGCCCACCTTGTGGAGTGAGAGAATCAACCACAAATGGATTGACCCATTAGTGATTTCCTTTAAATTGTTTGGCATGCCAAAATATACTGTACAGCTAGAGCAGCGATTTTCAACCGCTCTGTGGGCAGATACCAGGTGCCAACAGAGCGGTTGCCCGCCAGATAAATATAGTGTGCGGCTAATGCCACTGTCAGTAGATGCCAGCCGCTGCTGGGTACTGACTTGCAGTGCTGGGTGCTCCCACGGGACGGCAAGTGGCCTGTGGTGACTCATAGGTCATGCATGCCATGTTGCCTTCCCGCTCACCACTGCTGCTTCACTGTGCGCCGCTGCTCCTCCATACACCACTGCTCCTCCGTCCCCCCTGCTCCTCCAACCACCCCTGCTCCTGCGTCCACAGCCTGTCTGCAGCACATTGAGCAGGTTTGTCAATGTTTTTTAACGGAGTCCAGCTATAAAACTACTGCAGTAGCTCCACTATGTCTGGTGTCCCATGGTAGTAAAAACATTTAATTTTATATGATTAAACTGTGTGAAATTACTTGGTATGGAGGAGGGAAGGGTGAGTGGTTGGCAGGCAGAGTGTTGCAATTACTGAGGGACGTGTGGAAGGTAGTGTAAGTACTTAGGGGGGTACTACAGTAATTACACCTTGCCTGCTGACACTCACCCCCCCCCCCCCCCCCTTAAGTATATTATGTTTGATAAAAAAATGATGGTGTGCCCTGGTGATTTTGAAATCTTGTTTAGTGTGCCACGAGTTTGGAACGGTTGAAAATCATTGAGCTAGAGGGTGAAGGGTGAGACCATACACAAGATCAAGTGGTGTTTAGCTATTGCACTTGCCAGTTCTAGAATTGCACACGACCCTGACACTTCTCTGTCACAGTATATGTCATAAATGGGCTGATGGCTGTATTGTTTTTATTTTTATATGTTTGTTTTTATTGTGTTTATTCGTAATGCATAGAAGAGGCTTGGATCAGTTAGAAAGTCGGGCACCTTTACTAAGCCTTTCTTTTTAGTCCAATTTGACACTGAACATCAAATTACCGGGTGAAGCCGTTCTACCCAGTAAATTCTTCAGTGTGATAGGGTCAACCCGGATCTTAAATCCTGGGTTGCTGACCCTTTCACACCGGAGAAATACCCATGTAGATTCAGCAAATTACCGGACTGACATTTTAACCCAGTAATTTGTTCCTTTGGTCTTTCTTGCTACAGAATCTCTTGTTATTCCTGCTATCTTTCCATGGGGATATTTAGCAAATCTTGCAGGGAGATTAGTAAGTAAGTTTCATTTACATAGCGCACATTGTCCAACAGGAATCAAGGCGCTTTACAGACGTCAAAACAATGCACAAAGGAAGTGATTCTGGTTGACTCGCTAAGCAGAGACAAAAATCCCTGTTTAGCTAGCCATCTAACTGCGCGCACCGGGTGGATGTTTTGCATATACATCCATTCGCATGGTAGCACATGAGGCAAAATCATTCATTGGTCACCGACCATCTAATGATTTTTCCCCTGCTCGCAAATCAGGCTTAGTAAAAGAATGGGTCCTCGATCCGCCCCAACCGTGAGAATTTCTCGGCGACTATGCAAGTCGCCCACATCAGCCATTCACATACAATAATGCGAATATGCGCAGAGCATAAACATTGCATCATTTGCACAATTTGATTACACAGTCTGGAACCTGACCCCTAGAGAAGAGGCCCAAAGATACTGTGGCCTACCAGGGATTTCCACTGTACCCCAGTGTGGAACTCCAGCTCTGTTCACGTCCTTCCCATCTTGCCAACTAGGAGTTGGGAGAGCTCCCCCAAATGTATAAGTCTCATAGAAATTCGGGGGAGAGTAGGCAAGTAATAGATTGACTGAAATGGTAAGTCAAAAAAGAGGACTAGAAGGGAACAAAACGGGTTTTGGGGCACACTTACTAGAATATTTAAGGATGATTTATGAAAGCATTTAAAAGTTAACTTTTAATGGTAAGACTAAAATTTGCTTGGTACAAACAAATAGAAAAAAATTATCAAAATTGTGATCCACACTTTATACAAACACAAATAACAAGAGAGTATTAAATCCTTGATCATTAGCGAAAATGATTAAACTGATACTCCTATCTTAGACCAAATATATTGGATACCTGGACCAGGACCGCAAGTGGACATTGCCACTCACTTTGGGGACCCATCAAGGACAGAGCAACACCGTCACGGGACCACTCCAACTGCGGTCGGCAGTAGGTGGTTGACATCCCAGAAATGTGATTGTCCAAGGACTTGGCAACAACTCCACGGGGACCACTCCAACTGCAGTCCGAAGTAGTGGCAATCATCCCAGAAACGTGAGTGTCCAAGGACAGATTAACATCTTCACGGCGACCACTGCAACTGCAATCCGCAGTAGTGGTACTTATCCCCAACTTGTTAGTGTCAAAACCACTTTGCTAACTGGAGTCCAATAGGAACAGGATCCACCCTATGAATGACTAGTGGGGTGCAACTATATTTGATTTCCACTCATATCCATTCACAGTGGAAACTCATAATTTATTCATCTTATATAGTTTTCATTAAGGCTAGCACCCAGCAACTATGCTATTTTTATAATGTTTTAGTATTTTTAATGTGTGTTGTGTTATTCATGATTGAAATTGTGATTATATTGATCTAGCAAATAAATGGATATTAATTAAATGTTGTAGTAATTTCCTCGACAACAGAAAATGTGTTCACCATTACTTTAATTTAATTGGGCCGCAGAACATCTTTTTTTTTCTTCAAAATATGGAATCATTAATTGTATAGAACATTTACTGAAACAAATTCAACCATTGTGAAAATGTAGTATTTATTATTTTTTAATACTCCCACGTCTCAAATAAATGAAACCATTCATTAAACTATTGGCAGGCAGTCTCATATAATTGAGCTTAGCACAAAGAGTAAGATGTTTGGATGTTCTTATTACATTGTTACAGAAAATTGTAAATAACTAATTGTTTATTTAGATGAAAACTAAAATTTGAATTAGGGAATAAATTATTGGCACAATGAAATATTCTATTTAGGTACAATCTAGTCATTAAAAATACAATTTGGCACTAATATATTGTTTGAAGCCTTGCCAGGGTGTGTTTCAGAAATTATGTATGATTACTTCTGCTAATTTTGTTCTGTGTAATAATTAAAAGACTATTTTACATACTTAAAGAATTGAGTTAATTGATCTCAAACAGTTGTTAAGTGATTTACATGCTTATCTTGGACCACCCACTACCGCCATACTCGATTCAATCATACGGTATGGAGGGTGTTTACAAAATGCATGTTTGTAGATGAATACTATTGTATGTCACAGAAGAAATTAACATTTGTTTTTTTTTTTTTGTTTTTTTTTTAGATATTTATGTTTTCTCATTTGATCAATGAGCTAATTGAAAAAAATTATATTGGTCTGCTCATGCCATACATCCTTTTAGAAGATTTCCAAATATTGTGTCCCAACCCCCACCCCCCTTATTTTGTAAGCAAATTAAATCACCGGAAAAAAACAACGAATTAAACTTATATAAAATATAAGCGTATTCATTCCTAATGTTCTCTGTTCTGAGAGATTAGTATTTTTTTATTATCATATTATTGTTTTGTATTAAGGGTTTAAGGAGGAGATGATTGAAGTCTTCTAAAGATGATAAGTAAAGAAGGTGTCCATAGCAATCAATTAGATTCAGCCTATCATTCTACAGCATGGTTGCTATGGGCAAATTCCCACATAGTGCATGCAACTCTTACAGTACAGAGATATAGCATGATGTGTATGCCCTATGTTGCCTGTTCTCTGATTAAAATGGATATTTTTTATAGGCATTGGTTGGCTGAATATTGGCCCAGATCAATATCTTCAGCCACTGTGTGTAGGTTATCTCTCAAGTTAAATAAGTACTTGCATAAATATTGTGGCAGATAGAGTATATTTCCACATGAGGATAATGTGGAAAATCCAGACCAGGTTTTAGAACAGCAGCAGGGAATTTAGATCCAGTCCAGGTTTCCTAACTGATGTTAACAGGGTTGGGCTGATTAGCAGCACCTGTGGCTTTCTGATATAAGTGTATCCAGGGCAGGAGGTCATTGCTCCTGATTATGGAACAGCTGCCCAGGTGGTAGGCTGGATTGTGGGCTATGGTAGGGACCACTCAAACATAGTGAATTATTTTGTGACATCTGTATGCTGCAATGCTGTAAATGTGCTTGCCTATGTTGTTTACCTGGTATGCTGTTAAACTACACTCTCCTACCTGTCATAGGTTGTTGAAATTGATGATAGTGGTGTGGACCATATTAGGTAATCACCCGGAAATCAGTCTAGCTAGCCATCGGTTCACTACCAATGTGTCCTTAGGTTGTTGATGGAAGCTGAAGCACACAGAGCAAATCCACACCAACACTGGGAGAACAAACATCACACAGATAGTGCCCTGTTTGGAATCATACTCATGGCCCCATTGCAGTGAGGTGTCGCCACTACAGTATGTCACCGTCATTCTCCCAACAATTAACAATATTACTAAAAATAATAGTGATTGGTGGCATAGACTGCTCAGCTGTTGATCAAGGGGATTAAATGATTTAATTGAATTGTATGTGGTGTCCTTGCAAATATAATCACAGTGTTGTTTACTAAGATGCCTCTGCCATTAGCCAGAACTCTCATCTTGGTACTTGTTTAGTTTCACGGCGGCAGTTACGTATTTTACTTAGTGCTGTATTGAGAATACCAATACAGCACTATGCTGGCTACGTACACTACGTAACTGCTTCTGGAGCACGAGACGCTTGCGCGTCCCTTTGCAACGGAGCCTGCCTCCGCTCCCCGCCGCCTCCCCGCATTGCCGCAGGTACCCCTCGCCGCCCCGAGCGCCGCCTAACGCTGCCCGCCTCCCTGAAGCGGAGATGGGCAGGGACAGGCAGCATCCCCGCCGAGAGACTGGGACGCACATGCGTGTGAGACGCACACACATCTCAGTTCAGTGTAGCCCCTGTCCGCCGGCGCTCGCCAGCGGGGAGGGTCTGGCGAGCCCTGGTCAAGGATGGCAGGGGCTACATCTGTACATCGCCACCCCTTGCCACTCCCCCGCCCCAATGCTAGCGCATATGTACTATCAAAAACTGAGGTTTTACCGTATTTTCCCCTTAGTACTTCCCGCCCTAAAGGAGGTACCTCATAATCAGTGCAAAGATGCATGTTTGTCAAATATTAAGCAAAAATGAGTCACACTTTTCATGGCACACCAAGGGACAAATAGGTATCTGTACAAGACAAGAGGATGGTGGTACCTAAGGTTACTGTCATTAACACATTTTTATAATGTGCCAGTTGGACAGGAAAAGTTTAAAAGTCAATGTTGAGGGTACAGTATGTGGTCACACAGTAATGTGGGTTTTGGCTCAGATGGTTTACTGGCTACAGAAAATAAAATCCATATTAGCTCTGGGTACTCCTAGGTTTCCCCCAATGTTTCTTCTGTATTTTCCAGTGTTTTGTTGTTGTTGTTTTTTGTGGGGTGGGGTTTGGGGAGTGACTGCTGCTGTGGCTGGTGGATCACAGAATAAAAAGCAGGGTGCACAGACTGGTTGGCAGCTGCTGTAAACTGAATAGGGAGTGACTATGACAGTAATTCACTGCTTAAGACGGATGGATGGACAGACTACTGTTCAAAAATTTGGGGTCGCCCAGACAATTTAACATTTTACATGAAAACTGACTGTTATTTATCAAATGAGTTGCAAAATGAATAGAACATATAGTCAAGACATTGGCAAGGTTAGAAATAATGATTTTTTCTTTTTTAAATAATAATTTTGTCCTTCAGACTATGTTTAGTCAAATAATGCTCCCTTTGCAGCAATTACAGCACTGCAGACCTTTGGAATTCTAGCTGTTCACTTGTTGAGGTAATCTGAAGATATTTAACCCCACGCTTCCTGAACCACCTCCCACAAGTTGCATTGGCTTGATCGCACTTCTTGCGTACCATACGGTCAAGCTGCTCCCACAACAGCTCAATGGGGTTGAGATCTGGTGACTGCACTGGCCACTACATTACAGACAGAATACTAGCTGCCTGCTTCTTCCCTAAATAGTTCTTGCATAATTTATTGGAGGATGGCATTGCAAAATGGTGTGATAGCCTTCCTTATTCAAATGACTAGCTGACCCGCCCGGTGTTGCCCGGGAAAACCTTGGGGTTTTTTTATTTCCAAAATTGCTGAAAAATGTAATCTTACAGTATGCTGTGCCAAAGACCTAAGATTGTAATTTGTTGTATGCTCAATGACGGCAATGAATTCAGGTGTGGTGGTGTTGTTTGAAACACAACGATCCTGATTTGATGAATTCTACATCCACTCCTGAGATTTAGCACCTATGACATAGCCTCCAACATCTGAGGGTCAGAAATCGGTACAAAATCAGAAAGGGATGTGGCCACACCTCCATTTCTATACTTTCAACGGTACAGTTTCTAAGATGTGTAAATACAGGTGCTGAGTGCGTGGAGACCGGGGTGGGCGTTACTTACCACGCCATAATTAATAAAAAATTCAACGCTCCCTGCCACTCCCGCTCCCCTCACCAATCCAGCCTGCAGCAGTCTCTGAGGTCTGGAGATCTGTAAAGCACATGCACCGGTCATCTCTACCAGTGGGGCAGCCCCTGAGAGAGGGAGCATGTCCGCAGGCCTGGCCACATGACGTTATAACGCGACGCAGGCTACCCGCACAACACTGCAATGCACCACTGGGAATGGGTGCAATGGGCCAAATTCTTCCCTACACCCGCCGGGCCAATCCACCGATCCAGCCATCGCAATCATCAATGGGTGCATTGATAAGGTTTGGAGTGTAAGAAGTTGAAGAATAAGACTCAGATAAAGATTTTCCATGTTAAAGTGTACAATTTACTCAATAAATCATGCAAAGATATAAGTGTACATAGAAGTACAATCAAGAAATGAAAGTAGGATTAAAAATAAATTCTGATTCAAACTCCTAATTGTTTGGTTGGGGGTGGGTTGTGAAACAAATCTATAGGTGGAGGGGGATATGGATATTGTGGGCATAATTGGTGTTTGGTACACCTACAGGGGCTACTCATTTGATGGGATTTTCACTACAGTGTCATGGTCACAGTGTCACCATAAGGGGATTCCCAATTCGGGTCCAGGAGGTCTTTTAGGAACCCTTTACAATCCCGTAGGTCTCTTCTCCTTGAGCCTACAGTCTCCCTTAATAATAGTCAATCACTGAGGGAGACCATAGGCTTTAGGAGAAGAGACCAATGGGATTGTAAAGGGGTCCCTAAAAGACCACCTGAACCCCAATTGGATTTCCCCCTACGGTGACACTGTAGTGAAAATTTCTCATCAACTGGGGACCCCCTGTAGGTGTACCAAACACCAATTATGCCCACAATATCCATACCCCCCTCCACTTATAGATTTGTTTGGCAACCCACCCCATCCAAACAATTATCAGTTTGAATTAGAATTTATTTTTGAAACCTACTTTTATTTCTTGGTTGTACTTCTATGTACATATATTTTTTTCACGATTTATTGAGTAAATTGTACACTTTAACGTGGCAAATCTTCATCTCAGTATTATTCTTCAAATTCTTACACTCATAACATTCAAACGAATACATGCAGCGCTCATGCCCATCGACCAAACATTATCTATGAACCAAAAGAGTCTGGGACACCCTCAAGGCAGAGCAGTGCCTAACATACAACTGACAGGGTGAGTGCAGTGTACCCACTTTGTATTGATCAAGGGGTGCATTGGCCAGGACAAAGATTTCTCAGTGCAACTGGCTGGGGAGCGCAGTGACAGGCTGGAGGACTGGAGAGACGGATATGCGGAAAAAAGAAAAAACGGTACATTAGGTACAGTTTTTATTTGCTGGTAAAGACTGTTAAATAAACGTCAATTTTTTATGTGTTCTGTGTGTTGTACTGTTTTTGTGTGTGTGATGTAGTGTATGTGGTTGTGTGTGTTGCATGTATCTGTCCAATGCGTAAGTGTGTGAGGTGTGCTATGTATATACAGTATGTGTATGTTGTGTCTTTGTGTATATGTGCAATGTTTAAGTGTGTGTTTTGTGTATGTTGTACTGTTTTTTTGGGTGTGTATGGTGAATGTGGGTGTGTGTTGTGTTGTTAGAGGTATGTTATGTGTGTGTGTGTGTGCTGTGTGTATCTGCCCTATGTGTAAGTGCGTAAGGTGTGCTACGTATAAATGTGTGTGCCGTGTGTATCTGTGCAATGTTTAAGTGTGTGTGATCTGTGTATTGTACTATTTTTGGCTGTTTGTTGTAGTGAATGTGGGTGTGTGTTGTGTTGTTAGAGGTATGTTATGTGTGTGTGTGCTGTGTTTATCTGCCCTATGTGTAAGTGCGTAAGGTGTGCTACGTATAAATGTGTGTGTGTGTGTAGTGTGCCGTGTGTATCTGTGCAATGTTTAAGTGTGTGTGATCTGTGTATTGTACTGTTTTTGGCTGTGTGTTGTAGTGAATGTGGGTGTGCGTTGTACTGTGAGTGGTGTGTTATGTGTGTGTGTGTTGTGTGTATCTGCTGAATGTGTAAGTTTGTGAGGTGCGCTACGTATACATGTGTGTGTAGTGTAGTGTGCTGTGCCTATCCTGGCAATGTTTGTGTGTGTTTCTGTATCTGCACAATGTTTAAGTGTGTGCGTTTGTTGAACTGTTGTTGGGTGTGTGTTGTAGTGTATATGGGTTTGTGATGTACTGCATGTGGTGTGTTATGTGTGTGTTTTGTTGTGTGTATCTGTCCAATGTGTAAGTGTGTGAAGCTCGCTACGTATATATGTGTGTGTTGTGTACTATGTGTGCGTATGTGGTGTACTGTGTGTGTGTGCACGTGTACAATGTGTACATTTGTGTGTGATGTGTGGTCTATGTATATCCTCATTTATTCCTAATTGTTGAAAGTCTCCACCATAGTGTTAGAATGTGTCATTCATACTCAATGACAGCAATGAAATCAGGTGTGGAGTTGTTCCTTCGCAACGGTTTCCCAGATCGTCGATCCTTTTCCCAGATCATCAATTAAGGCAAATTAAAACTTGGTGTTTTTTAAATTTCTAAGTGAAATTTCCCCAAAACGGCTTCGAGGTGCACACCACCGGGTACAGAGGTATCTTGTTGCAGAATTTGGTGGCTCTGAGTGCCACGGTGTGTCCGCAATGCAACGGAAACGCACACACGCACACAGACTCTTCAACTTATTATATAGATGTCTGTCAATAACACTTTTTTCGGTACTCTTTACTTAGCACGGCGCCCACGATTTTGATCGTGGGCATCGCAGGTAAAAAAATCACGGCATTGAATGCACTAAAAAATCGGGTGCGATGCTACCGACGCGATGCCCGCGATTTCCCATAGGGAACAATGTTAAATGTCTCAATTGACCCGATTTTCCTGTTCAATGCCTCAATTGACCCGATTTTTCCATAGAAAACAATGTTAAATGGCCCACAGAGGCCAAATAGCCACCCTGAAGTGTGAAATGGCCCCCACAATTGTTAACGCCAGCCCACGATCAACGTGAACCCGAAGCGTGGCGAGCGCTGCGAGCCCGCGAGGGGCGGCGGTACGTGTCCTACGACCTTTTCATACCCCCACTATCCACGTCGGCGTGGAGTTGAGAATAGAATAGTGTGGCAAACGCAGCGAGCCACCGAGCCCAAAGCGTGGCGAGCGCAGCGAGCCCCGCGAGGGGACGCGGATACCTTCACAGGTAAAGGCGTCCCTTTGCGGGCTTCACAGGTATCCGCGTCCGCTCGCCACGCTTCGGGCTCGGTGGCTCGCTGCGCTCGCCACACTATTCTATTCTCAACTCCACGCCGACGTGGATAGTGGGGGTATGAAAAGGTCGTAGGACGCGTACCGCTGCCCCTCGCGGGCTCGCTGCGCTCGCCACGCTTCGGGTTCACGTTGATCGTGGGGTGGCGTTAACAATTGTGGGGGCCATTTCACACTTCAGGGTGCCTATTTGGCCTCTGTGGGCCATTTAACATTGAGGCATTGAACAGGAAAATCGGGTTAATTGAGACATTTAACATTGTTCACTATGGGAAATCGCGGGCATCGCGTCGGTCGCATCGCACCCGATTTTTTAGTGCATTCAATGCCCGCGATGGCCGCCCTTCTAGGTAAAGAGTACCCTTTTAGAAGGACAGTAACCCCGAGTCACCTCTTCACTGTAAACTTTGACACTGGAGTTTTGCAGGCACCATTTTATGTAAGGCATCTATTTCTCAAACTAGAATCTCAATCTAATGTACTTGTCTTCTTGCTCAGTTGCGCACCAGGGCCCCCCACTTCTCTTTCTACTCTGGTAAGACCCTGTTTTTGCTGTTCTCTGAAGGGAGTAGTACACACCGTTGTGGGAAATGTCCAGTTTCTTGACAATTTCTCACATGGAATAGCTTTCATTTCGAAGAACAAGAATAGACTACCGAGTTTCCCATGAAAAGTCTATTTTTCTGACCATTTTTAAATTATAATCGAACCCACAAATATGATGCTTCAGATTGTCAACTAGCTCATAGAAAGGCCAGTTGTATAGCTTCTCTAATGAGCCAACTTATTTTCAGCTGTGCTAACATAATTGCACAAGGGTTTTCTAATAATCCATTAGTCTTCTATCGTGATTAGCAAACACAATGGATCATTAGAACACTGGAGTGATGGTAGCTGGAAATGGGCCTCTATACACCTAGTATAGTCATTTACCACATTAACAATGTATAGAGTGTATTTATGATTGATTTAACGTTATCTTCATTGAAAAAAAATGCTTTTCTTTAAAAATAAGGACATTTCTTAGTGACCCCAACTTTTGAACGGTAGTGTAGATAGATAGATTTTCTATCCAACTGTCCTGATTTTTGTGGAATGGTTCTAGTCACAGGGGTGCAATTAGTGATATTAAGAGCACATATATTATATATAGACAAAGACTATATACCTCCCAACTGTTTTTCGGGGGACAGTCCAAATGTTTTGTTACTGTCCCGCGTCCCAGTTGGGAGAAATACACACATCGACAGAGGGGCTGGGGGCAATACCAGCAGCTCACAGAGCACTGGCCATACCCCCACAGTGATGAAAACAGGGGGGGGGGGGGTCCTTGAGATTGCGAAGCCATGCTTCTATTCTGGGAGGCCACACCCCGTTTTGGGAGCGAGTGGCTACCTTTGCACATGGGAGCCCAGCTTATCAATGCTCGAATGTTGAAAGGCATAAAACTATGTTATTGGACCTAGCATACTCTGGGCCAAAGGCCTACCTAGATATTCGTAGGCCCCATAGCAAAAGTTTGTAAGGGCCCCCTATTTAGCAACTGATGGTGATAAATTTATGTAAAACATATTACTTAGACAGCAAAGATGGGCCCCCTTCAGCTCTGGGCCGCATAGTAGCTGCACCCCTTGCACCTATGGTAGTTACGCCCTTGCTCTGGGCCACCTCAGATTCTGAGATGCTTTTTGTGCTGTATATAGGTCAATGGAATGTCCTTTGTATTGTAACAAGTCATTACAATTCCTGCACTGTATTGCATTGCATACATGTGATGTGCCAAAAATGCCTGTCTTGAATTTACATATCTTTTACTCCTGCCTTATATTTCCTGTAGGTCCCTATAATGCCTGCCTTTGAAAGTATATAGGTCCCTATGTGTTTCAGTGTAGTTGGTAAATTGATATAAAATACAGGGACTTCTATTTGTTTAAAAAAAAAAACTAAGTTTTTTTTTAACTAAGTAATTAAAACATTGGGCTGTTTCAGTCATTTACTGCCAACTGGCAATTATGTTTAAGTTTCTATGCAAAGTATAAAATCAGTGTCACTGTCACCCTTTATATTAATATGCCATGAATGCTTAGATTTTAAATATCCTTATAATTAAGATTGGCAGCACACTAGCTTGTACGGAAACCCTGTCTCTTTTAAGCATGGTGGATTTAACATTTACAGACTTGTGCACTGGGTCTTTATTCTTGCAACGCCTAAAACTATTTAACTGAAAAATTAATGCAATAAAATCGCTGATATGTATTCAAGCAAGATTTATGTATGAAAATCCATTTATTTATACAGGTTGAGTATCCCTTATCCGAAAAGCTCGGGACCACGAGCATTCCGGATAAGGGAATATTCAGTTTTTTGGAATATTTTTTTTTTGTCATACTTACCTGCCCCTGGTGGGTCCCAGATGGTCCCACGGCGTCCATGGAGTCCTCTGGCGTCCACAGCAGGCCACCAGCACCGTCTCCGGCGTCTCCAGCGGTCCCAGGAGTGCTTTGCGCAAGTTCCCAGGCGCGCCGGTGACGTCACCGGCGTGCGCGCGCACTCGCGCAAAGCACTCCTGGGACCGCTGGAGACGCCGGAGAGGATGCTGAAGGCCTGCCGTGGACGCCGAAGGGCTTGGTAAGTATTAAAAGAGGGTTAGGGAGGGGAAAAAAAAAAACAAAAAAAAATTTGAATTATTCCAAAAAACCACGGTTTTTGGAATAATTCGGATACGGGATGCCCGGATACGGGATACCCGACCTGTATATGCAAAGTATATGTAATTTATTCAAGCCGCACGTGATCAATAAGCGAATGTACAGAAATATGATCAATGAATATTATTTATGTAAGCAAACGAATGAAAACTGCATCAATGATAATACAATATGAGAAGACAGATATTACAATTATTACGTTTATAATTCCAGCATCCTTAATACCGTTAAGCTCAGTGATGTTATATGTGTGTATGTGTGCACAGTGCTGGAGGCGTGCCTATAAACGGCAGCCATTTTAAGATAACTAACAATGGGTTACTGCATGGTGTCCACCTTTTTGGATTCAGCCTCATGTAACTCAAAGGAACCTTATGTTAGGCACCATCGCCCAGGTGCCAGGGATCCTGGACAGACGGTGGTGCAGGGTCAGCGCAGCAGCGCCGAGAACGCTGTCCGGCGGCCCCCTCACTACAGTAGCCGCCGTCCGGATGCCGGGGATTCAGGACGGTCGGCGGGGGGCGTGCACTACAGCAGGACGGGGGACGTTGCTAGGCAACGACCCAGGCCGCAATCTGACACCGGGCGTCGGGGCATTGCTAGGCAACGCACCCGGACTTCCGCCCTGCAGCTGACAGCGTCAGACGCCGGCGTTATCAAGGGGGCACCAGATTCAAATAAAATACTGAAGCTCATGCCAGCTGTTTCTGGTCCCCGGTGGTTTCTGTTCCTTGGTGTCACCGTCAGAGGTTCTCCAGCGTGCCTGCTGCCCATCCTGGTGATCAGCTCCCAGATTCAGTTCCAGGTCTGTGCCTCTGGACTCCTTGTTGATCCTGCTGACAGCTTCAGGTCCCATCTTCTGTCTGAGGTCACGTAAGTGCTCCGGTGGAGCCCGGAATTATTTCCTTATTTATCGGCAGTTTGCCGGCCTGTGTTACCATCTTTTTGGATACCAGCCTGTTAGTTTAATTTGGAGGGCACAGGTCTCCACCCCTCCATGGGTTCAGCCTGTCTCCCTCTCTAGTGGTTACCAGTTCCTCATTTTGGTTTACTTTACTCTTCTCTAGTCGTTGCGTTAGGCAGGGCATTCCAGTGTATTTCAGTTTTGGGAATTTGCTTCCTGCCTTTGTTACTTTTCTGTGGAGACTTCCCCTAACTCTCTCTCTTGTGTATGCGACTGGGTCGCCTTCCCATCCTTGGCCAGGTGCCGGCAGATAGGGGTTATTACCAGCATAGGCCCTTTAGTTAGACATTTCCTCTTGAGCCAGCCTCTGACGATTGCAAGCTCTTTGTCCCCTCATAGACCTAGATGCATCGGGTTGGAGCGGGCATAACTCGCTACTTCGGATGCGGCGGCAACAGGTGAGGACTAGCATTCGCAGGGGTTTGTCATCTGCCCGAGGTGCTCAACAGAGAGAGTGTAGGGTTCGCCGTGGCCGTTCTAAACAGCGGTCACGGTCACGGGCTCATGCCTGACCTCCCACTCCTTGTTCCCTGGTGCAATAGTGCACAATCCTCAGTTATCCTTAAGATTATAACCGGCCATAACAGGTTGTATAAGAGGGCTTGTATAACCATTTTTTTGTTGGTGTGGGTGGATCTCATTACTATGAATCCCAATACTCAGACATTTGCTGACCAGCTCCAGGGAGTAACTCAAATGGTTAGAGAGCTTTTGTTGAAAGTAGCCCCTCAGGAACAACGGTTGCGCCCGGTAGAACTTGAGGTTCCTGAACCAAGAGTTAATTTACCGGATCGCTTCTCTGGTGACAGAAAGGCTTTCTTTAATTTTCGTGAAAGCTGCAAATTGTACTTTCGATTGCGACCTCGGTCTTCAGGGTCAGAGTCCTAGTGTGTGGGCCTGGTGGTGTCCTTACTACAGGGGGACCCCCAAACTTGGGCATTCAGGCTTCCAGCAGACAGTCCTGCCCTATCCTCAGTTGATAATTTTTTTTCTTCTTTGGGTCTCTTATACGATGATCCTGACAGGGAGGCTTCTGCAGAAACCCACCTCCGGGCCCTTAGCCAAGGGAAGGACCCGGCGGAAGTTTATTGTACGGAGTTCCGCCGCTGGGCTAACGACTGCGGTTGGAATGACCCGGCCTTACGAAGTCAGTTCCGCTGTGGTTTGTCTGACGCCATAAAAGACAGCCTTATCCAGTATCCAACACCTAAATCTCTGGATAAACTGATGGAATTGGCAATCAGAATCGACCGCCGCCTCCGTGAACGGAGATCGGAGCGGGGTGTTCAGACAAACTTCCGTTTGTTCCGTTAGTCTCGGAAGATAGCGAGGAGCCTATGCAGCTCAGGGCTACTCGCATCTCGCCAGAAAAAAGAGCTCGCCGGTTCAGTTCCGGTCTTTGTTTATATTGTGGGAACAAAGGACACATCCTCAAGAACTGTCACAATAAGCCAGTAAAAGCCTTGGCCAAGTGAACGAGGAGAGAGTTCACTTTGGCCTACAGCTCTTTTCCTCTCGCGATTCGCTCTTAGTTCCTTGTTGTGTTTCCTATTTGGACAATAAGCTTTCCGGTACCGCATTTATTGACAGTGGTCAGGCCGGAAACTTTCTAGATATCACCCTTGCCAAGAAATTGGGGATTCCCCATCTCAAACTCCATGGGTTAGTTACCTTACGAGGTTTGGATGGGAATATTTTGTCCAATGGGACAATATCGTCTCAGACTCCCTTGATTTTTCTAACCATTGGTTTGTTTCATAGAGAAGAAATTTCGTTTCTTTTAACCTCTTGTCCAGTCGTTCCCATTGTGATAGGTTAGGGCATCCCTGGTTTGTAAAACACAATCCCACCATTGGTTGGTCCGCGGGTGAAATTGCTCCTTGGAGTCCCAGCTGTTCCAGGCAATGCCTTAGCACCTCAATTTCGTAGGCTTCTATTTCCCTCTCCAGGATTCCATCCTCTTATCAAGACTTTGCGGATGCGTTCTCAAAGGGAAAAGCAGACTGTCTTCCACCCCATCGTCCTTACGACTGCACCCTTAATTTAATTCCCAACGCCCCATTGCCCAAGGGTAGATTATATGCTTTGTCCATCCCGGAGACGAAAACGATGTATGAATACGTTCAGTAGAGCCTGAAGAAAGGGTTCATTCAACCATCCAAATCTCCGCTCAGTGCAGGGTTTTTTTTGTTGCCAAAAAGGATGGTACCCCAAGGCCCTGTATTGATTTTCGTGCCCTAAACAAAATCACTGTTAAAAATACTTACCCACTTACCTTGATTGCTGCACTTTTTGACCAGTTACGTTCTGCAACCATTTTTTCCAAGACTGATCTCCGGGGCACCTACAATCTTGTTAGGATTAGGGAAGGCGACGAGTGGAAGATGGCCTTCAGTACTCAGACTGGGCATTATGAGTATTTGGTGATGCCCTTTGGCCGTCTTTCAAGATTTCATAAATTACGTTCTTCGTGGGTAAATTTGTGGTCCTTTATTTAGATGACATTTTGATTTTTTATCAAGATTTAGACTCCCATAGAAGTCAGGTTCGGCTTGTCCTGCAGAAGTTACGTGAAAACCAATTATTCGCTAAACTTGAGAAATGCGAGTTTGAAGTGACACGAGTATCTTTTTTAGGGTACATTATTTCCTCTCAAGGATTCCAAATGGATCCTAAGAAACTTCAGGCCATTGTGGATTGGGCTCGTCCCACCAACCTAAAGGCGATCCAACGTTTTCTTGGATTCGCTAATTACTATAGGCGCTTTATCCATTCTTTTTTTACCATCGTGGCACCCTTGGTGGCATTAATCAAGAAATGGGCCGACCCTACCCATTGGTCTCGGCAGGTAAAGCAAGCCTTCGAAACTCTGAAACAAGCCTTTATATCAGCTCCTGTATTGAAGCATCCGGATCCGAGACTCCCTTTTATTGTGGAAGTAGATGCCTCCAAAGTTGGGGCAGGAGCGGTACTTTCCCAACGAGATTCTGACTCGCTTGATCCACAACCGTGTGCCTATATGTCTGAATAATTTTCCACGGCCGAGGCCAACTATGATGTCGGTAACCGGGAGTTGCTCGCCATCCAATGGGCTTTTGATGAGTGGCGACACTGGTTGGAAGGGGCAGTCCACCAGATTCTGGTCCTTACTGATCATAAAAATCTTCAGTATATCGAATCTGCGAAAAGGCTGAATGCCCAACAAGCTCGTTGGGCTCTCTTCTTCACACGCTTTAACTTTGTCATATCTTATAGATCTGGCTCGAAGAACATCAGAGCTGATGCCCTGTCACAGTCTTTTCTTCCCCAACACGAGACCAAGATTGACAAAGGTCCCATCCTGCCAGCTTCTTGCGTTCATGCAGGAGTCAGTCAGACTCTGAAGAGTCTTATTCCTCCATATCTTCGACGCAGAGTTCTTTCTGAATACCATGATACCAAGATCGCTGGTCATCCGGGAGTTCTCAAGACGGTGACTCTCCTTTCTCGGGTACTCTGGTGGCCGGGCATGTCACGAGATACCAAGGAATTTGTGCTGTCCTGTCCGGATTGCGCCCGGCACAAGGTTCCTCGTTCTCGACCTATAGGAGAACTGATTCCATTGTCCATTCCTGTTAGGTCTTGGTCTCATTTGGCCATGGATTTTATTGTTGGGTTACCTGTTTCATCACAATGTCAGGTGGTTTGGGTCATCATTGACAGGTTTTCGAAAATGGCACATTTTGTGGCTTTGAGGCAATTACCTTCGGCCAAGGAGTTGGTGACTTTGTTCTTGCAACATATCTTTCGATTACACGGTTTACCCACCGATATCGTGTCCGATCATGGTCCGCAATTTGTTGCACAATTTTGGAGGTTCTTTTGTTCCGCTTTAAAAGTCAAAACTAGCTTGACTTCTTCCTTTCATCCCCAGTCCAACGGGCAGATTGAGCGATTAAATCAGTCCCTCAAACAATATTTGAGGTGTTTTGTGTCTAAATTGCATGACAATTGGGTGAGCTTCCTTCCTCTAGTCGAATTCGCCTATAACAATGCACATCATTTAGCTTCAAAAACCTCACCCTTCTTTGCAGTCTATGGGTTCCATCCGCGGGTTAATTCCTTGAGACCTGATGCCCCCAGGTCGGCTTCTTCTTCTTCTTCGGCCTCTCAACTCAGAGTCATTTGGAGGAAGGTTCACGCAGCTCTTAAGGAGGCCTCTTTGAGAGAAAAGGTATCAGCAGACAGATCCAGACGTCCTTGTCGTTTGAAGGTTGGTGACTGGGTGTGGCTTTCCACCCGAAATATCAGGCTTCACCAACCATCCGCAAGGTTAGGGCCGCGTTACATTGGTCCTTTTCGGATTGTCAAGAGGGTTAATCCGGTAGCGTTCCGTCTTTCCCTACCTAAGTCCCTCAGGATTACTAACACCTTCCACGCCTCGCTGCTCAAACCTGTATTCTTTTCACGAAGGTTTCCTCGCAGAACCACTCCAATAATGGTGCAAGGACAGCAAGAGTTTCGAGTGGAGAAGATACTTGACTCCAAATTCGTGAGAGGTTCCTTACAGTTTTTGGTGCATTGGAGGGGGTTTGGTCCCGAGGAGAGATCCTGGATCCCGGATAGGGATCTGCATGTGCCCAATCTCAAGAGGATTTTCTTTCGTGAATTTCCGTATAAGCCCGGTGGTAGGGGTTTGTTAACCCCTCCTCAAGGGGGGGTACTGTTAGGCACCGTCGCCTGGGTGCCAGGCATCCCGGACAGACGGTGGTGCAGGGTCAGCGCAACAGCGCCGGGAATGCTGACCGGTGGCCCCCTCACTACGGTAGTCACCGTCCGGATGCCGGGGATTCCGGACGGTCGGCGGGGGGCGCACACTACAGCAGGCCGGGGGACCTGGCTGCAATCTGACACCGGGCGTTGCTAGGCATCGCACCCGGTCTTCCGCCCGGCAGCTGACAGCGTCAGACGCCGGCGTCATCAAGGGGGCGCCAGATTCAAATAAAGAGCCGGCGTATGCTGCACACAGACGCCGGTTATAGCTCTTGCCAGCTGTTATGTGACGGGCAGGGTTGCACGTCCCATAAGATCTTAATTATGGAAATTGTATGCAGAAGGGAAATATGGACTTTGACACATGTTAAAGGAAATAACTATAAGGATTTACAAGAGGATCTTCATTAAGCTGAGAACATGGTTTTGTATTACTATAGGGCTCTCTGTGAAAGACAGCAAATAGTAGTAAATGTTTGGTGTAAAAGATTATCCTAATATGTATGGGATGTAATAGTGGCATATTGCATTTCCCGAAGCTTCAGATACCAAAACATCCTGGGAGCTTGTACTCGATAGGCAATACCTTACACAGATTCATACCAGCCTACATATGGCAATACCTTACACAGATTCATACCAGCCTACATATATAACATATATATAACTCTTCTCCGGGAGAAGCCTGGAGAGGAGTGAAAGGGGGGCGGGACGAGGCTGACATCACCAAGCCCCGCCCCCTCTTGACAGCCAGCCGTGTTAATTAGTGGGTCCGTGGATTAGGGGAGGGGCTAATTTTAGCCTCGCCCCCTCCCGCGGACCCGCAAAATTTGGGATTTTATACCAAGGGAAGGGGGGAGTAGAGGCTGTGGCGGTGATGCAGGAGACTTGTCCAGATTTGGGAGACCCTGCAGGCAATTTCGGGAGAGTAGGCAAGAATGCATAGATTGCTTTTCCTATTAACTTTTTTTTTTTTTGTATAATTACCTGAGAAGGATTCAATAGGATCCCTCTCCTGTGCGGCTCGTGCATCCTCTGACCGAAGGCCATAAACTGGGAAATCCTCATATTGCAGCTGTTCATCATGTCTGCAAAAGGCATGTGCCCATTAACTATTGTGATCTTTACTGAGTCACATGTAATGCGGTCCCAATCCCATCCAATACTGTGATTGGAAGTCACATAAGAACATCTGCCAATAATCAGCGATGTCACCGCACTGCACTAGACCTCTACTCACGAGAGCAGCTGTAATCACTAGTTTTAGCATTTGTTGTAGTATCAGCCTGAATCTAAATGTGAATATCATGTTTAGGCCCAGTAGATAGTACCTCCCATCCAGTAGCAGTTGTGGAAGCTCCCATAAGTACTTTAGTATGCACACATAGCCCTCAACACATTCACTATTTGCTGAAACACCACTGAATCTGTTCACAGTCAATGAAACTTAGGAGTATACCCTTGGTTACAGAAGCGTACTGGCCTACCATCCTGTAACGGTCATTTGGGTACCACTCCTAACCATCTGAAATGAGGGCAATTCTCCCGAAGACAACGCATACAAAGCTAGCCAGCCACACACCCCATTTCTATCCCACAGTCTACCACTTATTTAAAGTAGGAGGAGTAATGACGGAATTTGTGCTGAATCTTGTCATGAAAGCTGCGCGACTGCTGTAAAAAGCCAGTAATCTGGGCATTTTATAACAGGGGGCGGGACTACAGTATTGCCCTGTACCACCCAACTGTACTGATGCCACGCCCCCTGTTTTGGCAAGTATGTCACTAAGCGAAGGATATCAGATGATTCAATTAAAGCTGGCCATACATCTGCAGATTCATTGTCATATCTGACTGGTTGGAACAAAAACCTGGTAATATCTGATTGACAGCTCGTTAGTTTTCCAGAATTCGAAAGCAAATGGTCAACTGTCGTTTTCTGTCATGCATTACCAAGTTTTTGTACCAAGCAGCCAGATCGGACAATAAATCTGTAGATGCATGGCCAGCTTAAGTCAGACTCGTCTACTCCTCAGAAATTCCTCTGCCAAGGCTAAGATGTAAGAATCAACTCGTAACCTTCCTTTCTTGTTTGCAGCTCTCCATATTCCTGAAATAACTCTTTGAAGTCAGAGGTTGAGATAAATGCTTTTTGATTTTGATAAGCTGTTGGCTGACGTTCCAGGTGTGGAACGCATGAATGCTTCTGAATAACATAATGAGAGAACGCTGTACAAAATGATAACCCGGAAGTCAAAAGAAAAGATTTAGGCCACTGAGCACCTGTAGGACATCTACCGACGTGCCGACTGCGGTAATTAACTCACTTTAGACTGCTTTAAGAAAAACTAAATGTACTGCAGGCTGTGATGCAGGAGTCTTACAAAATGTATGACATAAATATAAGTGCAGGGGGAAAAACTTGCAGTAATGAGGCCTAATTAAAACAGCTAATTTGGCAGTCGTCTGAGAACTTTCTGCCAGTACTGCGGCAGCATCGTTCCTTGTTTATTTAGAAGTTGTTTCTTAACTCTGTTTCATGGAAATGTAATGAGGTTATTTTGACAGAAAGGCAACTTTGATTATCCTAATCACAGAGAAGGTTTATCATCAAAGGTGACGCTTACAAGAAAGGCATGGCGGTCTGCAGGAAGTACCAGTACAGGTGACACAGTGTTGTTCTCAAATGGTGCGATCTGGTAACAACTGCATAAGCCGTTACTACATTACATTTAGGGAAATGTAATGTGGTGCCACACTCTCTGTCCGTATCTGCTGACGCTCTCTCTCTCTTCCAGGTACAGCGAGGTTGAGATTCAGGAGAAGGTGGCCACCTTTAGGCTCATGCTGCAAGAGAAGGATCTGACTGCCTTCAAAGAAGGGGAGAAGCTGAAAGCCAAGTAGGTGCCCCTTCATCCCACCTGTCCTTCCCTTACCAGCCCCTTGCCGGGTCAGCCCCTTCCTTACCCCTCACCTTTCCAGCCTTTCAGAGACTCACCAGCTGGCAGAGGCCAATGAGAAGATGAACGAGCGTCTGCGTGCTGCGTTTGGCATCAGCGACAGTTATGTGGATGGAAGCAGCTTCGACCCCAACCGCAGAGCAACCGCCAAGCAGCAGGAGCAGCAGAAGTCCTAAGTGCGAGTTTATAGAAGTGAGGTTGCCCATAGCAACCAATCAGATTCTCAAATGATTTCTCCAGTGCACACAGATCAGACACCTCTACACCTCTATGGTGTCTCTGATCTGTGAGCGCCCTGTGCGGGAAGCAGGCGGGCAGCTGATATTCGCTGGCTCCAGCTGCCCGCCCCCCGCACCTGCGTCAATGGCCAATTACCATGGGAATGGACAGCATTTTCATGGGAACACCCATGGACCCCGTGGGCTGTACCTCCCCCCCCCCAACATTTAGTTCACCGTGCCCGCTCACACCCTGTGTCTGCATATGCGCAGAACACGCTGGGGGCCGAATGAAGTAGAATAAGGTCCAATATCTGCATAAAATGCCAGTGTCACACACATTTGTTATATAAATTCAAATACAATAAATGTTGCGTAAAAAAAAGGAGTTGACAGATTCACTTGGCACTCAAAGGGTTAAGGAATTTGCATTAACCCTTTGATTGCCAGCATCTCTGTTCGAGATATGCAAAATATCAGCAAAAAATGCCAGCGTCGCTCACATTGTTATATAAATTCACGCTGTGCATTCCCATGGAAATTAGGCAGTGACGCGGCTGCCGGGGGCAGGCAGCTGACATCGCCGGATGTCAGCTGCCCGGCCTGATCCCGCACAGGGAAAGCTCAAACTAAGGCGCCTGAGAGTGCCTTAATTTTGCATGTACAGTACCATGTACAGGCAACCATCAAATGATTGAACATCAATTCTCAGGTGTGCAGGGAAAGCGGCAACAGAGGGGGGCGTGCGGCAGTACAAGTGGCGGGCGGCGTTAAAAGTAGAATAATCCCCATTGTGCCTTCTGCCTCAATTTTCACTGGCATTGATTCAGACAAGAAGCACAGATTTGCACCACTTGTACAGGACAGATTCAAATAAAAGAAAGACTCTTGTTATTGTGTAACATTACCAGATTGCATGATTCTTTGGAGCAGGGATTCAATGTTCTAGAGTTAAGTAAAAATGTTCTCTCTAAATGCTTGGCAGGCTTGCAGGGATCTGAAATTGCCTAAACCTGCCTTCATCCTCAGCTATATCCCTGTACCAATTTCTTTCTTTTTTATAGCCTTCACACAGGACTGACCTTGCATTCAGCCCCCTGCCTTGAAGTAATTCTATTGCTGAACATAGTAGGTTTGTGCTCTAATGTACTGTACATCAGAAACTGTGTTGAGAGCAGTACAGTGAGAGATGTGCAGTTCATCTAGAGTGTGTTGTGAGTGTAATTACTTACTATGAACTTTGGTCTTACGGGAAAAATTAGCTTCATAATGTTTTGTGTAACAGGATATAGAGTCCTGTGCAGTGTTGGCTCCTTCCTCCTGCCACCGCTTTAGCTGATCCCCACCGGTCCCTGCCATAGTCGTGGGACCGGCGCATGCGCAGAATCATCCTTGGTACTATGCATGCACTGCCCCCAGCTTCTATGGGCTGCTTCAGCGGCAGCATATAAAATCTAAATCATGGTCCCGATGCCTGTACACTGCAGATGACAGGCACAGGGAACGGCGCATGCAAATACCACGGATTCTATGGGCTGCAGCCAAAGCAGCCCATAGAGGCATCCCGGAGGGAGGGAACACCTCCCAATAAGCCTGCCTTTGGTGATTGGCAGGCTGGACTCCCAACAGGAAGTCACTGCAAATCACAGTGAAGCCAGTACAGTCTCACAGACTGAATCTGGCTTCACTTGTCAGAGCACATTGGAAGATTGTATCTGTGGGGCTGCAGTCCTGCAGCCCATAGGTAAAAACCACCACTGGCCCCATGTAATAACGACCCTATTACCAGTTGCATACTTCATTTAGATCGCAGTGATACATCTCTGGCGAGCACCAGTGAAGTCCCGCCTCCTTGGCAGCATTTTCTGCTCTTTTGCTGACAGCCTATCACTGGCAGCACCAGTGTCATGGGCTGCTGTATCATGTGCATGCGCGACGGCCAAACTGCTCATGTCACTTTCACTGGTGCCACAGTGGGGACCTGGCAATGTCTGGAAGGCTTTGCGGAAGGGGGGAAGCCTGTTACTGGGCCCCCTTTTTTTTTCAATGGAGACTGTTTCACTATTGTAATATATAGATGGTATAAGCAGTACACAGTGACAAACTGAGCTTATTGCTGTATATATTGTACTGAAAGGAGGACATAACCCTTGGTGGAATCGCCAACCGTCGGAAGGGGATGCATGAACACGAGACGCTCGTGCATCCCATTCTGACAGAGCGAGCTCCCTGTCGGTCCCGATGCTTCCCCACCGGTCACCATCAATCGTCACCGCCTCACCACACCCCCCCCCCCCTAACCCTGCCCATCTCCGCTTCAGGGAGACTGGCAGGCTTAATGGAGGGTGCAGGGAGGCAGCAGCGATTGATGGGAAACGATGAACTCAGTTGGAAGGGGACACATGTCCCAGTCAGATGGAGCGCCTCTCCGCTGGTGATGGCCAGCGGGGGCCTTCTGGCGAACCCCGGCGCTGGCTGAGGGTGCTGGATGACTGACACAGTCGGGACTCCGACAGTCATTACACAGATGTCGGAATTCTAACTGTTAAAACCCAGACACAGGATCCCAACGGGCACCGGCTATTCTCCCTCGTGGCGGTCCACAACCCCCATAGAGGGAGAATAGAATAGGTAGTGAGCCTAGTGAGCCACTGTGCCTGCAGCGCGGTGAGCCCGGTGTCTTATACCACACCCTTGGCTGAGAGGCGCTCCATCTGTATGTCTCTTTATTAAATAGTGCCCATAGCAATGTGTAAACAATACTGGATGGCAGTGGCAAGTCAGTTGGAATGGCAGTTGGTGCAGCTCTGCTATTTAAATTTTGAACTGTGCTGCACGGTCCACCGTGGAGATCTGGATAACAGATATTTGCGCTATTTGTTACCCAGGTTTGTCCATTGCATGTGGTTTTAAGATATTAATTATTCCACCAGTGATCCTACAATTTGCTTTTATCTGATCTGTTTTCACATGGAGCCACAATCCAATCCACCGGTGCTTTGTCGGATATCTGTCACTGCTGCGTTTGCAGGTTGAGAGGTCGAGAAATTGTTTGCAGAGTCAGAGGGTTGAGACCTGCATATCTCTAGCACCAATACGTGTTCATCAAGGGCTGTTACAGCACTGACAGTTTCATCCATCTCGCCAATGGCCTAGGAAAGAGAAATGGCAGCTTTTCAAGTTGTTTATGGTATGACGGATGGGCGCTGTCAGGCATCTACTTGTTAGACTTGAGAACTGACAAAAATAACCTCATCTCTTGGGAAAGAGGCAAGCAGAACACAGTCACTGTCTTTTACATCCTCGGAAAGCATGGTGGTGCTGAATTTTAATTGAGAAAGGTCAAACAGACTCTAGCACGCTCCAGAATTGGCCAGCCTGTGAGTCTTCAACTGCTGTCAAGATGTATGCTGAAACTTGTAGTGCATAATGCAGGTGATAAAATTAATGTATTTGTTCTCATGTACTGTATACTGCAATTTATTTTTTTAAATATACATAAAAAATTACAAAAGTTTCACCAACAACAGATTCATGGTTAAGCTGTATTTATTAAGGGGCCAATTCTGTATCACATGCAATGATCTGACTTTGGCGCCTGCCCTGATAGTTCAAGGTTTGCCCATGTGCAAACCCAACTGTGAACGGCCGCAGAGAGTTACTCTTTGCATTAATCCACCCACAGTTCAAAAGTTGACTAAAGTATAATCATATCATATCTTTCATTTTCAGCAGTCAATAAAATGGCTCATTAACAGTATATTCACTCATCCGTGGTAACAATCATATGGCCACCATAGTAGTCGACAATACCGTTTCGGTGCTGCATGCACCTTCGTCCTGGACTGCTCGTCAGTAAGTGGCGATTGATTCGATCCCATTGCCATGCACCGGCACCGCATTGAGCGTCTATGGTGTTGCGAAGTACATTATTATATAACCATTCTGGTAAAAATGATAGCTTATAAAAGGGGAAAATGGTTACTATCTTCTGCGCTTCTTCCTTTCAAACAGAATTAAAGAAGAAAATAAATTTAAAAAAATTAAACTACATTTATAAAATCTGTTTACGCTAGTAAGTTTTTTTTTTAAATATTTAGGTAAAACCACAGAACACATCAACATGTAACCTTTGTTATTTGTTTTCTGATTAATCCATTCATTTCAGAGGGCACATTATACCCAACATTTCTGCGACAATGTACAATGTTTTATTTTGCACTGTTTATTGGTTTAAATCATTTAAAATTCACTGTTATAACTGCCAAATCTGTAAACCACACATTACCTCAATTACGATAGCAACAGATTGTCCCTTATTTTTTTATGATAAAAAAGTAAAATGTAATACTTCACAGTTTTGCATATTTATTCATCTAAACAAGCTACAAAATAATGTGGTGACATCTGTTGCAGTAATACGTACAACCAAACAGTGCCTTTTTCCCTACGTACATTCAGAATCCTGGTCAACATTTAAAATATATTTTTCACAGAAAGAAAAAGAATTAAGGGATTAATTTAAACTAAAAGCGCATAAACTAAAATAACATTTTTAATTTAAAAACAACATATGGAGATGGATGGTGTAATTAAAATATTAAATCTGCCTACGGTATTTCTTCTACTTTTTTAAAGACGACTTTGCCCTATTACCTGTTTCAGATTTGCCCTGTTCTCTTTTTGGTTAATTGTATTTTTCTTTTTTATTTCAGAATATTATATTGTGTTTTTTTTCTTGTAGTTTATTCTTTTTATATTTATATATATATATATATATATTTTTTTTTTAGCTCAGTTACCAACAGTTTCTCGGCGCATTGGAAATCCATTATGCTCTACTCTAAGTAGTTCTGATCTCATAATTTCCACATTGCAGTAACCTGCATTGTAATTATCGTCTCAATCAAAAGAACATATTGAGCAAGTAAATTTAGGCTCAAGTAGGTTTTCCTATTTTTAAACACACTGTAGAAAGCTTACGCCAGCCAGCTTCTCTCTGCCAGCGAATAATATGTCATTACTAAAAATTCCATTTAAAAGAGAGGAATATTGTTTATCGAACTTTCGTCCTACTGATGTACTGAAAAACAAGTGGAAAAAATAGTAAATCTATTTGTAGAACAGTTGTCATTTTAATTACGCAACCAGCAGAGATTTTCAGGGCAGTTGTACATTTTATTCAGCATTGCAGGTATAAATAAATGCAGCTTAAACAAAATGAGTGTATTTCACAAATTTACACTTAGAAATCTGTACACTGGTAATTAGGATGTCAATTCAAGTGTTTACATTTTAAACCACAGTCAGTTACCAAGTGTTTACATTTTAAACCACAGTCAGTTACCAAGTGTTTACATTTGATACCACAGTATGGGGTAGATTTATTATCTGGCGATCAGGGGAATATGCGCTATCCCCGTGTCTTAAGGCAGGGGATAGAGCTTCCCCTGATCTATCACACCTGCTGGCCAGGTACTTTATCGGCGGCGGTGTGGGGCAGGAGGCATAGCGCAGCTACGATATTTCCTGCTGCGCCCCTGCCTCCTGCCTGATTTATGAACGGTCAGCATCGCTGACCGTTCCACCGCCTGCAGCTATCGACTTCGACAGCTGCAGGCGGCGATGCCCTGTACCTACAACAGGGACAGCGCTGTCTCTGCTGCTGGCGCTGAGCTGCGCTGGGATCTCGCGTGAGTATCGCCGGAGGGGGGAGTTAGCGCTCCCCCGCTTCGGCGGCAAGATCTTAGTAGATCTTGTTGGTGTCCCCTTCTGCTTCACCTCGCTAATGAGGCGAAGCAGGGAGTGTTATAGCGGCGCTAAGAGCGCCTCTATAATAAATCTACTGCTCAGTTACTCACTCTGAGCTCACCTGTCCAGCTGGTTCTGGAGCACTTCATTCAATTCACAAAAAAATAAAAATAAATGGGTACTTATACGCAGGGCCGGATTAACAATGGACCTGATGGAGCTACAGCTCCAAGCCTACTCTCCAAATAGGCCCATTTTGTAGCTGTGGGTCAGGGCTTTCCCAAAGAGCTCAGCTCTGCGTCGATCGCCCCACAGGAACCAGAGATACCGCCAGACAAACCTGGAACATTTTCCCCATATGATAACATGGGACCTGACCCCCTTCCGGTTCCAACGGCTGCCAGTTCCCTCTTTGGCATCACAGAAGCTCAAGGTTCAGTCAAACCCAAATTGCTGGGCCTTCAATCTGATACCAGGCTGGTCCATATGGGTTCATTGGTTCCAGAGATATTGCGGGTAAACCGATTTTTTTCATTTATGAAATGTAATTTCATGGCTGTTCATATTGTTTGAAGACAAATTTCTCTCATGTAAATGGGTCAGTTGGTTTCCGAAGATATAGCTGGTTGTTTAAAGGGGGGGGGGGTTCTCTCCCCCTTACACCAGAAAATGTAGGGACTAGGCTGGTGTAAAAAGGGCAAGCCCGGGAATGTCCCTGCATGATTCTGGGACCATATTCCCAGGTAAGTCTCTGCATTTTCTGGTGTGAAAGGGGTATTATTTCAAATAGCCGGGACCTGCATTGCTCTGAATTTTTCCAGGCAGCCCCTTCTCTCTGCCTGGCTGTCAATAGCTGTAATTTCTGCCCGGCAGCGGCGGTTCCCCAGTTACCGCAACCATGTATTCCCCCTTGGCAATGAGCATGTAATCCCCCATGGCAACACGCATGAAACCCCTGGCAATGAGCATGTAGGTATACAACACTAATGTAGCAGAATTTTTAATAGGCATTATGGTGTTTGGCATAATACAGAATGGACATTATGGTGTGCGGCTTAACATGTAATGGGCATTATGGTGTAAAGTTTTAATGCGCGCAATGCCCCTGTTTATGAAGCATATTGTGTATTTTGGCTCAGTTGGGTGTGAATTTTGGCTCATTCCTTGTGGCATAATGTGTAAGAGGCAAGCACAGTATAAGGGGGTTACTATCGTGTTGCATGATTTGTATAAGGGGTATATTGTGTGGTAAACCTAGGTGACCACATTAAAGGTGCTGAAATGTTATCTACCAAGTTTCAGCTTTCAGTATTTTTTTTATGACTGGAATGCCGCCTCACCCCGCAAGTATCTTAGGACATCGGCGTTCTGTAGGTGCACCTTTGGAGGGCATCCGCCAATATATCTCCCTACATTTTTCCTATGCCAGCCCTCTGCCTTTTCCAGGCATATATAATTTGTTGAAAGTATTTACACAAATAGATGCACACCCATGAGCAGACCACCCAACCAGAACACTGGTCACCCCCCCCCCCCCCATTATTAGGTGCTGGCCACAACCCCTATTATTGCGCATAATAGGCCCTTGATCATTTTCAGCTCCAGGCCCATTTAGACCTTAATCTGGCACTGCTTATACGTTAGTTGGGCGCCCACTAAGCTATTTGCTTATTTTTCCGCTACGCTCGCCACGCTTCGGGCTCAGTGGCTCGCCACACTATATAAAATCAACATGGATAGTGGGCGTACTAACTATAGTTGGAGCCCAAATAACATATAAGTACCAAAAAATGTAGACTGTGATGCATACATAGTGGCCACCATATGAATATAATTTGGGTATGGGTCACAGTGTCGACAGTAAGAAGAGTTTTTAACGTTTTTGATGTCTTTGTCAACATGGACACTATATAAAGTGAACCACTTTGCTTGCTACGTTTTGGAACATTTTATTACAATCTAACTCTACAGGTATGTCCACTTGTAAACCGGAATGTAAAGTTCCTGTTTTGGATTTTTATTTTTTTTTAAACTCATGTCAATCTTTTTCAGGTCAGCCTTTTCAATGTCAACCTATTGCAAGCTCATGTCAATCTTTTTCAGGTCAGCCTTTTCAATGTCAACCTATTGCAAGCGTTGACCTTTTGATAATGTCATGTAAGGTATGTCGACCTATGACCTGTCTATGAATAGTGGTCAACCTATTGACTGTCAACATTTTTATTGTCATCCGGCTGTCCACATCCCTATAAATTAGGTTGTATTTTGTTGATAAGCAGTTGAATCTTGTGTGCAGAATACTAAGGGGTATATTCAATATGGAATTCCAACTGTCGGAATGTCCCGACAATTGGAATCCTGGGCCATTTTTTCCCACCCCGACAGCCAGAATTCAATGCTACAGCTGTCAGAAAGTGGGCGTGTCTACAAAAATGGCCGCAAATTGTCAAGAAAAGGCCATGAATTCGACAATCCATGACCGTTTCCGACAAACAGATCTGATTGTTTTAAAGTCGGATTTGTTTTGTCGGAATCTGCCTTCAATGCTGTCGAAAATGACAGCAATGAATAGGCGGCGGCCACTATTTCCCCTAGTGGAAATAGCGGCCGATATTGAATACCCGTCTAAGGTTCTAATGTGATACAGTAGTCAAGATACACTTCTATAGAAACATAGAATTTGACGGCAGATAAAAAACATTTGGCCCATCTAGTCTGCCCCTTTTTAATCTCAACCCTTTTTAATCCTTATTTCTTTGTAAGGATATTCATATGCCTATCCCAAGCATGTTTAAATTGTTCTACTGTCTTAGCCTCTACTACCTCTGATGGGAGACTATTCCACTTATCCACTACCCTTTCTGTGAAGTAATTATTTCTAACATTTCCCCTGAACCTACCTCCCTCCAGTTTCAGCGCATGTCCCCATGTTCTATTACTTCTTTTCCTTTGAAGAAAATTTCCCTCCTGTACTATGTTAAAACCCTTGATATATTTGAAGTTTTCTATCATGTCCCCCCTTTCCCTTCTCTGCTCCAAACTATACATGTTAAGATCTTTTAGTCTTTCCAGGTAAGTTTTGTGATGTAGGCCATGCACCATTTAATTAGTTGCCCTTCTTTGTACACTCTCTAATGTATTTATATCCTTCTGAAGATATGGTCTCCAGAACTGGACACAGTATTCCAGATGAGGCCGTACCAATGATCTATAAAGTGGCATTATCACGTCTTTTTTTCTGCTACTGGTTCCTCTCCCTATGCAACCAAGCATCTGACTAGCCTTCCTCATTGCTTTGCTACATTACTTTCCTGCCTTTAAGTCACTTGAAATAGTGACTCCTAGATCTCTTTCCTCCTCAGTAGTTTCCATTATAGTACCCTTGATACTATATTGAGCCTTTGGGTTTTTGAGTCCCAAGTGCATAAATTTTGCATTTTTTAGCATTAAACTGTAGTTGCCATGCTCTTCACTACATATAAAGCTGCAATTAATTTAAAGGCAAAACAAACTTAGTTTTGCCAGTGGTTCCTAAACTGGGTGTCTACAGTATGTACCAGGCCTTGGAGGGAGATTAAGTAGATGGAGTTAAAGTACCAACTAAACAGCCCCTAATTGTAATATTTCAAACAGTCCGTAACATGACAGTTAGGCGCTGACTGGCTGGTACTCTCTCCAAGGCTTAGTACATCCCCCAATCCTGCACTGCCACCAATACCAACTTCCCAGTCCACAAGTAAAAGTGTGGAGGTGGCGTCTTAAAAGTTCCACAGCTGCCAAGTGCAGTAGGTACAATAAGGATGTAGACTGTATCTGCCCTTTTATATCCTTATAATGACCTCAAACCTTATGTCTATCCCAAGCATGTTTAAGTTGCTCTACTGTCTCAGCATCTAACACCTCTAATGGGAGGCTATTCCACTTATACACTACCCATTCTTTGAAGTACTTTTTCCAAAAAAACACTTGGCCCACCAGCACTACTGGAGAAGAGAAAGGGCACCCTCAGGACAGACACGTTGGCCATGTAAGAAGGTGCACTATGGGAGGACTGGACATAGCCTCCTGTGAGCGACACCTGACTGCTTTAATATTGATACCTTTTGGGTCCCCATACCTCGATACTATGGATGCAGTGTGGACTGTGTCCAATAAACTTTTCCAACTGCTCCGTGTGAACAAGTGGACTGGAACTCTGCACCATTACTTGACCAGTGATATTACTTACAGTCTACTGTATTTTCTTTTGCACATTATGCATTTTAATTTTATACACGTGTTCATTTTTGTACTTTTAACATTTATATTGTATTGAGCATTGTGACTCAATAAATACATATATTTCCTTCACAGTCTGCAGTTAGCACACAATTTACCCATTACTTGTTGGTAATACATTATTGATACACTTCGCTTACACCCAGCGTCAGTTTATTATCCCCCAGTGATTTGACAGCTGCTGGGTGCAGGCTTCAGCACACGCCTCTGTCTTCCTCATGTGTGTTGTGTGTGACCTCTTATGATGCATGCATGTTTGACATCACGCAGAGAAAGAAGCAGGACTTGGCACGCCCCGGAGAGGAGATTCAGGTGAATTGTGACGCTTGCCAGTGGCTTCAGTGGCACTTTAATTTTGTGTACATAAACATCTGCCAGCTACAGTACAACCAGTGAAGGGGAGAAATGGGGAAATGCCTGCCTGCTACAATCAGTCTGAGGAAAGAGGGCCCCAAATTGGTGTCTTGCTTAGGCCCCATGAGGACTAGATCTGCCACTGAGTCTTATTTGGTGTGGAAAGTCACATATTCAGACAATTTGAGCAGGAGGAGTGGGACAGAGAGGGGTGGAGCTGATACTAATTACCTGGTCTTCTTGGAGGAGCTGGGGGTCCACATCCCAACCACCCTTCCCCTTTTTTTACCTGTCAACCAGCAGCAACTCCACGGAGTGCAGCAGTCTCCTCTGCCTGCAGGGGGCATGAGCAATCGCACTGACCCATGCATTAGTAGTTTGGAAAGTTATTTGGAAATGGGATGTGGCCACACGTCTGTGATTAGTCCACATTCCAATGTATTACTGGGTTCTGGGCTCGCTCTCTATATCCAGGGAGGGGCAGATTGGATGATCTTGATTCCAGGTGTCATGGTGCACTTCCACCACCCCCGTATGATTTTCGCTGATTTCAACGGATCAAGCGTAGAAATCGAATTTGTGTTTGACATCCAATCCGTTGCGTGGTTTCGAGTTGGAGGTTGGATTTGTCTGCACGCCCGACTCGGCCCCCCTCCCGGCGGTGGGAAACGGGGTCGCATGCGATACATCAAATGCAGATTGACTGCATGCGATACATCCTGCCACCCGGGAAGGTCCTGGGTAGCTCAAGGGAGATCGGATAACCTTTAGAAGCAACCTCAAGTGATGGCTCGTTCTAGAACCTTAGGTCCACAATATTACTACAATGAGTCCAATATCATTTATTATCTGTGAGTTCTATTAACTTCACTTCCTCTCACACAACCACCATAGCCTCTATCTTCTAGTCAAGCCACACTGTCCCTTTATACTTGTGTCACGCGTACCAGGACTATCCCTCATTTCCATCGAAAAACAGTGGACCCCCAAACTTGCTTGTACTTTATTACACATTACATTATTACTTTACATGTCGCAAGTGACACCTTTTCCCTAGCACTGATGTTATAAAAATGTTGCACTATATAAAATACATACACGACATCCCAATGATAATTATAATATGTTTAATGTGCGTTCAGTACAAAAAAATTCAACATCATTTTAAAACACAGATTAATTTCTATAAAAATCCTCATATGTAAAATGTTCTTCATTAGAATCATGGCAACACTAAGTAGAATGCAGTTTACAAATCAACATATAGACATATATCCATTGAAAATCAACACTTGCAAAAACATAGCCTTTCCCAAAAGACGTATTGGAATGTACTACAGAACGGACAATTTGTATCTATTGGGATCGGGAATGCTTACAAATAATTGCATTAAGACTTCGGTATTTTGTGCTTTATTATCATTGTACAAGAAGTGGAATGTATCAGCTTTTCCTAGTGGCAAACTGCAGCCGCAGCGCAACTATCATTTTCATAAGGTCAGTCAGGCGCTAGTCTGTGAAGTCGTCCGTGGATTCTGTCATCTGGCTCATGTTAAGGTAAAAGAAGGCATAACAAGCCAGTAGAAGCACCAAGATGGCCACAACAACAAGGAACACCTCCTACACGAAAAGGAAACAAGACAAAACAAAAACCGTTACAAAGAAATTCAGTCATTTCTGGCATATTGGTTTTATTATGAAGTCAGGTTATCCGGATAAAGCAGTTTAAAATGTATAGAGATAAAGTACCAATCAATTAGTTTCTTACTGTCATTTTTCAAAAACAGCCTGTAACATGACAGTTATGAGCTGATTGTTTGGTACTTTATCCCTCTCCATGCTTTGATACCTCTTCCCCTAATTGCTAAGCTTAACTAATCTGCTCTGTCACCTCTATAGCAGTTGTTTCCAGAGCTGGGCCAAGTATGACCATAAGCAAGTACGGGAGGAAGGACCAATTAGAATACTGTACGTCATCACAGAGACAAACCAACTCAAAAGTGTTGGCAGTTCTATATCATGGGGAGGAGCAGGAGGGAAGTAAAATGCAGGTACTAGATGGTAACAAGGTATTAAAACAAAATGTTAGACTTAATAACCTAAACAGATACAACAATATGCAATGGCAATGTAATATCCTTTACAAGGCAACTGTTTGCTGTAGTCAAATTAAAAAGAATATACAGTACCGTATATATGGGAGTATAAGCCAAGTTTTTCAGCACATTTTCTTATGCTAAAAAAGCCCCCCTCGGCTTATACTTGAGTGAGGAGGACGGAGCTACCACTGCCAGAAGTTCAGGGACACAGTGCGCTGGCAATGCACCTCCTCCCTGTGCTGCTGCTGCCCTACTCACTTCCGGTGCCCGGGGCTGCCGTGTCTCCCCGCAGTGACAGAGCCCAGCAAGAGGGGCAGTGCGAACACTCAGCTCGGTGGATATGCCGATGGCGGCCTCTGACAGGAGGCCGGGGGGACGCCACGCTGCCACTGACAGGAGGCCGCCATGTCTGATCCCAGCAGCAGCAGTGTGTCCCTGCAGCAGGTGCTGGACGGGTGAGTGCCGCCAGAGACACTGATCCCGTCATACATACACATACAGTATGACACACTGCTCCCCCACACACATACATGTCACACACCTTGCTTCCCACACATATGGCACTCCAGAAAATCATAACCTTACTGTAATTTCCCAGTATATGACATTTTTTCAAAGTATGGAATCCAAATTTAGCATGCGGGTCATTTTCCTTATACAGTATGACCTCTATGGGTGGTCTGACATTTACCAGTAGCTGCTGCATTTCCCACCCTAGGCTTATACTCGAGTCAATACGTTTTCCCAGTTTTTTGTGGTAAAATTAGGTGCCTTGGCTTATAATCGGGTCGACTTCTCAAGTATATAAAGTAAATATAAAACAAAACTGCATGTAAACCCCAGCCCCAACATACTGTAAGGTCATGTCAGCATCATTTACAGCAGAGAGCGCTCTGGCGAGAAGCGGAGGGAAGAAAGCAAAAGGTAAGTAAATTGTGAGAGTTTGTTTTAGAGATAGGTTGGGCATTACATTGCTGAAGACAAACAAAGGGGAGAGATTTGATTTATGAAGACACACAAGGGGGAGGGATTTGATTGCTGAAGACACACAAGGGGAGGGATTTGATTGCTAGAGACACACAAGGGGGAGAGATTTCATGGCTGGAGACACATAAGGGGGAGACATTTCATGACTAGTGACACAAAATGGGGAGGGATTTGATTGCTGGAGACACAAGGGGAAGAGATTTGATGGCTGGAGACACAATGGGGGAAGATTTGATGAATAGAGACACACAAGGGGGAGAGATTTGATGGCTTGAGACACACAATGGGGAGATATTTGATGGATGGAGAAACACAAGGGGAGAGATTTGATTGCTGGAGACACAAAAGGGGGAGATATTTTATTGCTGGAGACACACAACGGGGAGAGGTTTGATGGCTGGAGACACACAATGGGGAGAGGTTTGATGAATTGAGATACACAATAGGGAGAGGTTTGATGAATGGAGACACATAAGGGGAGAAATTTGATGGCTGGAGACACACAAAAGGGAGACATTTGATGGCTGGAGACACACAAGGGGGAGAAATGTGATAGCTGGAGACACATAAGGGAGAGAGATTTGATGGCTGGAGACACGGACATGCTTTTCCTCCCCAGTCACCCACTGTCATGAAACTATGGCCATCTAGTTCTGTCTTGCTCCCTTCTCAGTGCATGGTACATGCGCCAAGGACAACCATGGGGAGAGGGGATTACAAGGCATGCCACTGTTGCACGCAGGTGTCTCCATTTCAAATCATACAAAAGCGTTTATCCACAGATAGCCCATCCCAATTTAGAATCAGTCCAATGTTGCCAACATTTTACCAGTTTAAATGTTTTACAGCTAAGATTTACATTTTTGATATGTACACTTAAGCAGAAAAAAATAGCAGAAATATCAACATTTTATAAAACTATTGGTCAGAACAATAATTCAAAAATAAATAAATATTGCATATGTACAGTATTCTTATTTTCTGTGGACAACTAAGTATAAATATGAAATAAAGCGATTTGGTTACAAACATTTTTTTTGCACAATTTACAAAAATAAATGAATAAAGATTAAAAGAATCAAAAATAAAAGAACAACCTAACAACCCTTCAAAACACCATTTGCAGTTTAAATAAATAAATAAATAAATAAAAAATAAAATCCCAACATGAATAATTCATTGCATTTGTTTATGTTCTGCTGGGATTTTCTACCTGGCTGTTCATGTTTTAGTGCTAATGGCATAAATTTGTTCAAAGCATTCCAACTGTAACATACGTTTCTCCGAGGCATCATCTTGATTTTGCATTGTGACAAGTTTTTTTCGATAATTTCACTATTTATATTGCTCTTGTGTGAAATAAATGCACAGTCGCATTAAATAAGCAAATTATGAATATTTACTCAAATTAACAAAAAATACAAACAATCCAAAAGGGAGAAAGAAAATGTGTTTCCTTCGTTGCAACTAGGACATTTATTCTTAAAAAAAAAAAAAAATCACGCAGGTTTCATTTATTTTCATTTTTTATACACAGCTGTTCTGTAAGGCCCATCTGGACACACAGCTACTAATCTTAAGAGGATGTAATAAGCAAGTGACACACAACTGGAGCTGCCATCTGCTAGTGAGAACGGACAGCAGACCTGTACAGTGCATTCGCTATTCTCAACCCACATAATGAATGTCAGAAGTGCCGCATGATACAATGCCTACAGATGTGTGTGTGTGTTTTTTTTTTTAAATATTCAAGCAGGCACAATAACAATGGCTTAGATGATTTGTGTGTGTGGGGGGGGGGGGGGGGGGGGAGAGGGGTTGAGGAGGAGGGGTGGTCAAGCATAAACAGATGATTTAAAAACAAACTATAGGAAGGGGTTCCACTGTTCTCCCTAGGCTGTGGGAGTCAATCCTATTATCCGCAATGATCTCAAGTGCGAGCCATTGCGTCAGTGGGCACACATTATGGAGGTCCTGCCCAATAGAGTTCTTAACACACTTGTGCAAAATCACTTTGATTACAGCCTGCGAAGTGTGCGAGCTTGGGTGCCGATGTAGGCGCTAAAACATTGCAGCGGCGGCACATCTTAGCGTTCACGCACTGTAGGACTATATTTGTCGGGAGGTTCACCTTGCAAATATCCCCTGCCATGCGCCATTCTCCACTTTCAAAACAGTGCCATCCCCTGCCACCTGGCACAGCAGCGCGTCTAAAAGACATGCCGCACAGACATAAGTGCACAAGGGCCATATGTTTCAAGCTTCAAAAAGTGATAAAATGGAGAGCTATAAACTGCCAGCCAATCAGCTCCTAACTGCCATGTAACAGGTTTAAAAAATGACAAGTGCTGATTGGCTGGTGGTTTATCACTCTCCATTTTATCACTTTTTGAAACTTGATACATCTGGCTCTTATTGGCTGTGCCACAGTGCAGCTCACAGCTCGGAGCAACCCCTGCCAGAAGAAGAATGGCAAAGGCCAGCAACCTCGACCCATAATATCATTCCCCGGTGGAATACAGCTAGCTATAAAAAATAGTTAAAAAAAAACACTCCAAGGAGAACACTCCGTTTCTATGTAGTTTGAGCTCATGGCAAACTGCACATAGGGCCTTATTCTAATTCACTCTTTCTGACAAAATCCTTCATAGATGGACAAAACCATGTGCACTGCAGGGGGGCAGATGTAACATGTGCAGAGAGAATTAGATTTGGGTGAGTTATTTTGTTTCTGTGCAGGGTAAATACGGACTGCTTTATTTTTACACTGCAATATAGATCTCACTTTGAAGTAAAACCCCACCCAAATCTAATTCTCTCTGCACAAGTAACATCTGCCCCACCTGCAGTGCACATGGTTTTGTCCATCCAAAAAGGATTTTGTCAGAAAGAGTGAACTAGAATAAGGCCCCAAGTGTTCCCTCTAAGCTTCTTTAGCAGGGTGCCGCACCCTGCCCATTTTTAAAACCTCAAAATGCACCCTGCCCTTT
Source organism: Crinia signifera (assembly GCF_055691185.1). Classification (NCBI taxonomy): domain Eukaryota; kingdom Metazoa; phylum Chordata; class Amphibia; order Anura; family Myobatrachidae; genus Crinia; species Crinia signifera. The sequence continues at coordinate 39,806,975 of NC_139221.1, read as the reverse complement.
TTGTGTGTGGCACTGTCTGCCTTTACGCTGCCCCCAACCCCGATGACATGCCGCTGAGAACATTTGTATAATGGGTATTACAGTGTATGCCATCATGTATAATGGGCATTATGGTGTGTGGTATAATGTGTGAGAGGCATTACAGTGTGTGCCATAATGTTTAATTATGATAGAAATATGTAATGGGCATAGCAGTGTATGACAATGTTTAATGGATGCAAATTTTTATATATATATTTTTTTAATTTCTAATATAAAAGGTGCACTCCCAATTGAAAAATGTGCCCTGCCCGGTGGTCAGCACCCTGTCCTAAAAAAATCCTTGAACACTATGCACCTATATAAGTACCAAATGGTGTGAAGTTTTTAAAGACAGAACACAGAGAGAGTTGCAAGATTGCAATGGGAGATGCTGGGATAAACATTAGCAGAGTTCCCTCCCCCCTTACCTTGTACTGCAATGGTATAAATGGAGATTACCAGATATTCCAGGAAAGTAGGGAATATTTTTAGAATCGGAAGATGCAATGTAAGAACAGTTCTGGGTAGGTTAACAGTATGATGCAGAAGGACCAGACTGAGGAATAAAAGGGAAGGGTGGTTGATTGCACTAGTACCAGACAAATTTATAATATCAAATGATTAGGGTAGGTCAGGTGTATGATAAATGGGTAACAATTTATTATTAAAACATGATTAAATATAAAAGAAAAATAAGAGAGACACTCAGATTCATAGTCACACTTTGGTTTCCAGAATGTTCAGTCTGATAGAATTCTCCTGAAAAAATTGGTGTGGATCCACAAGGTAAGATTTGTAATCCGTTTGGGGTATATGGGCGCTGAGATGTTAATTTCTCCACAGATGGTGCTTTCTTCTCTGGAATGCTCCTACGCGTTTCGCTGCCCTCAACAGCTTTTTCAAGGAAAAAGCTGCTGAGGACAGCGAAACGCGTAGGTGCATTCTCAAAGTGACCTCAGACTACCTCTCCAAATTTCACCTGTGGTACCCAGTTCCATTGTGGACTCCACCAAGGACTACCCATCCAACGGGGCACTCCACTCTTCAGGGGAAGCTAAATCCATACTTCAGGAGAAGCAAACTGGTCCTTCTGTTTCCAATCCAAGGAACAAGAGTCATCTGGAGGCACGCCACCTCCTAAAAGCCTAGTAACATCTGCAAAGGTAATTCCAGCGCTCCCCACTTTGTGGGTTCCCACCGACACCACCTAGGTGGCATATTCAACTCCCTATTGAGAGAGAAAAAATTCCCCCTTAGGACCAAGTGAATTGTCCCCTTACTTTTGTCCTGAGGTACAAGACCTTTCTGGAGACCCACTTCCCCCAGAAAAGAAAGCACCATCTGTGGAGAAATTAACATCTCAGCCCCCATATATCCCAAACGGATTACAAATCTTACCTTGTGGGTCCACACCAATTTTTTCAGGAAATTTCAATCAGACTGAACATTCTGAAAACCCAGGTGTGACTATGAATCTGAGTGTCTCTTTGTTTTTCTTTTATATTTACTCATGTTTTAATAATAAATTATTACCTATTTCTCATACACCTGACCTGCCTTAATCATTTGATATTATAAATTTGTCTGGTACTAGCGCAATCAACCACCCTTTCTGTTTTTCTATATTGTATTGGGGTTGACTCCCCCTTTTTTAGATTGCTGCTTACTAGTTAAGCACACTCATACTTAGGTGCCTTTAGTGGATATTTTTATATCCCTTCTTTTTCTCCAGACTGAGGAATAAAATGCATTGGACGGTACTCTATTAGCCCTGTTCATTTTTCTGCTCCAACAAACAGGTTAAAATCCTGATTTTAGTCCAATGGGGAGAATTGGGCTATCCTATTAAAACCCATTCTTCTGACAGACCCTGAAGGTCTGATTTTTGGGTATTATGCTTCGCATGCCGATAGGTGTATCAGGATTACACAATCTCCCTATAGTTAGGGCAATGGTGGGAATGGAACCCATGACCTCAGTGCGGTGAGGCAGTAATGCTAACCATTACACCATCTGTGCTGCCCAAAGAGAGCGATAGATATAGATATTATCCTTCCTATTTGGACATGTCAAAGTGTTTTGAGAATGTGAACATTGCTCACTGTATCGAAACTGCTGAAAACAACCCAGGAACATTTCAGCAATAGCGGTAAAGGAATAGTTTGCTCGATGACATAGCTAAATTGTCAGAGAGCGAGCAGGGCTGTATCAATTTAATCTTAGTTTGCTCAGATTCTATATAACATCCTTTTTATTATTTATACAAATATATGTGTATATATATATATATAATGACAAACACTGGATATGGATAAAGTCTTATCTTGTAGCAGCTAAAACAGCATACCAGGTTAACAGCTCGGCAAGCAAGGTTAGAGCATCTCAGGGTGTTCCACAGATTTTACAGTCAGGGTACACTCCAAAGTACCCAATGTAATATTACATTACCGGCCTATCACCCAGCCACTTTTCAGCATTGGGAGAAATTACCTCTTGCCCTGGACACACATATAACAGGAAGCCACAGGTGCTGCTAATTAGCCAAGTCTTGATCACATCAGTTTAGAGAACCTGGTCTAGATCCAATTTTCCTGCTGCTGCTTTAAAACCTTGACTGGATCTTTCACGTTACTCTCATGTGGAAATATGCTGTGCCAGCCACAAATATTATATATATATATATATATATATATATATATATATATATATATATATATATACACACATACACATATATATATATATATATATATATATATATATACACACATACATATATATATATATATATATATATATATATATATATATATATATATATATACACACACATTTAATTTTAATTTGTAGCATCTGATTTCCCTAATCCTGCATCCTTATTGTGACGTTCCGTGTACTGTACAGCATATGATGTCTTCAGCAGGGCTAGCACAGCCAGAGGCAGAGTGATAGCAGGAGATAAGCAGAGCCTTCTTCCCATCTCTATATGGCAGGCATGCAGATGCTCCAGCCGTGATGCTGCCACGTGCGATGCCAAGCAACCTGCTGCTCTGATATCCATGCCGCCTTTGCCAATGCATCCACAGGGGAAATGGTATAATGGCACACACTGGTTGATGATGGCAATCAATCTCAATTCTCATTCTCTCTCCAAAACACACAAACTTGGATCGGACGTGATCTTGGAAGAGCGCCACAAATCTCCCAGAGCAACAGTGATTAAGGAAGAAAGGAAGATAAGAACAGCATCTGATCGCTTTCAAAATGCAAATGTTCACTAGGTGCGAACAATCCATTTTCGTCCAAACTCCGCACACAAAGACGCTGTCTTAACATGGGCATGAAAAAAGTATAATTGTGTCAAATGCCTAATGTATATGTAACTATTTATTAACAGTTTCTTATATACAGTAGCACACATATTCCGCAGCGCTTTACAGAGTATAGCTGAACACTCACATCAGTCCCTGCCCCAGTGGAGCTTACACTCTATATTCCCTACCACATGTACAGTACACGCACACACAGACATTCTAGGGTTAATTTTGTCGGGAGCCAATTAACCTACCAGTATATTTTTGGATTGTGGGAGGAAACCGGAGTACCCAGAGGAAACCCACGCAAGTACGGGAAGAAGATGCAAAATCTGCACAGTTAGAGCCATGTGGAAATCGAACCCATGACCTCAGTGCTGTGAGGCAGTAATGCTAACCATTACACCATCCGTGTCTATACAGTATATAGACCAAAGATATATAGGGTATTTGGCTATTGGTCCCAATAATGGCACAGCAGATGTGAAAGTGCCTTGTAACTTGGTAGGACTGCTATGCTATTACTGATGCCTGTCCTTGTGTTTCTCTCCTGTGTCCCTATAGATTGTAAGCTTGCAGCAGGGCCCTCCTACCTCCATGTCTGCGTGTTGTTATCCAGTTTGTTTTATCTCTGTCTACTATTGTAAAGCGCAACGGAATCTGCTGCGCTATATAAGACACTAACGGAATCTGCTGCGCTATATAAGACACTGTAACGGAATCTGCTGCGCTATATAAGACACTGTAACGGAATCTGCTGCGCTATATAAGACACTGTAACGGAATCTGCTGCGCTATATAAGACACTGTAACGGAATCTGCTGCGCTATATAAGACACTGTAACGGAATATGCTGCGCTATATAAGACGCTGTAACGGAATATGCTGCGCTATATAAGACGCTGTAACTGAATCTGCTGCGCTATATAAGACGCTGTAACGGAATCTGCTGCACTATATAAGACACTGTAACGGAATCTGCTGCGCTGTATAAGACACTGTAACGGAATCTGCTGCGCTGTACAAGACTCTGTAAATATATAAAACAAACAAATAAATAAATAAGTGCCACACATGATGCTATATATATTGGTAAACAGTAGGTATAGGTTAATGCAGGAACACTTTGGGAATGCAGGGGTTAACAGCAGCAGTATTGCAGCTATCTGGAGCCTCGCCTTAGATGCTAAGTAGCTTTACTGTGACACTATTACACTGGGTATGGATCATTGGATAAACAGCAACTAGGTTGGCAAGCTTTAGGTCGACATCACTAAGTCAACGTGACTGAAGGTCGACATGCAGGAAGGTCGACATGGGTCATTATGTCAACATGTGGAAGGTCAACAGTCAAAAGGTCGATACAGTGGACTCATGGCTCGCTGAGCTCACCATGCTTTCGGGCACGGTGCCTTGCTACGCTCGGCACACTATTTCATTCTCCCAGCACGCCCACTTAGTGAATGGTAGGGCATGAAATACCGCCTGTCGGCACATGTAGGCTCAAGAAAAAAAAAAACATGTCAATCTTTTGACTGTCGACCGTCCCCATGTCAATATAATGCTTGTGTCAACCGAATGACCCTGTCAACCTAACCCATGTCGGTCTTTAGTCATGTTGACCTTCCTGCATGTCGTCCTAATGCTTGTCGACCTAGTGATCGTATCCCATTGCACAGTAAAAGGAGGCTGCAGTCTGTCCATGTGCTGCAAATCATGTTGGAGGTTGCATCTCCCTGCAGATTCTGGGTCCTAGTACCCAGGTATGTGATTAGGCTTTGCTGATACCGCTTTCAGACCGCACTCTAGACCCGGGTTATTGCCGTGTTCTTGCGGCCCCAACACGGGTCAAGGTGCGGTCTGAAAAGGCCACCACGGGTCGAGCAACACGGGGGTTCAACCCTGGTAATGACCCGTGTCAAGTGCAGTGTGAACGGGTGCCTGGGTCGAGCGACCCGTGTCCCGTTCACAGTATGGAGGAGGCAGCACTGTCAGCTCCAAGTACTGCCTCGTCCAGAGCCCCCGATGACGCGCCGCCGCCCAGCTCCGCTCCCTGTGACGTCACCGACTCGGCAATATGCCGTGTCGGTGTCCGAACTTTCAGACCGCATTGCCGTGTTGCTCTGGGGATGGGACCCGTGTCCTAATCCCGTGTGCGACACGGCATTTGCGGTCTGAAAGTAGTATGAGGAATTCGTAGTTTTCTAATTGCAAAAGTACCCTCCCAGTGACTAGAATGGGTTAAGGGAGTGTTTTCTGGCTTCAAATGTAGTGTTCAGTCACTCCAGTGCTACTCCGCGCACTGGCTGGAATAAGCATCTGTAGAAGGGTTTCCCAAACTCCACCATTACAGTCCAGATTTTACAACTATTTATGAATAAGTCACCTGTGCTCAAGTATGGGTTTCTTGAGAACCTGGATTGTAATTGCATAGACTGGGAATCTATATTGCACCCATACGGGTATATTAACTAAAGGTCAATTTTGGTCAAAACATTTTTTTTCCAATACTCATCGATTCATGATCTATCTTAATCGATGTTGGGCTGTTAGAGCTAACGCACACATTCACTGATAGAAATAAATATCAAAAATAATCAAAGCGTTAGTAAATGTGTGTTCTAGTCCTGAAAGACTAGCATGGATTAAGGTTGATTTTAAAACTGATCAAGATCAGCCAAAATAATAACAATAATAAAAAAAAAACAACTGTGGTCACTGCGATGTTCGTAAAGTTAAATATTCTAGATCAGTGTTTTTCAACCACTATGCCGTGGCACACTAGTGTGCCTTGAGCTGTTCTCAAGTGTGCCCCCTGATCTAGAGATGCCCAAATCAGTTTACAGCCACCACCAGTTCAACTGGTAATTTACTGGTCTCTTCTATTCATGTAAAGGGCCAATGTATTTTTATTTTTGTTACTTGTGAGGAACAGCGTGATAGTTTTTTTTTATATGGGGGCCAATATTTTTTTTTTTTCCTGTGGGGGGCCAATGTGTTTTCCCCTTTGGGGATCTCATGTGTACCTTGGCAATTTTAGAATCTTATCTAGTGTGCCGCAAGGTAAAAAGGTTGAAAACCACTGATCTAGATTCTAGATTGACACTACTGTAGCTCTTATTATGACCAATGAGAGAAGACACTTACAGTATTATACTGCTGTACAGGTAAGTATCCACAAGTATAAAATAATGCTATTCTAGTATAAAAGTGTCAGGAATAATTAATCCTTAGAATTCTAGTATTAAAGTAGCAGGAATGCAGAATCCTGTGAATTCTATTTTATTTAAAAAAAAGTTTCAGGAATCCTGTGAATTATATTCTAGTATTAAAGTGGCAGGAATGCAGAATCTTGGAAATTCTATTCGAGTATAAAGTGGCAGGAATGCAGAATCCTAGGAATTCTATTCTATTACAAAAGTCACGGGAATGCGGAATCATGGGAATTCTATTCTAGTGGAAAAGTTTCAGTACCAATATAGGTACTGCGCATGCGCAATTGCCGTTTTTGCACGGCAGCAAGGCGTCCCGGCGGGAGGGAACACCTCCCACTGGGACTGCCTTTGGTGACTGGCAGGTCGGACTTCCAATAGGAAGTCACTGCCAGTCACAGTGAAGCCAGTGCAGTCTCACAGACTGCACCTGGCTTCACTACAGTGGCGGATTTTACCTGGGGGGGGGGGCTGTAACCCATAGGTAAAAACCGCCACTGCTTGGAAGCTTAACAAAAAGGGAACTAAGCCTTTGGGTTGTGCTTGTGTATTAGGAACTAGTGAGGGACGTAAGTGAATTGGTTGAGATGAGTCAGTCCTGAGACAGTTTATGAAGGATTCCAGAGTGCAGGCCTCTCACGCTGGGGGTTATTCTGGTTCACTGCTTCTTGCAAATTCTTGCTTAGATGGACAAAACCAGGTGCACTGCAAGGGGGACAGATGTAAAATGTGCTGAGATAATTAGATTTGGGTGAGTTATTTTGTTTCTGTGCAGGGAAAACACTGGCTGCTTTATTTTTACACTGCAATATAGATCTCACTTTGAAGTAAAACCCCACCCAAATCTAATTATCTCTGCTCAAGTAACATCTGCCCCCCTGCAGTGCACATGGTTTTGTCCATTTGAGAAGGAATTTGCCAGAAGGAGTGAACCAGAATAACCCCCACTCTGCAACTCTCAACACTGTGTAATAAACAATCTGAATTTCGATTATATTGGTTTCAATCCATTTTATATTTTTCATCACCATGTTCTTAACCGCAAGAAACACTGTATATGTATAATAATTAGAGATGTGCGGGCTCGGATTTCAGAGATCCGAGCCCCCACGGACGTCATCATTCCGAGCCCGATTCCGAGCAGCGCTCGGAGATTCCCGCCTGACTTGGTCCGTCCGCGTGATTAGAACGTCATCTCCCGGCGTCGGATTTCGCGAGGCTTTATAAGCAGCTGCCGCGCCCCGCCATCTTCACTCCAGTCAAGTAGTGGGTTGGGAGAGGGTGTGTTGGTGCTGCTGCTGGGGCTTAAACTTGAGCTTGACCTTGAGCTTTTGCAATCGCTGGTGCTGTCTCTCAGTGCTGCTGTGTAGTAGTCTAACTGTGTACTTGCAGTACTACTGTCTCCTCTGTGCGGTCTACCTCTGGTGTGCTGTGCTGCCTGTAATTGATTATTTTATTTGCTGGGGCTGTCTCCCTCAGTGCTGCTGTGTACTCTGTTCTCAGCTTAGGACAACAGTCTAACTGTGTACTTGTAGTACTACTGTCTCCTCTGTGCGGTCTACCTCTGGTGTGCTGTGCTGTAATTAATTATTTTATTTGCTAGGGCTGTCTCCCTCAGTGCTGCTGTGTACTATGTTCTCCTCTGCTTAGGAGAACAGTCTAACTGTGTACCTGCCTGTAGTACTACTGTCTCCTCTGTGCTGGGGCATACCTCTGGTGCTGTGCTGTGCCATTTATTATATATATTAATAATTAATTAATTATATTAAATAAATATATATAGTCCACTGGTGCTGCACTGCTGCCTGCACTGAATCTGCTAGTCTGGCGGTCTGTGGTCTGGGGCTCACTGGCTAATAAATAATTAAATACTGCCTGCCTAATAAATAATTAAATACTGCCGTATATTTGTGGTCTGGGGCTCACTGGCTATATTGCCGCATGTACCGTCTGGTCTGGGGCTCACTGGCTAATAAATAATTAAATACTGCCGTATATCTCTACCTTTGTGGTCTGGGGCTCACTGGCTATACTGCCGTATGTACCGTCTGGTCTGGGGCTCACTGGCTAATAAATAATTAAATACTGCCGTATTTCTCTACCTTTGTGGTCTGGGGCTCACTGGCTATACTGCCGTATGTACCGTCTGGTCTGGGGCTCACTGGCTAATAAATAATTAAATACTGCCTGCCTAATAAATAATTAAATACTGCCGTATATCTCTACCTTTGTGGTCTGGGGCTCACTGGCTATACTGCCGTATGTACCGTCTGGTCTGGGGCTCACTGGCTAATAAATAATTAAATACTGCCGTATATCTCTACCTTTGTGGTCTGGGGCTCACTGGCTATACTGCCGTATGTACCGTCTGGTCTGGGGCTCACTGGCTAATAAATAATTAAATACTGCCTGCCTAATAAATAATTAAATACTGCCGTATATCTCTACCTTTGTGGTCTGGGGCTCACTGGCTATACTGCCGTATGTACCGTCTGGTCTGGGGCTCTCTGCCTAATACTGCCGTACCTGTGTGGTGTGTGGCTCACTGCCCAATACTGCCGTATCTACCCTCTGGTCTGGGGCTCTCTGCCTAATACTGCCGTACCTGTGTGGTGTGTGGCTCACTGCCCAATACTGCCGTATCTACCCTCTGGTCTGGGGCTCACTGCCTAAATACTGCCGTATATCATTATCTACCTGTCTGGTCTGGGGCTCTCTGCCTAATACTGCCGAACCTGTGTGGTGTGTGGCTCACTGCCCAATACTGCCGTATCTACCCTCTGGTCTGGGGCTCACTGCCTAAATACTGCCGTATATCATTATCTACCTGTCTGGTCTGGGGCTCTCTGCCTAATACTGCCGTACCTGTGTGGTGTGTGGCTCACTGCCCAATACTGCCGTACCTACCCTCTGGTCTGGGGCTCACTGCCTAAATACTGCCGTATATCATTATCTACCTGTCTGGTCTGGGGCTCTCTGCCTAATACTGCCGTACCTGCGTGGTGTGTGGCTCACTGCCCAATACTGCCGTATCTACCCTCTGGTCTGGGGCTCACTGCCTAAATACTGCCGTATATCATTACATACCTGTCTGGTCTTGGGCTCTCTGCCTAATACTGCCGTACCTGTCTGGTGTGTGGCTCACTGCCCAATACTGCCGTATCTACCCTCTGGTCTGGGGCTCACTGCCTAAATACTGCCGTATATCATTATCTACCTGTCTGGTCTGGGGCTCACTGCCTAATACTGCTGTACCTGTCTGGTCAGGGGCTCACTGCCTAATTTTTTTTGGAGCCTTGAGACTTTTAGGGATGCTGTACTAGCCGACACCTTTAGGTGGACTCTGGTCTGTCTTGTATCAAGCACAGTGGTCTCATGTGCATGAGATTGTTCTCTGTCCTCTTTTAAAATTGTGTCACCATCTTCATGGGTGAGAATGTGATCTCCCTGACTTGGGGGAGTCAGGGCTGGGGCAGGAAGGGTACAGGCTGAGTGGGGGTAGGGCACCCTTGTACTCTGCTGCTTTTGCCGGCTCCGGCCGGTAGCGTCTCCCTGGTGTCCCTGGTGTCTCCTCCGGCACAGTTTCATTTCACCTCTGACCTCTCCTTTTGCGCTCCTGTGCCAGTGCCCCTGTAACTGTGTGGTGCAAAATAGTACCTGAATCTGGAGCTGATTACGGCGGCAGCTTCTGGATTCCTCACGGCTTCCCTCTTGCCTCCCTCATGATGCTGGCTGCTGGCTCTCTCTGTGTGCGCTGCTGTCCATCACCGCCGGGTCTCCTGCACGGAAACGCTGCCCGGCTCTCTCCTCTCTAGCGGGTCTCACTTCTGCACGCTTCCAGGCTGCGCACTCTGCTGCTCTCCTCTCTGTGGATCTTTAGGGTGCCCAGCCTGTCTTCTCTCTCTAAGCACGTGTCATCCTCTCTCACGCTGCTGCAAACCCTCCTCCGGCACAGTTTCATTTCACCTCTGACCTCTCCTTTTGCGCTCCTGTGCCAGTGCCCCTGTAACGGTGTGGTGCAAAATAGTACCTGAATCTGGAGCTGATTACGGCGGCAGCTTCTGGATTCCTCACGGCTTCCCTCTTGCCTCCCTCATGATGCTGGCTGCTGGCTCTCTCTGTGTGCGCTGCTGTCCATCACCGCCAGGTCTCCTGCACGGAAACGCTGCCCGGCTCTCTCCTCTCTAGCGGGTCTCACTTCTGCACGCTTCCAGGCTGCGCACTCTGCTGCTCTCCTCTCTGTGGATCTTTAGGGTGCCCAGCCTGTCTTCTCTCTCTAAGCACGTGTCATCCTCTCTCACGCTGCTGCAAACCCTCCTCCGGCACAGTTTCATTTCACCTCTGACCTCTCCTTTTGCGCTCCTGTGCCAGTGCCCCTGTAACGGTGTGGTGCAAAATAGTACCTGAATCTGGAGCTGATTACGGCGGCAGCTTCTGGATTCCTCACGGCTTCTTCCGGAGAACCTGTGGCAGGGAATGGCACAACCCAAGGAGAACACACAAAAGACAAGGCTACTACGGCTAGCAGCAACAAATATTTATTTAAAGGAGATATGTAAATGGGTTGCTGCAATACACTCACGTACTTATGCAAAACAGTCACTTTATATCATTCAGTAATTAAAGCTATAACTAATCAATGACCAGATTAAAGAGAGAACGATTACGCAATAAATTACATCACAACAATAACAATATGACAGAATAATATTACGTCACAACATGTCCGCCAAGTGGCGCTATGCACCCTATATACACTGCGCGGTAGTCCCTGGTGCAAAACAACACAGTTCCTGAATTTGAATAACGGTCCCGCGAAGGAAATCCTCACAAGGTGATTAGGCCATAACTTAGTGTGCACACTACTTTTATGCATAACAAAAGTGATCAAAAATCCTCTCTAAGAGGGGCAGGCAGATTCCCATCCCTTAGGGCAATCTCCTGTATCAGAGGCAAACACGCAGTCCTGTTAGTGGGGGTATCCAACACCCCAGTACCTGAACAATCAGCTGCAGTTGCCAGCTCCTGCTGGTCACGACTCCTGGCTGGCCACTGCCTGTCTTGGGTGCTGTGTGGTCCTCTGGGTGACTCCCAGATGGGCGGCAATGTCCCTCTCTGCCTAGTTCCGTGCTGTAGGTCTCTGCAGTCACTCCTACTGGGCTCTATCTCCCTTCACATGCTGCTCACCCCTTCTTCTGGTCAGCAGTGCTGGCTGTCATTAACTGCTGGGTCCTTGCTCCCAGTGCCTGGTCTCAGATGTGTGCTTCTCTCTGCACAGCATCTCTGTCTGCATGCTTCCTGGCTCAGGATACAAGCTCTTCACCCCTCTGCACACTTTCTCTCTCTCTCACACACTGCTGTTGGGATCACCTCTGACCTCCCAGCTTCCTGTCTCATGTGCAGGGGAGCTGGGACACTAGGACACTAGCTGAGTCTGTTAACCCCTCACAGACCTGCAGCTTCCACAAGCAAAGGAGGTTTTCCTCTGAGCAGCATTGGCTGCAATTAAAATCTCTTTGGGGGCACAAGAGTACACCAGGGGTGGACTGCCACAATCCCTGGGCAGCCAATCAGGGGGGTGTCAGGCTCCCTGCACGTGGACTGAGCTGGGGCTGTTTAACCCCTCACATCCCTGCAGTTTTCCTCTGAGCAGCATTGGCTGCAATTAAACTTCTTTGGGGGCACTCCAGGGGCACAGGGGGTATCCTGTAGTGGGCTGCCACACAAGCCCATTCACATTTTTTGAAATATGGCTATCCACAGGTTGTTCAGTCTGCCATTTGAGATTGGGATCTTTCAGCACAGAGACAAACTGCACATCAGGGTCAGGATCAACCAGGTTGTTAAACGGGGTTTCGACCATGAATCAATCACATCAAAAAATTAATTAATAATCAATCAATCATAATCACAATCAAGCCAGATAGGGGTCTTGTTAAATATTAAACTGACCAAAACAGATACACACACAACTAATACTGCCTCATCTACCTGTCTGGTCTAGTGCCCACTGCCTAGTACTACCGTATCTACCGTCTGGTGCCTAGTACTTCCTAGTACTGCCTTATCTACCGGTCTTGTGCCTAGTACTGACTTATCTACCGTGTGGTGTCTAGTACTGCTTCATCTACCTGTCTGGTCTGGTGCCCACTGCTGAGAGTCATTCGTATGAGGGACTTGTCTTTTAAATGCATACAACTGATTGCATTCCACTAATGAGAGTAATTGATTGCTGCACCAATCGCCCACTGCTCCTCGGCTGCACTGTGTAAACAGTGCACAATCAAGCCAGATAGGGGTCTTGGTGCTTGTTTTGAGGTTGTAGCAGGGGAGTGCAGCTACGAGTAACACCTTGAGAGAAGATCAGTACTTCTCTACCGGCAAAGGACATCCTCCTCAACAGAGCGCACAGCTTCACGAGGGTCGCATGTGAAGCAGTGAGCAAAGGGAACACCCGCCTAGCGAGCCAGATCACCTGAATCCACCCTAGCGATCAATAGAGTTACAGAAGTCGCAGCCAGATATTACTCTTCCAGCTGCCACCTAGTCATTGATTAGCCCCCTCCCCTCCACCCATTAGGCAATGATTGACGAGACGAATGGTAATAATAAATAATAAATGAATAATATTACTAATCACCAAATTAAAAATCAGATGAAATTAATTATAAATAATCATAATCACAATCAAGCCAGATAGGGGTCTTGTTGGATGTTAAAGTGATCGAAACAGTTACACACTTGCAGACAAACTCTGTGCTGCACAAAATGCCCACCGCTCCTTGGCTGCACATGGTAAACAGTGCATGATCAAGCCAGATAGGTATCTTTTATGGGCCTATTTTTTTAAACTGCCATCATGTCTGCCGCTGCAGTGCCACTCTTACATGAGCCACGTGTTTGTGCCGCACACTTGTGTGGCTTAGCATAGTTATCCAGCTACCTCAGTGCAAACTATGGCAATAAAAACAATATTGTGAGGTGTGAGGTGTTCAGAATACACTGGAAATGAGTGTAAATGAATGTTATTGAGGTCAATATAGCATAGGAGCAAAAAAAACACCAAATTCTGCCATTTTAGCTGTTTTTAGGCTTTTTTTAACAAAAAAATCAGAACCCAAAACCCAAATAAATCCAAACACAAAACACTTAGGAGGTGTTTTGCCAAAACCCATTAGAACCCAAAACCTCAAGGTAATCAGAACCCAAAACCCAAAACGTGGCCGGTGAACATCCCTAATAATAATTATTAGGTTTTCAAACAGCTGCTGAACAAAACAAAATTAAAAAAAGCGGCTTGTAAGGTTTCCATTAGTGATGCCATCTGTCCCAAATATATATAGTAGATTGCTTTTTGTATTCATATAAAACATCCAATCTTTGCCTGTAACAGAGCAATTGTCAGTCCCTGTATAAAGGACATGTTTTCCTGCATTATGCTACAAAGAGAATCATACAATATAACGTCTAAACTTTAAATGACAGAATATATTATCAGATAAATGAAAGACATTGCGCTAGGTACCAAATGTTACTGTGAGCATTTGGGCTAGATCGAAACTTATACCGCTTTCACACTGCCAAAACGTTAAAAAAACGGTATTTTTAAACGGTATTTAAAACGGGTCTGAGCCTTCACATTGCAGTACATTACCGTTTTAAATACCATTCACATCAGTCAACCCATTTAACCCCTGAACACGTTTCAAGGCAGAATGCAGGGGACAGCCTATCACAGGTCTGTTGTTTTTACTAAATACCGTTTCAGAACCATTCTCACTGCATAAAAAGGCTCTGAAACGTGTAGGACTCTGCTTTTTAAACGTTTTGAAATACCGGTTATCTTTAACCAGTAAATCAACTCTGGCGCTTTCCCACTGCAGCCTTAAACGTTTTGAAATGAGAAAAAAACAGCAATATACTGTTTAACAAGTGCAGTGTGAAAGGGGTATAATAAATAGGTCTTGCTTATATAAACTAGCATTAGATGGCCCTTGGTTCTTCACATGTACCCAGCATGACGTTTATTAAATGACATAGGGCCAGATTCTCTAAACTTCAAAACGTGCTAAAATGGAGAGTGATAAACAGCCAGCCAATCAGCTCCTGCCTGACATTTTTCAAACACAGTCTGTGACATGGCAGGTGGGAGCTGATTGGCTGGCTGTTTATCACTCTCCATTTTATCACTTTTGAAGTTTAGAGAATCTAGCCCATATTCAGTATCCTTCTCTATATATATCTAAGTAAGGGGCCCTTATTTTGTGTTGGGTCGTGAAATGTGACCTGTTGCTTTTTGTTACACTGGGACGAAACACTTCCAATAAAGAGAGTATTATGTAGTAAACAAATATATAAAATCTCTCTCTCTCTATAACTAATCCTCACCTCTATGAAGTTAAGTACTGCCAGTGACAACTAAATGCCACTCAAAGGATCAAATTACTCCTTAGTGTGTAAGAAGATGTCAAAACAGAAAGAGAAAGTGAGTTTTGTAGGGACAATGATCTGTTTCAAACTTGATGGATATGGAGGGAGGGAGCTGCGAAGACAGAGATTGAGGTAGGAGCAGATAGGGACTGGGGAAGAGATTGGTTTGTGGGCTAAAAACGGCCACAGCTCAAAGTGAAAGTACATAGCAGAAGCCGTCATTTTGATGGACTTTTAACTAGTTATTTAAATAAAGAAGTAGTGAGTGTACTAACAGCTCTCCCCCCCCCCCCCCCCCATGCTCAAGTAGCTAGTTTGGGGTACACATTTCATGGAGAGACCTAGATGGGTCAGTGCAAGGCTGGTTCTCTACATTAGGTGTAAGGCGGGTACAAATGAAAACTGCATTCCCCAGCACTGCGGCTCTTCCTGGGATTTGGGGTATAAATAGTATTGCCACACAAAAGAAAAAAAAAACATGTCAGAAATCCCAGAGGGCATTAGGGTCACGCGGCCATCCGATAGTTCAGAGATGATCCAACACTGCGGATCAGTAAAGCAGCAGGACGCGTCATACATTACTATATACGTCCTATCGCCCCAATCACGACAGAGTGGGCAAGTATGAGGAGGAAGCTAAAGGCAATTTTTCAGTATGCCTGGGATATCTGTAGCCAGGGCTGCCTGCAGAAATTGGGGGGCCCGGGACTGACACAATAGGCAGGTGCCCCCTCTCACACACACCTATTGTTACACAAAAATATTTTAGTCAGATATATTGCCTGTACCCCGCTAGCCGGCAGCTCACGGATGGTGCCATCAAGTTGATTTTTAACAAAAAAACGCAATGACCGCAGAGGGGGTATGAGGTGTTACCACATACCTGCAACATATTTTTTTAAAGTAAGCCTGCACTGTCACACAAAATCAGCAGGAGATATTGTTACAGCCTGCTCCGAGAACCAGCCCTGGCACCGTTCTAAACATACACACACATATGGAAAATAAGGACAGTGCATGTCAAATGGGGCACGGAAAAAATGTAGGACGTGGGGAAGAGATGTTTCCACACATTACTACCAATTCACATTACACCACATACTGCACAAAGTAGAGCACCTTAGACATAATGCACCAGGATTATGCACACCGTAATGGTGATTACATGTTGTCACCCACCGCAATGCCCATTACATATTACGGTACTTGTGTAGTTTCACGGCGCCATATTGGCGCCGTGCGTCTGAGTCCCCTTGCTCGCTTCGCTCGCCCACGCTGCGGGCTCGGTGGCTCGCTACGCTCGCCACGCTATCTAAAATCAACTCCATGCCAACGTGGATAGTGGGGGTATGAACTATCCACATTGGCATGGAGTTAAGTTACTGTATTTTAGATAGTTTGCCGAGCGTACAAACCGGAAGTAGCTGGCGCGATGAAACTACACAAGAACCCATATTACACAGCACACTGTAATGCCCATTACATTTTACGCCACACACCATAATGCCCATTACATATTACGCTACACACCGTATTGCCCATTACATATTATGCCACATAACTGCCGCTTACAGTACCTACTGTACATGCTTGTTGCCAGGAGTTTCTTGCTCCATGTCAGTGGTTACAAGCGTGTTGCCAGGGGTTGACTGAGATTTACATGCTCCTTGCCAGGGGTTTTGTGCTGGTTGCAAGTGGTTTCATGCTGGTTGCTGATGGGGGGATTTAATGCCCATTTCCAGGGGGAGTTACATGCTCGTTGCCAGGGAGGAATAAATGGGCATTGCAAGGGGGTAGTTACATGCTCATTGCCTAGGGGGAGTTTCTTGTTAGTTGTCCAGGGGAATACATACTCGTTGCCAGGGGCAATCACTTGCTCGTTGCCCAGGGGTGCTCAAAACTGTTTAATTATTATGCTAATTACCAGAGGCAAACACTCCCTGCACACCAGCGCTCTCCGAATCCGCACTTCTGGGTAGCGCCGGATGCTCTGTGCTCACTGCTCACGCTAGAAGTGTCATCTCTAGCGTCTGTCTCTGTGTCCAATGGATGTTTCCTATGATCTAGGGGCGGCAGGCAGCAGAGTGTCTGTGTCTTGTGAGGGGGGGGGGGGCACGGTGGATAGCAGGGGACCAGCGGGTCACATCGACTTGAAAGAGGATGCTGCGGGCGACCCGTGGCCTGTCGCAGAGTATAGAATGTGGCTCCGGCGGGCAGTCTGAGGCGCTTTCCGGAAGACAGACCTGGGCCCTTCTCTCTCTTCAGAGTGGCAGGGCCTGGAACAAGTGTCCCCATAGCACCCCCCTGATGGCGGCCCTGTGTATAATTTTATAACAAGTGGCATTTGTTTCTTTGAATAAATGAATGGACTTACATTTAATAAGATCTACAGTAATACAGTATGTGGCCCTTTGACGATTAGAGGCCATGCATGTAGCCCTCGAAGTGTATCAGTGCAGGGATTAATCCTGAACAGAATAAACTCAACTCATGTCAAATGTGTAAAACATCAAACAGCCCAAATGTTCGGTATTACAGGGTCAGAAAAAATTATGTTTGCTTTGAGCCTGGACTAGACCAGAATTATTACATTGCTCTACAGAACGTCCTCAGCCTGTAGCCTGTACATTGTACACAGTGATATACAGCTGGCACCAGCTAACAGCCGCGTACCAGCAGGTTAATTGCTGTAAAATAACACAATAAGCAGCATTGAGCCCTAATTAAGAAATCAACCAGTTGTAATTATTTTATTTTTTTTGTTATCGTAACTCATTTTTATTTATTTGAAGAAATCAATTCCCCCCCCCCCCCACCATTTACAAACTGTGTATTGCGCCTGACATTATAATCATGAATAGAAGTGTTCTTTGGGGAAATTAAAAAGTTTTTAAATATCAACTGTTGAAATAAACTCTGTCACCTAAACACTGCCTTAAAAATGATAATAACACTCTAATAAAACAATCTAATTAGTATGAGACCAACTCTCCCAGGGCAACACGCCTGATTGTATTTAATAATTCAATCCCACCTCTTACACTACTTGTGCCTTTTGTTTTTGTTCATTAAGTTTCATATTTTGTATTCTGTATGAATCGCTATAAGAAACTGGTGAGTTCCTAACGAATCTGGATGCACTTTTTTGTCCATCAACGACGTAAAGTTTAGGGGAAGCCAGATTGTGGGATGAAAAACGGCCATCAAATTCACTAAGATTCAAATGCAAAGGGTTTAGCGGTTGCCTTCCAGTTGTAATGACAGCGCACTGGGGCTGATTCGTGTTTATATGTAATTGCACAGCTGCAAGGAAGCGGCTGTGCAATTCCATCTCATTAAAATTGTAATGCAGCAGGAGACGTCAGAAGGTGATAGATGCCTCATGTTTGCGTTAGTCAGGAGTGACTACCACATGTACATGAACACACACACAGACATTCTAGGGTTAATTTGCCTACCAGTATATTTTTGGATTGTGGGAGGAAACCATAGTACCCGGAGGAAACCCACGCAAGCACGAGGAGAATATACAAAGTCTGCACAGTTAGGGCCATGGTGGGAATCGAACCCATGACCTCAGTGCTGTGAGGCAGTAATGCTAACCATTACACCATCCATACTGCTCCACATGGCAAGTTGCGTGCGTTTGTTTGATTGCAAAGTGCAAATACACAAGTTTGTTGAAATTGGCCTTCATCATGATTAGCGTACACTTAAGTCAGCCCAGCACCTGACGCATTAGATCCGTATCAATGCAGTCCAAAATTCCAACTACACAACCTCAGTCCACAGTACATCTACTGATGTAGGACACAGGTATATGCAATGTGCTGCCACTATTTCCAACGTGGGAAATAGCGGCGGCTCCCTATTCAATGCTGTCATTAACGACAGCATTGATGTGGGATCACGGCAGAACGGGCCCGACTTCAGAAGCTGTTGGGCCCGTTCTGCCGATGACGGCCATGGATTGTCGTTATCCGGGCCGCAGATCGACAATCCACGGCCGTTTTTCACGGCCGCGACCCCTTTGTGTCCACTGGCAGGCGGGACATTGAATCCCGTCTGTCGTTATGCGATCGATCTGACCACAAACGGGCCAGGATCACGGCTGTCGGCGGGGATCGACAGCCATGATCCCAGATTGCATTCCTGGGTTATGAAAGGGAGGTTTCTTAGCGCACGGAGATGTTCCATATTTTGGAAATGTTACTGGAAATGAGACGCTCATCTTCTCACTCAGGAGGCCATACTGGGATAGATAAACTATAATGCCGTATGGCTCTTGATGGTGCAACTCATTAGGCATGTAAGAACCATTGGTTTTGCATACAAATATGAGTCACACGCTTAGGCGGGTATTCAATCTGTTCCGATATTTCCTGACAGGAGAAATATCGGCACACACCTATTCAATGCCGCCATTAACGACAGCATTGAAAGGTGTCAGATCCAACTTTTTTACAAGTTAGTCTGTTTTGTCGGGAACGGAGGTGGACTGTCGAATTCACGGCCATTTTTGCCAGTCTGCAGCTATTTTCGCCAATCCACATATTTTCCGACACTCAACAGCCGGAACATTGATTTCCAACTTTCGAGTTACTGACGGATCAGACAAAATCGGCCCAGGAGGACTGTCATGATGCTCCGACAGTTGGAATCCCAGATTGAATACCCTCCTTAGTATGGAAACTTGAATGAATTCGCTAGAGAGGGTATACTACTACTACCACCACCACCACCAACAACAACAACAGGCGGGGTACCATTTGTCACTCTAGTGACATACTATGACAATTGTACTTGCTATGCACTTAGCTGCCCATAGATCCACTTAATCAGCCACATTTTATAAAACATTGAGATAGTATAAAGAGAAGATAATTCAAAATCTTTTCTTTAACCCTTTGAGTGCCAAGTGAATTTGTCAAAATAGGTGTGAAAATTGGCAAGCATACATTTTTATTTATCATAACGACCCGTAATGTGTACCTTTTATAGAAAATATATTCTTTTTTTTTTTTACACAATTTTTATTTCAATTCATATAAAAATTATGCTGGAATTTTATCCGATATTTAGCGCATCTCTCTTAGAGATGTGGGCATTTTTAGAAGACATTTTTGAGCATCTCTCCGAGAGATCTTGGCACTCAAAGGGTTAAAGGTGGTTAATAAAAATATTTGAAAGTGAGGAGCCAGAGTTCTGAGTAATTAGGTCTGAGGTCAGTATCTCTCCTGCCCTGCGTTTCTCGGACAAGTATCCATTAACAATAGACAGAAGGGAGGTCAGGTGGTCTGCAGGCTTTAATTGTCCCAAATAGGCTTTATTTAAAACCCCGCAGAAATTATTTATCAGTCTGAAAAAAAAAAAAAATGATAATGGAATCAATGGGATAAGTATGGCGGGAATAATGCGCTTAGAGCGGTTGGAGAAAGTCTTACATGTAGATTAGTGAGACCCATGAAGGTGCCTGTTGCTTTGCTTCCAATACACTTCATCAACAGAATTACTGATCACAGCATTTATATTTAAAAGTCAGTCATTGTAAGAAGTTATAGATTATACAAAAAGATGATTTTGGCGGCAGATTTGGGAAATCATTCTGGTTGGCTCACTAAGCAGCGCACTACCGGCTTTCTAATGCCGCCCACCGAGCAAGTGATTGCCCACCGCTTTGCACATCTCACTGACGCACAGCAAATGGATGTTTTTCAGAAAAATCAAATTGCAGGGTAGGGGGCCGAAATCGTTTGATGGTCACCAACGCATGCGATCGCCCCCAGTACCCCCCCAACTGCGAGCGCCTCAGAGACTATGCAAGTCTCAAAGATCGCCCTCAGTGAAGGACCTGCACATGTGCATGAACAGATCTACAATATCGGTCCCAGTTGCGAATCCGCAATGCGGCGAATCAACAAGAATGAACTCCTAACTGTATTCTGTAAGCATTACCTGCAGTGTTGCATGGTTTTGTCCAGCTGAAAACATTGCAGCCTTGCTAACAGAACTAAATGAGGCCAAAAGCACCAAACAGCTCCTATCATTTTTCAAACACTCCCTGTAACATGGCAATCAGAAGCTGATTGGCTGGTACTGTAGTTGCACTCTCTTCAGTGCTTCTTACAGCACATCTCCTCCTAATGTGACAATCTGTACACACACACGCTACAGTATTTGTAGGACTTTTGGGGGGCGCTTATTCAAAAGGTGCTTCAAATAGGTACTTTTTTACAGGGTTTTTAATGCATTTGTGAGGAAAAATCGCATGCCATGCGATGGCATGTGTTTTTGTTCACAAATGCATCCAAATGCCTTTAAATTAGTATTAAACATGTGAAATGCACCCCAAATGTCATTTTTCACACTGTACCACCCCCGATTTCAACGCCAACCCGAAGCGTGGCGAACGCAGCGAGCCCGCGAGGGGCGGCGGTACGCGTCCTACGACCTTTTCATACCCCCACTATCCACGTCGGCATGGAGTTGAGAATAGAAAGTGTGACGAGCGCAGCGAGCCACCGCGCCCGAAGCGTGGCGAGCGCAGCGAGCCCCGCGGATACCTTCACAGGTATCCGTGTCCCCTCGCGGGCTACACAGGTATCCGCGTCCGCTCGCCACGCTTCGGGCTCGGTGGCTCGCTGCACTCTCCACACTTTCTCTTCTCAATTCCACGCCGACGTGGATAGTGGGGGTATGAAAAGGACGTAGGACGCGTACCGCTGCGCTCGCCACGCTTCGGGTTGGCAGTGATAGTGGGGGTGGTACAGTGTGAAAAATTACATTTGGGGTGCATTTTACATGATTTTAACACATGTCCATGATTTTTGAGAAAAATGGAATCGCATCGCCATGCGATGCGATTTTTCCCTGTACGATGCCCATCGTGGGAGCCGTGATACTACACAAGTACCTTCAAATACACTATTTACATGAATAAAATATATCATTGACTTGAATGGTATTACTTTGTTTACTGTAGATTCCAAATCACATTTTTCTGGATTCTCAAACAATATCTATTGTTGATAAAATATTTCAACATGTTGCTGATGGCCACTAATTTCCAAGTGCAGTCACAGTTTTATTTTAGAGAACGCCCCTGGTTTTAACAGTGACCAGCAGAGGACATTTTATCATATAATGTATCCAGGCTTAAAGAGGACCTTGAGAGGTGGTGGAACTCATGGGCTGATTCGGGGGGGGGGGGAAGCCCCGAGACACATGCCCCTCCCCTGTCATTTCTGACATTTTGTAGCCGAGGATCGGGGCTTTCCAACGAGCCCGGACCAGCATCGCTAGCCCCCAGGAACCAGAGATACTGCCGGGCAAAGCTGGAACGTTTTCCCCATGGGAACATGGGACGCGCTAATTCCGACGGCTTACAATCCCCCCCCTCCCTGGCATCACAAAAACTCATGATTGATCTCATTTGAACCGTTCCCACTGGGCCTTCAATCTGATACCAGGACATATGGGTCAATTGGTTCCGGATAATTGCGGGTAAACCGATTTTTTTTAAATTCTGAAATGTAATGGCTGTTCACGTTTTTATGGGCAAATTTCTCTGGAATCAAATGTTCCAGTTTCACGGGGCCAAGATCATTCGAAGCCCACTCAAAAGTTCTTCAATATGATACTGGTCTCATGTATATGGGTCAGTTGTTTCAGAAGTATAGCCGGTTAAATGGGAGGGGGTGGTTTTCCCTCTCCCCCCTCTCACCAGAAAATGCAGGGACTAGACTGGTGTAAAAGAGGCCAGCCCTGCATTTTATGGTGTGAAAGGGGTATTATTTCAAATAGCCGGGACCTGCAGTACCTGCAGAGGACCTCCGGCTCTCTGCCTGGCTGTCAATGGTTGTCACTTCTACCCGGCGGTGGCCTCTTATATATAATACCCACAACAGTAGAGGATTTGGTAACTAGGTTATTTAGGTTGACATGCATTGGGTTAATCACTGAACGTCAACAGAACTTAGGTCCACACCAGAAATAGGTCGACATGGCGAAGGTCGACATGGCGAAGGTCGACATGGTCCGAAGGTTGAAACAAGGTAAAAGGTCAACATGAGTTTTTCACAGTTTTTGTCCTAAATGTCCACATGGACACCGCACCTGTAACAGATGCGGACATGAAACATCCATTTCAAGATTCTGCTGCTACTCCGCACCGAGCCACACGATACAACCATATAAATGTTAGTTAAAAAGTTGTACCGTATCATACCTCCCAACATTTCTGCTGGCTATTGCGGGACAGGATGCGCGCCGGAGGAGCGCGGCGAATTGTTTGGGCGTGGCCTACCGGAAAGGGGGCGTGGTCTATACTCACGGCGCTGCCGCGAGGCCACGTCCCCATTTTCTGCCACGGTGGGGGCATGCCCAGCAGCCCTATAAGCTGCTGGCCAGCCCCTCATAGCATCTATTCACAGACTACAGGGGGACGCCTAACTGCCCCCCCCTCCGCGGGACACTGCCGGCCGCGGGAGGGACGCGGGAACGTCCCCAAATACCGGGACAGTTGGGAGGTATGCAGTATCAGTTAGCAACGGGTGTGTAATCACACATTGCCAAAGTGTAAGCTCTTTACACATAAGTTAGGCGCTATTATACTTTTTCCCATACACCTCCCTCAGTGTCTTTTTGTTCCCCCCACATGGAGACAATGCCAACAGCAGCCTCAGCAATCTCGGAATAGGGCAGAGGATCATAAAGGGAGCGACAACGACACAGATATCCTCAGGTGCAGAGCGTTGCTTTTTGCTGCGTCGGGTATTTCTGGCTCACACTTGGACTATAAAAGCGAAGACATTACTAGAAAAAAAAAACATCAAACCTAAACTAAGGAAAAAAAAAAGTAACATTTATGAAAAAAAAACAAGAAAACATAAGAGTAGCATAAGGTTAATGAAACATCTTTTAACAAAAATGGCAATTTCCTTTCCCTCATTAAAAACTGACACACGGCACTAACTGCAGAGATTATGTTGGGAAAACACGCTACATCGTAAGGCAGCGCCTGCTCGGGATCTGCAGTCAGGAAAAAAAAAATCAAATAAAAGCCGTTTCATGATTAGAATAGCAAAAGCTGGAACAAACCCAAAACTGGCAGCAGAGCAGCTGGTACAGCTTGGTAGTAATACCTTGGCATTTCCTATTTGCTAGAACTCGTACAAAATGATTTTTCATCTGTCGCATGCATGGGAAACTCTCTTTTTGTTTTAAGATATTTGAATATGTTTGTCTGCAACTGTACAGGGTTTATTTGGGGAACGTGTCTGTCTGGCCGACGAGCTGCCAGTTTCATCTGTCTGGATTGATGCTGTGCTTTTATTTCCCGGGCACACAGCAAAGTTAATTAGCGATAGTGTGTATTTTTTTTTCTTTTTTAAGGTTTTTTTTTTTTCCTGATCTGGTGCAGCTTGTGGGGCACGTGCTGTATGAAGGAAGATGCCAATCGGATGATACATTAAGGTGGTCCTTTAATTGATTGTTCCAACATGAAAGTGACAGCTGGGTTGAGGCTCCAGCTTCTCTAGGGGTAGATAAATAAAGGCCTTAATGTTTCAAAAGGTTTTAATTCACCGTGTTCATATTAACAGTCAATTAACACTCTTCCAACAGGAGCTCGTAAAGAAAAGAAAAATATTCAACCCTTCATTAAGATCCTGACTGTAGAGCGGGGTAGGTGAAGTTCCCTTCTCAAGGCTGGCCAAAGGACAGATCTCAAACCCAGAGTAATCCATTATTGCGACTGGAAAATAGACCTCATTTTCCAGGTGTATTTGGCTGAGGCCTGCACGGATCAGTCAGATCCTTGCAGGCTTCTCGGTGAAAAAAAGTGCCCTCAATGGGGTCACCTTGCAGTCATCCTGAGGTGCTGGTTCCCACCATAATAGAGCTGCGCAGAGCCTATCAGGCGCAGAGCTCCCCAGGAGCCTTCTCCTGATTGGCTGAGGGAAGACCCCCTCATTCTCAGGGAGGGGTTGCAAGTTTAAATATGCAGCCTCTTGGTCCATTGGAGTCGGGTTTTCGTTTTTTTTTTATCCCTGGATGCTACATAAACCGAAGAGGACACAATCTTCACCGGATGGGGAGTAAGATTTTTATTCACAGGTATCAATGTTGATTCTAATGGACAAGAGGACAGGCCTACATTGGACCCTATAGGTAAGTACAGATGGATCAACGATTATTCAACCCCTAGTGTTCCATAGCGTTCTCACACGCACGGGCATCCCTTTCTCTGTGAGTGGCACGTGCCGGGTGGTTGACTAAGCGCAGGTCCATCTGTATGTATGAATGTATTTGGTATGTATTAAAGTTTATTTTTACAGGTGTGTGTGTTTATGCTAGTGGGGTGTTGGTTCACAGTGCTCATGCTTTGTCCAAGGGACCTTATATAAAAAGTGTCCCCCGGCTTTGGCATGACAACGCTGGCTGTTTGAACCGGATGTTGGTTTCCGAAGTACGGATGACCCCTACTCCTTTTGTCCCCCGTATTTTGGGAACCAGGATCATGCCACGAGCCTGTTGCTGGTTATAGAAATACAGGGGAACTCCATTTCATCCCCCCCCCCTGTATTTCTGCAACCAGGACCGGCACAATGAGCCCGGGGCTGGTTATTCTTGTGGTGGGGGAAGACTACACACCGTTTTTTAACATTATTTATTTGTTTTTCTTTTTTTTTTTTTTACAATGAGAACCATTGCACTGCTTCATGCACGTATGTATATGGCTGCTGGAAAACTTGGCAGCCAAATACAAATCACTTCACCATCGGAAAATACGATTAAAAATTAAAAATATTAGTATTTTCGGGCCGAATCCAGCCGATCCCGGTAATACTAGGTCAAATAAGGGATCGGCCATAAATCGACCTTCTTAGTAAATTTCCTGTGACTAGGGATGTGCAACTGATGCTTGCTCACAGAGCGCATGGCGATTTCTTCTGTCTAGCAGGTTAACTAAGTGTCCTTAGGACACTACAGATCCACCTGCATCTCCCCGACATTGGCGTTTAAATGCTGCTTTTCAGTGAGGAGGGGGGCTAAAATGCAGCAATTTCCATCAATTTAGATTGATGACATAGAGATCAGGCCCCACCCCCCCAAAGTGCTGTTAATAGTCCCTTTTTCAGGCTAGTCCCAGAGAAGTACTCTAAGGAGATAGGGATTAAGTCGTCATTTTTATTATTTCATTATTACTATTTTTATATAAATACATATTCTACCACGTAATCAATTATTTGCCTTAAATTTGATTTATGTTACCTTTATTTAATTTAAAATACAATGTTGGGACATTTAGGAATTCAGACACATCGGCAACTACTGTATGCCAAAATAACAAAAGAGGTAAGTATAAACAATATAGTATAGTGCCGAGTGATAGGACATTAACGATCATTGTATACTACCACTAGATAGACTGTGGCTAGTTGCTATGGTTACAGCACCTTATCTGCATGGTAACCAGACCCCCAGTTTTTATAAGTGTCCCCCAGCGTGCTCATTGGCAAGATGCAGCTCCTAAAAGACCATTTGTTACACGAATTGCGCAAATCTCTCTTTTTAAAAAGTAGAAGACATAGTCCGTGGCATGCCGATACACATAAGCTGAGTTTAACACAAAGGAAGTGACAAGCCTTTTAAACCTATTGTTAGAAGCAATCAGAGGGTTAATCGATGCCTTAAGTAAAGCAGCGCATGATAAATATTTTAGACACAGCCATTGTACTCAGGGTTTGAAGTGTCATAAGCAATCTCTCTCAGAAATCAATATTCACACAGCACATCCTGGGGGACAAGGGAAGTAGACATGCAGTGCAACTTAATGTGAGCTATCAAATACATGTCTACCTTAATCCCTATTGCCGTTTTCTTGGCTTCTGCTTTTAGTCTTGTTGCTCTTAATACAGGCTTGTTTTTCTTGTAGTCTTGTCTTCCTAAAGTAGAAAAGGAATGAATTATTGATAAAGAGATGTATACTCGTAATTATTTTAGCATTATTGATCTTTGGTTTTATTAAAAACACACACACACAAACACACACACGCACAATAATGCCCTTCCACAAAAAAAAAATCGAGACATACAAACAACGCACAATAGAATTAGTCTTGAGGGCATCAAAAAGATAAGACTGTGGGATACTGTGTCATCAATATATTAATAACCATTTTCCATGTGAGAGGAGGATGCGACAGAGGCAGGAGGCAGAAAGAACGCAATTGGAAGAGGTGTACCAGGTTCCAATGACATTACCGATACCCCTTTCAGATATAAATGCCAGGTCGCCCCCAGGATTTTGAAGACTGGTCCTACCAGGATGTTACCTGGCTCTGGTCCCTTTCACACGGGCAGCTCATTCCTGGGTTGGTCACATCATTGCACATGGAAGATGAGATCATCTCTAAGAGCAGGCTTCTTCTAGGTCTCGGGTCTGATGACCTGGGTTACCTATTTACACTGCACTGTGATCCGTGTCAATCCTGGGTTCAACCCAGTTAATAAGCACACGGGTTATTTTCCCTGGCCTCTCTCTGATTACACAAAATCCAGGGTTTGCGGTGCATTCATGTGCAATAATTTGGCATTTTTCTGCTAATCTGAAAGAGAATTGGGGGAGTGTCTGGAACTTCCAGAGAAATATGTCGGCATTGATTGAATGCTATGCAGAAGAACAGCAGTGAGCGGCTGGCCTGCGTTTGGGATGGTGGACAGTAAAGCAGGCTAACCACTGGACAATATTCATAATGTTTTTGCCATTTCCAGTGGGCTAGAATGCCAAAATCAAAATACTGTATTGTCTAGTGCGCTTGTGCACAATGTCGCTGACAAAACGCACTCCAGCGCTTCATCACATTCATCCTCCGTACATGCAGGACAATGAAGGACATCCCCGGGTCCCCATCATGCCAGATGTCGCTGGGTATACATATAGTCTAAAGGGTACCCTCCTTAACGGAAAGGGGGGACTGACTCCCCACAAATGGAATGGTTTTACTAATTGTGCGACAGTAAATACAGGTTGAGTATCCCGTATCCAAAATGCTCGGGACCAGGAGAATTTTGGATAACGGATTATTCCGTATTTCGGAATATTTTAATATTTCAATTATGTATTTTGAAGTATCTTGCATGTATGCTGTAGAAACACATAAAATACACACAAATATATTTTATTACCACATAAAATACACACAAATATATTTTATTTGTTCAAAAAACAAGGTTTCAAAACATGAAACAAAATTTGTGTACTATCTCAGATATTGAATTTGAAGGCCAAGCAATCATTTTCTTGTACATATATAGTGCCAGTTACATATCATGTCCTCAGTAGTGCTGTTACATATGTCCCCAGTGAGTTTTTAGCAAAAAAAATATTTTTTATTCACTTTCTGGAATGTCTGGTTTTCGGAATAATTCGGATAACGGATACTCGGATACGGGATACTCAACCTGTACTGGCAATGAATTTCTCAGCAAGACTATTAGCATAGTTGGTTCTAGTTTCTGCAATATAATACATTTACGTTACAATACCATACAAAACAATACCATACAGTGTAATAAAATACCATACAATGTAATAGAACTTCTCCAACAAGTGTGAATTGAATGATTTAATGATTTAATACCATAACAACCAGAGTCATGTATTATTTGTTTTATTATTTATTTTTTGTGTTAATAAATTCCCCCCTTATCACATCTAGTAACCCTAAGCCCCTGCTGCAAATCGGGTCACATTTAGGGTGGCCAATCTCGGGATCGGCATAATCCAGGGATTTGGGCCCAAAATTGCTGGGATTTCAATCCCAGGACCGGACTTTCTAATCCCAGGTTTTCAGGATTAGACTTTCGGGATTAGCAATTGCTCAGACACTGCCCGGCTTCTCCCGTGCATGGCTGTGTGGCTCTGTGCAGCGTGACCTGTCAGAGGTCATGCTGGGCAGGCCGCTGAGCCTGCCCGCTTTCCACGGCTCAGCACCCCAGCCGCACTGCCCACCCTCCATAGCTCAGCCCCCCAGCCACACTGCCCACCCTCTGGTCATCTGCAGGTAGCTCATCTCCCTGGCCACAACGCCCGCTCTCTTCGTGGACATGCCACCCCCAGAGGCACTGCGCACTCAGCCGGCTGCTCCCACCCATGTAAGTGAATATGCAGGGTGGCTGGGGCATTTTTTTAATTAGGGAAGCAAATCCGGTTGAGCATTTTTCAATCCCGAATCACAGGAATCAAAAAAAAAATGCCCCGGGATTGGCTTCCCTAGACACATTAGCTCAATTTTGTCTAATCACTGAATTGCACTGAACAAGTGCAATAATATTACACTAACTAGTTCAAAGCCCGTCAAAATGACAGCTTCTGTAATATACATTCACTTTGAGCTGTGACAGTTTTTAGCCCACACTCTTCACCCCACCCCCAGTCCCTAACTGCTCCTTCCTCCAATCTCTGTCTTCACAGCTCTCGCTCTCTCTACATATCCAGCAAGTTACAACAGACCAGTGTCCCTGCAAAAATAGCTTTCACTTTCTGCTATGACACCTTTTAGCACACAAAAGAGTAATTTGGTCCCTCGAGTGGCCAGTGGCAGTACTTCATCTCATAGAGGTGAGTACTTCATCTCATAGAGGTGAGAAGTAGATAGAATATATATATATATATATATATATATATATATATATATATATATATGTATATATATATATATATATATATATAAAATCTCAGGTAGAGTATCCCCTATCCGTGCATCCCGTATCCGAATTATACAAAAAAACCTTGTTTTTTTTTGGAGTAATTCAAACTTTTTTTTGTCTCCCCCCCCCCCCCACTAACCGCATCTCCAGCGGTCCCAGGAGTGCTTTGCGTGAGTGCGCGCACCGGTGACGTATCGGGAACTCGCGCAAAGCACTCCTGGGACCGCTGGAGACGCCCGAGAGGATGCTGAAGTCCTGCTGTGGACTCCGAGGGACCACCGGGCACCACTAGGAGACAGGTAAGTATGCCGAACAAACTTTTATTCCAAAAACCGGTAAATTCCCTTATCCGGAATGCTCGTGGTCCCGAGCATTTTGGATAAGGGATACTCAACCTGTTTATTTATATATATATATATATATATATATATATATATATATATATATATATATATATATATAAAACAAATCAAACATATTAACTAAAACCATGCTCTGTACCGTCGATTATGTGATGTTGAGACGTTTATTCAGATACTTTGCAAATCATTAGTCCATGGAAAACACAGAATGGTTCCACATATTAGACATAAGCAGAGATAATATAGAAATGATTTAAATGTATAAAGTGAATAGCCACTCTTATCAATTAACTTTCAATATTTGGAAATGGACCTAAAAAATGAATTAATTAAATCTTTATTCGGCATGATTACTGGATAAATGTTTAGTAAATTCATGGGGGATAAGACTGTGAGCAGAGAAATCCAGTAGAAATAGGCTAATAATTAGTCACTAAGGGAGCAGGATATCAGTGTGCTCCATCTGTCTGCTGTTCACTTTCTTCTTCTCTAAGAGAAAACTGCTCCAGGTGGATCTGAAAACTTTAACACTGCATCATGTTGATTTTATGGTGGTGGTACGGAAAAGGTGACAGCGAGGTTAGTGTGAGGGCTGCGCAGTGGGCGGCAGAGCCAGTAGAATGTGCTCAGTGCTGAAAAGGTAGCAATCACTAAAGACAGTCAGTATTAAAATGTTTATTAAATATCACATTCAAAAACATAATATTATATATATATATATATATATTATTTTTTTTTAAGAGAATACCGATCTGTTCCCATTTAACTCTATTTTTTTCCAAATGGTAATCCAAAACCAGCACATTTGTCTGCAATAGGAAAAATTCCCTTCTTCAGTTTCCATAATGGGCATAATCACTAATCAAGCTCAGACCATGGATTTTTTTTTTTTGCGGGGTACTAATAACAGCTACTGAAATGATTAACCCACAAGAGACCATTCAGATTCAAGAATATCGCTAAAGACCAAATATTCATATTCGTGTTGGTCCAATTAACATTTTTTCCAGACATAAAGTCTGTACAGAGTAAATTAATTGGAAAGATAGCATACTGCTCGGTGTGCCAAGCGCCAGGTAGCTTCAGCATGTAGAGGGGAACAGGGGGGATGGAATCTCTAAATGTAACAAAATTCACTCGGCTAAACCAAAGACTTCCGTTCCCATAGAAGTCATGATGGAAGTTCGGGTAACATTTTCTAGCTAATCCACAGCTCCATAAGATCCGGATTTGGGCAGAAAAAGGTATTGGGGTTTTAATTTATTTTGAAACATGGGTACTTATGTAGTATCTGGGCTGCCGATTTTTTGATTGTATGCCTTAAGTTAAGGCATACAATCAGATGCGATGCGATGCGATATCGCATCGCATCGCATCGCATCCGATATCGGATGCGATGACCCGATTTTTCCATAGGAATCAATGTTAAAATGATTCCTATGGAAAAATGGGTCCTTTTCATACCCCTACTATCCAAGTGGGCATGGAGTTGGATATAAACCTGTGGCGAGCGTAGCGAGCCACCGAGCCCGAAGCGTGGCGAGCGAAGCGAGCCCCGCGAGGGGACGGTATTCGTCCCCTCGCGGGGCTCGCTTCGCTCGCCGCGCTTCGGGCTCGGTGGCTCGCTACGCTCGCCACAGGTTTATATCCAACTCCATGCCCACTTGGATAGTAGGGGTATGAAAAGGACCCATTTTTCCCATTGAATTCCATGTTAAAATGGACTCAGTCCATTTTAACATTGATTCCTATGGAAAAATCGGGTCATCGCATCGCATCGTATCGCATCGAATCGCATGGTCGCATGCGATGCGATGCGATCTCCCGATCCGACCCGATTTTGAAATCGGCAGCCCAGATACTACATAAGTACCGAAACATGAAATCGGGCTTATTTATTTACACAAATGTTTTTGTCATAATAGCTCAATAAAATGAATTTTTATATGAATGCTAATTTCACAATTCTATATTATGCTACAGTACAGTACCTTATACAGTAGTACGTTATGTTAGAAAGAAATACCACTCAAGACGGTTTTAGGTTCTTTTTCGAATGCAGTTAGAAATCCATTGGGGGCTTTGACATCCCAACAAATCTGCCTCCATAATTTCGGTCAATGCTATAATCACAAAGATGCCACAAAGGAAGGAAAGAAACTTTCCATCAGTTATCATTGTTCCCATAGAGCTTTGAGTTTGGCCATTTGGCTGGATTGGCATCAATCAAAGAAAGGATTAGTCGCTAGGAAGCAATCATCGAATTCCAGTTATTGATGGCAACATCCCAACTTCTCATTACGTTCTTATTCAATAATGACAGTTTTATTGGTGCAATAAGCGGTGATAAGAAAAGCTACTGTCCATTGATAATTTCCTAATCCTTATAAATTGATCAGCAATAAAAATATGGACAGGAAGGTGGTGGATATCTGTCTCCACGTTGGTTAGTCTTCAGTTCTACCTTATTTATTTTAAAAGGGGTTCCAGGTAAGATGTCAGGTCAGAATGTAGACATGAACATTAAGTTGACTTGTGAAGAGTCAACAATCACAAATGTTGACATGTTCAAAATGCTGACATTGAGCATGTCAACATTAGAAAGTTGACAGTACAATTTTTCTTTTTAGGGGTAGGATTAGAGCTAATAAAAAAAAATAATAATATGTCAACATTCTGGTGTCAATACGTTAAATTTCGATGCCTACCTAATATTCATGTTGACATTCTGATTGGTGACTTTTCATACCACACCCCCAGCAAGGTAGACAAAAAGATGTCTCACCATCTGTAACCTATAAAGCAGAAGTAACACAGCCCGACTCGTCTCCCGGAAGAATAGTGGTGCTTGCGGTAAAGTACAGATGTTAGTTCATTTGTGCAGGACCCGCATGTGCGGTGCAGATCAACAATGCAGAGCAGTAGCAGACTGCCAATGATTGGGTGCAGGGAGGATGCAGCGACAGTCTCCGTTTCCCACAACAGAGGAATGTCGCTGCTATTTTGTGGTAGATACAAGGCCAGGATGATAGATTTCCTGGCTCTTGGTAGGACCTACGGCGGCAAGCTAGTGAGACCACATGGGTCATACAGCTGGCTGATAGAGTTGAAGATAATCTGATGCTGGATCCTAGGAAGCAGCTTGGATCACTAATGCAGACAGGAGGTGTAGCCCTCCTGCTGCATTACCTTCCATGTAAAGCAGCAGCGATAGAAACTCCAACGTCCAGAGAAATGTAATAGGCTCCGAGATTGCCAGAGGTGCTGGATGCTGGTTGATCTCTGATGTTTTTTAAAAGCACCAATTATTTACAAGGCATGGTTTTTCCATGTAAATGATTGGCCGGTATCCCGCCCCTCCGGAAATCCCGAACCTTATTGCATTGACTTCCAGACTTGAAATAAGGCCTGCTATCGGGTTTTTGCAATAAGCACACAGAACAAAGTAACAGCAACTTTTGGGCTGTTACCGAGACAAATGTGGTAAAGTTCTTCACAGGTGCTTTACCATACCACACTGCCCATTTGCAGCCCACTGTTCTGCTCTTACAGAGCATCATGGTAATCATCTAAATAAGCGATTCCCAAATTTTTGGGGAATCATGGCACCCTAGAGCATCAGAATGTTTTCAAGGCACCCCTAGGCCTAATGTTTCTTATTAAGAAATTCAGAAAAAATATTAAAATTAAGCACACTGTGTTTATATATCAGTTATATGGTGACAGGATTTGCTTCCGTTTCTCCTCGTATGTTATGATTGGCAGCCACAAGCACTGGTACTGCGGTTACATTTCCCATAAATAATATGAATCGATCCTGGTCCACCAAACCAAGGCACCCCTGCAAGTGTCCCGAGGCACCCCAGGGTGCCTAGGCACACAGTTTGCAACCACTGATCTAGGGATTAAGTCTTTCCAGAAACATATGGTAAAATCATTTGCAACATCATCAAAAGAGACATTTATTAGCGTTGTCAAACGGTTGTCTGTAACCCCTGCTTATTCATACAAAATGACAGTAGCCTAATAGCTTCTAGCTATGAGCCTCAGAATTTATCAGCCTCCACCAGAGCCCCGTTGCCGTCCCTCCACTTCTTCACGTTCCCGTCCAGGCCTCATTATCATGCGAATATCTAGTTATTGTTTTATGAATGTTCATATTTCAAAGCTTTCCTCTGTGCTTTTCCTCGCCAGACTTTACAATATCCAACCTCATTATCATCATGTGTCAGGGCTGCTTTCCGCCTGCATTTTCTGCTTTAAAAATTAATGCATTGCTATTTTCTGAATGCCGCTTAAGCTGCTTAGCAGCATATTATGCTATCAAATAGAGACATGCAGAAAAGCTTCCTAAACTGTTGTTCCTTCAATGAAAATACAGCTGGTTCTGCATGAAAGACAAGCCTTTCACCTGCAAATGGGGTAGCTGCTGGATTTATTTATTTATTGGGGTCTTTTATGTGCCGGTAAATCGTTAATTTCCCCAAACTTTGAATAAAATATGTTCAATTATAACTCGGCGGTACTGGTTACTATGGTTATGTAGTTATTTTTCTTTAAGAGAAGACGTGTCCCAAAATATAATATAACGAGCGCTTAACGGAAACGAACGATAGTAAATATCTTTATTTTTTTAAACATAAAATAAAATGCATTGAATGACTTGAACGTACATCGTTCTAAAAGTTGATTTTGGGCTGATGTTAATTGATTTTAATCGATGTTGGGCTCCCAGGGCTAAACTGACCGTTAAAGTTTTATTATCATTTTTAAATGTTGGCAAATCTTTGTTAGCAAATCGGTGTTTTTAGAACTGGATGGAAAACATTGATTAATATCTATTTATAAATCGGCCAACATCGACACAAATCGGCCAACTTTAACCCTTTCAGTGCCAGCATTTCTGTGAGAGATGTGCAAAATATCTGCTAAAAAGGGTCAAAGTCGAGTAATATGAATCACTTTAGTTATTGCCGGCAAATTGAAGTTATGTTAAACATTGCGCCAAAAAAAGAACAGTCTGTGAGCGACATTGGCATTTTCAGCGGATATTTTGCATATCTCGCACAGCAAAATTTGCAATCAAAGGGTTAAACAAAATTGAGCTTAAAGATAATAGCGAGGAAAGAATTAGTCGTCCATAGTATAACTTATTCCGCACCATGAATGTAAAAAGCAATGTCGATATAATATAGAGAAATGTTCCGTCTCCATCTGGGAATTCAGCTTGGTCTGTATCCAAGAGGCAACGTGATCATTGGAGCGATGCATAAGGATGTACAGATATAGCTTCCATTATATTGAACTCCTGCTCTTTTAATAGTGATGTGTAATTAAATTTCCAATAAACTCCAGTCACTTTCCCCCGTATAACACATTGGAGTCCGCTAATAAACTATTCACTTAGAAGTGTTGTTTAAGAGGATCATTCCTAAGAGACGTCTTGCAGCTCCTACAAACTGTGGCATGTTTTTAAATACTGGTATGAATGCAGCATTTAATTAACCGCCTTTTATTCCACAATTCAATATAGTATCAAAAGGGGATGTCCACCTACAGATGCTTCCGCTACATGTTGGGATCTCCAATCCACTGATCTGCAATTGCTGGACTATTTGGTCTTACTTGTCAACTCAATGCATACAGTTAATCGCAATGCTGGACCGTGCAATTTCCCACACTGGTGGACTCAGAGGATGATGTTTGTCCCTTTGAACTACATGCTGATATTATCATTTACTTTATAAAGGTGGCACAAGTGGTTTGCAGTGCTGTACATAGGATATCCCATTCCACACCAGTACCGGCGGACTCTATCAAAGTCGATGAGCTCTCGTGCACCCATGCAGGACACAGCGGTATGTAAGAAGGGAAATCTTTAAAAGATTGCTTTGTTCGTTTTATGATGTTATTTACTATATTATCACATGAGCGACAGCTGTGTACGATCCCTTGCTTTCAACAGGTTCTGTGTCTTTTAGTAACTGTTGAAATGTGATGGGTCATGGTTACTGTATTATAAAGGAACATTCATGAGCTTTCCAAATAGCCTGGCTGGTCATCGGTACATGTGCTTCTATATCCTGAAGAGTCATGCCAAGGAGCAAGAGCACAACTTGGCGACAACAGGGGCGCCACTCCACTGCGCAATTATGTATCCTTGCTTAGTAGATGTTGAGCCTGATGTTGAGGCACAGTTAAGGCCCTCACAAACTACTCCGAGGTGCATACATTGTATTCGGTCCTTTAGCATATGTGCACCACTTGCGATCTCTGGATACCAATCTGATGCACACAGGATCGCGCATCCGATCGGATCAGATGTCAAACACATCCGATTTGGACAATTTTCACCCGTCGGAATCGGGTGAAAAGTGGGAAAATTGGACGTGTATGGCCAGCTTTAGTCCTCATGGGGCTCTAAGCAAGATACCGTTTTGGGGCCCTCCTCCCAGTCAACAACCAATAGCACTATATTTTTGCTCCTGATTGCAGCTGGCATCGACAGAGTGCCATGTCGCGTACACAGTCTACTGATAAATGCTCAGCTGCGTGAACATAGGCATGGTGTACAAATCAGGCTCTAGGTCTTTTGGAAGTAGGGTTAATACCCATGTCAAATTTAATGTACACTCGCTGCACACACTGGATACATAAGCTGATTAGGCGCTGGGTCCTGGTGCGCACAATAAGCACCTTAGATTGCGGTGGAATGGGAGCTTTTCCTGGTGCTGCTGGAGTTGGTGGCCAAGCAAGTTCTTGTGAGATCTGTCCCAGGAACTATCAGAGCACTGGTGCCTGCTAGGATTGCTGGTGTCTCCGAGATAGGGACGCTGGGAAGAGGAGATCCTGTGAGAGAGGTGACTGGCTCCACC
Source organism: Crinia signifera (assembly GCF_055691185.1). Classification (NCBI taxonomy): domain Eukaryota; kingdom Metazoa; phylum Chordata; class Amphibia; order Anura; family Myobatrachidae; genus Crinia; species Crinia signifera. The sequence continues at coordinate 39,770,046 of NC_139221.1, read as the reverse complement.
ACCAAGGCTGTGATTGATACCACTGCCACCATTGCCAGCACTGCTAGGGCTGTAAGTGGCAATATGAATGGAGCTGAGGCCCCAGCTGGTAAGAGATTGTTAGCTGAATATGATATGGGTGGCCATTTTTTTATTGGCCTATGACAGCTAGAACCCCTAGGTGGATAAAACTACTCGTCTACGTGTACGGATAAAAACGGTGTCTCCAACCAGGTTTTTATCCGATCACAGAACATCAAAGGGACTTTCAGAGTGTGGGCAGGTCTTCGTGATGTCTTGACATAGTCACACAATGCGCAAGCCCCACCCCCCACCGTTGCTCATTGCAACCGGCATCAGCAAGTTTGTAAGCATTTACCAGATGGCCAGCATATCTTAAAGGGCACCTTGGAACCGCCTGGGAATTATGCCTCTGCCTGATGATGCTCTTTGTGTCATCAAGCTGCTGCATACTTAACAAGAAGGAGAAGCATGGGCTGAGCACAGTGACCGAATATCCTGGCAGTAGTCATTTGTGTTTCCCAGACATTCTGGCAGCAGTTCCTTACCACCAACTAAAATGAAAAACAACCAATATATTTCCCACTTCCACAAGAGTTTTGGCTCAGACAAAGGAGTCAATTCATTAAAGCTTCAAAAAATTTAAATAGGTGATGTTTCCCATTGCATCCTAGAAAATGATAATCATTTTTAAAGAGCTTTGGTAAAATGACCTCAAAATGTATTAAATCTGTATTATGTACTTTCAATAATTGCAGAAAAACAGAGAATGTGAAAGCAATGTTGTCATATGTTATTTTGACGACCATCTTATAGTAATTAATGTGCTACAACAATTATGTGGTCAAACTAACACAGTACAGTCCTAAGCACTAACAACAATTTAATGAGTCTTGATGCTTGCCAGATTTGCATCTTGTTAGGTTATATTAATCAGTTGTATTTATGATGGTGTTATCTGCGATCTGAAAACCAAAATGGTGGTAAGGTGAGTCCACACTAGATGATATAGTTAACGATATGCACAATAACGACCATTGTTACGCGATATTTTCATACACATCATCTAGTGTTTACGCGCTTTATCATTAATGATGCATACTCCCACGCATTAGCATTGTCCTCTATCTGCACATGTGGGATGAAGAAAGATATCTCTAGTGAGAGCCATGGCCCCCTCATCCCCACACCCCGCCGTTGCTCATTGTACCCGGTATCGGCAAGTGTGTATGCATTTGTCAGATGCCGGCACCTCTGCCAGGTTCCAATGCAAACGAGATCACTGGGTACATACTATCATCATATCATTGATGATATCGTTCAGTGTGTATGCATTGTTCGCCTGGGAATTCAATGGAAATTGTTGGCGATATCGCTCCTGAAATTGTGGTCTTGTGCATACCAGATTTTAGTATCCAGACTAGTTGTCAGGGGGTGAAGAAGTGAGTTAGTGCCCTGAATAGGGGAGGTTATTTGTGGGGGGTTTTTTGCTGCCGGTAGAACATTACTTTTCTTTGTTCACCAGAAGAGATGTGTGTAGACTTGGATTAAGGACCTAGACACTGCCCTTATACACTCCTCTACAGAGCCAATTACCCTGTAATATCAAATTAAATTATAACCAAATATTTATACCTAGTCTAAGGTGTATATTCAGTTAAAGTCGGATCCATTCCGACAGGCATTTTTCGGAATGGATCCAACAATACCTATTCAATGCAGCCAAATCCGACTGTCGGGTTTGGTGGCTGCTGCTGCTCACCTGGCCTGGCCCCAGGTGACTAACTGGAGGATGGAGGACTGTGCCGGGTGAAGCTCCTGCTGCTGTCAGATTTGGTGGCTGCTGCTGCTCACCCGGCCTGGCGCTAGGACCAGGTGACTAACTGAAGGACGGTGGACTGTGCTGGGTGAGCTCCTGTTGCTGCTGCTGACCAGGCCCGGCGTTAGGACAGGGTGAGAGGCAGGAGGATGGTGGATGGTGGATGGGAGGCAGAAGGGAGGACGGCGCCGGATGAGCTGCTGTTGATGCTCACCCAGTGCCGTCCTCCCTGCCTCATCTTCTCAATCCGACTTTTTTTTAAAGTCAGATTAAGATTGTCGGAAACGGCCAAAACCTGTCAAATTTGACCCAGTTTTCAACAAAAGCACATGGATTGGCGGCATGTATTAGACTTAAAAAAAGTCAGAAACTGACGTTTTTCGACAAACAGACTCGAATTGAATATACTCCTAAACCTATAGATTAATCTGATTTGCAATCAAAGTTTTATACACTTAAATACAACTGTAGGAATATCCAGGCAACAAACGATTTGATCTGCTGCAGAACTACTTTACATTATTATTAAATGAATTCATTAACTTATTGTAGGTCTGCTTTCATTATCTCATGAGAAAGGTGATTCATCGATTAATAAAACTCAATACCATTTACTGCAGTAGAAAATGGAGACAGAAGTGGGTGAGTCTACAGTAAAGTGTTATAATATGTTCATAATCATTCTGACAATTGCATCTCCTATGTCTATCAGCCAGAACATTTTCCATGGATTCTTTTACAAAAGTGGTTTCAATTATAATGTATTTTAGCAGTGCTCGCTGGTCTGCGAGTATTATTATGATGAATATTTGTATGACAATTTACATACTCAAATGTTCTTAAAATGTTACGCGCTGAAGAATTGCCTCCAATTTATCTCGAGCTAGGAATTATCTGACAAGCAGCAAAACAAAACCTCTAATGCGTTACAAAAAGGGTGCTTAGCTATGATTATAGTTATTTGGGGTACAGCCATTGCACCCTTACATGCATTAAAATGAAAAAAAAAAATCTATATTTTAACATTTTTTCAATCTTCGCAAGTGGGGCAATTTGTCACTAATAATACATTGGCAAAGAACGTATACTGTAATATTACACAGCATTAAGTGCTTGAGAGGAACTTTCAGATAGGATTCTCAACTTCCAGATGACATATTACATTTAATGGCTAGTCGGGATTCAGTCTGTTATAGAATAGACTTAAGAGCAAAATAAAAGGTTCCGGCAATTTGTGTTCCGTATCCTGCTATGAAGGTAAAATACACATTAATGACACAAGATTGCTTATTTATAATAATCCAATAACATCACAGGCCAAGACGAGCTGAACTTTTTTGACAAGTTGTTTTTAATTCCTCTTGTCTAGTACATCTACGTACCATGCCAGGCTGGCTGGCTGGCAAGATAGAAAAATAATTATTTATGTTAGACAACAATGTTAAAGGATGAACACTGTCCTTAAGTAACCTAGAATAATATGTTTCAGTGGCGTAACTATAAATTTTGCTGCCCCCGGCCAAAAAGTTTGTGGCGCTATAGCCAATAGCCGGCTCTGTACAGTCAATTAAATCAGTGGGGAGATTTGTCGTCTCTGTCATGGCTGACCAGCTTCTGGTGCTCAGCCAGCAGGCAGCAGCCTGTCAGTGCATCGAGCGGGTGCTGGCGCCCACACAGACCCCGCTGCCGCTTGCTCCCCCAAGCGGCTGCTGGGGCTGCCTTACCGTAGTTATGCCACTTATATGTTATGATTATTCTCCCTGCTATAAAAAAAAAAAAAGCAGTAGTGGTCGGAGCCCAGCAAGCAGGTTAACGCTGCCCCGCCGAACGCACGTCTCCCCGCCTTCCGAGCCGATGTGCACGGCTGTGAACGGAAGGGTACAGGTACACAACCATTCACTAGTGACTGAACGGAGGAGAAATCCTTCAATGGTTACTTACTGCACCATCAAAGATTTCTCCTCCTCTGTCCTGCGCTCGCAGCCGCCGCTGGAACCACTCCGCGGCTGATTGTGGTGATGCGAATTTGGGGTGGGCACCGACGCAATGTGCCCGCCAGAGCACCCCTGGAAACGCCTGCGTTCTGATGGGCGTGCCCAGCGTTTCTATGGGAGCACCCACCGTTTTTGTGAAATGCCCATGTAACACCACGGGTCCACCTCGGAACTCCCCCTGCCGGTCACTCAAGCTCTGAGCACCTCGGTGAAGGTAAAATGTTCCAAAGGTGCTCGCAGCCATGGGGCCTGCATATGTGCAGATCAGACACCATCAGAAGAGGGGCCGAATTCAAACAGACCTGAATCGGCCCATATATTAAAAGGCCCTATGATGGGATCCTCAGGTACAAAGAAAAAATATATTACTGCTGCAAGTGACACAAACATTTTTTTTTAGAAAAAAAAAAAAAATTTGAAGTATGGCTTCACAGACACTGAGAGGTAAATTTACTAAGATGGAAGTTCTATTGAAGATTGATGTTGCCGATAGCAACCAAAATAGATTCTAGAAGATAATACATAGAATCTGATAGATTGGTTGCCATCGGCAACATCCTATCTTCAATAGAACTCCCATCTTAGTAAATTTACCCCTAAATACTCTTCAGTTATATAGAAATCCCCAAACAATGTATGTCCCTAAATGTACATTTGATTTCAGCAGGAAACTCTCTAAAGCAGTAACAAATCTCTTATGCACAGCCATGGTTTCCTCTGGCCTGGGGAGAACTGTTTGAAGATTTAGGCAAGGCTGCAGGTCACATAAATACAAGGTGTGAAAGTGCAATAATACAATTCATCTGTGAGATATGAGCCTCACACTGGCTTCTTTCATATATCAAAACACTTGTGTGACCCAGCTTGCCGTGTCACGTATGCCCAGCGCAACTGAATGCCGTACTGATATATCCTGTTACTGGCATCCTGAGATGCTAATGGAAGGAGGATTGTGGTTTTGTCCATGAAAGAACGAGATAAGCCCCATTACTGACGAAATCATGAACTATGTCCGCTGGTTATTATACCCGAATTTGTGTGAGCTCATAGAGATTGTCATAGAATATTCTTAAAAAATATTTTAGCAACAGAATATCATTCTGATCACACTGTGGGCCAGATGCACTAAGATTCAAGGTGATAAAATGGAGAGTAATAAACCAGCAGCCAATCAGCTGTCTGGACATGGCAGGTAGGAGCTGATTGGCTGGCTGTTTATCACGCTCCATTTTATCACTTTTGAAGCTTAGTGCATCTGGTCCTCTGTGAGGGAAATTTACTAAGATCGGCCATTTTGGCAGATCAGAAATTTGGCCAGTTACGACAGGGATCGGTCCGAGAATGCGGCTTTTTTCGTAAGCTGCCGAGTTCTTAGGATTTGTATTTTCGGATGGTGACGTCATTCGGATTTGGCTGCAGAGTTTAATTGGCAGCCAAACACGGACGACCTTAAAGCATCACACGGATCAGTCAGATCCGTTCAACGCTTCTGTATCTAAAAGTAAAGAAAAGGTTAAAAAAAATGGCGTGGGGTCCCCCCTTCTAAGCATAACCAGCCATCTTTCCTCATACAAATTATAGTAAATTTGTCCTGGTGCTATGTAAAGTCCTGGTAAGTTTGGCCGATGGTCTATTGATTTGTACTTGTGGTTTTGGATGTGATTTTCATTCGTAAATGAACAAAATCAGACATATTTTCAGTTTATTCAAAATTTTCTGGAGGTGCTATTCCTGGCCGAGAATGGGCCGAGAATCTCTATAGGTCTACCCCAAGAAGGCATGAATTTTTTCCTACGGTCTGAAACCAAAAATGGCAGATAAACTAGCTTGTGACTAAATAGTGTCTGGTAAGAGAGGCATCGGTTGGGTCACCTCGTGTGGAGGAATCATAGTTAGAGTAAAGATGGAGCCGCGCTTATCTAGCTGGCTAGCCATAGCGATCTGTCTTGGTGTGACGTTCGCCAAGACGGAGACGTGCAGCGCCTTCCATGCTCACGCATCCATTTCCACGAATGAGGTGTGCATGCGTCTTACACGCATATGCCGCCCATTCTCAGAGGGGATGTGGACGTGCAGCGCCTTCCATGCTCACATGTCCATTTCCACGAATGAGGTGTGCAAGCGTCTTACACGCATATGCCGCCCATTCTCGGAGGGCTTCGGTAATGGCGTGTCAAGAAGGGAAGCAAACCAGCTAGATAAGCAAGGTTCCATCTGTAGTGTGGCCCCATTGTGTACAGCCACGCCCACTGGAGGGAAAATACTGAGGACGTGACACATCCCATCATGCCAGGCAGCCCCAGTATCTCTCCTGAGTCCCAGCACAAGAAAACAGTGTTGATACTGCTCGCTGACACCAAAATATCAGAGTTCCCTCAGATGGTGTCAGCCAGTGCGCCCCTCACCAGTCACAAGATGCCCCAGTCTGGCTTCACTGATGTACTGAATGAATGAATAAAGCACTATGTAAAAGAGGGACAAGTTTATACGTATGTAGAAATGATTGTGGTACTTGTTTCCTAGCACGGCGCCACCAATTTTAATTGTATGCAATCGGGTTGCAAAAATCGGGTCAATCGCATCGCATGCAATGTGATTGACCAGACGACCCGATTTTTTACATTGGAACCAATGTTAAATGGTCCCTGAGACCCGATTTTACATTGGCCCCAATGTTAAATGCCCCCCAGACCCCATTTTTTATTGTATACCCCCCCATTGTTAACGCAACACCACGATCAACGTAAGCCCGAAGTGTGGCGAGCGCATCGGGTCGGTCGCATTGCATGCCATTATAATGGCATGCGATAGACCCGATTTTTACATTGTCGGGAAAGCTGTTAAAAAGCCCGAAATCGGGTCAGTCGAGTCCCATCGCATACCTTAAGTTAAGGTATGCGATGGGACCCGACGGGCGCCGTGCTAGGAAACAAGTACCATGATTGTAATATGTATTATATTAGAACCAGATGCATGTTTATTGTCGTCATGCATTTGACACGCTATGGAAAATGATGAGATCAGTAGCAATGCGGACATTGAATGAAGGTGTGGCTGGTCTTGCAGCTGCCCATTAGTAATGAATTATTGAGCCGCTTAAACATGCCCACAATTACACATAGAAGCAATACATTTAATGGAGTCCTTGTTATTTAAGTAGCATGCAAAGTGAACTGGGATGCATGTCACTCGAATTGATTGATGGAAAAAATAGTACGTACAACCTCTATAGGATCTATTCAAGTTATGTGTGCGCTGAAATATTGATGTAAAACAACTTACCTATTTGCTTACGGTATTGATCGACTGGTGCTCTCGTCGTTGAAGCATCTTTTCTACCCATTTTCTTTCCCTAAAAAAAATAAAAATCAATGACATTGATGGTTTATACTGTGCAAGCAGTAAAATAGCAAGGTCTGCCATCCAGGTTGTTTCCTTGTGCTGTCCACTGCTATGCAATATACAAGTTCCGCACAACAAGATAATCTAGTGTATATATCTAGTGTATATAATACAGTATAAAACAACAACTCCATATGAAAGTAAAATCACTCACTGCACTGATACAGAGATCAGGAAAGGAGCACAGTTCACTCCAATTAAGGATTAAAAAAAAGAAACTGCAAAAACAAAACAAAACATAAAATTTGACTACAAATAAGAACCATTGGGCCCATCAAATTTTTTAACCACTATTGTTACGCTCAAACCCTATTTGATCCGTATTTCTTTGTAAGGATATCCTTATGTCTATCCCATGCATGTTTAAATAGCATGGGATACTGTTTTAGCCTCTACCACCTCTGATGGGAGGCTATTCCACTTGTCCACTACCCCTTACCTCCCGGACCTTGGTAAAACCCTAGATATATGTGAAAGTTTCTATCAGGTCCCTCCTTTCCCTTCTCTGCTCCAAAGTATACATATTAAGATCTTTTAGTCTTTCCTGGTACGTTTTGTGATGTAGGCCATGCACCATTTTAGTTGCCCTTCTTTGTAAAGTCTCTAATGTATTTATATTATTCTGGAGATATGGCCTCCAGAACTGAACCCAGTACTCTAGATGAGGTCGTACCAATGACCTATACAGTGGCATTATTACTTCTTCCTTTCTACTGCTGATACCTCTACATATGCAACCAAGCATCTGACTTCCCTTCTTCATTGCTTTGTTACATTGCCTACCTGCCTTTAAGTCCCCTGAAATAGTGACACCTAGATCCCTCTCTTCCTCAGTAGTTTCCATTATAGTGCCATTTATACTATATATTTAGCCTTGGAATTTTTGAGACCCAAGTGCAAGATTTTGCATGTTTTGGCATTAAACTGTAAATGCCATGCTCCTGAACATTCCTCTAGTCTACCTAGATCATCCACCATTTGTTTTACCCCTGCTGGTATGTCTACAATGGTGCATACCTTTGTGTTATCTGCATAAAAGCATACCACCACCAACATGACAACAACCTGGGTTGTACACAGGTCGAGGACAGACAGAACAGTACTCTCTGGTTTTGGGGGCACAACTTATTCAGAATTTCTTTAAAATTTAACTTTTAATTATATCTTAGATAAAGAATAAAATTAACTTACAACACATATACAGTGACATACAAATACATGACCAGACAATGACATGGATTAAAAGTGCAATGTGAAAGGGGTATAAGATCGGTCTGCAGACCAAGGGCCTGTTTCTAGTTTGCTCGGTAAGCTGCAAGGGTCACAGCTTACCGAGCACCATAGACGCTGCCCCACCAAATACCCCGCCTCTGCCGATTCTCCTCAGGGATGAAGGGGATGTGTAATGAAAAGACATCCCCTCGTATGCCTCTGCTGCAGGAGAAATCATTCGATGGTCACCGACTATCGAATGACTTCTGGCTTATCAAATAAAAGTCAGTCTGAACTGCCTTCTATTTGCCTGTGCCTGCCCAAAGACAGGGTGGGTGGCTGGCTTCCTGTGACATCAGCCACCGCCCCCAGCAGGCATCAGCCCGCCCACACAACCATGGGAACATTTTCATGGGGATGCCTATAAAATTCTGGCCGTTGCCATGGGCGACCCCCATACTTGCCGCTGTCCACCCCGATCCTTGCGAATGACTCTACATGACTTGGCATTCGCAAAGGGGAGCTGCACTTGTGCATAAAATACTATGCGCAGAGCCCGAAACATTGGAGCGGGGTCGAATTCGTCCCCGCCCAAATGAATTTGAAGCACCCCCCAAGTTTTTTCATTTTTTATTTGTGACAGCATGCAAAACAAGGAGGCCCAAATAATTGTAAACACTTGCAACGCTAAATCTACCTTACATCAAATTCAATAATAAAAAAAAAAATTCCCAATACAAATAATATTATTTTAAATAATTTGCACAAAAGGCGACACACTGCACCTCTATTACTGTGTACTGTATGTATGTTTTGTGTTATTTCAGATATCTCCTGCCAATAAACCACAAGACAAACCTACAGATTATAAATATGCAATCCAATTCTACGGATTTACTGGTCACACTACTACCGTGAGCAGAATACACTCATAAAAGAAAAAAAAAAAGGACAAAGTAATGCAGACGATAAAGACAAAAAGAATGATAAACCACGGGTTTGGTAGCATAAAGGACTGTGCTATACAAAGCATAATCTAAATGTACATTTCTGATGATCTCGAGATGAAAACTTACACTCAATTTGTGCACTATAATTGCTCCCAATACACAGAACTGCTAATAAAAAAAGAAATGCTTAAATATAGCTTTCACATTTGAAAAAATGATCAAAAAAAATACTAAATCCGTAATGTGCTTGTGAAGTAAATGCATTTGCCTTCATTAGTCTCACTCACGTTCCAGACGGATCAAGCTGGTTGTTACAGAAAGCGCCACATTTGTGTTATTTATTCATTATCAAGTATAATGGCGTTAGTCCTATTTAACATCAAAAGTGGAATCGCCGTCGAGGTTTGCTGCTGCGAGATATTCTGATCAGCAGTTGTAACCAGGATTTGACGATTGTTAAATTTATAGCATTATTATAAAATAATAAAAAAATTAAATAAACATGCAGCTAATGATGATACTTAAGAATGATAGAATTCGCTAATGTTTATAAAAATGAATAGCATTCGGTGCAATAGAATAAAACGTACAACTTTTTTTTATTAGTAGAAAAAAAAAAAGGCTATGTTATCTAATGGCACTCTATAATACCAGTGAAGTGAACATAATTAAAATACAGTACAGCATGAGGTTAAATAAGGAGGATTTGAGTGGCGCTTCTGAGATTTAGATGATTGCTCATGTTGCCTGCGGAATAATCCCATTAACTGCCACTGGCATTTCTTGATAACCATTTATTACAAAAAATGTCGCAAATGAAAGAATCTTAGGTCTATAATTTTAGTCCTGCCAATAAAACACTTCCAAGTGGGTGATGACAGTATTTCTTTTATTATTTTTCTTAAATGTATATCCGTTACAATAGCTACTTATCCCAAAATCAGCAGCCTTGTTCATCGGTTACCCTCATGCTGCCAGGATCTTAGACATCTGACACCGATAAAATGCTGTGACTTTCCTTTGTTCATCAAAGCTATGTGATAATCATTATTCATTTTTACAGCTTTGACGACGTTCGATGATAAAAAATAAAAAAAAATTACCCTAGATTCCAACCGAGACATTAACACATAAAGTCCTAATAAGCCAGCTATTTTGCATAAAAGATCAGCGGCACTTTGCAGAGTGCCATGATAGATGGAGGAATGGAGGCTAGATTAGTATGTACAAAATCAAGATTGTTTTCACAATGCTGGTCCTTAGGGAACCTTGCTCATCATCTCAACCTCAGAAAGAATTTGTACTTCCCCGAGGAGGAGGCTTGTCACCGAAACTTAAACTAGAATATGGATTAGAATGAGATTCTGTTTATTACTTATTAATATTTCTGCTGGAGTCGATGTGAATTACAATACTGAATTAAACATCAAAGGGAAAGAGAGTTGGAATTGTCTTTGTTTATTTGCTCCTGAAGATCTTACAAGGTGCAAACCAACAGAACAATTTATAATTATATTACAGTTAATAATATATATATAATAAAAATAAAATATATAAAATACATGCACACACACACACACACACACACACACACACTGTACACTGTATAACCAGTTCACTTTACAAAAAAAAAAAATATATTCTCAGTATCATTGCGTTCGTGGAGCTTCTTACGTCTCTACATCTTATTGATTAGCTAAATTGTCTAAGCTTTTTGCTTCTACAATAAAAATGTAGCTTCAAAAATAACTAATGGATTTTTTTTTCTTGCCAAAACAAAAAAAAAAGAAAGTTTAACAAAATCTACCCACAATGAGGGAAAAAAACAATATAATGAACAATTTGTTAAAACATAGAAAATATCTTTTATGTTAAAAACTACAAGGGTGGGTATAGAAAAATTTCCAACGGCACTGAAAAATAAAGCTTATAATTAGTGATCAACACTAATATAATGGGACTTTTACTGTGTTTATCTTTAGAGGAAAAAAACTTTATATATAATTCATATATTTAAATGCTTCCAAATAAAATATTTGCTTGTTTACAAAGCTATTCTAGATGACGTTGGAATAATACAAAAAAAAAAAAAAATTCAGAGTAATTAACGTAAACATACAGTAAGGAAGACCTTCTAAAGGATTTTGGGCCCATTGTTCCCTTACACAATATATAATGTGATTGTTATATGTGCAGTGGAACCAATGTCTCATATGATCACTAACATTTATTTATTCCATTATTTAAAAAAAAAAAAAAATATATATATATATATATATATATATATATATATATATATATATATATATATACACACACTGTATATATATATATATATATATATATATATATATATATATATATATATATATATATTATATATATATACACACACACATTATATATATATATATATATATATATATATATATATATACACACACACACACACACACACGTATATAAACACACATTTATTATATAGCTACATATAAAATAAATACACAAGTTAGATGTGAGGTATATGTATAGAGAGAGAGGCAGACAAAGACACACACACACACACACACACACACAGGTGTGTGTGTGTATTTAAAAATATATGTACAGTTCATACATACGCACATACATACAGTGTGTGTGTACATGCATAGAAATAAATAATAGTTAGAAATAGATCACACACACACACACACACACACACGCCTCTTTATACATAAAAGAAACAGTTTGGGGAAGGAGGAAAAGACATCCGCATGTGTTTCCCCCACAGAGGTACACTGCAGTATAGTGACATTATTCTGTCACAATATCAAATTGAAATATCAAAGTGTCAGACAGTCCCAACTGCAACCAGTGGGAGGGTAATGCAGACTAAATCATGAATTATAGATGAATCGTTAAAAAAAAAAAAAAAAAAGTATTAAATTATCCAGTTATAAAAACTTGACTGTATACTCGGTTACGGACTAAGTGATCCCTTGTATTCATTGGCAATTTACTAATTGACAATATACTGTAGTCCTTTAATTGACTGTTCGTTGAAATAACTGTAAAAGAAATTGCATGACGATGGAATACAGGAGCGTACGTTTTTAATGACCTTCTTCAGTCCGAGATGCTGTGGGCTATGTTCTGTTTGAAGGGTGACTTGTTTTATCTGTGGCAGGGCTACTAGTCTGTCAAGGTGCCAGAGAAAGTACCGATAATTTCAACTAAAAATAACGATTGTAGGAAAAAAAATATATATATCAGACTGCTCTGGGGGGGGGGGGGGGGGGGATGAAAAAAAAAGGAACAGTCTCAGAAATCACCTAATTAAATTGCAAAACCCTGCACTATAGTAAAAACCTGGCACTGTTGAATTTCCCTCTTATAGGGGGTTATGACTCGTTCTGGCAAATTCCTTCTTAAATGGACAAAACCATGTGCAATGCAGGTGGGGCAGATGTAACATGTGCAGAGAGTTAGATTTGGGAGAGTTATTTTGTTTCTGTGCAGGGAAAATACTGACTGCTTTATTTTTACACTGCAATATAGATATCACTTTGAAGTAAAACCCCACCCAAATCTAATTCTCTCTGCACAAGTTACATCTGCCCCCACCCCCCTCGGCCATAAAGCATGATCTATTGGTAGAAACAGGTATGAAATAGCGGTTGCAACACAATGCAAACTATACAACTGCCAAAAGGAATACCACAATATAATGTATAGGACACAGCGAGGTAAATTTACCAAGATGAGAGTTATACTGGTGATGGAATGTTGCCCATTATCTTCTAGTAGGTGCAAAATAAAAAAAGTAGAATCTGTTTGGTTACTATGGGCTACACCCCAACTAAGTAAATGTACCCCAGTGAATCTGATGCAGAGATTATCATAACAGGGGCCCTTATTCTGGTTGGTGCGGTAATGTCCGCGTGCGTTCGTGCCGCCGATGTTTTGTGTCTGCGCATGTGCAGAGGCGTCTCTGCGCATGTGCGAGCGGGGCGTACGGCCAAATCCCGCATGAAATGTAAACACTCCGAACAGGGGGTGGAGAGGGGTGTGAAGGGCTATTTGGGCTCATTACCATATGCATACGCCCCGCGTTTCATGGGCGTTCTCATGCAAACGCTGGGCGTACGTATGGTAATGCGGCCGTGACGCACGTGTAGGGGGCGGATATATGACATCGCTCGATGTCAGCTGCCCGCCCAGATCCCTGCTTTTGCACGGAGAAATGTCCGTGTGGTCTGAGGTTGCGGGAGCTGGTGGACCACTCGGTCCTGCATTCGATGGTCTGCGACCATCGAATGATGGGGGAGGTTCCCTGAGATGGAGGAGGCGTATTCCGTGAAAAATACACGTGCGGTCCGTTCGGCCATACGCGATCCGTATGGAAGGCGGGGTTTCGCACGCACGGTCCTGGCCGCATAATCGGATCCGGCCGCACCGATCAGAATAAGGGCCAGGATGTGGTAGCTTACAGAAACATTACTACATATGTATTTTGGCAGACAACTGGGGGCCGGAGTCAAATTCTGAAGCACCTATGGCGATACACAGCAAATGTGCAGTATGGGCCCTGAGTTGGACACTGTAGGGCAGCATATTTCCAACCACTGTGCTGTGGCATATTACTGTGCCTTGAGCTGTTCTCAAGTGTTCCACCAGAGCTAGAGATGTTCAACTTTGTATTCACTGGTCTCTTCCTGCTCCAGTCCGGTCTCTGTATCCTGAGCAAATGAGTCTACCCTTTTTGACATCAGTGAGTGCATATTATTATTTATTTACTTACAGTTTCTTATATAGCGCAGCAGATTCCGTTGCGCTTTCCAATAGTAGACAGTGATAAAACAAACTGGGTAACAACAGACAGACTTGGAGGTTAGATGGCCCTGCTGCAAGCTTGCAATCTATAGGGATATAGGAGGGAAACACAAGGACAGGCACCAGTAATAGCATAGCAGTCCCACCAAGTTACAGGTCCGGAAGGGAAGGTAAACAATACATAAGTGCCTCAGATGGTTATGCGTGTAGAACTTAGATATGATAGGCTTGCCTGAAGAGGTGAGTTTTCAGGGAACACTTGAAAGTTTGTAGACTAGCGGAGAGTCTTATTGGGCGTGGAAGGGCATTCCATAGGATGGGAGCAGCCCGATGATAGTCCTGTAATAGTGAATGTGAGCTAGTGAGCCGTGTAGAAGAGAGACGCAGATCTTGTGCAGAGCGGAATGGTCGATTTGGGAGATATTTTGAGATATGTAAAGAGATATAGGGGGGGGGGGGGATGCTCTAACATCCGCGTCCCTTTACCGCCGCACATCGCCGGCTACCGCAGACCTAATTATCACATATGCTCTAACATATGTGATAATTATGGCAAAGGACAGCTCTTGTGTTAAGCTGTCCTTTGCGATCTTGCCGGCGATGTGCTGCAGGTCCCGGCGGCTCCCCCCTCCCTCCATTACCCGGGGCTGCTGCATGCGTGTGGGCTCTCCTCCTCCTCCCTGCACCCGGAAGAGGATACAGTAAAAGGAGGAGGGGGTCACAGGTCCAGGCAGCACAGTGCTATGCTGCCTTGACACAGCTGAGGGGGGAGGGGTTGTCGGCACAAGGCGGCGGGGATCCGTTCGGGGCGGCGTGGGTGCGTTAAGAAGCCCATAGGCTTCCATGGGGTATCGCTAGCTTTTGCTGGCGATACCCCCCCGCAGCGAAAACCCATCGTGCAGGTTTTGCTGCATTTCAAAATGCGGTAAAAACCCTGATAACGGGGTTTTTTCCGCATTCCTGCTTTAGAGAATCTCCCCATAAGCTGGTGCAGTATGGTTAATAGATTTATACAGTATGTGAGTAGAAGTATTTTACATTGAATACGGTAAAATACAGGCAACCAATGGAGAGACTGGCAGAGTGGATCGGCAGACGATGAGTGCCTTGCTAGGAAGATCAGCCTAGCAGCAGCATTTAGAATAGATTGCAGTGGTGTGAGCCTGTTCTTGGGAAGACCAGTTATGAGACTATTGCAATGATCGATGCGGGATATAATGAGTGCATGGATAAGAGATTTAGTAGTGTCTTGTGTGAGATAGGGTCGTATTTTGGATTTGGCTGCTGGCTCCTCCTTCTCTTGTCATCCACTAATCATCACTGGTTGGCGGCGGCCGTGCGCATCAGTTCGGATCAGGAGATCGCCACGGCTGCCACAAGGATTTGTTGGATCCCGTTGCAGTCAATGGCGCTGCATACGATACATTTTATGCAAAAGGAGTGCATTCAATGTACTGACTGTGATTTTACCACCTGTGAGAATGGCGGGTAGTTGGCCGGGTATGGCATGCGAGTTATGCAGTAATGTATGCGGGCCCTATATAAGAAACTGTAAACATAGATGCAGTCAAAATGTCTAGGTCTCTGCATCCCCCAAATTTGCATCCATCCATTTCTAGTGAAGGCATGGTGTGAATTTATGCAAAATCCCCCAAAGCGCATAATTGTCAGCACAACAGTTCAGCACTAGAAATTTTTTTTGAAGTAGCGATTTAAATCTTTAGAACTTAATAGGTATTGTTATAATCAAGAAAGCTTAAGGCCTAGTTGTACGCAAAGTGCGTTAAATGGCTTAACACAAATAGAACGGGCTACTAACTTTATTTTAGAAAAACTATGTAAGTTTCAAATTGAAAGGGTGTTCTAGAAATTCTTCTTTTATGGTAGTTCCGTAGAAGTAAAAAATGAATACTTGCAGAAAAGCAGAATTCGATTTGGAGCTAAAAATTACAAGTAATCTCATCCGACGACTTCAGGGAAAACAAGGCATTATAGGACACAACAGCAAAAGGATACCGCCGTAGCAGTTTTGCAAACATAAATCAAGCAAGGAGTTTGTCAGGACAAGTAAAATGACAGAAATCAATGTTTTCATCTGTCTTCCAGACTGGATGTATCAGCAGCACGGGCCCCAGGTTGGAAATCAGCAATTTCATTCCACTTTCCCATTTTCAGCATACTTGCACACCTTTGGTTTTAATTTACTTTTACAGGCTTTCAATCAATTGGAAGTTAAGGTCACGGGGTTAAGAAGTCACAAACCTCAAATTTTCAGAACAGCTGAGTCCTTATACGCATTAAGAGAGAAAGGTACAACTATGATCACGCACATTGCACAATGAGAAATGTGCTGTGCAGTGACGGTGTTGTAATAATATGTACATGACAACGGCCACAATTGAGGGACAAATACTGGTTTTTGTTTTTTTATACACCCCTAATAGAGGATTTCTGTTTTAGCAGTAACCAATCTTTGTGCATGTCTATCCATTCTTCTGTAAGAGGCGGCAACAGAGATGGCACCCGTCTCATCCTGGGCAGTAGAGAGCCTGTCCGAGCCCAGGTACTTCTCAGGGGGTGTGGCCATGCACCCTTAGAATAGAATACAGAAAGAATAGCACTTTTAAACTTCTCCCTGGTCTAATGTTAATTCTAGCACCCTGCTCCTTGTAAAATCCTTGTAGTTCCTCCTTTCTGCCTGGGGTGTCGCTGTCTGCTGTGGTACTTAAAGAACAGTCTGGCTTGTATCTCAATGTTGATATACAAACCAGACTGTTGTAGAAATACCACAGCAGAGAGTGACACCCCAGGCAGGAAGGATGAACTGCAGGGATTTTACAAGGAGATGGGTGGAAGAATGAAGACTACTGGTCATATGACATCATGTGCTGGGTTGAAAAGAGCTGCTGATAACAGGCAAAGGGGCCCCCACTCGGTCGTTATATCAAACCTAGGCCCAGGTATTAAATACCCCATCTACCCCTCTATTGGCACCATATCATACTACTAGAAACATTTGCAGGATTTATGTGCAATTTTTACATTCAAGGATAAATACAGAATATCTATGATAAACGTAGTTATATCTGTTTGTCAGGAAACTTGGTTGTTTGATATTTGCTTACATTAATTTATCAATTATAATTTATGGAGTAAATCAGAGTTTTGTCGGTACTTGTTTCCTAGCACGGCCACAATCGTATGGATCGTGTACCTTTAAGTTAAGGTACACGATCCATACGATGGACCCGATTTCCTTTGAAATCAGGTCCATTTGGCCGGCTAGGACAAAATATCGGGGGCATCGCGTCGGTCGGGACCGTTAACAATGGTCCCGACGCGACCGACGCGATGCCCCCGATTTCCCCATAGGCTTCAATGTTAAAAAATATTTTAACATTGAAATCGTGTCGGGAAAGGTAAAATATCGGGGGCATCGCGTCGGTCGGGACCATTAACAATGGTCCCGACGCGATGCCCCCGATTTTTCCATAGGCTTCAATGTTAAAATATTTTTTAACATTGAAATAGTGAAAAAATTTGAAAAATGTGAAATGGGCCAATATGACCCATTTCACATTATAGATGTCCCCGTCGTCACCCCACGATAGACGCCAACCCGAAGCGTGGCGAGCGCAGCGAGCCCGCGAGGGGCGGCGGTGCGCGTCCTCCGACCTTTTCATTCCCCTACTATCCACGTCGGCGTGGAGTTGAGAATAGAATAGTGTGGCGAGCGCAGCGAGCCACCGAGTCCGAAGCGTGGCGAGCGCACGCGTATAACTTCACAGGTATACGCGTCCGCTCGCCACGCTTCGGGCTCGGTGGCTCGCTGCGCTCGCCACACTATTCTATTCTCAACTCCACGCCGACGTGGATAGTAGGGGAATGAAAAGGTCGGAGGACGCGCACCGCCGACCCTCGCGGGCTCGCTGCGCTCGCCACGCTTCGGGTTGGCGTCTATCGTGGGGTGGGGTGTACGCCGGTAAATTTGGGGGGGTTGGGAATATTTTACATTGAATCCAATGTAAAATCGATTTACATTTCATTAAAAAAAAAATTCCGACACGACCACCCCGATGTAAATCGGTGTGGCCGTGCTAGGAAACAAGTACCGTTTTGTCCATCCTACGGGTCTTCAGATGGAACATCTCGACTTCCAATAATATGTATTTGCTTATCATTGTGACACTTGAAACACAGTATGGGGGAAACATACAAACCTTAAGTGTGCTGAAATGGACAAGGGGATAAGCTGACCATATAGTGGCAACCAATCAGCTTCTGGAAAGCATTTCTCAAGTACGTTCTATGAATTGACAGCATATGCACAACTTTTGCACTCTTTAGAAGGTTTGATGGGGGCTAAACTGCACAACCAACATAATGGGCTGTATTCGAAGTGGCCGGCGAGGGGGTTAAATGGTGGGGATCGCTGAAAACAAGCGATCCTCACTGTTTAACCCCTGCGCCGGCCGCTCACCATATTCTACATTCCAGGAGAATCCTCACTGTCACAGGACGGTGAGGATTCCCCCAAACAGCGAGGCTTGCGTGTAACAGGGAGCCCGCTGCATTAAGCTGCGTGTCTCTCTATTTTAGCGGCCGCACATGCCGTTTCCCCATCGCTACAAAAACCAAACAAGGGCAAAACGGCGTGTGCAGGGCGTCCGCACTGCTTGCTGTCACAGCTCCCTGCACCCCAATGATAGGCCCTAACAGGCATATACTCTGGGTTGGCTGGTTAAAACCACATAAGTTTTTCTTGTTTGTTTGTTTTTTTTTAAGAGGAAAAACACACTCTTTTTTTTTATTATGCTGTGACTGCAGGCTTGAAGCTGTGACTTCTAAAAAAAAAAAAAGTCTATTATAAAGGGAATCTCTTGGTATTATTCTACATTCTTGCAGTGGTCTTCAAGCATCTTTATCTAGAGCAGAAACAACATTTGATCTTTGGTTTAGTTCATATATATCTAAGAAACAAACCGGGAACTGAAAAGGCCTGTAACCTAGTGGTATTATACAGAATGTTTAATGCCCAGTGCTAATTCTTATCCCCTTCTTTTGTGTGTGTTACTCTGAAAAGTGATTTCGCATTTTTCATTTTGTATTTGTACTCAGATGTATTTATTTAGTAGTAATAAGTAGGACTAATTCATACCTCCCAACTTGCATTGTTGGTTCAGCGGGACCTTGGCGCTCGGCTGCGCTGCCCGCCCGTTTTGCCACTGGCGACACTCTGCCTGCAGGGAATAGACACTGTGCGCATTTCTATTCCCCGCTGACAAGCAGGTGGCAGAAGTACAGTGTAACATAAGCAATTTTACATTGGACATTTAAGTTCTAGTACAGGAGTCTATGAAACCATTCCTACAGCTGAAAAAAGGAAGCCACCTAACCTATCCCATCCCACAGCATAACCCTAACCCCCACTTCTAGGTACCTAAACCTATCCCAGCAGTCGGGAATCTGGTGTCGGCATCCTCATCAATATTGGGATTCTGGCACCAGTCTTCAAGCGGCAAGTCGGGATGCCGGCATCTGTATTCTGACTGCCTGCGTCCCAATCTGCCAGGATGTTAACCGCATCCCCAAGACACACAAGGGGAAATTTACTAGCAAATAAGAATAAGGCGGATGCTGGATACAAATCCATACATCCGGCATCGGCCGTATTCTTGGGAAAATACAATTCGTAAATAGGGCAGATTTACTATTTATTTATACTACCGTATTTGCGGGACGCTTATTTCCCAATGGGGTAGGCGGCCGTATTTTTTCGAAATTGTATTCGTATTTGGCGGCATTTTTGTAGAACTACAAGTACCAGCAGGCCCTTTATTGCCCCGCATAGTGGAACTTGTGGTTCTCCAAGTCCCTGCGTGCGGTGCAAGCATGCTGGGACTTGTAGTTATTTTTGAAAATGCGATCAGCCCAGTGCCCACTGCCCTAGGGCAATGAGGACAATTCTAGGGCCAAGGCAGGGTTAATTTTGGAAGGAGGACCCCTTTATTGGGGGGGGGTCCCCACTCCCCCAGGGTCCCTGCCCAGGCTGACCGGTCAGGTGGTTAATAATTTGGCTGCGGGACCTTATATAATAAGTGTACCCCAGGCTGTGCCATTACACCGCTGGCTGGTTGGGCCCAGTGCTGGTTCTCAAAATACGGGGACAACTAATCATTTTGTCCCCCGTATTTTGGGAACCAGGACCGGCCCTTGTGCCCATAGGGTTAAATACAATTACATACGGTGCCGCCAAATCACCGGTATGCCAATTGTAAGCAAAAATGTGCAGCTCCAGCGCTAGAAGGGGACACAAGGGTGCAAGTTATAGTGGCATTGGCGGTGTCTACACGTCGCTGCAATGGCACCTCCCACTGATCGCGGAGAATAGAGTCTATGGGCCAGATGTACTAAGCTTGAAAAGTGATCAAATGAAGATCAGCCAATCAGCTCCTAAATGCCACGACACAGGGTGTGTTTGAAAAATGACAGGTAGGAGCTGGTCGGTTGGAGGTTTATCACTCTCCATTTTATCACTTTTCAAGGCTTTAGTACATATAATAATCAACTTTCTACCATTCTGAAACGTAATGTTTTCAACTATGTAGGTTACTAAAGATGGCACCTGGGTTTCCTACAAGTGTACTGGCTACCCACTACATTTCATGCGATCTATAGTGTACATCATAAGTATAGAGCGAGGCAATATTTCAACAATAACCACCGCAATGATCATAAAATGTCACACATACTATAAAATGTATTAGGCAACTCTTGTCTATCTGTGTTTGTTTCTTACTACCATTTATATTCCCTTTACAGCAATAAAGATATTTTATGTTCCAATAGCAAGTGTACCATGCTATATAACATGGGCTTGGACCTGTGTAATTGGAAGCAGAGTGCCACTGACAGACTGCAGATTTGTGGCAGTGAAAGGGTCATATTTTTCGATGAAATAAACAAATATCGAGGGACTGAGCCACAGAGCATCAGGGAAGATTTGACGAGAAAAAAATCAATTCTTGACTGACAGTCGCCTGTGCGACCATTTAAAAACAGGTCATGACCAAGTGTTATCCAACCAAGACATGCATGGAATGCTTCAAATCATTTACTTTTAGCAATTATATTTATTGAACAAAAATACCAACAGTTTGTATTTGCCTCTTAAATGTATACTAAACACACTTTTTTTTTTGTTCTTAATAATAGAATTTCTCAATTTTAAAAAAAAATGATTGTTGTTATTATTATTAGCCAATTAACCAAAATGCATCCATTGTATATTTTGGTTTTCTCAGTAGGATGTTTAAAAAGAAAAAAAAACTAATTATATATATATAAAAAAAAAAAAATTCTATTACAAGCAGATTAGGAAACAATGTACAATGGTAATAAAGTATTCACTTCCTTTGGCTTTATCTGTTTTTTTTTCTTACTGCACATCATGAATAAAAATGTAATTTATTTTGGAAATTCTTACCAACTGATCAAAACACTGTGGAATGTAAAATTAATAAATAAAAACCCCTAAACGTACATTTTCATAAATAAATTGCTAAATTTTCTTAAAACTAATGTACGAGAGATCACGCTTGCAGTTTGTGGTCTCTGACACAGTTGTGGTGTTTTTCTGTAGTGCAACATACATTGAAAGAAAAAGTCCATAAACGCCAACACTCTGCACCGCTCACTCATGGTAAGCGTCTTACCGAGGATAAGTGTATACAACACATCTGTACCGAACCTCCTAGACCTACAAGATACTACACACAGAAAAGAGACAGGAGATGGCACTAGTAGTATCCTATCTCCTCCAAATTGGCATCTAGAGTCTTTGGGCGGGATGTATCAACATACATCTCCGCCCTTCGCACGGCAGCCGCCGCGATGCTACCGCATATGTACTAACATATGCGGCCAGCATCGGGCTGCGGTAACGGAGACCCCCGCGATACCTGTGATGTGGGCTGCGGGGGTCTCCGTCACCTCCCGGCGGCTGCCAGCGTCCCCCTGTGTCTCCTCCTCCCCCCTGAAGCCGGATGTCCTGCCGGCTGTGACACCAGGGGGAGGAGGAGATCAAAGGACGACGGGAGGGGGTGGGCGCGCGGACGTCGGACGGCGAAAGAAGCCCACAGGCTTCTATAGGGTATCGCCACCCAGAGGGTGGCGATACCCTCCCTTGCGAAAACGGGGCGGACGGGTATTGATACATAGGAAAATGCGGTAAAACGGGTGTTTTACCGCATTTTTCCGTTAGTACATCCCGCCCTTTGGGTCTCCTTTTTCAAACTCATTGGGGGTATTAAATCTGTGCCTATTGAAGGATTTCAGATTCTACAACTTAAAAAATTGTGGGATCTAAGGGGCGGCAGGCATCTCGCCAGGGATCCGGTCAGCAGCGGCCACTGTATCAGTGCTGATACTGTAGCTCTGGCCACTGGTGCAGAGTGCTGACAGCCACTGCCATTTCTACAAAGCCTAGTTCATATACCTTCCATGGTTGCTTCTTTTTCCAACTGTAATAATAATAATAATAATTATTATAATATTTTAATTATATTGCGCTCTTTCTACAGTAAGACTCAAAGCGCTTAACAGATAGTATTAACGTAAAAGTACAGGAACAATGAAGTACAGAAAAGCTTTTCATAAATGATACTTAAGGAAATTACGGAAATGCTTGAGAAAACAGGAAAGTCTTGAGTGTTTTTGAAGAGTTCTAGAGTGGGGGGGGGGACGGGGACTCTCGAAACTGTGAGGGGGAAAGTGTGTTCCATAGAGTCCGAGCTGCATGGCTAAAAGCTCAACCCCCAAATGAATTATGGGAGATTTTAGGTACTGCTAAAAGTCCTTCATTTACAGATCGCAGTAATTAGGTGGGACAGTATGGAATCAGAAGCTGCTTCCGGTGCCTTAGGCCTTGGTCATGTAGGGCTTTGAAACTCAGTAAGTTAATCTTGAAGATGATTCGCCATTTTATAAGCAGCCAGTGAAGGGAGTAGAGAATGGGAGAAATGTGGCTAGAACAGGGCTGGTTGGTTAACAGCTTTTCAATTGTACCACAAAAGTAGACAGGGCTGCCGCCAATGGCTTCTTCAATAGGTGATGTTTTCAACATGCAACCGCTACACAATATACAATGATTATTCCATGTATTAATTTCTTCAACACATTGCCTAGATAAAAGATCCTTTAGATTAAGTCAGTGCCATTTTAACATTTTATGTTAGGTATTATGGTTTTATTTCTTTGGATCATGGTACCTTTAATTGACATTACCAATATCTTACGGATATTTTTACTACACTATTACTTGGCATCTCAACAATGCGACTTCTGCGAAATGATGTCGATAAATGTCCAAAATGATTTCAGGTATAATTACCAGCATGTATTATATCCATTTGACCTATTTATACTACATAATGCCCGTGTACCAGTAATTCCAACAATTGTAAAATGAGTACAGAATCCACAAATAGATCTAGCAGAACTTTCTTTACACCTTTACAGGAAATGTAAGCATTATCAATGCTCTGTTGATTGCCTTTTCTCAGCAGTGTTAGGAAGTTATTCATAGATAATAGGACTTCTTTAATGTAAGATTAGTCATCATACTTGTATTTCTGTAAAATCATGGTTCTTTTTAAAAGGCTCAAAGCGAGTTCATGTCTTAAGAAGTTCTGAAGACTTTACCACAAGAAACTTCACAGGCCTGATGACAAATGTCATGTAGCGGTGATTTTATATACACACTGTAGGACCTATCTGTATGAACCTTATTATCAGTAAAAATTCTAATAGGTTCCATTTAACCGAATATTGCAATTTATTGAATTGTAAAAGATGTGCAGATATTATAATGACATCCTTCTTGACAGTTTACAAGCAGGCTAACATCATTAAAACAGTTTAATTACCATTTAACGAGATGCAGTGCATGGATTATTGGTGCTAAAAGGACATTGCCTACAATCAAGACTCTCTTCAGCTTTTCTGGGGGGAAGGTTGCCTTGCTCACACGCCCGCTGTACAGGAGGGGGGGGTGCCGGGCGTTCCGGGGAAGGTGGGGGTTGGTAGCGGGTGTCGGGTGACGCCGCATCATTTCCCAGGGGCGGGGCGTGTCAGGTGATGCAGTGACTGCCGCTAAGTAATTCCAGGGGTAGAGAGGGGGATCGGGTGATGCGGCGAGGGCCGCCTAGACTTCCATGGGGGGGGACGGGGGGACTGCTGCAAACTGGAGCCCTCCAGTGGTCGGCGCCCTAGGCAAATGCCTAGAGTTGCCTAGTGGTGGCGCCGGCCCTGCATATATCTCATTGACGGCAGCTCCAAGACCTAAAATACAGTTCACTGCTTAAGGATGTATACAGGACCAATCTCATATATTGACAATTAGGCCAGAGAAAGCCTTTTTAGGAATTCTTCATTATGGAAATGGTCATCAATTTAAATTTAAATTTCAAACCCAGTCTGTAGCTTGACCGTTAGGAACCGATTGGCTGGTGCGTTATCCCCTTCAATTTTGGGGGATGTTCAATGTCTGCCGCTATTTCCGACAGAGGTATTCAATCTCGGCCAGACTCGCCTGCTACAGACCTGCCTCCCTGTGGTGGAAAGTCTGTATTGTCTGAAAATGCCGTGAATTGCTGACGTTTTTTTGCAAAATGGCCGTGTTTTCACCAATCCACGGACTATCTGTCACTCGACAGCCGGAACATTGAATTCCTGCTGTCAAGTTACTGTCAGAAGAACCGAAAACGGCACGGGATTCCGACTGTCAGGACATTTCAATCCCACATTGAATACCCCCCTTTAGCTCTTCTCCAGGCTTAGTACATCTGCCCCTAGCAAATGACAAAAATTACAGGTATTTTAACCATAATAACCATAGTTGCCTCCCATCCTGCATTCTGCAGGAGACTCCCTGAAATAGCAGCAATCTCCCTCTCTCCCTAATTAGTCTAGCAATCTCCCTCATGTCACCCAGCCCACATTACACGGTTATATTTTTTGGGGGAAAAGGAGTGAGAGACAGATACATTTACATTGAATCATCAGCACCATTTCCCACCACTTTACCAAGTATAGTATCTCTTACTAACTGCTTTGGGGTCATCTACATTTGGATATAAGTAATTTTAAAAGATTCCTCTCACATGTAGCAGTACACACCCACGCTTCTAGGTGCCAAGTTCACAATCTCTTTATATATGGAACTAGACACGCCCTTTGGGTGGAGCATGACACACACCTCTCAGTGGGGCGCTGTGGAAAATTCTACTACCAACTATAATCTCCCTGAAACTAGTTTTCAAATGTAGGCAAGTATGATAAGAACAAATATAGCAGATTCCCAGAGGACAAGTTGATGTGATATTGCCAGGAGGAGCAGAACTTCCTTTCTTTGCTAAGAGACTTATTTAATTTTCAAATGAGCGAAAGCCCCACGCTGGGATTTACTGCAGAATCCTGCATCCGTTATTGGTTTCTGTTCTGTCTTTAACTGTAAATCCCAGTTGCCAGATGTATAAATAAGGTCAACCTGTGTCACTAGCTGCATAATAAGAATACGTGCATTTACTAGCTGATAGGGAAACGCTGGAAAAGTTGTGTGCCTCGGTGCTCACTTGCAGTCGGATCCTGCACTTGTGATGAAAGCACCATTACTACACCTCCACCATGGTATGTGTTGGCGATGTTTATATCGTTTCATCTGGAAAGGCTGAAAGGTTATATATTGTACTTGTAATGCGTTATCGGCCCGATTCAGACCTACTCGCTAGTCAGCGTATATTCGCTGCTTAATGAGCAGGTAAACGCTGTGGAACCCAATGAACGCACAACCCCCCACCCCCCCCCCCCCCCAGTCGAACAAATTCCAGCACTAACATGTGAGCGAATGTGTACAGCACTAACATGTGAGCGAATGCGGCCAAACGGATTCACCAAATCCAAATGAAAATCAAAATAAATGGTTGTACATAGAGGTGCTACAGTGCCGCACCCATACAGCTAGATTAGTCAGTGCTTATGTCAGGGTTTCCCTAACTCAATCCTTGGGGCACTCTAAAAGAGTCCATGGGGGTGAAGTATCAGACATTGGAGCAAGATATATAGACACACAAACTACTGACCAATTAGCTTCTGTCATTTACAGGCTGTTTCTGTAAATAAAATACCAGTTAGGGGCTAGTTGGCATATGAGAGAGATGAAGTTTATTCAGATACATATTCTCTTTAGTCTTAAATTAATTGTAATTTTTTTTTTTATAATTCAAAAATGGTCTACATTGAATGTTGAACGATTTTAGTGTTCTTATTTTAAAGTGGCTCCCCACTGGATCTGCTACTGGCGCTAGGGCTGTTGAGCCCGACTAGACGTTGGACTTAAAAGGACAGTTTTACACCTTTCATTACAACACCATGATACCTCCCAACAGTCCCAGTTTTGTAGGGACAATCCTGAATATCACACCCCAAAACGAGAGGGGATTTTGCAAAAATGGGCAACCAAACTGGGTGCTTTGAGAGACTCTGTGGATTATTTTGTTCTGATGAGTAGGGATGGCAACTGACCATCAACGGTGGATAACCGTAAATGGTGCAGATATGATTGTTCTGACGTGGATGGCAGTGAGGCAGAAATGGTTTTTTCGACTTTGCGCATTGGGCATAGAGCTTAATCTCAAATGCTTCCCTGCATGGCCCGACACCTCTCGTTGTGCACAAAATAGAACCATCAATGGGTGTAAAACCACTGAAGATGCCCTGTTGATTGTACCGTGTGACTGACGTTAACCACAGATGTCACCATCGTTGTTTAACCCGCTAATGGACATCCTTAACATTGGACGATATGCATCATGCTGCTGTCCGTACTGAAAGGATAAAAGGTTCTACAGTTTAGGGATTAATTTCTAGTTTACTGCTCTCTGGGAGCCTCAAAATCACCAGGAACCGCCCTGGCTGGATTAAATCACAAGTGAAAAATTGGGAAACCGTAGTTTCATCTGATTTATTATTTGTTAATAATCTCCAACACTACGGTCCTGACACAAGGTCAAGTAAACAATTCTGTTACCGAACAAAGATCATGTTAAAGTGACATTATCTTCATGGAAATGCAGCAGCAATTTGATTCCAGCCAACTGTGCAATCCTTTCTCTGAAGACCTGGTCAAATATTGACTTACTTGCATTTTATAAGTAATCCGGAGTTATCTAAATGTTAATTTCTCTGCAATCTTAGTACTTGTAACAATAACTGTGTCTGGTGCAGGGGTGTGCGCATTTAAATTAATACTGTATTGTAAGGTCACAAAAGCACCCACTCAGCGTAGAATAGGGCTAAAGCAGCACATACACGCTGCTCTGTGGGCGTGCTGTACTAGCACTGATCACATTGCATTGCATGTGCATCCATTGTGCATGCAATGCAATGCAATGTGATGAAACCTAAGTACAAAAAGTATGTGCAAGCATATACTTTTTGTACTTAGGTTTCATCAAATTGCATCGCATTGCATGCACAATGGATGCACATGCAATGCAATGCAATGTGATCCGTGCTAGTACAGCACGGAAAGCACACCCTCATAGCAGCGTGTATGGGCTGCTTCAACCCTTAAAACGTAGATAACTGGGAACATGGAGGTGTTAACCTTCTAGAGGGAAATTTATTAAGATGGTTGTTCTATTTCAGATGGGAAGTTGCTATTGGCAACCATTCATATACTATCAATTATCATCTAGAAGGTGCCAAATAAATAAGCAGATTCTGATTGGTTGCCAATAGCAACGTCCGTCTGAAAGAGAACTCCCATCTTAGTAAATTTCCCCCTAAATATCTACTACAAATATCTATTAAAAGACTTTGGCAATTACATCGTGAGCGGGTCGCCAGTGTCTCGTCAGACCCGCACACGCGGAGCGCACGACCCGCTCACAAAATGCATCGTGAGTGGGTTCCGATTCAAATGCGATCCGCACCCGAGTGTATGGTCGTTTTCAGATCCTACCTGCAGCAGGTAGGATCTGAATAACGACCGACCTGCGGGGCCGCGCATCTGATCGGGATCAGATCTGATCAGGACAGAAAAGGGCCTAAACAACATACAATCTACATCCAATCGATCAAAATTGGATCTAGATAGATTGTCGTTGTGGTGTGTACCCCGCATTACAGCACCATGAGGACCATGGCATATGCTAACTTATATATATATAGTTGCAAGGGAAACCAAGTAAACTTTTCCTCTTGCACAGATTCTCCCTTTTAGCACAGAGAGACCTTTTATCCTAAATTACCTTTGATATCAGTACAAGACCACCACTTACACCTAGAACCTGCAAATGACAGCATGGGGGACCCAGTCTCCTGCAGAAGAAGGTATGGCTTTAGCAGAGCTGCTAAAGCCATACCATAGTTCTGCAGGGATCATAGACCTATAGATACTGGATCATTATGGTTTGGAAGGAGTTCTTGCACCATCTGCCTCCTCCAAGTTCAGGGGTGTGGGAGTCGTGACTGGCTACAGAGGTAATGCCCAGTTTGCCCTGCCCCTAAGTGGTCAGTGAAGAGTTGTAACTGCAGACACTGCAACCTCTGATTGGTGCTCAGACTTTTGCCTGAACTTATCGGTTTAGAAGTTCTTTAATTACATCATATTTGAATGAGTTGGGATCATTTGGTCTACAGCATGATGGTTGACTTCAGGTCAACACCATTAGGTCAACATGGGAAAGGTCGAAAGGTCATTAGTTCGACAGTAAAAAGGTCGACATGGAGGTTTTCACTTTTACCCGAATGTCAGCACAGTCGACATGGACACCGTTTAAAATGCACCTCTGCGCTCGCAATGCTTTGGGCGCGGTGTCTCGCTACGCCCGGCACACTATTTTATTCTCCCACCACGCCCTAGTGGTTAGAGTTCACACTGCACAGGGACACACCGCTCCACCCACCTGGCTCTCGTCTGCCTGTACTGCCAGCACTGGTCGCCCTCCGAACCGACCCCCTGGCTCCTGCCACTCAGCTCCCGCACCACCCAGCTCCCTGCCGCACCGGCAAATGGTAAGTAAATATGCGGTGCACCCAGGTCATTTTTCTTAAATTAGGGAATCAAACCCAGGATTTAGGATTCTTCAAACCCGAATCCCAGGATCTAAATTCCCCAGGATTGGCTTCCCTAATTTCTACTGTATAGTCTTGCCTGGCAAGACTATTTTTCTTTTCGATTCCCACTAAACGTGAAGGCATGAGTCTGCAATGAATGCTGCTAAAAGCATTCGATTTCGATTCGATTTTGCTTCTATAAGTGCATATCTCACTGTGTGTACGGTCTATATGACAAACCACATGCAGCTGTGTGAGTTTTTACTTTACGCGCAATACTTTGATAATTAATCACTCTTCCCTAATCCTGGAATGCTGATCAGTTCATCAATATTTTATGACTCTCCAGGGTTCCGACCCCCTTACATCCGAGAAGACATTGATTTCTATTACCCCAGGCATAATCTCCATGTAGGAACACTATCTGAATATGCCAGCTGAGCCCTTGACAGTCACAGAGGTAAAGTGTGCAGTCCCTAGGGTGAGATTAATTAGCACTTCTCCTATATCACATTCTCTTCACAACTGTTGGATACGTGGGCAGCTGCAGAATTGGAAATGAAAATAATTAACCCAGAGGCACAAAAGGTAAATGTGAAAATCCCAGAGCTCCACTTAGACCAGTCCAGCTTGGCACAGGCAGCAGGACCTATTAAAGAAGTCTAGGAGATACAGTATATAGCTGGATTTGGCCATAGTGTGAAACTATATTACAGCTGACAAATAATGGGGAATATTAACATATAAAGTATCGGTAACTTTGGGTGTAGTAATAGTCTCTGTCCTATGTTTCCAAAAGTAATTATTATTAAAAAAAAAAAAAAAAAAAACACATATACTCAGATGACTATTCCTTTCTGCATATTACCAGTACAGGTTGAATATCGCTTATCCAAAGTTTTCTGAAAACCATACATTCCAGAAAGTGACTAAAGCACTACTGGGGCCATGAAATGCAACTGGCACTACTGGGAACATGATATGCAACTGGCACTACTGGGGACATGATATGCAACTGGAACTACTGGGGACATGATATGCAACTGGCACTACTGGGGACATGATATGCAACTGGCACTACTGGGGACATGATATGCAACTGGCACTACTGGGGACATGATATGCAACTGGCACTACTGGGGACATGATATGCAACTGGCGCTACTGGGGCCATGATATGCAACTGGCGCTACTGGGGCCATGATATGCAACTGGCGCTACTGGGGCCATGATATGCAACTGGCGCTACTGGGGCCATGATATGCAACTGGCGCTACTGGGGCCATGATATGCAACTGGCGCTACTGGGGCCATGATATGCAACTGGCGCTACTGGGGCCATGATATGCAACTGGCGCTACTGGGGCCATGATATGCAACTGGCGCTACTGGGGCCATGATATGCAACTGGCGCTACTGGGGCCATGATATGCAACTGGCACTACTGGGGCCATGATATGCAACTGGCACTATGATATGCAACTAGCACTATGATATGTAACCAGCACTATGATATGCAACCGGCACCAATGGGGCCATGATATGCAACCGGCACCACTGGGGCCATGATATGCAACCGGCACCACTGGGGCCATGATATGCAACCGGCACCACTGGGGCCATGATATGCAACCGGCACCACTGGGGCCATGATATGCAACCGGCACCACTGGGGCCATGATATGTAATTGGCACTGCTGGGGACATGATATGTAACTGGCGCTACTGGGGACATGTTATGTAACTGGCGCTACTGGGGACATGTTATGTAACTGGCGCTACTGGGGACATGATATGTAACTGGCACCACTGGGGCCATGATATGCAACCGGCACCACTGGGGCCATGATATGCAACCGGCACCACTGGGGACATGATATGTAACTGGCGCTACTGGGGACATGTTATGTAACTGGCGCTACTGGGGACATGATATGTAACTGGCACTACTGGGGACATGATATGTAACTGGCACTACTGGGGACATGATATGTAACTGGCACTACTTGGGAGATGATATGTAACTGGCACTACTGGGGACATGATATGTAATTGGCACTGCTGGGGACATGATATGTAACTGGCGCTACTGGGGACATATGTAACTGCCACAACTGGGGACATGTTATGTAACTGGCACTACTTAAATATGGAATAATCCGTTACCCAAAACTCTTCTGGTCCTGAACATTTTGGATAAGGTATACTCAACCATGTAACACCAGATGCTAAATTGTGGTTTCAGGGTGAGAACACCAAAGGCTTAGAGACATTGCAGAACACAATGCGAACACATTAAAGCAGTGGTTCTCATATTCAGGGCAAACTAACAGGCCAGGATTTAAGGTAGAGGGTGCTACAATGAACACCATCAATATACACATTAATGTCGACCTGGTCATTATGCCAACATAATGCATGTCAGCATTCACAGTCAACATTACAGGCAATGCCACCATCAGGGGTGACTGTTGGGTAATCAGTCCCAAGCCTGGACTGAGAGGGGGCTCAAGGCTGTTCCCACATTCATTATACTGCTGCAACTCTATCCCTCCATGGCAACCTGCCATTGAGCAGCTGGCCCAGCCTCAATAACCACTGCAGCTACTTGGGCCTAGGGATAGCCATATGTGCAGTCACTATCGATGGTTGCCATTAATGGCAATATGGCAACCAGCCATGTGATAGACAACCATTAATAGTTTTGGATATCGATTGTCATCCATTTTCATTGACTGACTGGCCCGAGGACCAATCTGAACATGTGGGTGGGGCTTCAGTGTTGTCAGGGACGGAGATACGCTCTGTGCAACTTGCAAAAAAAAACGGTTCTGCTATGGCACCGATGGAGGGAAACCCTCTGGTTCTCTCCAATCGATTACAAAAGTATTCGACAACGGCCATTAGTCATCCCTACTTGGGCCCTTATCAATGTGCAAATGGAGGGACTGCTGTGCTTTGACCTCTGCCTTCAGCTCTCCAGCAGCAACAAATGTCCAGAATGGCAAAAACTGTGGGGGCTGCAGACGGAGCGGATGGAGATGCTGGTCATGTGACGGAGTGGTGCAGCCAAATTGTGATCACACACAGGCCAATCTGAATTTCTCAGAACCATTGCGCCAACGTGCAGCGTGCACCCAGTTTAAGCAAATGCATCTGCAAACACATAGTATTTTTATGCTTGCGGCTTGCACTAGTGTCGCTAGACAGCGACAGCAGGAACAGAGCATTTACTGTGCAGGTAAAACAGATAATCAACCCCACTGCAAATATGTCGCTGATATCGTTATTATATTTTAATTTCACCTATTGGATTAAAATTATTGTGACACATCCAGACTATTATGTCAAGACACAAATGTGTCCCATTACCCTGTTAGGTAATCACGGATTAAAGGTACAATACAAAGCGTAGCTGCAGTTTTGTTTGTTCAGCCAGGATAAAACATATTTGTCAATGTGCCACCAGATGGATAAATCATCATAAAAACTGGCTGAAATCATGAAATACTAAGAAATAACCATTACACAAACCATATTTGCCTGGCTAGTCTACAGGCCGCAGGGGCAAACTGATCCCCAGAGTCACATTAAACCCAGCATGCATGTAACGTATTTGTGTGGAACAATTCAAATACAAGGTGAGCGTTGGTTTACAAATGAACCAAACACGTACTCCGTACTGAATCATTATCTAGCCGCGGTCAGAAACATCACAATATACTGGAATAGAAAAATAATAACGCTAAATAAAATTTATACATTCATGTACCAATATATATATATATATATATTGTATTAAAAATACAGTTTCCCTCTGCTTGTCAATGCCTAAGTCAGCAGTCAATAGTTTGACATTGACAGAAGGTCGGCACAAGCAACAAATCGACAAGGGAAAAGGTCTACATCCATTTTCCACATTTATTTTCATTATTAGATTTTTGTATACTTTACCATTTCCAAACGGAGACTATGTTGATGGTAAAGTATGGCAAGTGTAGCAAGCCATGCAAGGGTACACTAACTGGGGATCCGCGTGCTCAGGTGACGACAGTGATACAAAAATGTGAAAAACTCACGTCAGTGTTGACCTTTTCCATGTCAACCTTCTGCTGTTATCCTAATAACTGTCGAGCTAGATATTGGGCGGTATTCAATGAGGCTGATTCGCCATGTTTTTATGGCGAATTTGTGCTGTTTGGCGAATTTTTGACTAAAACGGTGAATCACCCTATTCAATGACCAGATGGCGAATACATTTGAAGGTTTTTTTCGCCATGATTCACCGAGTAGCAATCGCTATCTTTTTATGGTGAAGTGGAATGTGAACTTTTAAAATAAAGTGTTTTGTTTTTTACATTTGGTGTCAAAAAATCGGGAATTTTATTCTAAGGAGGGGCATGCTATTTTTATTCATGTGCTGTAAGCACATGAATATATATTTACCGTATATACTTGAGTATAAGTCGACCCGAATATAAGCCGAGGCACCTACTTTTACAACAAAAAAACTGGGGAAACTTATTGACTCAAGTGGGACTCTCACTCGAGTATAAGCCGAGGGGCACCTTTTCAGCATAAAAAATATTCCGAAAAAGTAGGCTTATACTCGAGTATATATGGTAATTTAAAAAAATATATTATTTTTTTTTACACAGCAGCCAGCAGGGGGCGCCGGAGCCAAGCCGCTCATTAGATATTCATATATTCACTGCACCCGATCGTTACATATTCACGATCGGGTGTAGTAAATATACCCGGTCCCCTGCTGGCACCCCCGGGGGGCAGCCTGTGCTGCCTGGCACCCGGGGAGCCCACCTCCCCCCCACATACGCTCAGGGGCAGGCAGAGAGACTTCCATCTCCCTGCCTGCCACCGTCCTCAGGCTCCCTGCGGCGTTCGCCGCAGGAGCTCATATTCGCCGGTCAGGGGCAGCGAACGTGGCGAATGTGCATCGAATCCTAAACAGGATTCGCTGCACCTCGCCGGTATTCACATTGAATACCGCCCTAAATCTGTGGACTATACTACACCCATATTACACACACAAACTTGATATGTTTCTTTGTGCAGTCACCATGAAGAGCTCCACTAAATAATTTGGCAAGGAGGGATCTGCCAAGGGAAGGGTGGGGAGGATAATCAGTCCCAACTTACCAAAAAGTTCTTTGGGGGTTATTCTGATTCATTCAGAAAGGCACAATCACTCTCTAATGGACAAAACCATATGCACTGCAGGTGGGGCAGATGTAACATGAGCAGAGAGAGTTAGATTTGGGTGTTTTATTGTTTCTGTGCAGGGTAAATAATGGCTGCTTTACGTTTACACTGCAATATAGATATCAATTTGAAGTACACCCCTCATGTCGACACACATTAAAATCATGGCGAGGGGACCTTATACAGTGTCCATGTCGACCTAGGTACACAAAAACATGAAAAACTCATGACTAACTTTCCCATGTCAACCTTTTTCACGTGTCAACCTTTTTACGGTCAACCAATAGTGGTGGACCTTTTTACTGTAGATCTAATGTCCCGTACCTAAACATTGCACCACACTGTATTTTGTACTTTCAAAACTTCACATGTGAAAGAACGTGTGGTTCCTCATCCAGAACTCTGCTCATATCCCTGGAACTGCCGAAGACGCAGGAGCCTCAGCTTTCGCCTCTTGCTGTCCTTCTATGGTAAGGAAGCACGAGCGCAGTGTAAATAGAACATGTGTGCAGTGTATACTCCACAGCACAGCACCAGTGCTTTAGATTCCTGACCCCATTGGCACAGTTCTTCATATATGGCCATGTTTAGGAGTCACACCTGACTGCACATCACTTCCACGGGTATTCTGTATGTTACTTTATCAAGGATTACAGGAATCTAATACAAACTAGGTTCAATCTGGGACCAAGAAGCCGAATGTTTGTTCCAAATACACAGAAAGATTATTGTCTTAACTGTGTAATAGAGACTTAAGCACATACTGTGTACAGAACAGAACACATGTCATACAGTAAGGGCCGGTGCAAGGCACCGGAGCGCCCCAGGCGAGTCGGGGTGGGGGTGGTGTACCTGTCCTGCGGCTGTGTATATAAAGCTTGCGGCGGCAGCGGGGGGTCCCTGCAGTCAAGAAATAACGAGCGATATCTGCCTGGCTACGCGGAAGCGCTTCTGTTGTGAAAACACTGGCCGCACGGCGCACGCTGATTGGCTGAATCTCAGCCAATCAGCGTGCGGCCAGTGTTTCCACAACAGAAGCGCTTCCGCGTAGCCAGGCGGATAGCGCTCGTTATTTCTTGACTGCAGGGACCCCCCGCTGCCGCAAGCTTTATATACACAGCCGCAGGACAGGTACCCCCGGGGCACAGGGGGGGGGGGGGGCGAAATGCCGCCCTCCAGTGGCCGGCGCCCTAGGCAAATGCCTAGATTTGCCTAGTGGTGGCGCCGGCCCTGCATACAGTGTACAGCTCACCTGTAAAGTCTACCTGACATACCTTTATATTACACGTTAAACTGGTTTAGTGACAGAAGTAACGAAGACGCTTCCCAACATTACTACTTACGCTGTGTTACTTAAGCCAGCTAATAAGATATTAAAGAGAAAATTATACACATCAGTGTTTCATGGTGTTTCGCGTTTTGGATCTGTAATTTAAAAAAAAAAAATTTTTTGACTAAATCGCAGAATTTTTATTTATTTTTTTGCTCCTATGCTATTACCCTCTATAACATTCATTTCCACTCATTTCCAGTCTATCATGAACACCTCACACCCCACAATGCTGTTTTTAGGCAAAAGGGTTACACCGAGGTACAGTAGCTGGATGACTATGCTAAGTGATACAAGTGGGCGGCACAAACACGTGGCCCCTCTAGGAGTGGCACTGCAGCGGCAGACAGGATGGCAGTAAGAAAAACACAATCCCCCCCCCCCCCCCCAAAAAAGAAGGAGGTGCAAGATCAATCAATTAACAACAGTATTACTGGACTTATGCAGCAGTACCAATGGACTGGACTTATGTAGCAGTACCACTGGACTGTCACTGGACTTATACGGCTGTCCCACTGGACTTAATGGCAGTGACTGTCACTGGACTTAAACGGCTGTCTGGTGTACCGCTGGACTTAACGGCAGCACCCCTGGATTGATACGGCAGACTTCGCAACACCCCATGAATTATATGGTACACTTGGCTCACCCCTGGAATGATATGGCACATTGAGCAGTTAAAAAAACAAACCTTTTTATTCTTTTAATAAAAAGGGGGGGAGCTCTCCTGGACTGATATGGCACGGATATGGCACACTGGGCAGCCCTGCAGTAAAAATAAAAAACTTTTTTTTTCCAGAGAGTCCCCACAGCAGTCCCATATTACAGCCTCCCTTAGTAGTGCCTCCATAACAGTACCCTATACCTAGTAGTTTCCATCACAGTAGTCCCCCCCCCCCCTTAGTAGTTGCACCCTGGCCATTAATATAGTTTCCTGCTCAGTAGTTCCCCCTTACTAGATGAACCCTTTCATATTCCCCTTCGTAGTTGTCCCCCATCAGCAGCCCCCAAGTTAGGCCACCCGTTAGTTTCCCCATTTGTTTGTCCCCTTTAGTTTGTGCCCCCCCTGCTGCCGTCATAGCATCCCCCTCTGCAAACAGCACAGACACATCCGTGCTGTCTGACCCCATGCATGAATGGGAATGAAGATGGCGTCGGAAGCCGGGACTTATACCGAGTTCCGGTCTCACGAGAATCCGACGCGATTCAGATTATGGGCGGATAAGGTAAATTCGGAGGCGTTCGCATCTCTAGGATCCGAACGCGGCTCATCTCTAATTTGCAGTAGCTAGACTGGAGTGTAAGGAGAGAAGCAGCAGAGTGTTCTGGTCCCTGATGTATGGACTTCATTGGTTGGGTGTCCTATAAAAGTGGAACATGCACTATGCAAGTAAAATAAGATGATCTTAAAAGGTTATCTCCTCCCTGTTATTATGCATTCTGTCCAAGAACTTCTAGGATGTACATGTAAGTGTCCACGAGCAGCTCTGCTCTCCTAAGGTTATATTAACTAAAGGTGGATTTTGATCAATTTCAGATCGATTACAATCACTGTTGGTCTTCCATGGCTAATGGGGTAATACTAACGTTGCCATTTTTGCAGCTTTTTCTAGCGATCTGTGCTAAGCAATCTACAGTAGATTGCTTAGAAATCAAGAACAAATCGCATGCAGTCAAAATCTAGTGAGACCGTTTAGCAAATGAGTTCTAATTACTACGTGTGCACAGAAACAGTGATATCGACCTACGTCACTCAAACCACTCCCTTGACCCGATGTATCAAGCTCCAAAAAGTGATCAAATGGAGTGTGATAAACAG
This sequence comes from Crinia signifera, assembly GCF_055691185.1. Lineage (NCBI taxonomy): Eukaryota > Metazoa > Chordata > Amphibia > Anura > Myobatrachidae > Crinia > Crinia signifera. The sequence goes on along the minus strand of NC_139221.1, from coordinate 39,732,365 downwards.
CCAGCCAATCACCTCCTGTCTGTCATGTTACAGTCTGGGTTTTGAGAAATTACAGATAAATGATCAATACAAATTATTATAATCCTATTGTTATTAATATTATTAAGAAGGGCAAAGAGTGAAGGAGATATTAGTTCTAGAAGGGCTCATATTACCAAAACCATCTATAAAACGGAGTTAAGTTCAGTCGACCCACTGAGACCCATAAGGGTAAGATTGGAGATCTATTAAAGCTGGGATGTTGCCCATAGCAACCGATCAGATTCTCCTTCACATTTATCACCTTCTAGGAAATAATAGAGGGCCAGATGCATTAAGCTTCAAAAGTGATAAACAGCCAGCCAATCAGCTTCTAGCTGCCACGTCACAGACTGTTTTTGAAAAATGTCAGACAGGAGCTGATATGTTAGTTGTTTATCACTCTCCATTTTAGAACTTTTGAAGCCGATTCTCCTTATTTATCACCTTCTAGAAAATAATAGATGGAATCTGATTGGTTGCTATGGGAACATCTTCAATAGAACGCCCATCTTAGTAAAAATTTGCCATAGGGTGCAGAGAATAATAGAAGTTCTCCCATACCCTCCAACATGACCCATTCCATTAGGTAGAAAATGCTCTGTTCCTGGACTTCCATGTCAGTGGCTGTTACAGAGGTTGGACTCCAGCACAGTCCAAAATTCAAAGAGGGGGGGGGGGGTCACATCAACTGCCAGTGAGTCCAGGACAGTGATGTTTGGAATGGCATTGGAAGGGGCTCCCCTTTTTGAATATTTGACTGTGCTGCAGCCCCACCTCTGCAACTGTCACTGGTAGGGAAGTCCAGGAACAGAGCACCTAATGGAATGGGCCATGTTGGAGGGTATGGTTCTCCCACTGAAGCCCATTATATTGAGCATGTCCTACTGCACGGTTAATTTTTTTTATTTTTTTTTATAAGAGTGAATGGTAGAAAGGCCGGGCTTTTATAGCCAATAAAAATATTAAGGGAATGAGCTTCAGAAGCTGGAAAAGCACCAGTCGAAGACATATTTCATAATGTATATGAAAATGCTGAGCCGACTTAGCTGTATATTTTCTCATACAACTCCATCGGCCTGTTCCAGTTCGATAGAATACCCCACAGTATGTGCGCTCTTCTGTAATAATTTACCTCAGGAAAACGTAAACCATGTAACATTTAGTGCAGCATAATAGCTACATGACCGTACAATTAATGGCATAAAGACAGGAAAATCAATAAACTCATCTTTTGCAGGATGGAGTCCTGTCTGAGGAGAAGGCTGGACGGCCGTTGTATGAAAGGTTAACAGAAGTGATCCAAGCATTCTGAAAATCCATCTGTATTTACCAGAGATCTGTATTCGCCAATCAGCCAGTGTGGCCAAGTGTAAGGTGAAGGATACTATGATACCTCAGAGATTTTGAGGGTTTTTTAAATTGAGCTTTTTCTTCAAATGGTTTCATATGACTGCACATGATTTTTATGTGCATAATAAATGAGCGGATAGTACGTGCTATGACAATGTTGATTATTGCATTAAACCTGTTCAAAGTGCATTGTAGATCATACAGTACTTGCCGACTTTTGTTCTCTGCAAGTGGATAGTGCTTGGGTTCATGCTCTTCGTGTCATTAGTACCCCTAGCACCAAAATGGCTGGAGATGTACATATTTAAATAGGGGGCAGGGCCAAATGAAATTACAACAGAATTGCGTCACAAGGCCTCGTATCCTCAGAGATGACCAAGAATTACTGGGGGGGGGGGGGGGGGGGGGGGGGGGGGGGGGGGGGGGGGGGGCCTGCGGGGCTATAGTTAGTAGCTGCCGTCTGCCCCTGCCGCCGGCGATTCTGTCTAGCGCAGGCATGTCCAACGTTGGCCCCCCAGATGTTTTGAAACTACACATCCCAGCATGCTTTGCCACAGTTTTGCTATTAGAGAATGCTAAAACTATTGCAAAGCATGCTGGGATGTGTAGTTTCACAACATCTGGAGGGCCAACATTGGACAGGCCTGGTCTAGCGGGTCCCGGCTCCTGCTACTTATAAAAAAAAGTGACATTCGGAAAATGGCTGCCCCCATACTGCAGACTGTTTTTAAGGTTGCTAGAGGAGGCCGCCGCCGCCTCCTCTAGCATCCTCAAAAACGTCTCACCTTCTCAGCGCCTCCCCACCACCGCAGGGGCTGCGTGGCTATAGTTACGCCACTGGATATCGGATATCTGGATAAGGGTACTCAACCTAAATTCTTAACAGCGTATTATTGATCTATTTAGAAGCCCACACCCAGGGGATAATGGAGACAAACTGCGGTGAGCATTAGCTAATTTACCCAGGACTTTGTGATCGGTACATATTTACATTGCATGTGTTTGCTTAATCCACCTCCAAAACACAATGAAATGGTTTCCAGATTTTACTTTATTCATTAAATTGCAAGATATCATTTCAAATGCATTTATCATGGAGAGGAGGGCCGAGGATCAATATCTGTCAGGGGACTCAGATTATACTCTATCTCTCTCCCCAAGCTTTGATCATTCTTCCCCTTAGTTAAATGCTACCTAACTAAATGGACAGAAGAGACACACTGACTAAATATATTTTTCCTATTAAAAGGATGGTTCACACCAAGGTTTGTTCTCGACGGTCGAAATTCCGAATGGGTCATAATACCGACAAGGACAAAATCCCGACATATAGAATGTACAGGTGAAACAGTCAACATGACTTTGTGTCGACAGGTCGCGAGGTCGACATGGTTTTTTATCACTGTTTTTTGACCCGACATGTGCCGTCAGGCGGTATTTCATGCCCTACCATCCACTAGAGCGTGGCGGGAGAATAAAATAGTGTGCCGAGTGCAGCGAGGCACCGTGCCTGAAGCATAGCGAGGGGCTGCGGTTCAGTTCCAACTGTGTCCATGACGACCGTGTCGACATTCGGGTCAAAAAAACAGTGAAAAAACCCATGTCGACACAAAGTCATGTTGACTGTTTCACCTGTACATTCTATATGTCAGTATTTTGACCTTGTCTGGATTTTAAATGTCGGGATTTTAAATGTCAGGATTTTGCCCTTGTTGGTATTATGACCCTGTCGGGATTTTGACCGTAGGGATTTCATACCGAATCAGTTGCATGTGTAGTCAGCAGCAGAAGTGCGGTCTGGAGCCCAGGGACCCTAAGCGATTCTGCCTGATGTTGACACATCAGGCAGCTCCGCATCCCCCATAGTAACCTATGAGGGTACGGCGGCTCAGGAGGAACCGGAAATTCCTGCTGTGGTCCCACCTGTTACATTAAGGTAATACTTAATATTTGCAGCTAACCCTCAAAAACTGGTGTTTTCGGGGATTTAGCCTCAAATATTAACGGATAAATGGGCCCCTAAATGAATTCTGATGCCATATGCTGAAATGTTACTTTAGGTAATATCCAAATATACCATTCAGTCGGCAAAGGTTCTCCCAGGAAATCAATGGTTAGAGAAAAAACGAACACAATACATTCTAGAGTCTTGGAAAAGTTTAAAGTTGTTGTTTATCAGAGTTCATAGTTGCCTTAGACAGTTTACAGCACTTTTGAGACACATAAAAGAGAATTAAAGCACTTACCTAAATTGTGTTACTTTTCTAAATGCGGGTTATATAAAAAAGGAATGATCCATAAACCACTATTGAAAAAAAAAGAAAGAAAGAAAGAATGGCGTGAGTCCACATTTAAGAACGTTACGAAATCCCCTCCTCCCTTTCTGGTAACAGAGCCAATACGGCAGTTCTAACACTGTTACTCTGTACTCTGCCCTGCTATAGAGAGATGTTCCAGCTACAGTATTTGGGAGGTCACTAGGTAGAGACCCTATTTAGGTCAACATGCATTGGGTTAAACACTGAAGATCATCAGGGCTTACGTCGACACCTGAAAATAGGTCAACATAGCTAAGGTCGACACAAACGTTAGATTGACAGTCAAAATGTCGACCTTAGGTTTTTACAGGGTTTTTTTAGCCGACAGGCGGTATTTCATGCCTTACCATCCACTACGGCATGGTGGGAGAATATATTGGTGTGCCAAATGCAGAGGCACCGTGCCCAAAGCATGGCGGTGCAGCCAGTCATGCAAGGGGATACGGTACACTTTGACAGTGTCCATGTCGACATTCGGGTCGAAAAAAATGTGAAAAACTTATGTTAACCTTTTGACTGTCAAATTTCCCATTGCCATGGGCCCAACCTTAGTCATGTCCCGGGCCGCTAGAAGCACCGCCAGGCCCCAGTAAAAAAGGGACCCCATACACTTGTGCGAAATATAGCCTGCAGCCTCGCTTGCGATACCTTGGCAACATCGTATGCCCTCCTTTGGCATACAATACTTCGTATGCGATCCTAGTCATGGTTACGGTATATGATTGATCCTTGTTGCAGCCGCAACGATCTCTGGATCCGATCCGATGCGCACAGGAACACATATCGGATTGGAATTGCAGGTGTCACATACAATATGGCACTTTTCACATGATTTACCATCCCAATGGGTCAAAGTCATGTGAACAGGGGCTATATACATACATGTATATGTATGTTAACTAAAGGGGGCCTTTAGTTAACAAATTTATCAATTCTGTACAATAAGGACCAAAATAAATTATAATCACTCACTGTTAGGAAATTGGCACGTGAATATGTCACGCAAACATTTTTATTCATTATAATGACCTTAGGAAAAAAAAAAAAAAATATATATATATATATATATATATATATATATATATATATATATATATATATATATATATATATATATATATATATATATATATATACATACATATATATTTTATTTTTTTTTACACATTTTTTTTATTTGAATTTATATAACAAATGTGAGCGTTTTTTGCAGATATTTTGCACATCTTAGCACTCAATGGGTTAATGCTGCTGAAGATTAACCGTACACCTCACGGACATTGTGCAGGGTTTAAATTAAACAGAACACAGTTTTTTATGCCAATACAAGAAGCAAGTACAATTCTTAAACATACAGAACCCATAAACCCATAGCACACGTCTCCCATAGAACCATAAATACTCTACTTATTATTTATTGCTACCTCCGAACGGTCCAAGACTTATTTTTTTATGTTCTTCTCTATCGCTAGATTTCACCTCCTGCTGTGCATCAAATAAGAAGCCTTTATAGTTTAGTGTTTCTGCCAGATAGGACAAACCAATTACTACAATGGAGGCAGACAAATAACCAATAGATTAAAACAAGAAAGCGCAGACATTAATATTGCGTAGACAATATGTGAAAGTGCCGAATGCTGCACAATTGCAGAGCGCTGTTGTAATCATTTACGGAACAAAAAACACTTTATTAGCCCTGCAGAGACTTAAATCCAAATGTAATAGTCCGTGAGTTGGGGACATCGGCACGATTTTGGAGATATAGCCGCTAAATGTAAAGCAGCAATAATTTAAAAGACAAAGCAAACAAGCGAGAGAAAGGAGACCAAATATACCACAGCGCACTAATAACAGGGGTTACACCGGGTCGGTGTGCTGTGTGAAAGGGCCATGTTGAATATGGTGGGTCCAGCAACTCGAGGGGGGGGGGGGGGGGGATTTCCTAAGAAGGGAGTTCTATTTCACATAGGTTGTTGCTATGGGCAACTAATCAGAATCTACTTCTTATATATTAAGCACCCTCTAGAGCAGAGGCCACCAGAACGTTGATCGCGATCTACTGGACAGTCGCAGAGCTTTCGCCGGTAGATCGTGATCGGTTCTTGAGGCATTTGCCCTGTACACTCTGAATCCCTTCTGAAGCCTTTGTTGGCTTCAGCGGCCCCAGGGATACATTGCATGGGTGATTTCACCACGCACCCACTACAAGGACTGAGCTGCTCTGGACACAAGCAGCATCTAGCGAGAAGGCTGAGCGGCTGCAGCGCGGGAAGGCTGAGCGGTGGCAGGCAGACTCATCGAGGATGGGGAGCGGCGTGAAAATTAAAGTGTAAGATGACTGGCTTGCATTTTTTTAAATGTGTTTAATTGATATGGAGGGGGAAGGGGTTTCTTCATCCCAGTTAAATGGGATGTTTTGTGACACCCCACCCCATTTATTATTATTTTTTTAAGGGGCACAAAACTATTACAGGCAGCAACTTATATGAACTTACCCTTGTGTAGAGACCCCTCCCACCACTTAACAGAATTCTGCCTGATTCTGTGTGGCTTAACATGCATTAAGTCTCGTTCCATGTGGCGTAATTTTAATTTTGTCTCATGTCATGTGGTATAATGTGAATTTTGGTGCATTCCGTTTTGCATAATGTGAAATTTGGCTCATACTGCGTGGCATAATGTGAATTTTGGCTCAAACTGTGTGGCACAATGTGAATTTTGGCTTATACTGTGTGGCATAATGTGAAATTTAGCTCAATCTGTGTGGCATACCATAATGTGAATTTTGGCTCAATCTGTGTGGCTTACTGTGTAAGGGACATATTCAGTGATGGGATTCACCTGGTTTGCACCAGTTCTGCTAAATGGATACCTAATGTGTTATCGGTTCTGCAGAACCATTTGCTAGCTCCATCCACTTTTTGTAATTTAGTCAGCTGCCAGCCACCCTGCACCAACCCCCACGGACCCGTGCCGACCCCCCCCCCCCCCCACCACCACCACCACCACCACCACCACCTGTGTCCAGGAAGCACAGTGCTGTGCTGCCTGGACCAGAGACCTCCTCCTCCCTGCACTGTACATCCTCTTCCGGGTGTGGGGAGGAGGAGAATCCACTGTCCGTCTGAACACAAGAGCTGTCCTTTGCAATAATTATCGCATATGTTAGTGCATATACGATAATTATTGTATCTATGCGATTGCCGGCGATGTGCGGCGAAGAGGTGCAGCGAATCTTAGTGCATCCCTATATTGTTAACGATGCGTACTCCCGCAGGTCATTAATGACCCCCGTCGTCTGAACATGTAGTCCAAGTCTGCCTATATCACCATTGACTGCATGTTCAGCAGGGCCTGGTGACATCACTAAACAGTATCGTTCACTGTATATGACTTATATTGTTTGTCTGGGAACACCACCGATATTGTTAATAATGATTAAACATTAAAATGTATAACTTTTTAAGTGAATCATCCCTTATGTGTCACTCCTGTCTGTCTGCCCCTCCCCTTTAGAATGTAAGCCCTCACGAGCAGGGCCCTCGCTCCTCATGTGCTTTTCTCAGAATATATCTCTATCACTTTCATAATTACATCAGTGTCCACTGCTACAACTGTCTTTCATTTACCATTTGCATTTGTACTCTAATTAGTTATTTTATTGATTTTTGCTCATCCATGTTTTAAAAGTACACGTAGAAAAGAAGACTTGTGTTGTTGCCCCCAACACAAGTCTTCTTTTCTACGTGTACTTTTATGTTGTTTCTGACTTAGGGGAGCACCTCCAACCCTGTCTTTCACCTTATATAGCTACTTATGAGCTCATTTATCTGGGAATTGGAGCCAACTAAAATTCATTAAGTGTAATCTACACCACTTGGCCAATATCCAGTGCGAAATCTCAAAAACTATATTCTCATCCATGTATTGTAAGGGGCTGCGGAACCCTGGTGGCACCAAACAAATAAATAATAATAAATATAATATTCTAACTGATAAAATCAGTGGAGTACTATTTCTATTACAGGTGGAAAAGAAACAGAGGGACATAAAAACTTGTGTGTACCATTATTCTCCAACGTTTGTATTAAATCTGTCTTTTATTCAGGACATTACTGTGAATTTAGATCCCTTCCAAAGGAGTTAAATCCTAAGTCTACCCATATATATGATAAATCTGCCAAGTGGTTAATGCATCAATTAATAATAAATAAGAATGGGAGCTATATCTCACCATAAAACAGCACTTGTAGGTGCGAGAGGGAATTTTAGGCTCTTGAAGGCAATTATCAGGGATTTTCTGTTAGGTAAGAGATACAACTCTTGGTCATAAAAATGTTACCGTCTCCATTTAAAGTGAAATTCCCTAATCAGATGGCAATGTGTCTAAAGGAATGAAGTCATAATCCAATCATTGTAATTCACTGACAATGTATTCTTGGACACTAGCTGTACTATGTTAACACTGATAAATAAATACGGCAACTTGGCTGAGTGGCCACCTATATTTTCCTGATCACAGAATAATATCTAAAAGGTGCCTACACACGGTAAGATTTTTTTAAACGTTATGTCCGTTTCCGACTGATCGAAACGTCCAATCGTTTAAAAACTTACAGTGTGTGGGCTTTATGACCATTCGATGTGGGTGCCTGCCGGTCGCTCATATTTACTGCATTTTTTCTTTATTGCATCCCAATGCTGACACACAGATGGAGCGCCTCTCGCTCTTGCCCCGCCATCGCCAGAATCTGTCCGCTGGCGGAGAGGTGCTCCATCTGACTGAGATGCGCGTGCGTGTGAGTCGGCGGGGGGACGTGAACCCTGTCCGTCTCCGCTTCAGTGAGACGGACAGGGTTAGGGAGGGGCGGCAAGGACCCGATGCGACCCTCGGCGAGGCAGCGGGGACCCGGGGGGAGCCCCGTTGTAAGGCTGCGTGCGCGTGTCCCCTTACGGCGGCTGGCGGGGGATGGCGAATCTTCCGCCATCCCCTACTAAGATTAGACCCGCTCCATCTGTATAGATAGATGGCAAACAACTCCTCACCTCTATGAGTTGAAGTACCGCCAGTAACCACTAGAGGCTATTAGATGCACTAAATTACTCCTATGGGTGCTAACCTTTGTCACGCCAAACTGCCCCTTTTGGCACTCCATATTGCATGAGAATCTTCTAGCATCTGGCTTCTTTTTTTGACAAAAATGCATCTAATAGTGTGTACACACGGTCCGATTTCCTTTCCGATGTTGACGATATAGTCAACATCGGATCAGAATCGGATGCCGATCACAAGGGTTTTAACCCTTGCGATCCCGATCCGCGTTCACGTATCGGAAGCCAGAAAGTCTTGGCTGCCTTGTCTATATAGTGCAGATCTGCACTATATAGTCAAGATTGGATGCAAATCGGATGTGCCTTAAGATCCTATCAGATCTGATTGTGGATAGGATCTTAAGGCACATCTGACCGTGTGTACACACCATTAATCACAAAGAAAAGGATGCACAAGGAGACTGCGCTGATAACGCTATATAGGACTCTTCGTATCGTGCGACTTTTCACACATTTCATCTAGTTACCCCATGATCTGTAAGCTGAAATGTGTGGGACTGCGAATTACACCATCGGGTTCCCCCTAATTAGCGTGTCCACAGAAATATGACTGAATTGGCCCAAAAGGGGGAAACCATACAAACTCCCAGTGAGTCCCGGCTGGTGATGCTGGGGGGGTGAAAGTTGGTGTGTCTCCCCTATTTAAATTTTGGACTTCGCTGTGCCCCACCCCTGGAACCGCCACTGGAATTTGTTTTAAATGCAAAAGTTACAAAGCACAATGGAACTTGGGGAGAGAAAAGGCTGCAGTGACCGCAAATTTGCAGTTCTTATACAGAATCAGACAGACAGACAGACATTCTCACATTGATGTACAAATAGCCCTCATCAAATTGGTCTATACAATCTAGCAAAGTAGGTTTCTTGCTTCAAGTTGTTTTATTTAGGCAAATAAGATGCAAATTTCAAGCAACAACTAAAAAAGTTTAACTTAGGCAAACCAAGAGGGGCTGTTTGGCATGACTGCAGCCAGTGTATGAGGATGCAGCTGTAATATATAAGGTGAAATGTATCAAGCATCCTGCCACTCAACGCACACATATCAAAAGTATGCATTAAGGTTTAGCAAAGGACAGCTCTTGTGGTAAGAACTGACATTTGGGATGATATGACTTTAGGTTATGACCCGGAGTCCTATCTCCACATGTATCGCTTGGTGCATACGTAAAAGGGGGTACTGGGGTGCGTGGGGGCTTTGCGAAAGAAGCCCATAGGCTTCTACAAGGTAACGCCATCTAAGGATGGTGTTGCCCACTGCATCCAAGCCACAGAATCTATGTATATGCATTTGCAGATGTTTGGCTGCATTTTAACCTGAGAGAGAAGAGTGCCACAGCAGTCTATGGGCAGAGAGAGCAGTGCAATAGCAATCTGGAGGGGGCAGAGAAATGGTGTGCAGCAGCAGCCTGAGAAGCAGAGATAGGTGTTGCAGCACCCAGGGCAGAGAGAGAGATAGAGGGCCAGATGCACTAAGCTTCAAAAGTGATAAAATGGAGAGTGATAAATAGCCAGCCAATCAGCTCCTACCTGAAACAGACTGTGTTTAAAAAATATAAGGCAGGAGCTGATTGGCTGGCTGCTTATCACTCTCCATTTATCACTTTTGAAGCTTAGTGCACGGGTGTCAAATCCGGCCCACCAGACCTCGTCATGTGGCCCGCGCGAGGAGATAGCACGCAGGGGCAGTGTGTCTAAAACAGGAGTGCTGCGGGCCGCATCCACGTCCGCCTTACCTGTTCCTCCACTGTCAGCGGCCATGTTCCTGTAGGCACATATGTATGCGGCTGCAGAAACATGGCCGCCGGCCTCCACGGCTACGTGGAGGAGGGCCCGGCCGCCTGTTCCCTCTGATGCCCGGCAGTGACAGACACTGGGTGGGGACGTCATGACGATGACGCCGCCCACCCATGCGTCTATAGAGAAGTAGGAGCAGGCAGGGAAGCTGGACCGGGAGTCGGGGACAGTGTGGCCGCAGCAAGCAGTGAAGAAAAGCTGGAAGCCGCAGCAGCTGCAGGACAGACGGAGAAACAGTAAGTGAGGATGAGGATCACACTCACAATAAAAAAAATATATATATCTGCTGTTTCCTGAGGTGTCCCTGTGTATAATAATAATAATAATGCCATGACACCACAGGCTGCTCCTCCTGTATAATCATTTATGTGTCATGGCATTACTTTTATTATATTATACAGGGGGAGCAGTCTGCGGTGTCATGGCATTATTATTATACAGGGGGAACAGCCTGTGGTGTCATGGCATTCATTTTATATTATACAGGGGGAGCAGTCTGTGGTGTCATGGCATTATAATTATACAGGGGGACCTACAGATACAACCGGCCCTTTGATGGTGACCAAACTGCTGATGCGGCCCCCGATGAATTTGAGTTTGACACCCCTGGCTTAGTGCAAAAGAGAGAGAGAGAGACAGAAGACAGAGAGAGAGAGACAAAGAGGTGCTGCAGCACCCAGGGCAGAGGGAGAGGTACTGCAGCTCCCAGGACTGAGAGAGGTGCTCTAGCAGCTGGGGTAAAGAGAGGTGCTGCAGTAGCTAGTGCCGAGAAAGGTGCTGCAGCAGCTAGGGCAGAGAGATATGATGTAGCAGTTGGGACAGAGAGAGGTGCTGCAGCAGCTAGTGCCGAGAAAGGTGCTGCAGCAGCTAGGGCAGAGAGATATGATGTAGCAGTTGGGACAGAGAGAGGTGCTGCAGCAGCTGAGGCGGAGAGATATGTTGTAGCAGTTGGGACATTGAAAGATGGTACAGCAGCTAGAGCAGAGAGAGGTGCTGCAGCAGCTGGGATATAGAGAGGTACTGCAGTAGCCAGTGCAGAGATCCTGCAGCAGCGGGCAGAGAGAGGTGCTGCGGCAGCTGGAACAAACCGGGGAAGTAGGAAGTCGCCCATCTGCACAGCTACAAGAAGACAGTGTGGGCAAAATAAAGAGGGCGGGCAGTGCTCCGGTACGTGCCGGCTGTCAGTGTCTCCCGCTGCCGCCTCCGGCCTGCCCTGTTCCCTACCTAGTCTCCGAGTCAGTGCTCCTCCTCCTCCTGCTCTGCTGCTGCCTGTACAGCGGCCGGAGCCGTGATGCGGCCTGCGGGGGGCGCGGCCTCAGATCTCGCTTTCCCAATGGAAAAGACAGGGTGCCGCCCGGTGGGTGGGCGCGGTCTCAGTTTGCCCTCTCCCTGTGGGACAAGCTATGGGTGCGCCCGGCGAGGTGGGCGTGGCCTCAGGAGGCTGGGCAGGAGGACACGTTGCACACTGTGTGAGTGTCATCCTGATGTGTGTGTGTACTGGACGGTGTCACTGTGGGAAACCCGGGCTCAGGGGTTACCTGTGTTGCCTGGGGGTCTATAGATCCCGCGGTTATTATATTAATCAAATTGGAAACTATGTATTGTTATTATTGTTGTTGTTGTTATCATTATTATTAATAATAATAACGTAATTTGTTTTTCAGTTAAAGGGGGCGATTCTCTAACAGAAATGCGGTTAAAAAAAAACGTTATCGGGGTTTTTACAGCATTTCTGTATGCTCTAACCCCCCTCCGCAGTGGCTGCGCTGCGGAGGGAATCGCCAGCAAAAGCTGGCGATTCCCCGCAGAAGCCTATGGGCTTCTTACCGCAGTGCTGTTTGACTGATCCCTCCCAGCATGCCCTGCAGCCGGCGCATGCGCAGATGGACTCCCAGGTCACAGACACGGAAGTCCAGTGCTGGCACCGCATCGCAAGGGACAGCTCTTATCACAAGAGCTGTCCCTTGCGTTAATAACCCCAAATGTTAGAACATATGCCGTTATTAAAAATGCGGTGGCCGGTGAAGGGGACGAGGGCTGCGGATGTTACAACATCCCGTCCAAAGTCCTGTAAATACGAAACATTTGTTTTTCAGTTAAAGGCGGAGAGGCACTGAAATTGCATGTGCATCTCACCACCATTCACAGAATATCGCATTGTTAATAATTGCACTTAAGTAATGCGATTATTAACATAAAGGACAGCTCTGACACTGCCAGCCCCGGGTGGGACGCGGGAACATCCCCCAAAAAATGGGACGTTTGAATGGTAAGAAGAAAAAGAAGTAGTCTACTGATGGCGGAAGAAGTCTCCCGTTGCATTGAGATGAAACATGATACATCATCATCAGCATCTCCTTGTGCTTTTATTTCTATTGGGAGAGAGCGCAAAACCAATTTGTGATGAACTGAAAAGTTTTTTTATTAACCATAAATAAACAACAATAATAAAATACAATATTAATACTATATAAGAGCCATATATTTCATTAAACAAAAAATATTCCAGCTGAGCCACATTTATGTATAAAACCATATCTTAAATGTATTCCTTTATCTTAAAGGTGTTAATGCTCGAGGTAAAGGTTCACAGTGATAATTACCATCCATTCCATTTGTATATTTGAAGATCAGTCCCCCTTCTCTAGCGGTCAAATAGATCTGAGCGCAATCTTAGGGAGTCCAAATGAAATTGAAATTGTTGCGCCACTGCACCTCTATCAAGAGAGCTCTTCAGTTGGTGGACTCTATCGCAGTTGTGACTATAGCGGTGAAGGTCGGCAGCAGAGATGGTAGTGTGCTCTTATGTGCGGCTCCATTCCAGAGCAAGGAGATTATAGTGCTTACCGCCGACTCTGGACCGCCTGTTGTATGTTTTCTAGCAACTGTCGCTCTAGCCACTGTCAGCTTGGCCACTTGCTCGCTCCGGCGTCCTGGCCAGCCGCTGGCGTGAAGCAGGGTGTCCTCCTTCAAACTGTGGCAACCAGACCTGTGCAAGCAGTCAGCCTGAAGGTAGGGGGCAGAATAGATACAAAAGGATCCGCACAGTCTGCAAGTGGCAAGGCTGGAAGCTTTTTAACCCCTTCCTTATGCGTTTCTCCACTGGGTTAATTATGCGGTTTCCTCAGAAGATCCTTGTGCTTTTGCCCAACCAGCAACCCACTGGGAACTACCCATGCTGCCCTCAGACATCAATGATCATCTGCCCTGCGCTGACAGGGGGGAGGAAGCAGCAGCAATAGTCCTACAGGCGTTAGCAGGAACCCCGGAGACAGCACACAGCCAGACACTGATGGACCTGATTCCTGACTGCACACTGCTCCTCCGCTACTCCTTAATGTAAGGACATGCATATAGACACGCATACCGCTCACTTCCACTCCGCTTGTATGTACTGTGGATATTTCCAATTGAGAGGAGGGGGTTCTTATAAATGAAAAGCCTAATCAAGGGGTCTGGGAGAGATGAAAGGTTGGAAACCGCTGGTCCACACACACCTGAGCTCACAATCCAATGCCTCAGTGCCACTCTGTTATATCTGTGTAGCTGCAAATGAAGATACAATTACTGTATGATGCATGGAATTGAATTGCCAGCAGCAGGGCTGTCTTTCCCATTGGGCACGATGGGAAAGACCGGCAAGCAGTTGGTAACAGGTATCCGGGCAGCGGGGATGAGGGTAAGGATCCGGGCAGCGGGAAGTGAGTGTTGCTCGCTCCCCTCCCCTTGGCTGTGGCCATAGAGTTCTGCCCACACCTCCCTTACCTGCAATTCTGCCCACGCCTCCATCTGGGAAAGGCAGCTAGGATGGCGGCAGCTGGAGTAGAGGAAGGGGGAGGGCGGGAGGCGCCGCACAGCCTGAGAGAGAGGTACACTCACGCCGCTGCAGGGTCCGGGCGGCGGCTGGGGACCCGGAGCTAGTAGTGCGCTATTTGCGGTGGGAAGCTCTGCTGTTTTTGAAAAGACTGTCCGGACGCTAATTGGCTGAAAGTCAGCAAATCAGCGTGCGACCGGTCTTTTCAAAATCAGCAGCAAATCCAGTTCCCACCGCCCGGCAAATAGAGCACTACTAGCTCCCCAGCCGCCGCCCGGACCCCGCAGGGGCTTGAGTGTACCTCTCCCCCGGCTGCCGCCATCCTAGCTGCCTTTCCCGGACAGAGGCGTGGGCAGAACAGCAGGTAAGGGAGGGGGGTGCACGCTAATATTCTGCCCGGGGGGGGGGGCATGCTAATATTCTGCCCTGGGAGGGGCGCTAATATTCTGCCATGGGGCCCCCGACAATGTTAAGACGGCCCTGGCCAGCAGCTGTGTGTGCTCGGCTACAAGGCTTGTGCAGTTCAAAAAATTGCAAGACACATTCACAGAACCGACTTCATTACTACCTTAACCCAACCCCACCCCTGGTCAGCATTACAATATACAATACTATTTCCTGATCAACATTACAATACCCATACCTTCCAACTTCTACAGTTGCAAAAGAGGGACGTACGCGCAGCTGTGACATGGCCGTTAGGAGCTGATTGGCTGGCTGTTTTTCACTCTCCATTTTATCACTTTTGAAACTTAGTGCATCTGGCCCTCAGTCTATTTGTTGAAGCCCTTGGGACTGTGAAACCAATAGACACCAAAGCTTAAAACGGTCATACATTATCCTTCTTTGTTAACTTTTTATTTCTTAAATATAGTGCTCACATGTAACGCAGTGCTTTATAAATAATAGTCATTCAGGCAGTTTCTGCCCAAATGGAGCTTACAGTCTATATTCCCTGGCGTATACAAAGACAAACACATACTCAGTTCATTTTTGATCAGGCTAGTTAATCTGCTCAAATTTTTTGGGGATTGTGGTGGGAAACAGAAGCACCTGGAGGAAACCAGTCAAAAACAGGGGAACATACAGCGGCTTGAAAAAGTATTCACCCCCTTGGCATTTTTCATGTTTGGTTGCCTCACAACCTAGAATTAAAATGGATTGTTTGAAGGTTTGCATCATTTCATTCACAGAACATGCCTACAGCTTTGAAGATGTTATTTTTTATTATTATTGTGAAGCAGACAACAAATAGGACAGAACAACAGAAAACTTAAGTGTGTATAAGTATTCACTCCCCTAAAGTCAGTACTTCGTAGAGCCACCTTCTGCTGCATTTACAGCTGCCGCATCTTGCCACTGGGATTTCTGCCCATTCCTCAAGGTGAAACTGATCCAGCTCCTTAAAGTTTGATGGTTTCCGCTTGTGAACAGCAATCTTCAAGTCTCATACACCCCATAGAGATGGGCTTGAGGCAGCAAAACTGTTCCACAGCAGAGACTGGTGTATCTACCTCTCTGATTATTGCCCACCTTGCCCGGTTTGTAAGTTTTGGGGGGCAGCCCTCTCTTGGCAGGTTTGTTGTGATACCATGTTCTTTCCATTTGAAGATGATGGATTTCATGGTGCTCCAGGGGATCATGAAAGATCTGGATACTTTTTTTAGTACTCCCCAACAACTTTGTTCCTGACCTGTTCGGAGAGTTTCTTGGTCTTCATGGTGTGGTGCCTCTTGGTGTTGAGGCCTTTCAGAAAAGGTGTGTTTATACTGACAGGTCATGTGACTCTTTGCACACAGGTGGACTTCATTTGACTAATTATGTGATGTCTGAAGGTATTTGTTTGCACCAGAACTTTTGAGGGGCTTCATAGCAAAGGGGGTGAATACATATGCACATGCCAATTTTCTGATTTTTATTTAAAAAAAACCTATTTTTTATAAATATCTTTCTACTGTATTTGCACTTCACCAACTTAGACTATTTTGTGCAGATCCATCACATACAATTCAAATAAAACAAAATTAAAATACAGGTTGTAATGTAACAAAATAGGTAAAAAGCCAAGGGGGGTGAATACTTTTGCAAGGCACTGTATATTCCCTTAGGGCCTAATTCAGTAACGATCGATCTCCGGCGTATTGGCACTAGCCAACGATGTTTTCGCTCTGCGTATGTGTATATTCTCAAATGCACATGTGCACGGCCGCCGCGCGGACACCATCGGCGAATTGCACAGTCGCCGAGGCGTTCGTAAGGGGTTGGAGGCGGTCAGGGGGATGGCCCATGAGTACGCCCATCATTTCTTGGGCGTGCCCACAAGAACGGTGGGTGCGCCAAGAAAAACGCTGGGAGCGCCCATGCGAATGCAGGTGTGTCAAAGCCTGCACAGGGCGGGCGGCTTCCTCCCAGACTCCCGCACTAGATCCAAAGTTCTGCACAGTGAGAGAGTGTTGAGTGCATCTGGAAACCCTCCTCTAGAAATCCTGTATTTGCACTGCTTCTGCATATTGGGGCCGATTCAGACCGGATCACTCAGGTCCGAATTCGGCCCAGTCCCTGATGGCCGGGTTTTACTCATGCGCAAATGTGTGCATGTGCAAACCCCCTGTGTGAATGCCTTCGGGGGACGGAAGGGGGCTGGAGAAGGGGACGGAAGGTGGAAAAGGGCTGGAGAAGGGGACAGAAGGTGGAAGGGGGCTGGAGAAGGGGACAGAAGGTGGAAGGGGGCTGGAGAAGGGGACGGAAGGGGGCTGGAGAAGGGGAAGGAAGGTGGAAGGGGGCTGGAGAAGGGGACAGAAGGGGGCTGGAGAAGGGGACGGAAGGTGGAAGGGTGCTGTAGAAGGGGACGGAAGGTGGAAGGGGGCTGGAGAAGGGGACGGGAGGTGTAAGGGGGCTGGAGAAGGGGACGGGAGGTGGAAGGGGGCTGGAGAAGGGGACGGAAGGGGGAAGGGGGCTGGAGAAGGGGACGGAAGGTGGAAGGGGACTGGAGAAGGGGATAGAAGGGGGCTGGAGAAGGGGACGGAAGGGGGCTGGAGAAGGAGGGGGAAGGGGGCTGGAGAAGGGGACGGAAGGGGGCTGGAGAAGGGGAACTCTCAGCATTTTATTATGGGCAAACACAGGTGTGTCAATGCCTGCTCGGGGTGGGCAGATGACGTCACATGACATCAGCGTCCACCCTGAATTCAGCCATCTCCGGCCAAGATAAAAGTATATTTAGATTGACTTTTATCTGCGAATGGGAAAACATTTGATGTCAGCGACTATCAAACGATTTTTCACCTGTGCGGTCGAATGTGAGGGGATGTGTAAGCGCACACAATCCCTCTAATGCAAATAGGGGGGCATGCGGTCAGGCGGCGTGCAGCGTTTACCTGTTCGCTAAGCTGCGAACATACGTAGCCTAGCGTACCAGTGTGAATCAGGCCTATTGTCTGTTAGGATATTACTTGGCTGCTCTAATTTACAATCAGTTCTTTTGTTCTTGATTGCCAAGAGCAACTCAGAGGAGCAAGATACACAGGTGGGGGTCGTGCTCTCAGCAAAATGTCATATTTTCTTTCAATAAATATACAGAGCCTTATGTATATTTACATAGCGCTGGCAAAATATACAGATCACAATGCTTTCCGAGGGAAGAGTGGAAATGCTTACACAATGCTAGTAATGGAAATACTGTATTAATCATATTCCTAATGAGGGTGAGAACCCCACTAGGAGAGAGCCTTTCCCCCAGATATGACATAACTGCACTTACTTACAGAGAACACAAAGAGAAGAGGCAGCGCTCAGAGTAATGTGAACAACAAGTGATTCAATTAAATGTATATACTGTATATGCAGTGGCGGTTTTCACCTATGCCCCCCCAGGTAAAATCCACCACTAAAGTGAAGCCAGATGCCCACCATCATTATTGAACACACACTTCAATTACTGGAAAGAAAAAGGCTTAGACACCTCCAATAAGATATACCAGGGTTGCCGGCCCTCCCGGAATTTCCGGGAGTCTCCCGAAAATCGGGACCCCCTCCCGGCCCCCCGGAAGGGTGGGCAACCCTCCCGGATTCAGGGGGGACCCCCGCTGTCCCCCGGATCGCGGCATTAAAATGCCGCAATCCTCGGGTCTCAGAGGAGGGGGCGGAGCTAAAATGGCACAATCGCGTCATTTTAGCCCCGCCCCCTCCACAGAGATCTGTGAATTCCCTGCTTTACCAGCATGGGGGCGGGGCTTAGTGATGTCACTCATAAGCCCCGCCCCCTGAGAGGCTGCTGAAACTCTCCTCTCCGGGCTTCTCCCGGAGAGGAGAATCTTAAAGTCGGAAACCCTGAGATATGCGACCCAGGGGTCATTATACTCACCTTCGCAGACCTGTCACAGAAATACAATTTGCCCAAAACCCACCTGTTTCTATACCTGCAAGTGAGACATTTTCTCTCTTCAATCAAAACCCCCTTAAATATACCCCCCCCCCCCCCCCCCCCTAACATTTTATTGTCTCAAGTGATCCCTGTAGATTCATTACTACAATATGTTTCTTCTAAAGTTTATAAATTAAAATATCTGTATCAACTGATCATGAGAACTGCTCGGCTACTAATTCACAATGGACACCTTTGTTGGATAAATGGAAAATAGATTTGAACAACAATGTAACCTTGGAAGCAGAGGCAGAACTCTGGGAGGCAATTGAGTCATCTGCCGCCGGGCTCCTGCTCTCAAGGGGGCACCTCTCCACCACTGCCAGTTTAAAACCATTAATTGAAAGCCATCAAAATCGCTTCTGTGGCTGAGTTCTGAAATATATATGTGTTCTCTCTCTGTCTGTATACATATACAGTATATAATATATATTTCATAACAGACTATATATATTTTTAATAACATTGTGTTTGTAGGGGGGGGGGGCACCAATATTCATCTTGCCTCCGGGCAACTGGGACAAACTTACGCCACTGCTTGGAAGACATCACCCAACTACATGCGATATCCATGATGTCCTTAAAGTCTACATACCTTCAAGAAGTATACTTGCGTACCATACTTCGTGCACACATGACGCCCTATCAACGCCGACACATGGTCCCGAAAGAAACTGGTCAATGCATCAAATGCAAATCTGCAGTGGCGAACTTTTCCCAATGTATGTGAGACTGTTTCAAGATAAGAAGATTCTGGTGCAAAACTGTTTCGTTTATTAATGAGATATTTTCAGCAAATTTGATTCCAGACCTCTCAGCGTGTATGGGACTCAATTTTCAAAACTGGAACATTAGAAGCATAGACAGAGTAGCTCTTCCTCTCTTACTAACGATTATCACGCTGGCAAGAAAATGTTTCCTAATTTTCTGGACAAAAAAGCAGCTCCACAATTGACATTGGTTAAAATGAAACTAACACCATTTCTATTCTTTGAAAAAAAAATATGCAAGATTAGATCTACAAAATGGATCTTTTGAATTTTTTTCAAAATGGACGCTATTTATAAATACGTTGGATGATGCCACGAAACTACAAATATCGGAACTTGTGGACAATCACGGCTCCCACGATGTGCATCGCATAGCAAAAAATCGCATTGCATCGCATGCGATCGCATCGCATGCGATTTGCTCGCATGCGATCGCATCGCATGCGATTTGCTCGCATGCGATCGAATGCGTTTTTTAACAGAAAAGCATCCAAATGCATTGAAATTAGTATCAAACATGTTCAATAGCCCCCAAATGTCATTTTTGAGGCTGTACCACCCCCACTATCAACGCAAACCCGAAGCATGGCGAGCGCAGCGAGCCCGCGAGGGGCGGCGGTACGCGTCCTACGACCTTTTCATACCCCCACTATCCACGTCGGGGTGGAGTTGACAATAGAAAGTGTGGCGAGCGCAGCGAGCCACCGAGCCCGAAGCGTGGCGAGCGGACACGGATACCTTCACAGGTATACGCGTCCCCTCGCGGGCTTCACAGGTGTCCGCGTCCCCTCATGGGGCTCGCTGCGCTTGCCACGCTTCGGGCTCGGTGGCTCGCTGCGCTCGCCACACTTTCTATTCTCAAGTCCACGCCGACGTGGATAGTGGGAGTATGAAAAGGTCGTAGGACACTTACCGCCGCCCCTCGCGGGCACGCTGCGCTCGCCACGCTTCGGGTTCGCGTTGATAGTGGGGGTGGTACAGCCTCAAAAATGACATTTGGGGGCCATTGAACATGTTTGATACTAATTTCAATGCATTTGGATGCTTTTCTGTTAAAAAACGCATGCAATGGCATGCGATCGCATGCGATGCAATGGCATGCGATTTTTGTTTAAAAAAAAAAAGGTTAAAAACTGCATAAATCGCATCCAATCGCATGCCATCGCATGCCACTATATATGGCATACGATGGGAGCCGTGATACTCCACAAGTACCCAAATATCTTCTAACCTAGAAATTTCTTTGGATTAGTGCTGTACCTTAAGATCTTAAAATGTTATGACTTTTTATATCTATATGTGTACTAGTCTATCCTATCACCCCCTACACCCCCCTCCCTTTTCCTCCTACCTATACTTTTCTGATCCTTCCGTCTTGTGGTTAAATAATGTTATGTATTGATCGGTGTGAAATTATCTATGTTTGATTGTGCTTAGAATATTCTTTTTCGCGCAGTAGCTTGTAAGGACATGTGTGTTTTGGTGTCATTTTTTCTAATAATGTCTATGGATAATACTTATAATTTATAGTAGCAGGTGACATCAAACTCATATGACTGCTGATTTGTCTTCATACTTTTGTAACTGAAAATTTTCAATAAAAAGAAGGTTTAAAAAAAAAAAAAAGAGACTGCTCTGGCTTCACTGTGACTGGCAGTGACTTCCTATTGGAAGTCCGACCTGCCAGTCACCTAGGCAGTCCCATTGGGTGGTGTCTCTGTGGGCTGCCGTTCAAAATCCCCAATTGCGCATGCGCAGTACCTATATCGGTACTGCGCACACGCTGGTCCCGGTGCCTGTCATTTGTATTATACAGGCGCCGGGACCATGATTCCCTTCAATGGGCTGCTGTCGAAGCATTTTACTAACCTGCCGTATCTTGCACACGGCCGGTTAGTAAATTAGGAATCACCATTCTTTTGAATGGTGATTCCTAGTCATTTTCTGTTGATAGCATATGCATTCATATTCATAATTACGAATACTGTAGGAACGTGCCATGAATAGGAATACGAATATTTTAGGCATATTTGGCTTAGTAAATTTCCCCCATTGGATTTAAAGTTTTGAACTGCAGTTGATGTCACCCTAAGTTGTATTCTGTATAGTTTGATTGGAATTGAACTGTCACTCATATTTACATCCTTGTTAAACTCCTGGGACACCAAACATGACTTTAAGATTGCCAAGGCACACTGTTAAGCCGTGTACACACGGCGGCGATGTTTGCTAAAATCGCGGGCAATATGGTCGCTGGCGACCATATTGCCAGTGATGGGAGTGTGCCCCGGAGATAAATCAACGGGTGCGCGCTCCTGTTTTCTGCCCCGTTCTAATCGCTGGTCGCAGGAGCTTGCTCCTGTGACCAGCTGAAAACCTCTGCGGCACCATCTCTGGTCGCCGATGAAAAGGGGGCATTGACCAATATATCGCCGGGCGATATATCGCCTTGTGTGTACGCTTCTTCAGTCCCAAACGGGAAAAAATAAATAACACACATTTGTCCACACAAGAAAAAATACATATTGTCATTAAAAAAAAAATCAATCACATTGGCTCCCACAGTAAAAAACAAACAAACATAATGAACACTACATAAAAAAAATACATCAGTCCCTACCTATCAGTAGTTCAGTTGTTCCTGTACTCTCTTCAGCTCCCTCTCAGAGTGGCTGCAACCTCAGTCACATGCTACATTAACACTACCAACAGCCAAGACTCAGAACCTCGGTCACAGCACCGGGTGGGCGGGCAGCACAGCTCCAGCGGCACCGCAGTGGATATCGCTGCTCTGTCTTCAGTATCTGTGCAATGTGTTTATGGAGGGAAGTGCTATGACCTATGGCTATCCCTCCTGTTCTTTTCTGTGACCCTGTTTCTGAATTCTGAGCTATTTAGAGGAGCCGAGGTCGCCACGTAACCCAAAGGACACATACAGTACTTTCTACATTGAAAATGTGCATTAATTGCATTAGGCTAATAACACA